>NC_046221.1:136465185-137065185 GCF_009819885.2 Catharus ustulatus | reverse complement strand
GTGCACTTGATCTCACTGTCTGTGCCACTGATGAAGATGCTGAAGAGCACTGGTCCCAAGACAGGGCCCTGAGGGACACAGCTCATTGCTGGCCTCCACCTAGACATAAAGCCATTGATCACAACTCTGGCTGCATTCATTCCTTATCTGACTGCCATTTCCATATCCACTGAACCCATCTCTTTAATTTGGAGATAAGAAAATCATGTTGGACCACACTGAAGGCCAAAGAGAAGACTGGATAGCTGATGTCTTTTGGTCTTCTCTTATCAACTCTTGCCATCACTCCAACACTCCACAGATTGGTCAGGCATGATTTGCTCTCAGTAGAGACGTGCTGGCTGACACCTCCTTGTCTTTTATGTGCTTCAGTAGATCTTCTAGTAGGTTCTGCACCATGGTGTTCCCAGGCTCTGCTAGTCTGTAGTTTCCCAGATATTCCTTTTAACCATTTTTGAAAATAGGAGTGGTATTTCCAGTTTTCTGGTCACCACAGACTTCACCTGACTACCGTGACTTTTCAGATATGATGGAGAGTGCCTTAGCAACAACACTGACTAGATCCCTCAGGACCCTGGGATGCATCTCCTTGTGGCTGTTCAGCTTCATTAAGGGATCCTGAACCTGCTCTTCACTTATAGAGGGAGGGGTTTCACACCCCCAACACCCACCCAGAGGATCAGGGACTGGGGAGAAGTGGGAGACCTGACTGTCAGTGAAGACTGGAACACAGACTCATTGACTACCTCTGCCTTCTCCATATCAGTGTCACCCTTCTTGCTTATCTTGGGGGCTACACTCTCCTTGGCCTTTTCTGACCTATGTCCTTATGGAATCCCTTCTTGTAATTCCTTACATCTCTTGCCAAGTCCTGTTCCAGCTTTGCCTTGGCTTTCCTGACCCCATTCCTAGACATATGAACTGTGTCCCTGTACTCTCCCCTGGTCACCTGTCTCTGCTTCCACTGGCAGTGAATTTCTTTCTTACTCCTCAGTCTGAGGAACAAATCCATGTCAAGCCTGCCTTGCTTGATTTCCCACACACACTGGAAGAGCCCTCTTGCACTCTAAGAAAAGGAGCCTTAAAGAGCTGCCAGTGCTGGTTATCACCTCTGTCCCTAAGGACAGTTTTCCAGTGAATCTTACTCACCAACTCCTTAAAGACTGGAAGTTCACTCTTGCAAAATTCAGGGGTTTGACTTTCCAGGTTCACATTCCTTAAGATCACAGATCTCAAGATCTGGGCTGAGAGGACCTGAGAGCAAAGAAAGGGAAAAACAAAGAAATAAATGTTTGGTGACTTTATCTGAGCCCTGAGAAATGTGGAAATGTACAGGACAGGGGTGTGATGCTCTGGGAGGAGCAGAACCCAGGGAATGAAAGACAGATCTTTCCCTTATCAAAGAACCAGTGCAAAAATTGTTCATGGAGGTGGATCCACCTTTGATGTTGTGAGCAGATTACAGAGCCATGTCACACCAGTTCCCAAGATTCCTGGTAAGGAAAGCTGGTCACACACACTGGAAGACTCTCCACAGCATGCCAAGAGCACTCAGCTCTGTATACCAGAATCTCCCTTGTCCTTTATTAAGCCCTCTGTTTGCACAACATTAAAGCATCTCCCTGAACTTTCCAGGGAGGAAAAAACTTTTGTCTAATATTTGTAATTTTAAAGCCGAACTTTTTTTTTTAAATGCACCAGCATTATCCAACATGTAGTCCAATATATAAAATTGATCATGACCCAGAAAAGAACCTAAGCTTTTGGAATGATGCTGCAGGCAGGGAGAGAGGCCCCACAGGCCACCACTCAGGCACTCAAACTGATTATGCACAAGTTGCACAGATTTATACGCTCGTGCGTGTACTCAGGCATTTTGAAAATCTTACTGAGCAATAACAGAGAGCTTTCCCCTCTTCTGCACTCCCTGCCTCCCAACACAGGACCCTGCAGGGAAACCCACTGTGTATGACTGCTATTTCCCCCAAGCAGACTTGCATCCATGGCAGTATGAAAAATTAATAAAGGAGTACAAAGTACATTAACAAAGGCTGACATATTTCCCACAGTTAATTGACATCCCCCATTTTATATAAAATTAATGAAAGCTTTCCAAGCATGCAGAACTTGCATTTCATAGAAAAGGAGATGTCTCATACAGCTCATCAGGTCATGTCACTGCATCAGTGATACCGCATGCCATAAATCATGACAAATATTCCTAGTATTATGTCAGACCTGTATCCAAGGTGTTGCTCTCAGCACCGGTGTAGGAGGGCTGTCTGACACAAGCTCTGGAAACTGCCACTCTGATGGATGAACACAGGCTGCTAAGCCAGCCTTATAACATCTAAAGCCTGGTCTCCAGCTGAGGCTAGTCCCTCTCTCTCTGGTACAGTGAGGGGACTGATAGCCCTTAGCTCACAGAGCCTGGCTGGTGTCTCCACACAGCTTGTGGTGATGGAGAACAGCACTGCACTGCTGGCCTGTCACTGCTCCTGCAGTCATCAAATGGATTTTTCTATGGTCCAGATGTCCCACCAATACATTACCGAGTCACACAGAGAGGGTGACCACAGAACCTTCTAGAAACGAAAGAAAAAACCCTGGCAGTGCTAATGACACTCTTAAGTGGGATGGCAATTCTCTTTTTTTTCAGCAGTGGAGTCAGGTGACAATCTGGTTAATTGTGTACACTGTACAGCTAAGACCTCTCTGAGGTTTTCAGAAGGCCTGAAGTAGAGCAGACAACTCCTAGATGAAGTTGTACTGGAAAACTGTGGGGCTTGAGGTACCATCAGTGGCACAGCCCAAGATGGGACTGGTCCAGACAAGCAGGAGTGATCCTGTTCTTGGGTGGTCTGGCCCACCGAGGCCAGGGCTGCACACAGTTACCTGCACCTGGCTGTATTTGTTAAGTGCAAGCTTTGGCTCAGAGATAACAACAGCAAGAGCTCTGCCAAGCCAGTGAAATCGGGGACACTCATGGGTGACACTAACAACACTCCAAGACCTGGGGATTTCTACCTGCTGCCCTGACAGCACCTTTCTGGGTGGTGATGACTGTCCTTTAGGGTAAGCAGTGAGATGCAATATCTCTCAGGTAACTGCATGTGGAAAAGTCTCTTTTCACACCTTGAAACACATTCTGTGTTGGGCACAGTGGTTCCCCTCAGCATAATCCTCTCCACTGTCTCAAGCTCCTGACAAGGAGGGAGGACATATGAAATGCAGTTCTACCAGAAAAGCACCATACTGAACTCCTTCTGCTTCTCCTCTACATCCTTGTACTTGTGGCACTGCTGCTGGGCGAGAAGATGAAGAAAATGGCAGCTAAAATTGCATGGAAGGGTTGTGCCTGTCTGGAAAACTTGCAGCTGTCTGACACTGGTATGCCAAGTGGCCCCAGTGATGGCCACCTACGCCCAGTTACTTTGGGGAGAGCTGATTTCTTCACAATGATTTGTTGGTAACTTGAACAATGATAACACTCAAAGGGTGAATCACAGAGATTTGATGGGGTGAACATCTGGGTGGAAATTTGTGACTGCTGGCTATGCTCTGTCACCTGCCCCACTGGGTGCCACTGGAGCTGTCCCACAGCCTTGCCACTCCACCAGGTACCCTGATGTCCAGCTGAAGAATCCTCACTCTTTTTCTCCAAGCAGAAAACAGTGGCCTGGGAAGAAGCCCTGTGTTCATTTAGAGACTGCTACCGCATACCAGTTTGTATGAAGCAATTATATTGTGGCACCACACATTTCAAAGTAAACTTCTTTGTGTAACCAGCTCTGAAAAAAGAGCTTCTCACATCTCAGCTGAAAATTGTACCTGCACTTCTGTGGGAGCTACTAACTCTTTTCATTTAGGCTGTAGTGAATTGGCTCCTTTAAAAAGGTACCAAGCTCCACTTTGATTTTCAGTTTCTAGTCTCTACACGGTGGCTGAATCAAAGTAACTTAAACTGTGGCTTTGATTCCTGTTCCCAGAGCTGGCTTAAGATGTATTTTCATGGGCTTCCTGCTATTTGTTATCATCTGTTTGCTGGAGATTCATACCTGCCTGGTAGAGCTGGTGGACCTGGATGTGTGTGTATGTCTGGGCTTTGATGTTCACAGCTTCCCAAGACAGCATTGAAACACAAGCACTTCTGATCAAGAATAATAGTGAGAGCTGATGAATTAACATATGTCTTGAAATGTTCCCATTCTGTTCTCCAGGATAATATGCTCAGTATTCTGGTTCAGCAGTATTTACCTGTACCTTGATCCAATTGTTTCCCTCATACTTGGTAATTACCTTGATGGGGCTATTTGGTTGTTTCTGGCAATGATGTAATCTTTGCTTGTACTGCTTGCCTACATAGTTTGCTGTATTGAAGTGTTTTGGAGTACTTCCTCTGTTGATTTTATTTCACTGTCTCTTTAGAAAAAGCTGTAGCTATTTTCTCATCTAGCTGTGCCCAGAACTTTTGTCTCAGGGAAGAATATGAGCTCAGCTGACTTCCTCCCATTATAACAGCTTCTCATTGTACAACTGGAGTTGAGACAGATTTATTAAATCTACACTTGCTATAAAATAGGCTGGATCTTCAGCTGTGCTCAGGCACTACTTAGTTGGAAAAAATGACAGGACAGAGGCTTAAACAAACCTCTAGGCCCCTCTTCAGACATTTTATTTCCCAGAGGTCATGGAGTTTTTTTGTTGTAGCCTATGTGCAATGTCTCATAAATTTAACCAAAGATGCAAGGTTGTTCTGGGATGAATAAATTGGTGTGTCTCAAAGCATGAATATGTCCCATCCCACTCCTCCAGGGTGTATGAGGGCAAGTGCAGTCATGGAAGGCCCTTTGTGCATGATCTGGGTGGTGGAAGGGGGTCTAGGCAGGGATAGGACAGGTTTGGTTAAAATCTGATGCCTGGATAGGGGACAGGAGGAAGATGCAAGCATTTAACCATGGTTTGTCTCTGCCAGAGGAGTTCATAGTTGGAGGCACTGTGAAGTAAGTGGGTTACTGGAAAGGGTCTAAGGTAACATTTTTTCCCAGTTCTGCCATTTGCTTGCTAGATGACCTTCATCAGGTCAACCACCTACTCAAAACTATTGGTGCAGTGCCTATTCAATGGGTTTAAAACTATCTGCCTCCAAAATCCCTTTGAGATCCACCAGTGGGGGGTGATACCTAAAGCCCCGCTTTGCTCCTCCTGCCTGAATCTTGACTCCTTTCTTTTCAGCAGTTAAAAAATCATGGGATGAGACAGAGCATTCCCTTCCTCTCCAGCTATCCCACATTCATTTGGCTTGGACATAATGCTGGGGTGTGGGAGAGGAAGAGTTTGAACTCCCTGGGGCTGTGGAGCAGCTGTGCTGACTGATGAAGTCTGACAACCCTTGGTGCTATGCTGGAGGAGTCCCCTCCTCAGGTGTTTACTCAGCGCTTGTGCTGTTGTCATCATCCTGCTGTGAGCTGGCAGAAACAAGCCTCCCTGTGCCCCAGTTCCTCCAGGGCAAAAGTCCAGTGTCCTCCCACAAATGCCTAATGAAGGCAGGTCTGTGGGAAGGTGTGTGGGGTTTTTTTGCACAAAACCAGCTGAGATGAGCACCCAGGGCAAGGGCCACCAGCTCTGCTGGGAGAGAAAGACCTCTGGCAAGGGGATGGGAACAGACCAAGGAACCTGTGAAACCACACCTTGAACTGGTTCTGGGAATGCAAATCAAAGCCATGATATAAGTTAAATTGGTGCAGCTTCTGTGTTCATCTGAGCCCTCTAATCCTTGAATTGCCAAAGGCCTTGAGGGATCATTATGTTAGGTAGAGCCTACCAAAGGTGCAGGTTGCTCCAGCCTCTTCTTGTCATCAGCAGGTGTGGAGACACTGTGTGTGGGGGAGGTAGGTAGCAGGGATGTCTCTGGTTCCCTCCTTTTCAGAGGGGGTGCTTTCAGATGAACCATAGAGGCAGCCTTCTGATCCTTTTCTTTCATCAAAATGGCACAGAGAAGCTCCAAGGGAACCAAAAGCTCACCTGTTTGTTTTTTTTGGGAGGGAGGTGGTTTGTTTTGGTTTGGGTTTTTTGTTAGTTTTTTACATTTTTTTTTTCTTTTAGCTTTTAGAAGGATTAACACAGATTTATGTTTAAGAAAGCAGGTTAGTTCCAATCTAAAGTGCAGGACAATTCCCTCCAGTTCCCAGGAGGGTAACATCATAATCCATTATTAGCTGAACCAGTTACAGTTATTTCCTTCCCACATTGCCTTTTAGGTGTCAGACTAGAATGCAATTGCTTTTCTTCCTAAGAGCACTATTTTTAAATCTGAAGAATTGAATGTTATTAATATAGTAGGTGTTGTAGTGTGCAGCCCATTCTATAATGGGGTGTTTATAGCACCAATGCTCTTACCTAGTCCATTTGTAATCAGAAGTAATAGCACCACTTCACCACTTGCTCTGCTTGAAGACACTGCAATAAATTCCAATGAGCCATAGCTTGGCTGCAGCTGGTGACTGATGTAGAAGCTTTGTGCATTTTTACTTCTTTAATGTTTATAGCTCTTTTACATTATATGAATATTGCCAGTCCTGAGGATTCAGCTGTCATGAATCAAGCCTCAAAAACTAATGAGGTTTTACAAAATGCGTTCATTTGAAGTGTGTTTTATGGGCCTTCAAATGTTTCAGGCTTTGTGCCAGGCTTCCCTTACTTTGCTGTCACAAGCTCGCTTTAAGAAAGGAAAAAGAAAGCTGGGATTAACATATGATCATCTGATTTCAACAGCTGGTCCCTACCAACATCACCTGATATCAGAAAACTTAAGATAATGCTGTAAGAGCATTCAGCACAGTCAAACACACCTTCATGTGTGTGATGGGCCAACACAACTCAGCTAAAACAATGTCACCTCGAGCTTATACACCCCTGGTTTTCTGTGGGAATTAAAACTTTCAACTATAGCTGCTGTGACCTCCCCATGTAGGAGGAGGAAGGAAGGGTTCATTTTGGAGAAGGGCAACAGAAGACACGGTCCAGCACAGCACGGGCTGAGCAGGCCAGAGCACATGATAGCCACTCTTGTCTTTTGGGCAAGGGATGCTCAGCAGCACAGATCCCCTCCCACCAGTTCATTGCCACTGCCTGCTCCACAGGTGTCAATGGGGATGCAGAGTGATCCAAGCAGGAGGCATCACTGAGTACCAAAGAGATTTCTTAGGGCTCATTACAGACCAAAGGGTGCATGTGCATAGGAAATGGAAAGAAAGGAGGAAAATCAGAGAATGGACAGTGTGTCATTTCTAAACTAAGATATGGGAGGGCTGTCCTATGGAAGGATAGGCCTGGCTTTCTTGCACTGCTCAGGCAGAAATTATTTTGGAGAGCTATTTAGTAAGTTAGGAAAAGTGCCCCTGAGAAATTCCTGTCCCTGGCATCAGTTCCTCTTGAAACTCAAACAGACCCAGATTTGGTTTGGGACTTCACTGGAATAAAGGACAACTGCAAATGGATTTACTCTGTATTTTGCACATTTCTCAGCACTGGGGTGCAGGACTGCTTGGCTCAAGACAGGTGGTCTTAGGAGCAACTACTCTAAGAACAGGCTTTATAAAGGTCGCTGCTGATAGGAAGCAGTGTGGGAGGGGGTGGCAGCATCCTCTTCTGTCCTTGTTAAAGTAGTGTCTTGGTGTCACTGTCTTAGTCCCAGTGGTCATCAATTACTTTCTAATTCCTCTAGAGCTTATGAAGGCAACACATGTTTAAAATTCTGGCTATTTTTCATTCTTTTCCTAAACTACCAATGGCAATTGTCCCTACCTTACACTGCACTTCTCCTAACTCCATACTCTGTAATCTTCCCATGCTAATGTTCTCAAATGATAAGGTTTTCTATTCCTCTTGCACTCATCTTCTTTCTTTCTTTCTGTTCCTTCCTTATTCCCATCTTCTTATTTCCTTACTGATTAATCCTTCCCCTCCTTCTCATTTCTATTCTGATGAGCTGTTTCTGATTCAAAAACTGGATATCTAAACAAAACACAACCAAACAGGAAAGCCAAGATTAACAATCCTGCTACAAGTGTATTTTTCTGGAGGAGATCTACAAGCATGTGCAAGAACTCTCATCATTACCTTGGTACATATTTGTAAGACAGAGTATTACCTTCCCCCAGACTCATCTCTTTTATCTTTTAAAAATGTTCCCTAGTGACAGAGACTATATTGCTCTATCAGTTTGTACAATTTCTAGCACATCTGATCGCTTGCAATATAAATTCCATATAATCATCCAAACAATACTTAAAGTACTCATTGCCTGCAGTCTGAAGATGTCTGGAGTTGTGCCCTTCCTAAACATCCCTCTCTGCGATCATCCACCTACCTGGAGCATCCTCCAGAGGCGACAAGGTGCTCTTACCCTCACAGCATATATGAGCAGCAGTGATGTGACAATAACAGGCCCCTACAGACATGAGGACCAACATCTGCTGAATCCTTGTGCTATGCCTGGATGTTTGGTCCCCTTCCTCCTGCACGGTGGTGGGAAGCAGGACGCAACTCCAGTGGAAGTAAAGCCTCCGTGGGCCAGATGGTTTCATGAGTCCTCATGAACACAGTCATGAACTTGGACTGTAAAGGGAAAATGAGATGGGAATAATGCAAAGTCCACTTCTGTTTGCTGACATCCTTTATTTCTTTTTTAAATAATGCTCTGATCCAGTGTTTCCCAGGGGAGATCTGGAGTGAATTGCCATCTTCATATGGACTCATGTAAGAAAGGAAGCAGCAGGTCCCTGATATTTATTGCTGTATATCAGCTTGGAAACCTTGCCTGAAACTCTACACAAACCCCCATTTTTCTGGGTTATTTTCATCCTCCCTCTTTTTGTTCAATGAAATAATTAATACTTCATGAAAAAAAAAAAAAAAAAACAACCTCTGGGAGTTCATTTCACTCAGGACAGGGAGCGCTGGAGCATAACTAGAGGTAAGGTGGAAGTGCTGTTGGACAAAGGTTTATTCCTGTTCTTATTTTAGGCGAACCAGTTCACCCTCCCCAATGAACAGGTGATAAGGCAGTGTGTTTATAGCGAGTATCCTGTGTGGTGCAGCTGTACTATAGGTTAGGTAATGTTACTGACTCACTGCAGAGTTATTGGGCCACCTCATTCCTTCCTTTCTCAGGGCTATAGACTTCACCATGTACACACTGATGGGCTTTGCACACACCATTCAAACCTCAGAGCCTTTCTGTTAGGTTAGGTGTAGTTATAGGAATTTTTCAGATACAGGGACTGTAAAACAAATCTTGCTGCCAGAGACATCAAGCTGTTTTCTCTGATTTTTTTCTAGGGGTGCTTGAAAACTCCTTCCAAAGAACTAAGCCCTCACAGGTTCATGCAGGAATTATCATTTGGATCGCCACACCTAGGGCATTCCTGGCCAAAACTTGATACCTGCACTGGATAGTGGGCACCTAGATTCAAAACAAGTAAAAAATAAATGAGGTTTTAGTAGTCCTGCTGTAGACAAGAGCTATACACCATTGTATTAACACTCGCATGTTGGACTTCTTTTGTTGGATATTGAGAGTTGTTCTTCATTTTGGTTAAAATTCAAGAGGCTTTTTATGGATGTACTGACCTACCCAGACGGTCAAGTCCATGATGGCTTTTAGGGACCCAGCATGGGACTTTCTCTGCACAGCTGCTAAAACAACACAATCACAGAGTATGTGGCCTAGCATGGGGAAGAAGAGGACTCGATGCTCTCTTTCAGTGGACATGTCCAGGCATCAGGTGCTTTTTTTCCCAGCCTGTGTTCTCAGCTGAGCTGGATGCACAGGACCCTCTGTCAGCCAAGGTTTTTTATTTCCCCTCTGGTTCAAATTGAAGGAACTTGCCGTCATATTATTTTACATCATCCCTAGTCACAACAGAGACCATGGTGAATGAGCCAGGAAGTGGGATAAAAATCTATGGGTTGCTACCCAAATAGTCTTTCAGTACTCACTCCAAATACCTTCAGATGGGACCTTCATAGATGACATCAAAATTTTTATGTAATTAGGTAATTTTTTTACTCTAAACACAACTCAGTTGAAATCATGGGGAACTGTTCACTGATTTCAGTCTTACCAGGGGTTGCGATAGGGTGACTAACTGCTGCTCACTGAAGCCAATGGGAAGGACTTGAGCCTGTGGTTTGGCTTCTGGTCTCACTACTGCTTTGGAACTGGCTGTAGCAGTTGCTGTTTACCCTGTCCCCATCAGCTGATCAGTCGTGCTTCCCTGCAGCCTCCTGAGTTGCACCAGCCTGACTGTTTGTGTAACCATGCAGTAAACTGCCTTAGGAAATAGCCCAGTGCAGGGATGTTCCCTGGCACAGCTCACTGCCTGGCTGCACTAACAGCTGTGCCAGCCCCACAGATACGTGGGACAGGGTCCAAGGCAAGCAAGGACAAACAGCTGCTCAACAATGCTACCAACAAAATGTTCCCCTTGGAAGATGCTCCCAGGTTGGTGATGCAAAGGGACTGAGATAGATCAGCAGGTGCTGTCAGGAGGGTCTTTGCTTGAGCCATTTCACTTGTGTTGGCTTTAGCATTTGGAGGCTTCGCCAGAGTAACCAAGCTCACTAACCTAGCAGAAACTAGACAGGCTGGGTAAAAAAAGAGGCTGGTTTTCTACTAGGCTGTTAGATGGTTTAGTTGTCTTGTATGATGTCAGCTCAGTGACCAGATACTTGATGCTTGTCACTTGCACAAGGACACACAGCTGTATCCACGGCTGTCCTTACGCTTAATGAAAACAATCCATGTTTACAATGGAAATACCAGAGAGCACAAGTCAAGAATGTGGTGACTAATTATATTCCTTCAGTGTTACTATACTGGTATTTTGTTTATTGAGCTTTTCCATTCTAGTTCAAGATTCAACACACAGGCTCATTCCCTGGCCATTTCCACGACATCTGCCTCATGGAGGACATCTGCAGAGATGGCTTTGTACATGCTTCACTTAATCCAAAGCTTTTATTGAGATGGACATACACATCCCATGCAATACTCCCAGCAGTTTCACTTCTATATCATTCAAAAGCAGAGTAGTCAGGCGGGTGTTTTTTCCTAGTTTCTCCGGTTAAATTCCATGTTTGAGCCTGAAAAAATATTTACAGCTGTGTTATATAAACTAATGAAGAACAATGTTTAAAATGAAAGTGCTGGTACAACTTTATGGAGAACAGCAGTGGAAATGGCCATGTGGTAATAAAAAGGCTACTTGATATGGTTTATTGTTTAACTCCTTGCTTACTTCTAGAAACTTAAGCTCTCAAATGCCTGCATCCTTTGAGACATGTACATATGTTGGGTTAATCACCAAACCCAAGTCTAGGTTCCCCTGTGAGTATGTTGGAGTAGACCAGTGAGCAAGGATTCTTTTCAAGCAGGGGCTGCCTGTATTTCCATGTGCTTCACAGCACAGAACACACCATAAACAAAGACTCAGTTTCTAAGGTAAGCAAGAAAAAAAATCTGATTTTTAAAAAAGGGCAAGAAAATTCCTGGACATTAGCAAGTTTTCCTTCTTGCAATAATCCACCAAGAAAACAAAAGAGAGTGAGAGATTTTATGTTACTGCAGTGTTGCCTTTCTTGCGCATAGCTGTGATGGTTTCCTAGCCTGTGATCGTAATGGCATGATGAGATATTTATAACATGCTAACATCCTTTTTAAAGCCCATCACAGTAGCATAATAACAAGCCTTGAAATCTGTCTTTCTTTTATCCCCAAATCTCTCGATGGAAATGATTTTTATGTGCAGACTGTTGGTGTGCATATTAAAGCCATTTCTAAGAAAAAGCTGTAAAACACACACCCATACACTGCTCTCTGCACACATGACTGCACCACCAGATTAGGCCACAGGGCAGTAAAAGTGCCCCTGCCTGGTCCAACAAGAGCTCCTGCAATTGTTACCACAAGTGAAACCATGCTGGTACCAGAGCAAGGGTGGGAACAGCTTGAGTGCAGATAAGCCTTTACGGTAAATCAGCCATAGCATGGTTTGGCTCCACGCCCAGGTAATAACTAACCAGTTTTATGTTAATTATTTGCTATCCTTTTACCTATAGCAATAGTTACAAGCTTTACTAAGCATAAATGACTGCAGTGCATAGTTGGCTTTCAAAAAAGTCTCTAGTTTTTTGACATACTGTATCACTTTCTAACTGACAGTTGTGAATTATTCCAGTTTTTCCTTTTGCTCTGGCTTCTTTTTTGCAGCCTCTCATGAAGTAATATTTTAGAGTGTGTTTTTAACGATGAACAGAAGCAGTCACACATTTTGTAGTTCCTGTGCATGTTATATGGTAACTCACCCTTACATACTGACTGCAAAACAGTCATTCTCTCTTGAGTGTTCCCATATCTGGAACACAGCCACCAAGAAGATGGGTCAAAAACCACAGAGCCCCCCTCTGTCCTTCTCTATCCATCTTGATCACAAGTCTCCAGTCCCCAAATCACAATGCAACACTCCATCGGGGAAGGTAACCCACCTCTTCGTGGGAGCAATTAAAAAACTGGTCCAGCACATTACTTACCCCCAGGATCACATTTTTAAGCTGATAGACCTAAGGGCCAGCCTGCAGCAGCACTGGCAGGGGCAGAAACAAATGTCAGAGAAGCAAATACCTGAAGTTATCAGTGCCTTGATGATTCCTTTAGTAGAGTCATGGTCTGAGACCAGTTTCCATCACAGAAAGATCACAGTAGGAACACACTGGCTATGATGTATGCTCACTCCCACACAATTTCACCAAGGGACTGTCTGTCCCCTTCAAAATCTCAACCACAAAAGTCCTTTGTGGGGACCTAAGTGTGTAAACTTCTCTGAAGTGCTTGTGGAAGTGTTACTCTAGGTCTTACCAGCTTGGTCTCCACTGTTTAAGGATTTTGATTCTCCATCATGACTCGTCTATTCCTGCAGGGCTGGTGTACATCTGGAAGGGTTGTGTAGTTTTACACTACAGGTATGCCACTCATCCCTGCAAGTGGGAGACACCTAAAGACAGCTTTGTCCAGAAGCACAGTATTGCTGGCATGACTCCTGGTCACTGCAGATTTTTGTGGATGAAGGTAAAATGCTACTGAATCCCAAATATATACTCCTCCTAATACTGGATATACACCTTGCACAAGGATGAATGGCTAAAAAGAAACCAAGATAGAAGAGAATTAGGCCAAGGAACATAAGTTTTATTAAATCTGCAGCCTCCCCTGAGAGGGAGTTTTTGCAGCCATTAAATAAAGCAAAAACTATTGGAATTTCACAAATAAACGATAGGAGAAACAATTCTCCCTTACCTGAGTGGAACACACATTCCCTCAATGACATTGCTACAGTGCAGGGAGATTGAAAAAAAAAAAATTAATTTAAATAAAATGTTATAAATGGAAGGCAGAGGAATCAAAAGTTTATTCCAGATTACCCAGAAAGTGCTGCTCTTGATAATGATTGGCAGAGCTCATTGTGGAAAAATGAAGTTGGGCAATTCAGAGGACATAAAAATTGAATGGAAAAGGCTTTGAGTCAAGATGACAGCTTGGTTAATAAAGTTTTCTGCTAACAAATATTAGCACATATGTGGACCCACCTGGGTGTTGAAGAGCTTGGATTGTGGAGTGATGGTGGACAACTTTGCTGCTGCCATAATGTGCCTGTTTCCCTGTGAGCCTGGCTCCCCCATTAGCAGTATACACTGCTGTAGTATTAGAACACCAGCAAAACAGCAACAGGACTTTGGACAAATGATTCTACAATAAACTTTGATTGTTTTTCTTAGGAGAAACATGGAGTAGTGGTGAATGCTCCAAGTCCTTGCAAGTTTCAATGACAGAGGAGCTCTCAGGTTATGAAAATGAATCCCCTGGTGCACAAAAGGCAGATAGATGACCACTGAGGCACACCAAAAACACTTGAAAAATCGCTGTGTCCTGACCCCACCAGCCACTTTGTCATGAACTTTAACAACTATGTACCAGAGCCCTTCAGCAAACTACATCACAAGAAGAAACAGGACAGAGAATTGAGCACATGTTGTGCCGTGGAAAGGGCAGCACCAAGATCTAGAACCTGTATTATCTTACAAATGAAATGAAAACTGTAAAAAAAAGGAAAATAGGAAGAGTGTTTGGAAAGAGCACAGTTCTTGCAGCCCTCATTTTTCTGAATGTTTTTATTTGCTTTATTCTATTTACAGCCTCTAGTTCTCAAGTGTGTACAATAATGTTTCACCTTAGAGCTTCCCAGCTCTCAAATGCTGGAGCCAGGCACTGGCTGCTGCCCAGCTGGCCTCTGCCCTAGTTACACTCAGTAATGCAGTGAGGGCTGTAGTATCAGTCCTTTTCAGGGCTAAACTGTGCCATGGACTTTTGATCATTAAAGGAAATGAACTTGGGATGACATAAAAAAAAGTAAATAAGACTTGTGTACAAGGACATTAAGATTACAAAGCAGCAGTCTCAAAGGTTGGAAGACGCAGAGTGCAGAGCTGCTGCTTCAGTGATGTTCTTTGGCAGGAGTTTAAATGACAACAAGAGGTGTGAGGCAATGAAGAATAAAATCCTGAGTATTCAGCTTTCAAGGAAATTTGCAAAAAAACTCTCTCCACAGCCAAGAGCTACGCATGTCTTCTGAGAAAGAATTACTTTTTTATGAGAAAGTAATCATAGCCTGCACTGCTGAGCTAATGATGTATAAAATAAGTCCAACAAGTCCAAGTCCCACAGTGACACTAGACAACAGAAAAAAGGGAATCCAAACAAACTACTGGTGACCAGAAAACAACTCGAAGCAGATCACTAGCAATAAATTGTAACATGACATTGAAGCCGGGCTCATCTTACAAAGAGCAAAGAGTAGAGAGAGAATTGCTAAGGGCAGATGGCAGTGCCTTTCCTGGTGATATAAACACAGATGAATGCATATCACTTCTGAGTACTGTATATGGCTCTGCCTATCTCACCAGCATAAATAACTGGGAAGAACTTTAACACATTTCTAGGGAATGAGTTCTAATTGTTCTGTGGCACACAACCGCTGGTTGCATATAATTATATTTAACATGGCTATGGCTTGAAATATTCCACATTACAGGAATTATGAAGTTCAACTGGAAGTGTTTTACCTGCCAAGATCTGAATTTCATGTCATCCTGCAGTAGCTGGTGGTAAAACAAACCTAGTGCAGTGTAACAGGAGGTTATGTCCTTTACATGGTTATATTTAATCTCTCCTGATGCTTATCGGAGTTGCAGCCGAGTACAAAGAAAAACAGATTCTGCATTCAAATTCTTTTAAGTACAAAGTGTAATGGCAACAGCAATAAGCATAATGCATGACTCTTGCATCTGCCTGTCCAAGGAACCAAGGATTTTTTAAATGTTTTACATATAGTTTATCCTTTGTTCAAATATTTTCCACAAAAGTTGTGTGGGAAAATCTGTGAAAATCAGGAAATCTGCCTCTTTATAAGAAGTACTGGAAGAAACATGAGCTTGATCATGCAAACTCATAATCAAATGCATAAAATTAACAAACTAAAAACTGCAATGTATATTCTTCCTCTTATATAATTTCCTCAAAATTCCTTTTGGGTTATCTGTAGTAATAAGATCTAAAAAAATTCAGACTGTAGAGTGACTTGCCAAAAAAGTATGTCCACGCCATTGCACATTCATTTTCCTATACTATTTTTGGGTACATTTGTTTGTAAACCTTTAAAAATGTTCTTTCCACTTCTTGAGATTTACTTACACCATTTCACACTTCTGTTGCACAAAGCTGACATATCCAGATGGCAAATATAAACATCAAAAGATGGACTGCCACTCAAAGACATGTGGGAAACATTTGCCAAAGCTAAATATGGTCTTAAAAGAATTTCAATATTAGCGTAAAAGTCCTTCTGAACATGCCATTAATAGTTGTGCAATAGATCTAGCTGACACATTGGAGGTGGTGAGCTGCACTCAAATACTTTGCTACCCACAAAATGGCACTTACTTCAGGATTGTTCCATACTCAGGAAATAATACAGTAAATCAAAGTAACAAATTACACAAACTATGCTATAAAAAGCAGTACACACTAAATAGTATACAAGAAACATGTACATGTGCACAGTGAAGGAAGAGTGTACAGGATTCAGCTGTTCTGCTGAATAAATATTTGAGAGTTTTATAGTCCTTCAGCATTTCTTTTTATGTAATCAGATAACTGCAACTACAAATTCAACCTGAGGACTGACATTTTTACATTACAATGGCATCTTTGTTGCTGCAAACAGTAATATATATACAACAAATCAGTTCAGAGGGAAAATGCTTTCCATCATACTTGGCTTTGCCTTGTGATCAGAATGAGAATTTTTTTTACAAGCAGTATTAGCGTCCTTTACATATTGCCAGAGGTGGGAGGGGATCTGCTAAAATCCATTACCCATTTTGTCTTGGCTGCAATAAGAGAAGGTGTCCACTGGGTGCTGGGCAATTCAAAGAGCTCAAAGAATGAAAGGAAGAGTTCACTCATAGTGGACAATCAGTTTGAACTTTGACACACTTTCCAAGCAGAAAATGTATTATGAGTAAAACATTTTACAATATTTTCTCAGACAGAGAAGTCCAAAAAGTTTACTCATCCCTTACACCAGTCCAAAAAGTTTACTCATCCCTTACACCAGCCACAACAGAGATATATCTTTATGGTGACTGGTCCTTGCCTCTGACACCACTTCTGCAAGTCATATGGTTGCATATAGAATCACACTTGTTTTGGAGACTTGACAGCATGTCAAGCATGCCAAACTCCCACTGGAACACTGAGGTGACCCATGAAGACCATGCCTTCAGGTGCTTTGGTCCAAGTCTAAATGTAGCCACTCTTAAGGTGTTTGTTTTCCCCAACATAACCTATGGTTTGTTGCCAGCATGGAAGAAATTGGATTTCTTTTTATTCCTAAATCACGGTAAAAGCAGTGGATTTTGAAGGTCTGTAAGGTCAGCTAGTGAGTCTGTACTGAGCACATCTGCATGGCTCCATTCTGCAAAGCAGATCTGTGACACCAGTAAGCCCTAGTAACTGCACTGCTGTTGTAGTAGTGTCCTCTCTGCCATGCCTGTCTATGCTGCAAGACTGAATTAAAGATGGCCATCGTGTCCTATACAAGCCCACAACGCCATGCTACAATTGCTATGTGTTAATTTGCTCCCTCAGCAGATTGTTTTCTGGGAAAAACACTAAATTCACCAGTGTAGCTGCCACACAGAGTATTTTCTTTAATTAAAAAGGAATTGCAGGTGCTGATAAGTTCAGGGAACATGAGCCATTGAGACCACTCCAAATGTAGTTTCATGAGAGACTCCAGCAACCATGTGGGTAAAGTTCCTGCCTTATGACCTCCAGCTACTCACTCCTGGTGTTACACCACAGCTCATCAGCTCTGCTGTTGTGTCACAAGTTACGTACCTTGAGCCACAGCCCAGTCTATAGTCTAGCTCTACAGAGATTGGTTTCACAGACCCACCTGAAGAGGTGATGAATTTCAGCACAAAGGCAGAAGCAGTCAGCTGGGCCTGGAACATGGCAGGGACTGTTTGAAAGAGCTTCACTACCAAAGTCAGTGTACTGGGGAGACTTCTCCTACAGGTTTGTGATTCAGTGAAACCACTTAATAGCTGAAAGACGTCCCACTCCCTCTTCTGCCTGCCAGCCATGCTTTCTGCAAGCTCTTTGCTAGGGATGTACATCAAACCATTAATAATCCAGAGCAGAAAGCTAAACTGATCTACAATTCAATGTTTTTTTGCAGGACTAGTTTTCTGCTGTATGGACCCTCTGATCTGGCTGCCTGTGGCTCCAAAGAGCACCAGAGACAGCACAAGGGATGTGTTAGAAACACAGAAAGGGAAGCAGGTGGGGGAGGGATTTCAAAGGCAGCTTGGCATTCTGTTGGCTTAGTCAGGTTTGGTTATTATCAAAAGCCATCTCCATGATGAGGTGCCATCCAGACTACCCACAAGTTACACAAGTCACCTTACAACACCCCTGTGAAAGCTGGGATACCTCAGCACAGGAAATATTCATGTGGTCACTCCCTTCTGCTTGTCATTTTCAAGGGGTTTCTTATTGAGTAATGCAACTAACTTCCCCCTTTGGCATCTTAGAAGGGGTTTTCTTTTGGGATTTTGGGACTGCATCGTTTCTTTAGAATTATTTTGTGAAGGAAGATGAATTTAGATTCACATTACTTTCAAGAAATAATTTCAGTTGCAGAGCCTTCAATGAGCACAGCGCAGAGTGAATGATGGCAGCAGTGATGAGTGCATATGGGAATCCCAAGAAAACTTAAATCATCATAATTTACAATATATTTTCTGCAGTGCAATTCCTACTCCAATGTACCACAACTTGCTGTAGCAGACTACAATGCCCAGTGCTGATAAATATGAAAAGTAGGAAAGCCATGAGGAAGAAAGTGATCACTAAGCAGGAACTGCCATGGTTGTTTACTATTTTGATATTTTAAACTTTTTTTTATTGTGTGTGTCTTCCAAGTCAGGTATGATTCTGAAATAGAAGAAAAGCAGACTCAAGCATGTAGACAGATGATATCTAGTTTCCCTAGCTCCTGGATTTGTTGCTCTTTTTTAAGTTTGTGTTCTCACAAACCATGTTGCAACTTCTGGTTTTAGTACTGTTTTGCCCAATTTACTATCTTATTTAAATGAACGTTAAAGGAAAGGAACAAAAGCCACCAGGCTGCAACACCAACGAATTTTGGTAAATGCGGTGGAGTTTTCTTATTGCAGTTTGACATTCAGTAAGAAACATAAACTTTAAGTAGGGACCATTTGGAAATGGATCATGAAGATAAATTCATGAAAACTGTAAAGGAGAGAACTTCTAAAATACATGAACTCATGATGCCAATGGTACATATCCCAGTAATGAGTTCCTCGCTGAAGATGTCTTTTATATGAAAGTTATAGTGAAAGCTAGCAATATTAAGTTTTTTATAAAGTGGATCATTAACTGAAAAGAGGCTTCTCTCTTGGACAAATTGCCTTAGAAATGTTGGCCTTAGGGGTTCTGTCATCCTTGCTAAAATAGCATAATGCCAACAGAACTTTATGCAGTTTAAAATCAATTTTGCAATCAAGAATTCTGTTTATAAGCTCTTTGAACTCAATTTAACTATGAAGTTAACCTGACTTGTAAGTTACTCCAGGTATAACTGGAATAATTTCTACACAAAAAATATGAAACCCAAGCCTGTGGTTGCTTTTGATTTGAGGCAGCCTTGCCTCAAACCAAAACAGGAGGATAAAGGTTGATACTGAAGTGTTTGTCTTTTCAGCTACTCTGTACTATGAGGACATTTTTCCACCACTTGAATGATATTACTCTTCCAATGTCTTTCCAATGCAATGGAAATAATCCTTCCTTATTGTCAGAGGCCTCCTGCTCATGCCTGCAACAGAATGAATAGCACTGCCAGCTTGTGGTACTGCTAAAAACCTTTAAGGTTTGCAGAAATCATGCGGGTTGGTTTTATGGTGTCAAGTTTTTTAAAGGGTAGAACCTACTTTTAGTGTTTCCATTTCAACATCGTTCCCCAGTCCTGACCTCCTCTGCCCCTGCATTGCTCATTTCTGCTGCTCCAGTATTTTCTGAGTCCTGAAAAAGATCCATTTCCAAAGAACAGCTCAGTGGCTCCTGGTGTGGCACAAGGCATAAGGGCTACAACATGGGCATGGCAGTGGGCATGCAGGTCAGAAAGCTTAAAAGAGCATTTTTACAAAACATATGGCATTGTGAAGCTGTGACAACTGCAGGAGACACAAGGGAAGGTATGAAGACACATTCCAGGGTCTGCAAATGCTCCTTCATAAACCAGCAAGATGCTTGAGGCAGCTAGTGCAAGAGCACACAGAACACTTCTAAATCCCCCAGAAATGTGGCCAGTGTTCAGGGAGTATTGGGGAGAGCTAGTTGTAATTTTCCTGACAAAAAGACCCACTTAAATCCCTATGACTCTCTCCTTTGAAATACAGTCACATCTTCCCGTAAAAAGGATATAATGCAGGAATGAAAATATCCAGTGGCAATCATAGTCTTGTAACAGGTAGTGTGGGGAAGAGGAAACACAGAGTGAGAAAGGAAAGTTATTGTTACTTGGCTCCGAAGTGTAGAAAAGCTCTCTTCATAATTGGCAGGAATTTTGGTTTGCTGCTCTTAGTTTAAGAGATGTTATATAGAAAAAAGAGGGGGAATTATTCCAAAGTGTTGAGTGTTTTCAATGGTACAAGAGCACATTTATCTGAAACAACAGCGAGAGTCCAATAAGAACAATTCAGATAATGCAAAAAAGCAGTGGTTCCCCTAAGGATTTACCCGTAAATCTTCATTCCAAAGGTCTCCACTCAATCTGAGCACAGCCCTCCAACCCCAAATGGGAAGGCAAAGCTCTCACTGAGATGGTTGAAGGAGTTTCTCCTCACCACTTCCACACTGCCCAGTCTTCCTGCTTCAGGGGCAACTCAGTCTTCTCCTCTGCAGCTACAGAACTGCCACAAACCCAAGTCTTGCTATAAAGGAAAATTAAAATTCAGGGTAACTGCGTGCTTCTGAGTCTGCTCAAAACTAATGAAAAGGTTTTTCAGATACAGAAACAACAAACAGAAAGAAAATACTGTCCCACTGATAACAGAGGTAAATTTGTCACTGACAATGCTGAAAAGACAGAGGTTCTCAAGACTTCCTTCACCCTGTCTGCACCAGCACTGCTGGGCCCCCAGCCATGGGGACAAAAAATTCCAGGCTGATGCATCTGCAAGGGCATCACCAGAGATCCAGAAATCACTATCCCACTCTACTCAGTGCTCATCAGGCCACACTGGAGCACTGTGCTCAGTTTGGTCCCTGCTGTGCAGAGAAGATGTGGACAGGCTGGAGAAGGTCCAGAGAAGAGCCACAGACTGGGAAGCCTGTGACAGAGAAAAAGGCTGAGAGAAGTGGATTTGTTTAGCCTTGAGAAAAAAAGGCTTAGGGAAGACCTAATCACCATGTTCCACTATTTGATGGGTGGCTACAAAGAAGATGGAGACTCCCTTTTTACAAGGAGTCACACAAAAAAGACAGGGGGTATTGGGTACAAGTTACTGCTGGGGACGTTACAACTACTCACACAAGGAAAACTTTGCACAATGAGAACCACCAGCCATTGGAATAATCTCCACAGGGAAGTACTGGATTCCCCAATACTGTACACTCCTGAGATCTGGCTGACAGTGTGCTGGGCCATCTTGTCTAGACTGTGCTTTTACCAAGAAAGGTTGGATGAAATGTTCCTTGAGGTAATTTCTTTCCAACCTGTATTCTATGATTCTATATTTTAAAATCATGGCCAGTTTATGTGTGTGCCCCTGGCTGTGAACTGTGGTGGTTCAGCAGGACCCTGGAGAGAGGAAAATCGAGTAAGGCAGGAACATTCTCCATCTCCATGTCTCTTACTATGAGCCAAAGACTTTTTTAATACAAAAGTCTTGAGAACCCAACACCAGAAGGAAGTAACTGACACGACCTGTGACATTTGCTCTAAATTATGCATGTATAATAGCACCCAAGGATATAGTGAAATCTATTATGATGAACACTGTATGCTGAAAGGTTTGCAACATAAAGGGCTGCTTTTCATTATCCACTGAGGGTAAATTTAGCCCTAAACAAAATATACAAGAAAACACAGTTGTTAATGTGATGGGAATTATTACTGTGTAATAACTTGTGGGTGTTCTTTCTTGACTTTGCTATTGGGAAATTCACTCTCTATATGTAGGTTTGATTTTAAAAAGAGAAAATCAGGCTAACCTAATAGATTTTTGGAAGCTAAAATAATCAGATAGATGAACAAACCCCCCCAAACACCTCAAAATAAGCCAGTCCTTCACACTCTGACCAGCAGGTCGAGGAAGGTGATTCTGCCCCACTACTCCACTCCTGTGAGATCCCAACTAGAGTACAGCATCCAGCTCTGGGTTCCCCCAACACAAGATAGATGCAGACCTGTTGAAACAAGTCCAGAGGTGGGTCATAAACATGACTGGAGGGCTGGAGAACCTCTCCTGTGAGGACAGGCTGAGAGTTGCTTCCAGTACCTCAAGGGGGCCTAAAAGAAGGCTGGAGAGGGACTTTTGACCAGGGTATAAAGTGACAGGACAAGGGGGAATGACTTTAAACTGAAAGAGTGTAGGTTTAGAATGGATACTGTGAGGGTGGTGAGGTCCTCGCACAGGTTACCCAGGGAAGCTGTGGATGCTCCATCCCTGGAAGTGCTCAAGACCAGGCTGGATGGAATTCTGAGCAACCAGGTCTAGTAGAAGGTGTTCCTGCCCACAGTAGGGGGATTGGAACTAGGTGATCTTTCAGGTCCACTCTGACCCAAACCATTATACGTTTCTATGAAATGTGCTTGGATATTTAGAAGTTCCTGGAGAAAAAAAGGGAAAAAAAAGAAAAAAATAAAGAGACTGTAAGCAGATCAAAAGGACTATTTTAGGTAAACCAGAAAGGAGCATGTGCAGTGGAATCAGGCTGTCATGGACATAATATTTTTAAAGAGAAGAAGGAAAGGTGTTTCAAGAAGCTAGATCTATCTGCCTTGTTCTAAAGGGCTAACAAGTCTTGAGAAAAATGGATATGAAGATTGTTGGTTTTAAAATCTTTTACTAAGCTCTCTCACGGGGAAAAATGGCAGAGATTAAATACACTGAGTACAAGTGAACATCACAGTGCTCTGCAGGATTACATTAAGAAGGAAAACTGAAGAATTCACAATGAGATGAGTAATACTGCCAAAAAAAAAAAAAAGAGGAAAAAAAAAAGAAAAAAGGAAAAAAGAAAGAAAAAGGAAAAGTGATCTGGAATCAGGGAGCAAAAGAAGGAAATGTGACCACATCTATAACCACCACAGCTGCCCCGAGAGGTTTCTTACCTGAAGGCTGATCATGCTTCTGTGAGGAGCAAAATTCAGGGCCTAAGTTGCACTAACAGCACACGTCAGACTCAAAACAAGAAGGAGCAGTCAGCTCTCAGGTGGTGCCTGGTCTTCATTTTTCTTTTTAAGGAACAGTCATCTTTTTCTAATGGCTTAATGCCAAAAGTATGCTTGAAGGAGGAATTTCAATGAGGAAAGCTGGCAGTCCTGCCCAGGTTCCATTGATTCAGTGGAATTGGCTGCAGTCCTTGTGGGACAAGTGCTCCCTTAATTTCAGACAAGTCTACTTCAAATATAATTAGACAGGAGGCTTGTTTTTTTCTTTTTGGCCCTTCATGTTGAGTGAGATGCATTACTTGTAATCATTATATACTAGTTTATTGATCGTGGCTTTTCAGTATTCACTGTAGATAGGCTTGTTTTAACAGAACTGTCAAGAGACATGTCTGGTTAACAAACAATTACCAATTGAAGGTATAGAAACAAGCACAGGGATTTTGTCAGGACATCCAGAAATGTGCAGGGTATTTTGACAAAAGGTGAAAGGGCTTTTCTATTGAATCTGGTATTTTTAAAGAGATGTTCCTAAAGTCCATTTAATGACATTTTAGGAATGGTTCAATATATTGTTTTCATCTCTGCTCCCTATATTTCAATATTTGAAAAGACTCAACAAATGGAAATTATTCTCAGGAATTGCCTATACAGAAAATCTATGAGAGCCCACACAATGGATTACACTAGCTCATTACTTCTAATATAGGTTACCATTAAAATGTATTCCAGTTATTAGGAAAGCTGGAAGTGAGTCAATTATTTGAATAAACAAAGACTTGGTTGCCCCATAGTTTAGTGCATCCCTGAGATGTCTGTAGGCTCCATTCCCACGCCTCCTGTCTCATTCCTAAACTAGCAGAGGCTGTTGTGCAAGGCGAGCTGGCAGCTCCTAATGAACAGGTGGTTCAATGCACTCCTCAGAAGCAATTCCTGCACACTGTCCACTTCTGCACATTTGTGGCAGGCACAGGGCATCAACTGAATCTTGTGTGTACCAGAGGAGGAAGAAGAGGGTTTGCAGCTTAGGGAAAGAGAAGGATCAGCTTATCAGGCCAAAGGAATGTTACTGTGGTCCCTCCAAAGGGGCCCTGTGTTCTGATTGCTTGGACAAGCTGAAATACAGCAGTTTGGTGTGTCAGACACTAGAAGGTGAAAAGACAGAAGAAGGTGTCAGCTTTTTGCTTTCTCCAAAAGACTGGAGAGGTGTTTTGTGTCTAAAAGACTGGAGAGGGGTTTCTGTGTCTGAAAGATATAAGACACAGTGATAGCTTCAGCAAAAAGAAGTAACTCAGCCTCACAACTGACAGCATAGTTCCCAGCCTTGTTAGGAAGCAGTATCCCTACATGCAAACTCTTAGGATAAACAGAAACAATACATGAAAGAAACAAATCCCAAACATCCATTGGGACAAAGTATGAATATTTCAATTCCTTAAGAGTGAAAGTCTGTATTTCCTAAAACAACTAACATTTCCTGTTTCCATTAAAGTCTCAGACTGGGCATCCCAAACCATGTAAAGCTGTTGGCCAACAGGTTTATATTTACCCTGGGAGTCAAGGTGAGATTCATGACACTGCTGCTTATTAAAGCTCTTGTTTTAATATGCTTGGCTTTTGCAAGTTATGACACAGTAAATATATTTGTGTCACTTAGCAACCTCAGTTGTTTTTAAAGGAATGTCTTTTGTTCTTGGAAATCTATTATAAATGCAGATTACAAAATAATTATTGGGGAATCTAGACTTGTCTTATTTGGATGGTGTTCTGGCCTCTCTCCATTCTGCATTTGAAGTGTGCACAGGAAATTAATTTACTTTGCACAAGCGTCCTTCATTGACACTATTGTTTGAAGAGAAGCTCTGCATATTTAACAACAGAAGTTTCTGTGGAAAATAAAGGATGTGAGAAATGCCTGGAGAAGGAAAAGACTGGAAAGGACCTCCTAGTCACTGGGTTCACCCAGTTCAAAGCTGTCTTACTGTTTGGTAAACAACACTATAAATACTTTAACACTGTGATGCAACACTACATAGTCTCTATCATGAATTTATCAACCTGATTCATTTCTACACATGCCAAAGTCTGAGATCACAGATCATGCAGCTCCAGCAAAAAGGTTTGAAATGTAAACACCTGCATAAATGAAATATTCTCTATAATTTTCACATGGACTGGGTTACAGGGTCTCCATAACAGATTAGAACATGTGCATGATCCTGAACACATACATGTAGCTGAAGGACTAAGATTACACTGGATTGCAGACTTCAAAGGATTTAAGGGTTTTCTTTCTTGGTCCTTAATAGGTTTAAAGCTCAGAATTCACGTCCAGTTGTCCATGTTGTCAGGATCAGTACAAACGGTAAAATACATAAATTGACCTTTGTATTCTGAAATTAAAATGTATCCTCAGGAAACACAATAAAATTATGTCAAATTTTTATGGATGGACACATAATTAATATAATTACTACTAGTTTATGAAACTCAGATTTTGTCCTCTGCTAGGAATATCTGAAAGACAAGTATTACTAAAAACATCCTAAAGACTGTTTTCTAAAAATCTGAACAGATAAAGTGAGAATGCAAGCGAACAACAATCATAAAAAGGGACCAATCACTGTTCTCAGTTGCTAATAGAATTACTTAGACAACAAGTTGCCATGAGAATTTTGGGAATCCCAGTACAGAAGTAGACCATACACAGAAATGCATCTGGAAAAAAAAGAGAATACTAGCAACAGTCATTATCAAATTTCTGCTCAGAAAAATACTGTCAGAGGTCAGGAAATTTTGTCAACAGTTTTGCAACTCTTTTTGTACTTTTATTTTAAAAAGAACTCCCCCTATCCTAAGTGTTCTATGCTTCGGGGTTTGGGGGTTTTTTTCACTGCAATTACTGTGGTAAACTGCTAAAGTAAAAGCAGTGCTGCAGAGCTCATCTCCAGTGGTAGAAGATCAAGTATGATAACCAGGCTGTGATTCTCCTAATTTTAAAGAGAATACAGTGAGTGAGCTACAGCTTACTCAGGACTTTGCCAAATGACCTGATAGTTACAATTGTTGAGACCTCAGCTTCTTTGGGGCTGACCTGGCAGCCAACCCTATCACTTACATTGACAAACACTGCATCAGGACACCTATGACAGATCCTTTATTGGAAAACCCACTGTTGAAGTTGTTCTCATTTCTATGGAGGCACTAGCAAACAGCTGTTCATGACCTGCTGTAGTATTTCTGCCAGGAATGGCCGCAGACAGTTTAGATCTGCCTCTAGCATGGATTGGGGTTTAAGCCCAGAAAGGTCTCTGGGTGCTGACAGACTGAGATCCATTCCACAGATATGATTATGATGTAAATTCATATTGAGCCCTCTTTGGCACAGTTTTCCCACATAAACAAATCTTTGAGGGAGAACCACAGACATAGGATATACCATCTTCTCCAGCATTTTAGGTTTTTTTTCATCATCCAATAAAAAGGGCAGATACTACCTAAGTAATGGCTGAGGTTCCCAATTCCTCTAGGAGAACATAATCTGAAATACCCTTCTCCTGAAGGTCCACAAATCTCATTTTGTTCTGCTGGTAAATCTATTAATCCTGATCAGTAGCATTCAGTGTAAACATTTGCAGTATGTTTAGTCCCTCAGCAGATACTAGTCCACTGTGAACCAGCCACCACTAAAATTTTGTATTCAAAAAGATCTGAGGACATCAGGATTCTGCTAATGACTGAGCTCTGAGCTCCCTATCTGTGGCACTGATCTGCATGATCCTGCGAGCTTTTCCCAGCACTGCCGTTGGTTAGGGATGCAATGAAGCACGATTTGTGATTATCATTCCCGGGCTCATGAAAGCCCCAGGTGTAGATGTAATCACAAGCAGCACCGAGCTTTTGCTGGTATAGCTTATTTTGCTTTTGTGGGAGAAGAAAAGGCTGGAATAAGCTGTACTGGGTTTATTGCAGTTCTGCTTGTATAGAATACCAGATTACCTACTCCAAAGTGATCTGAATATAGAGCTCCCTTGGAGTTGAAGTAGATCCATCCACTGCATCTATGTAGGCCTGCTTCTACTGCTTTTGAATAGATACTGCGTAAAGGAGGAATAAAGGTGAAAGTGTTTTCTTAAAAATATTTGGGGGCGGGCAGGGGGCAAAAAAAATCTCAATTTTTCATCATCTGTAGAAAAATGTGATCTGAGTTTTAACTGACAGTTACCAAAAAGGTGCTGAAAATAAGAAAGTATTGGTACCTTAAATATGCACATGAGTAAGTAATATGCAATTAGGTAGCATGATTTATGCCCAGCTCATATAAATCCAGACAAGGGCTGTAGCAATGGTTGGACACCTAGGCTGGTGTGCACACCAGCACCATGTACAGACAGCAGGCATGTTCACTAACACGTGCATTTATGCACAGGCTCTCTTGCTCTGTACAGCAAGTGGAAGTAGCTCAGGAGAACACGAGGACAAAAGGACCGAAGGACATGCCCTCTCCTTTGCCAACTGCTTACTGATTAATCAAGGGTACAGTGCTGAGAGCAGTTATGTGTACGAGCAAACTTACGCTTTACAAGCTGTTCCCAGCGGAACCGACCGCATGGCCTGTCACGTGAATGAGCGTGTTCTGGACTATGGCCCCAGAGTACCAACACCCACAAAACCTTATTTAAAGCTCATCATAGAAATGTCAGCACCTGCTTGAATGATGCGGTGACAGAAACAAGGGAAGGAATGGGACTGGGACACGAACAGACAGGGCAGAGCCTTGATGCAGGAGGTGAAGTAAACCGCAGGCTGAGAGAAATCCCGACAGAACACCTGCACAGAGTTGCTTCATGTCTGCTAATTCTAGTGATGCAAAATAAGGCTCCAAAGGCATTCCCATGTCAAGGAATCAACCCCCAAACCAAAGCGCTGCCGGCTGTGGGCACACAGCGGGCGCAGCAGAGACGACCGCGGAGCGCGAACCGGGCGGTCGGAGCCCGGCGCCGCGGTACGAACGCGCCGCGATCCCGGCACGGAGCCCTGCGGGAGAGTGCGCTGGGTAACGGGATCGCCACGGCGCGGCCGGTCCCGGACAGGCCGGTGCGGCCCGGGCGCTCCGCCGGCCGCCGCTCCCACAGGCGCGCGGGGCTGCGGGAGAGCCGCACGCGCGCAACCGCCGGGCGCTCACGGGGCACCGGCGCGCACCCGCACCGGCGCCCCGCGGGCCGTTAACGGCGGGGCGGGAGCGGCACCGGCCGGGCGGCCACCGGGCGGTCACCGGCCGCCGCTCGCCCTCCCCGTTGCTGCCCGTGCCCGCTCCAAGCGATCGTCCCGAGGCGACGGGGCGGCGCGGGACACTCCGCCGTGCCGCCCGCCCCGCCCCCTCCTGCCAATCACCGCGGCCCCGCCCCCGAGACCCGAGGTGCGGGGTTTGAAAGCGGGCCGGTCCACGCGGCGCGCAGACAGGGGGGGAAGGGGACAGAACAGGGAGCGTCGCGCTTGGTGGTCGCGGGGCGGCCTCGCCCGGCCGGCGGCGGAAGCCGCCCCCGCGCTGTTGGCCGAGCCCTCCCCGCGCGGGGCGCGGGCCCCGGGAGCGGCCGGCGAGCGGTTGGTCCGGAAGGCCGCCCCCCTCCCCCCCTGGCCGGCGCAGTGGGAGGCGCCCGGGCGCGCGCGTCACCCATTGTTTACAAACCAACGCCAGCGGGCCGAGCTCCAGCCGCGACCGCAGCGCCGGAGCCGCGTGTGCTCGCGCGCGCGCGGGGCGGCGGGCGGGCGGCGGCCCCGGTCCCGCTGCGGCGGCTGCGGCACGGCGGGGACCCGGCAGAGATGCCGTGCCGCCCGGGCGAGCGCTTCCTGCTGCTGGAGCGCCCGGTCGCCGTGGGACAGGCGGGCTCCAAGGAGGTGGACGCGCTGGTGGCCAAGCTGGGCGAGGTGCTGCAGCTGAGCGCTCAGCGGGCGCCGCCGCCGCCCCGCGCCCCCAAGCACCTGGGGCCGGGCAGCGCCCGCGACCGCGCCGCCCCCTACTCACCGCGGTGCTGCAGCGGCGGCGGGGCCGGGGCCGGGCTGCTGGCGCCGCGGGGACCGGCCCCGTCGCAAGCTCACTCGCAACACGTTGAGGCTCCGCGGCCGGACCGGAGCGGCCAGCAGCGGGTGACCAAGCAGCTGTGCGGACGGGGCTGGCTGCGGAGCGCCGCCCGCCGGAGGAAGCAGCCTCCGCCGGGGCCGGGCGACGGGCCGGCGGAGGAGGAGGACCCGCACCGGCTCCTGCAGCAGCTCATCCTCTCCGGCAACCTCATCAAAGAAGCCGTCCGGCGGCTGCAGCTGGCGGCGGCGGCGGCGGCAGCAGCGGCATCCGCGGCCTCCAGCGGCAGCGCCTCGGCGGGGAGCGGCGGCGCGGACGGCGAGGCGGCGGCGGCGGCCGTGCAGCCCCTGCAGTAGCCGGCGGGCACGAGCGGCGGCGGTGACCGGGGCGAAGGAGAGCGGCCGCTGGCGGCGGAGCCCCCGCCGGGCGGGCTGCGGGAGCGCGGTGCGGGCTCCGCCTGGATGTGAGTGTGTCCCGGCGGCGGCGGGGCCCCCCGGGCCGGGGCCGGTTGGGGCGGGGAGGGTGCCCGAACCCCCCCCGGCCCAAGGTGACCGCGGCGCGGACCCCGTCGAGCCGCAGCCGGCGAGGCCGCGCACGCCGCCCGCCCCGGGCTGCTGCTGTGCCCCCCTCCCTGCTCTGCCTTCCCCGGGAGCTCCTCCTTCTCCTCCCCCCCGGGGCAGCCCGGCCGGGGCCGCGGACCCCCCCGCCGCCGGTCCCCCGCTGCCGCGGAGCTCCTCCGTCTCCCAGGAGCCATTTGCAATAATCCTCGCTGACCCCGGCGGGAGGTGTTTCCTTTCCCCTCCCGGGCTGGTTTGGTTTTCTGTTGGGGGTTTATTTGTTGTTATTTTAACGTTTATTGTTATTATTTCTCGTTGTGACTGTATGAAGCAGTTTTTAAAAATGTGAATATCAAAGCTGGAAGGCAGCTGGACTTATAACAAATGAGTGAATGGAGCCTGAGATGCATTGTTCACATAAGGTAGCCGAAACAAGTTTTTTCTACCAAAAAGAAAAACCCTGAATCCACCCTTCCCCGACAAACTCAATGGCTCAAGTACAAGATGCAGCTGTTGATTTTAAATATATGCACTTCGTACCGGAGCGTTTGAAATGTGTTCCTGATTTACAGGACTTACTGTCTTAATTAACCTGTCTGTATTGAATAAACGTGGTCTTGTTTTTATTTTTGGGTCTGTGTCTCATTGTTAAGGGGAAATGATTTCTGGTTCATGAGAACAAAACTGTGTAGGCACGTTTCCCCTTGATCTTCTTTCAGTTGTAAGATCTCCATTTTGCGAGCAAAAAAAAAAAAAAAAAATCCCCACAACAATCCGCATAGTCTGATGCAGTGGGACACCGGTTATTAATGCACGGAGATGCAACTGAGCCCCTTTGTTTGCCGGCAGCGTTCATTTGTGAGCCGTGAGACGCCCCTTCGAGCAGCCGAGAATGTGGCTGTTGGAATTTATAAGTCAAATCATACTGAAACAAAAATTAGGTATTTTGTATTGGGGAAGGAACGTGGCTTGTGTTGGTCACTTGTTTGGGTTGTTTTGATTTTTTTTTCTTTCTCTGAGGGTAGAGAGGAAAAAAGACTAGAAAAGAGGTCTGTCTAGACAGTAACAAAAAAAATTAAAATCTGTAAACCAGACTTTGATAATTCTATGGTGGTCATTAAGTTCTGATACCTATTTTAAATAGCTTCCTTTGTAAAATCCTGCGTTGGGGTTTTTAGGAGTCATTGAGCTTCAAGATCAAAACTGAACATATCAGACTGGAGCTTAACAATCTCCCAACCCCCACTCAATTTGAGGTAAAAGCTTCTCCTTTGAAGAAGGTAGCAATCCCACATGAAAGAAAATGGAAGATGTTTGCCTTTGTCCAAGAGAGCAATTTGAGCAGCTACATTTACTTGTGTGATTAGTTCTTTCATGAATACATTAAATCCACAAAATATTTTAGATTTCTTTCTCTGCCACAGCTGCTACTGGAAACTGATGCTGAAGGTTTTTATGATGTCTCACTGAATTCCTCCTGCATTAGGACCAGTATGTGATGTTATTATTAGCTTTTTATCTTGACTAATTTATAAGTTGAATGCAGTTTTTCCATATCAAAGCACATAAAATGCAAAGAAAGAAGTTCAGTGCATTTTAGAACCTCCTTAATTACTAACATCTGAAGTCGTTTTTCTCATAACTTGGGCTGCTTTTGTGGCATTCTGCACAACTTGGAAAAGATTTGGATTTGCCATTAGTTCTTGCTCTCTACTACAATGATGTACTATGTAGGTTATCCTTCAAATTAATTTTTATTTGCAATCTTCTTGTTTCTTTCTTCAAGGAAAAAAAAATTCAGTAGCAGATACAAAGAATATAACCACTAGCCACAACTGAAGAAGTAGTTATTCATGTATTTGTCCTTTAGGTGCTCAGCGAGGCAGGTATTTGCTGTGCAGATGCTGAATTTGAACCCTGGCATAAGTAGTTTAATTACTAAAAAAGCTGGAGGAAACAAGCTAAAAGCTGGGCATAGCTGGTGGAGCCTGAAGAGTTAACTAAGGTTGAAAGTGTATGGGTGGGGGTCAGCTGGAATTTTGAAAACTGGCAAGTTTGACTTGAACTTTTTGCCACTGATAATTATGCATTGATTTTGCATCTCCTTTGCCTCCCCCCTCCTCCTCCCCAAACCCTAGCCTCTGTATACTAATGAGAACAGCTAACTTTACAAGTGTCCTTTGTAGTCATTGAAAGCCTCGAGACATTCCTTTTAAGGATTTTACTAGAATAACACTTTTCAATAAAGTGGCAGTTGAAGTGAGGCGTAGAAAAGATGCTAATAAATTTCACTGTGACTGGCTGGTTTTTAAGCTTCCTAAATTGCTTCTAAAATAGCTTTTACTTTCTCCTTTGTGCAAGGCTGGGAGATGTATATATGAACAGGGTTCATACACAAGCTAAGCGTTATGCAGACTGTGATGATTCAGTGAAAGGAATTTTGGCCCTTGTTTCAGATAACTTGCATAACTCACTGACACATCTTTGTCACTTACATCTTCTATATAAGTCTTTGTCTTCAAAATGTCACTCAGAACATGTCACTCCTTCATAAGGGAACAATTGAACATGGCTCATTTTGGTTTTGGAAGACACACTGTAAAAGATGTTGGACCAATTGAAGTATTGCCAGAAAGTTTCCGTTGATTGGTTGAAAATTCTCCTTTCTTTGCCTTGTGCTACACTCTCAAATACCAGTTGTTGGTTTCTAGAGAAGCAAAATGGAAATACATTTAGCCTTTACAGTATTCTTAAACTTTCTTCATTCATGAATGAAAATACAAGTTTATTCACAGGTTTAAATTTGGAATAAAATTGTGTTTTTATGATAGGCATTTAGCTGGGTTTTAGCTCTTTTTTTGTTCCGTACTGTGGGGGAAAAAAATGTTCAAAACACACCAAAAGCAAACCATTTAGATTTTTGTAATAAGTAACATTTCAATGCAGTGGGGAAGTAAATTTAATGTCATTATATCTACAAGGGCTATATGTTTTGAGGGTCAACTTGTTTTTAAATAATGTACACAAATGCAGTGAAGGTTCACAACCTCATCTTTCAACATGTCCGTGTGGTTGTTGTGCTAGCATGGCGCTGGGCTATCACAGATTTTTTTTAGATGCTTAACTCCTCCTGAGTTTTCTCTATTTTCAGCTGTTTTCCTGATTGTCCGAAACTCAAATTTGCATCCTAGTTGTGTCTTGTTCTTTGTACTCCCATGTTCCCTGAGCTCTTAAAAGTAACTCAATTTAGCCAGAAGTCTGGCAGGTATAATGACTTTTGTCTGCTATTTCCCTCGTGTGACCCATCTCCCTTGTAGCTCACTATTGTGTATTGTACCAGCACTTAGAATCTACTGTAAAAATTATGCTGGCATGGTACTTGGCATGATAAACGTGGTGGGAAAGTAGGGACTTCACCCTAAGTCCTTAAAATGAGGTTGAAAAGAAGCCTTTCAAGCAAATAGCAAGCACATCTCATGGAAGGCATGAGGGAGAGGAAGGATGTATGCTGGTTAATACACAATTTAGTTCTGGTCAGCTGGGGCCAGTCCCAGTGTTGGTGATGTCTCCTCCATCTCCATATAAAAATCATTTCTCATTCCTTCCTAGTCCCTGGCCCCATGATTTTAGTCTCTTCACCCTGCATTCCCTGCCTTAGCCAGGCAGCTGGCTAATTTTTTTCAGCCTGTGGTTGAAGAATTTCACTTTTACATGTCTTTTGTCCATGTCGTATTACTCTTCCCAAATATTAAGTAGCTTAGTTCTCTTCAGTTGCTTTTTGGTGAGTGCTTTTGATGTGCTTGTTCACTTGATTATGTTGTACCTCAGTCACTTGGTGGCCTTGGATCTGGTTAACTCCTTACAGACCTTGCAGTGGGAGTTGGAGGGCAAGTTACAAGTGTCCTTCACCTTCAGTTTGTACAGCATAGGGCAGAAATCAGAGGAGAAATCCTAGCTGCAACGAAATGAACAGATAAAGTTTACAGAAAAATTATTTTCAACTTCTATGGGAATTTCCTCCTGGTTTGGGTTTTTTTTGTTACTGTTGTTTGATTTCTTGTTTTTGCTTTTGGGTTTTTTTTTTTAAAGTAACTGGGAAATACCACTTAAAGTGATACAATGACTACATAAATGCCTTTGGGGGACACAAAAATGACATCAGCAAACTCATTTCCTGAGTCAATGAGGAATTCCAAAAATTATGTTTTAGCTGTGTGACTAACCTTAGTCACCGTTGTCAAAGCTGCAGAGTTGCCATTATGCAATTTCCTTGGCAAAAGGCAGCTGCTGGGAAAGAATTGGTGCCCATAGAGAGAGGAAGGCTGCAGTGTGCCCAAGCCACATTAGTAAACACTGTAAACTCCACAGCAGAGGAAGCTACAGGAAATCAGGCACCATAAATCCAGAGGCGTGCAGCATTAGCTGTTCCTTATGCAATATCCTGTATTTAAATTGTATTATTTTTGCTTCCCATTATATAATATGGTGATGTCTGGTGGAGTAATACAGCCAGCTAAGGGTGCTCTTCATCACTGCAGGCATTAGGTAGGACATGAGCAATCAAAAGAAATTGCAAATTGTAAAAACCACCTTGTCTCTCTGTCGTGTCCTCCTTGTAATTACCGACTTGGCAGGACTTCATTCATGGAGAGGTACTAAGGATAGGCTGCAAGCTCCTGAGCTATATGAAGAAGTTTAATATATTCAATTCCAACCCCAAGTACATATCTTATAGCAGCAAAATTTAAAGCTGGAGGGAAAAAATTCCTGCTAGAACTTTGAGCTTGGAAGTCAAGTGGTAAATTCAAGAATAAATGGACCTGCTTTCATTTTTCTCCCATGTAGGTACTTCAGTCCTTATCTAAGGAACTTCACACTCCCTGGCACACTATGGGGCTTGTATCATCAGCTGCCCCTCAGGAGATGATCTCTGATTGATTTTACAGTCCAGGGAAGTTGTTGTCTTCCAGCTCAATGGGATCACTTTCAGGAGCAGTGCTGACTTAAATACATTTTTTCGTTTGGTGGTAAGGGATGAAACAGCACCAGGATAAAAATGTTTTAATTAGAGGAAATGGATCCTGGCTGGCTTAATAGTAAATATTTACTGCTCTAAGCATTTTACCATAAGAGATTGGGGCTTATTCTACCCGCATCACAACAATTGTCCTAGTTTCAAGGCTTAAATCTACAGAAGCATGGGCTCACAGTTAAAGTGCAAATTTTGGTTATTAGTGTTCTTAAATCCACATTGCAATGCCTTCTCTTGTTTACAAGACTAAGTTAGTGTTCCAGGGGAAGCCACACATGATTGAAGCAGGTGTCTGAATGTGTGTACATCCCCAGCTTCTCCTGCAAAATGGAAGATGAAGGGGATCCCTAATCCTCTCCTGTTAGCAGGCAGCATTGGCAGTTGCTATTCCAGTAATACCTATCTGTCAGTGCACTGGTATGCCCCACCAGTGTGATATCTCATCTCTGCGTTGTTTTGGAAGGTAAAAAACCAGACATTTATGTTTTCCATTTTGCTGTTCTGCTCTGTTGTTAGTTGTCACCAGGCTGCTTTGACAGCTGCTTTCCTCCAATACCTCTGGTGCAAACTTCCTCAGCTGCTGTCAACTCTGACCTGAACTATGGCTGGATTCTGCATCACAGGACACAGAAAACTTATTCCCACAAAAAAAGGAGTAAGTCAGCCTGGAGCATGCCAGACTGGTAGCAGGATGGAAATAAGAAACATGAATTTTCACATCTGCATTTGTATAGATCTCTTCTTCTGTTCGTCTCCTACTTTTTTTTTTTCTTATTATTTTTTCGGTTTTTTCTTTCCTTTTTAAGAGAGGCCACAGATGTCAAGAATCTCTGGAAATCAAACTGCCTGCCTCAGTAGGAGTTTAGAAGTGACCCACGGCCCCTATGTTCACTTCTCCCCTTGTTTTCCTGGAGAGCCTTTCACAGCACGTTTTGTTTGTGATGATCCTGTTCTCCAGCCTGCAGTGAAACAAAGATGCTTTGGGGCTAAAGTGCAAACATGCTCAGCCTGAGTGCTGTGCATGTGCACACACGAGCATGGATCAAATGTGACTTGCTGAAATAGTAGTTGTGTTCAGGGTCAAATATGCAGATGTTTTATTGACACTAAGAATAAATACAAACTTATACAAAGGACATGTGCTATTAATTTGATTTGAAACTAAATTTTCAGGGAAAAATGTGTTTAGTGTAATACTGCCTATGTCCTGCATGTGTCTTGCCTTGCTGCTCCTGAACAGGCTTTATCTTAGAAAAACCAGATCAAACCCTACCAGAACTACCAAATTATTGTAAGAAATAGAATTTCAAATGGATTTTGGTTTATCTTCTTCTTTACAAACAAAATAAAAATCCTTATTGTAGGGTATACATCAATGCTGAATAACTCTTTGAAGAATGTCTTCATGCAGGAGTGACTTGTTTGCAGCCACCATAATACAGATCTACCTTATTATTGCAATGTCTTTAGCTTATCTATTATTAAAAGTCTCAATTGTTTTTCAGTAATTTTAAATATGGTTGCAGACGCATAGAAGTTGAAATTGTGTTATCCAGGAGGCACTACTTTTAAGTTGATAAACTTTTGAAAGTTTTAAATTGGAGAGGGGAAGTTAACTTGAATGGTAAAATTAAATAGAGTACTGATTTTCCATGGTGATTTCAACTTCACAAGTTGCTCAGTTTATTTAAGCTCTTGTGAATCAACAAGAAGAGTAATAAATTGACACCAAGTGTGATCTTTTGTAAGTGATAGTCACAGAATCACAGAATGGTTTGAATTGGAAGAGGCCTTTAAGATCAACCAGTTCCCACTCTCCTGCCATGGGCAGGGACATTTTCCACTAGATCAGACTGCTCAAAGCCCCATCCAAGCTGGATTTGAACACTTTTGGGGATGGGGCATCCACAGCTTTCCTGGGGAGCCTGTTCCAGTGCTTCACCACTCTCACAGCAAAGAAAAAGCCATTCCCCCTTGTCCTGTCCTTACACACCCTGGTCACAAGTCTCTCTCCAGCCCCCTTGTAGGCTCCCTCTAGTATTCCAGGTTTCAAAAGAGCAGAGCAGAGGGGGAGAATCACCTCCTTCATAAGTAAACCTTCAAAACTGCAGGGACTGTCATACCAGGTAAGACCTGAGCTCTGGCTATCAGTATCTTGGACGCCAGTCAGCTGCTTCAAATCACCTGCTGTGTGGTGGAATAGCCCCCAGCAGCTCTTGTCCTGATGTCTGGCAATTTGGCTCCTTCTTGGTTAGAGTTCCTTCCATGCTATTGGATTTTGGAGCTTTTGCCATGGTTACAGTTGATTTTCCTGATAGCTCTGTGTGAGTTATGGGTGGGCCAGTGCTTTCTGAGCCAGGAGAGCTGTATGCCTGCTGTACGTCCTGTGTGTCTGCACAGATTCAAAGCTGCTTTCTGTGGATGGTGGTGGGAGGGTGATCAGCATGGCCAGGGAGCAAGATTTTGCCTGCAAGAAGCAGAGGGGCTGGCCAGCCCATAAAATCTGACTGCCTTGGCTTCTGCACTTAATGCTGAGGGCTGACAATCAAAGACTAGGGATGGATATTTCCTATGGAAGCTGCCTCCGGAGAGGGATGTGGGATTGTAAGTCAGGCTCTACACAAAAGGCTCCTCAGGACACATTGGAGCTGACTAGGAAGAGAAACAGAAGATGAGAAAACCCTGCACAGAGGTGAGATTTGAACCAACACAAAGCTGGAACAACTCTGGGGAAAACGGTTTTAGACACTCTAGATTGAAGGATCTACACTGAAACCCAAAAGGGTACATAAGCTTCAGTTCCCCTTACTAACTCCGAGAGAAAGGTTACTGAAACTTTGACAGCAGGTTGTGGAGCCCCATCATGAGAGGAAAGCCTGTTAGAGACTCATCTGGAGAACTGTAGGTAGAAACAAAGCTTCTGATGGTAAAAGCAGTTGCATGGCAGAGAAAACTAAGACAGGCTCGAATAGCCATCCCTGACTGCACACAGAAGGGTATGGAAATGTGGGCACTGACCGTGGGCAGCACTGACTGTTCTTTCTGTTCTGGTGTGCTGTTGGCCCGGGTCTTGCTGAGGTTTTACCCTTTTCCTGTCACTGATTGACTCTGGGATTGTGGGTTTGCAGGACAAGGGGCAGGACAGACATATTTAGGGAGCTTGCCCTGTATCAATACTCCTCAACACCCCAGCACTTGAGATCTGAACCCTTTGTCTAATGCTCCACTCAGAAGTCTCAGCCTCTGTGGGGAAGTGGGAGAAGTACAGCACTGCCCAGCCTGATTCCTACAGTTGTGGCCATAAAACCTGTGAGGTTATTGACTCCTTGATTGTTGCAGAGTGATTTTGAAAGCACTGGAGTTGTAGCAGCTACACCTTCCTCCTCAGCTTGCCTTTTTCTTTTTTTTTTTTTTAAGTAAGTTAGTTGCTACTGCACTTTGACCCTTATCACAGTGAACAAAATTAAGTATAAGTAATATCTATTGGCTTGCTGCTCGTTTGGCTGCACATTCAGCAAAGATGACCACATTTTGTTGGTACCAAAGACTTCAGCACTTACGTTGTCATTTATAGCTCACAGCTGAAATTCATGGCCCTGGGTGTTCCTGCCATCAACAGCTTCCCTTGAATAGCTGCTGTTACTCAGTTGTTAACACTCACACTGTATTTGGTGATGTCTCTGGGGCACAGCAAAGCTGATTATATAATTTACTACATCCTTATGTCCTGGATATAAGGATAAAACTCTTTCCCATGAAGACAGACAGATATTGGAACAGGTTGCCCAGAGGTTGCAGTCTCTCTCGGTCGTGGTTTTGGTTAGACTGGAGAAAACACAGACTAACATGATCTGACTTCAGAGCTGTCCCTGCTTGGAACAGGTTTCTGGACTTGAGATCTCTTGGGAGATTCTTCTGACTTGAATTATCCTATGATCCCACAAAGTTGGCACATTTGCTTGCAGAAAATATTGCTTTCTAATACAGTATATGGAATTCATCCAGTGTTTCCCTAAATCTCAGCTAGGAATAAGGAATCCAGGCTATGTGAATGTAGTCCTTAGCAAAAATGTAATTCCAATTCTGGTATTTCTCACTGAAATCTGTGAGGCTTCAAAAGCAATAACATCCTTTCCCCAAACCTGATTGCTCAGCTACAACAAGGAGGACATCCGCTGTTCAGGTGATACTGCTCAGGCAGACACATGCACTTTCTTCTCCAGCAGTAGGAAAGACAGACAAAAAGGACAGAAAGGATAGTAGGCGTCATCTTTGTAGTTTGGGCATTCTTACTTTCCTCCATGGCTCACATCTGGATCATTTGGATCATACCTTTGGACTCAGGAGGAAACAAACCAGTGCAATGTTCATGTGTGCCCAAGGGCAAGGGTTGTTCCTAAGAAGCCAAGAAAAAAGCTTTTTCCTGGATTCCCAGTCCCCTGTGTTCTTAGGATTGTGTTCATAGTGGCAGCTCTTGTCTCAGTTAAACCCAGTGCTTTGGAACTTGACAAGAGCTGGCACCACCTACTATATCAGGAAGCAGTTTCCTGTGTACCAGTGGTTTCTCAGAAATTGTTCTACGCCGGTGCCTGTGTGGGTGTTTCTGATCACTGTGCCTGGACAACAAAACCACTCCAGTTTTGGTTGTTCAAGATGAAAAATGAATATGAGATCAAGTTTCTATTTGTACACAATTAAATTTACATCCTTCACCTCAGATAGGCCATGAGCCTGAGACCACCTTTCAGACATATCTGTGTGCCCTGTACATCTCTGCTCCCCAGCATATACCCTCCTATTCTGCTTTTGGCAAGGGCATTAGGAAATTCATAAGAAAGCCCACAAGGTATGATCTTAACAGGGCACGGCCAGCCCAGGCACTTCAGCTGTCCAGATCTCCTGAAGCTCTCACTATAATCTCCAACAGCATAGGCAAATTGTTCAGCTATTCTGAATGACAGCGTCTCTGAATCTCACCTGGAATATTGGCTGGCTGGCTTCCACAGGGATGGCTTGTTCGAAATCAAACCAAACTCCCCCAAGGTTTCAGTTATAAAAGGTCAAATATTAGGAAAAAAAAGAGTGTGTGTGTTTTATACAGTGGCAGAACACTTTGGTATTTCTTAGCAGAGTCAGACATTTGTAACAGATGCACATATGCTCCCAGAGCAAAGTGTATATGGCCGACACATCTCCAAGAGCCAGCTCTGAGGAGCTAACTATTCTTTCCCAATTAAATATCAAAAATGGGGAATGATGGATGGTTTAATCGGTCCCATTGCATAATTTGTTCTGGGGTAGACTGTTCACATTTTTTTCCAAAAGTGTCTCGGCACAAGAGCTTTACTAGATCCTTAATTCTTCTCCTCTCTCTTACCTGAAATGCCATTATTCTCTGTTGCTCTCTCATGTGAGGCGTGACCAGAGCCTCACATGGCAGTGCAGGCAAATCCACTGCTGCCTGCTCTGAACCACTACAGCCCTTGTCTCCATCCCTGCCTTCCAGAAACTAGAAGAGCTTGTTTGGTTTTTAAACAAAACTGCTGAACTGTCTCCTGTAATACCCTGTTACCCTATCCGGCTGCAATGTGCTGCTTTTGGTTTTTGCTTGGCTGCTTTGCTGGCATACCCCGTTCGTGTGTATGTGCACTGCACCGGCGTGCCGGGAGGCGAGCAGAGATCCATCCATCTGTCCTGCCGCGCGTTTGGCAAAACCAAACCAATCCTTTTATCACCAAACGAGATGTCACTATAGACACCCTCTGGCGTCTTCCTCAGCAAAATGAGGCTATTAAAAAAAAAAAAACAAAAAAAAAAAAAAAAAAAAAAAAAGGGTCTGCAGCCCGTCCTATTGGAGTGAATGAGGGAAGCTCGGCGGTGCGGGGCCTTTCCGCGGCGGTGACTCAGCACGGGGGATGCTCCGCGGCTGTGCCGGCTGCGCTGTGTCTGTCTGTCTGTCTGTCTGTGTGTCTGTGTGTCTGTGTCACGGCTCCATTCACAGCCCGCCTCGGCTCGGGACTCCGTGCGCGGTTATCCTCGCACCTCCCGCAAGTGCGAAGTGGAGGGAGAGCGCTTGCAAACTCCGTCTTTGAGAGCGGGGATTCAGGATCTGTGCCAGCAGCTCGTGTCAGCTTCCAGGCTCCGTGTTTCTGTGTCGCGGGGCTCTGACAGGGCACACGAGCGCTTCCCATTAGATACTCACAGACACCAAAAATAGACGCTCCATTACTGCAGCATGCTAGCTGACAGTAATGATAGGGCTCTGCTTACTAGTTCACTTACATACTGGCAATCTGGCCTCTTTGCATGCTTTATTTATCAGGTATTAATTGCAACTTCCACTTACCACCCCCAGCCTAAATCACTGCATTGTCTGTTGCGGAGGTCAGACATTTACTTATTTTTGCTTTTATTATCAGCTTGAGAAAACTCAATTACAGCAGGCATGCATACACAAACACACAGTAGTAGGTCTGTGCTGATGTTCTTAAAGATACACATCTGCTGATACTAAAAATAGCTCCTTGTCAGCAGCTTGGTAATTTTAGGCTCAATGAGAATTCATCCCCATGGTAACTGTACAGTTGTTGAATCATTTATTATTTGAGCTTCAAAATCACAACAGTGCCGGCAATTTTCATCCTCCGAATGTTTTTAAGGACCTTTTGCAGTGTTGCAATACTCCTTGCTCCGCACCATCAATATTTATCAAGCAAACAGCTGTAGCCCTTGAACTGAGTCCCTGCTTCTCCTTGGACGTAGCAGGGCTGGGATACTCGATAGCAGGGTGACAGTTAAAACAGGTTTCACTTTTGTGATAACAGCAGCCTGTGATGTGGTTGTTTGGCCAGGGATGGTACACACGAACCCTGCAAACTCCCAACTGGCAAAATGAAACTTTAAAGTGTCAACCTAAGCCTCGGTCTTTGTCTCGAGAAACAGAAAACAAGATATCTCAGGTCTCTGTGTAGCAAGAGGTTTTGTAGATAAGAGGCTGTTAGTTTTTAACCTCTCAGACGCTGTTGACCCCAAGCCGGTGGGGGGACACACTGCCTGGCTTTGTAGAGATAAAAGCTGTTTGCACTTTCCCTCTAATATGAGCTTACAGATAATGGTCATAGACATCTTGTGCTAAACCCAAGAGAGTCAGACCACTAGGCTAGCAAAGAGTAAGGTGAACCTCAGGTTCCCTAAGACCAGGGGCTGCTCAGACTCTGCTGTCTCAGTCTCCAGAGAGTGGGACCAGGGTAAGCTCTGCAGGGTGGGACAGGAGGTGCATAAAGAGTGAGCACTGAAACGACAGAAATCACTCAGCAGCAGAAACACTTCCATAGTACACAAACCGTAGTGAAATGGGGTGACAGAGACTGATTTCAGGATGGTCTAAATAACAGACACCAGCTCTCTCACTAGCTGCACGTGTGACTTTTGTCACACTGCTCCTGGCCATTAGATTTACTGGAGTGCACAGTACAGAGAGAGCTGTTACATTTTAGGTAGAAGAGGTTCAGTCCCTTTAAGTCTGACCGACGGGGATCTGAAAGACTGACGCAGAAACACAGACACTATTCCCAGGTGCCAGCAGTTGTAAGGTGATACACTCAACAGAGCTGATTCTCCTGGGTTAAAGCATTGTAGCTATTACACACTGTCATGACTGATGCTGTATTTTTAGGTCAAATGCACTTTAATTGTATGAGCTTTTAAGAAGGTCTTGGACAAGGTAATCTGCAAGGGGATTTGAAATTGCGTTTTGTCTTATTAGTTCAATTGAGTTGAAGATAACAAAATAAGAATGTGCAGGTAACTTTTACAGCTGCTGCGCAGCTGCCTTCTACCTAAACCAGCTTTCTGTAAATCTGTCAGTACCCAAAGTGTGTTGTGCATCACTCTGGTGGAATTTGTCAGGTGATCCTGGTGTGCACTGCAGGGAGACCCAGCGTCTGCCATCAAGGAAAGCTCAGTTTCCCCTCCATTGCAAGGGTATGATCACCACTGATGTCAGTTCATGTCACCTACATGCCAAGAGACAATACAGTGGTTTTCTCACTGACAGGAGCAGGAGAAAGCGGCCAATCCATAAAGCAGCCCCCAACTCTGAAGTTCTCTCCTGGAGAAGCAGCAGCTATTCTTTATTCTTTATTCTTTATTCTTCATTCTTTCTTTATTCTTGCATCTGGTTCCTCAGTTTGCTCATTTAATTAAACCAGAAATGTCCTTCCTTCCAGTTAGTTCAGCTGCTGTACATTTATCCCAGAGCACATACAGAGAGAGATTTGGAAGACACTGCTTTTTTGTATTTCCACCTACCAGGCTCCATCTTCTTGGGCTAGGAAGTGCTCTCTGTGGCCACAGCCTCAGCTGCTGGAGGCAATGCCAGGTCTCATTTTGCCAGACAGACATGTCAATAGCAGAATTACTTACTTGTAGCAACAAAAGTCTGGTCACAGCTCATAGGTTTTATAGTAAGTTGGGAGGTGAAGAAAATCACCAGCACAATAGACCAGAAGTGGAGTTTGTTCTCAAACCCTTTGTGGCCAAGAGCTTGGTTTCAAGCAGTTTTTCCCACTTTCCACACAGTGCTGGGTGGATGGTTTGATTCTGCCCAGCAGGGTGCTGTCCATGAAGATGGGGTGGCTGCGCCAGAGGCTCCCAGCTTTTTCCTGAACATTGTTTTCCTCTTTTTCCCTGACAAAGGATGAAGATCTGAGTAGTGACCTCAAAAATGTTGTGACTGCTCTGAGGTGAATAGCTAAGCACAGCATCCACTTTTACATTGTCACTGTTTATTTGTTTTTACCTCATTATACCTTTTTGATCCTGCTTGGAGAGCAGCAGGGGAAAAAACATGCGCAGTGATGTTGTGTGATGCTCCTGTGGCATTGCAGACCAAGGACCCCCACAGCCCATGAGCTCCCCAGGTGGTTGTAACCCAGGGTACCTGCACAGTCAGAAACCTTCACCAGGCACCAGTAAGGGTGTTAGTGAACCTGCAGAGCAGCTGCAGTGCAAAGAGCAGCATGCATGGAAAGGAGACCCAGCCTGCCTGAGACTTCAAGATCAGGTTGGGTTTGAAACTTTGGGTACAGTCTCCTTGAACATAGGCTGCTTTTTAACCTGAAGTCAGAAAGAAATAATGAACATGTCATGCCATTTCACACTATTTTTGCAGTCGCTGTCAGAAAAAGAATCAAGTGTTAAAGCTCATGTCTCAACTCTACCTTACTAGTTTTTCCCATCTGGTTGTAACTGTATTTCAGGGATGGCTCACAAGCAGTGGGGTGCGCCAGTAATGTCACTCTGTCACTTTATGATAGCTTTCAAGTGACATTTTTTCCATGTAATATCCCTTCCCACTTCACCTGCAGGCAGACTTGCATGGGCTGCCTTTGTTCTGTATTTGGCCTGAATCTTGCACTCCAAGCTACACATCAGTCTCCTAAAAAATGCAGGTGAAGCACTGCTGTGCACCTTTTCATGTGGTGAGCACATGCCAGATGCTGCCTGTGGAAAGATGGGACTGCTGGGGAGCTTGCAGCACAGACACCTTCCTCTGAAACCTGATGCCAGCTTTGATGTAGGGTTTGAGACTGGAAGCTGAGTAAAGCCATGGGTTATCCTTGGTTTCCTGGAAGCCAGAGGAGTAGGTGGAGGGATACACAGACAGCACAGACAGAGCCAGCAGCCTCTGCATTGCAGCAGCTCATGCAGCTGCCCATGTGCATGGAAGGACATGGCATGGGAATTTTTGTTAGAAATCTCAGAGCAAGCACTCACAAAATCCCATTCTTCTGTTGATGCATCTTTATACAATGATGGATAAATTCTCTCTGCAAGCACAATGTGTAGCAGCTCTCTAAAAAGCAAAGCAGGCTTGCTGATTAATGTAGGCCATCTTTAATTTTCTCTGCACTCATTTCTGTACATTCTCATTTTATTCCTATGCCATTATGGTGAGTTCTCACTGCTAAGTGCATTTAATGATGAATTTGAGCCATATGAGTGAGGACTCTTCTCTCTTTCTCCCTCTGTCCCTCCCCATCAAGGATCTCACTGCAGCTGAGTTTATACAGCCTCAGTTCTTGTCCAAACCTCCCAAACACCAGCAGCAATTCACAGCAGGGCCTCAGCACTCCCCCTCCAGGCTCCCTGAGTGTGGTGAGCCCAGGTCCATTCTTTTATTACCGGTCAGGTGTGGTGGCAGAAGGCTGGGTACAAGCACAGCTGGTGAGGAAGAAGGGATTTTCAATGAGTGTTTTTCACATACTATGAAATCATGGCCCCAGGATATGATTAGGGGCATATCTTGTAGGCAGAAGTGACATCTTTCATTAACTGAAGAGATAAGTTGAAAAACCCCCCAAAGTCTGGGTGTGAGATGATATGATATTTTTGTGTTTCAGACAGTTTGGCACAGGCAATGAGAGTCAGTCAGGGTAGGGCTTACTGGAGTTCATGAGGGCTCCTTGCTCAGCTATGGCCAGTCAGTCATCTCCCTTGAGCCCAGCCAAGCTGATGTATGCAGCCACATTTCTCAAAGGAGTAAATGAAGAAGTGGGATTGGTATTTAATACTTTTCTCAATGCAGTCACAGTTTTTTCAGCTGTTTTCCAGCTTGGTTCTGGAGGTGTGCTTTGGGTGTATGTCCTTGCAGCAGGGTTTGCTGTGACTCTGTTACTGCAATGACTCATTGCAGGAGCTCCCAGAGCAGACCAGAACTACATTCCCTGGAGAGATGCAGGCAGTAAACCAAGGAACTGCCACCCGACATGCAAAAGCTACAGGAGAACAGTTTTTATCACCATGCTCCATTTACACCACGAAAACAAATTTTTTCCTTTGTTTCCTTTAGTACAGCATGACCTTCCATCAGCTTCACAAACCAAGCAGGGCAGAGGTGGCAATGGTGGGTGAAAGCAAACTCATCTTGCTTATGCTCGCTCCGACTGCCCAGACTCGTTTGCCAAGCAGCCCATCTGTGACCTGTGATGTGTAAAAGGATCACTCGGCTCCCTTCTGGGTGAGGATACAAGAGACCACGGTTGTTTACACGTCCAGTCAAGTGATTAACGATTAAACAACAACAGAACAAGGAGTTTGTGTGGCTCCACGAGCTGACCATGCCTATCTGAGCACATGCTGATATAACCAGTTGTTCCGAGGGTGATAAGCCCAGCAAACACAGGCTCCTTCCCTGAGTACAGTGCCAGAAAGGGACACAGTCTGGCTGGGACACGCTGGGGAGTGGACCATGCCTGCCCTTTGTCATCCTCTCTCCTGGGGCACCACTTTGACATTTGCACAGGATGGTTGGTGCTCATCCCCTTCCCTCTCAGTGAGGGGCACAGCCCAACTCTACCCTAGTCCTAGCTCCAGAGAGACCAAGGAGGTAACTCTGGGAAAAGCAGAACAGGGCAGAGGTAGGAGCATGGAAAAAGAAGAATGAAAAACTCTCTCCACGTAACACAAAAATTTAAATATAGTCTTTATGAAAGTATAATATATATTTTCACCTTTTTTTTAGATTAATTTCAGTTACCTTCATAGTATAAGTTCTTTACACATTCAAACACATGATCAATAGATTCACATCTCAAGTTCAATCAGTACTCTTGACCCCAAAAAAGTTACATTGTGGAATTGGACTTTCACCATTACTGATGGAGTCTTAAGCTTTCCCTTAAATAAATAAAATTACCTCTAGCTGAGAACCTGCCTAACTGAGATAATGGAGATATTAAGGGATAGCAAAGCTGTGAGCTTTGCCAACTAATTTTGCAAAAAGAAAGCAGAACATACACATTTCCCCCTTTTGTAGGAAACATGTCTAGCTTTTTTTAAACCATACACACATAACAGGGAAATAATATACTATTCAGCTTTAGGTTAAATGATACTTAATGTTGCAATGAATTTAAACAGATATATTGAAAAAGAATATAAAGGATTCAGTTCTGAAAACAGAGAATAAAAAAAATTCCCAAACATGAGAGAGCTTGTGAATAGCAAAACATATACAATCTGAGTTGGGGACTAAGATGTACAACTAACTTTATAATACCTGAGGTCAGGGTTCTGAGAAAAAAACAGTATCATCGCAAAGATGAACATCTGAAGAGGACATCTCGTCCACCTCTGTGCCTGACAGTGGGACCAGTTACACCAGTGCCATTCTCGATAAGTGCTTGGCCCACCAGTCCCAAAAGATTATCAGGGTGGAGCTTCTGCAGTCTCTCCAGGCAGCTCAGATCAGTATTTAACTACTGCTGGTAAGAGGTTTGTTCTGAACTCTTAATCTCTTCCTGTAACTCCATCCTCACTCCTGCTCCCATGCACAATGGGAAGAATTTATTCCTTCTCTCTTCATAGCCACATTTTTAAACATACAGTTCTCCTAGCTCTCCCTAGGCTCCTTTCACCTAACTAAGCAATGCTAATGCCTTTGGCAGGCCTGGGCGAGCTGTTTTCACATTGCCTCTCTGCACTCTGCAGTTTTTGAGCAAATTGTTGGTTATAAGTTTTTGCTGAAGTTTCACAGTTACACTGTAGAGAATACTTGGAAATATACAAAGGCATCCTAAAGAAGCAGTTCAGTTGTGCAACCCAACAAGAAAGTCTGTGTTTGCAAAAGTGTTTAATGATTTTTGCATTCAGTGATACATTTGTGATTTATATTTCCAAGCCTTTTCTGGCCTACTGCTTCCCATCCCCACATTGTCTGTCTCTATTTGCACACTTGAGATATTCCTGCACAGTTAATAAGCAAAAATTCTATTCCCCCATTACCTCCCTAGTGGCTTATATAGGCTAATTTTCTTTATGCATAACTACTAATTTGTAATTGTGCTACATAATTAAAGGCAGAACCATTTTCTCAGAAGGAAAAGTTGGAAATACCATTTAAAAGTATTTTGCATCAATTAATCATGTGCAATGTACTCATGTTTACAGAACAGTGATTTAGAAAACACACCCTGCCTAATGTTTTAGACCGTAACAGCATGAAGGGTTGCAGGATAAAATGTAAATCTAGATTACCATGGCTGTAGTGAGCGGGGGAGGGTTGCACCGAGGAAAGAAAAGGGCTTTCAGGGATACGAAGGCAGTGTTGTGGATTTGGGTACATGTAAACTAAAAACGCCTACAGCACCACCTACCTAAAGTGCTTGTATTCCTCAGTTCTGCAATACTTATTTTGAATGTGCTAAAGAACCTATCCAATTTGCCACTTTTGGCCTCATACATTTATTTCACAGTGTCCCTGCCCTTTTCTTCAGCACAAATGAGGATTATAAGTGCCATGGAAAGGTGCAGTGATCTAATCCTCTGCCTGAAGCTCAGTCCCAGGGCAGGCAGGGAGACCCAGAGCTGGTAAACGGCAGTGGTTATTTCAGAGCACCTGATTTCTCTGGTAAGAGTGACAATTGTGGTGCTGAGTTACCAAGCTCAAACTACCAGCTCAGACTGACTCTCTCAAAGCATACAAGGCACTGGCTCTAAACTACAGGTCACATTGCTTTTCTTGCATGGAAGACAGTCAAGAAAGGTGGGGGGAGCATGAAAACATAAAAGTAGGACCAGAAGAAAGAGGTTAACTGTATTTCTCACTTTGATTATATAGTGTGATCAAATTTTGAACATGCCTACTCCTGTAAGCCTTTAAAAACTTAAATACCTGAGTGCATAGGAAAAGCATACAAGATAAGAACCAGAGACAAAGCATTTAACATCCCACACATTTTTACAAAGTTACAGCATTTTTTCCAGATAGTTAATCCATTTTACATTCCTAATTATTTCTGCACTGTGAAAAAATATGCCTGCATATAAAGTTTAGTGGTTTCTTTTGCCGAGATTAAACAAATATATACAAGACAAAAGATTTTTTTATTAAAATGTCAAATGCAAAATTAGAGGTTGTAAAACACTTTAATTAAAAAGAACAATTTTAAACTATGTGCAAAATTATGTAAAAAATACATTTTGCTATTTCAAAGAAAGATCAGACTTCATAGGGTCAGGCTGAACTATTTTTGTGTTAAGAGCAGCTTAATACTTTCTTTATCAAGCAGAAGCCCTCAAGGACTTGCATGATTTCAGCACCTGTGCTCTCATTAAGTGAAGGGGTTAGTGGTCTGTGTGCGCATGTCTGAAAAGTGTGCATGAACTTTGAAACAGTAACAGATCCAGCTGGTCACTTCCAGAGTTCTGGTGGTTTTTCTCTTGAGCGCAATTGGCTTGAGAAGTGACAAAGCTGGAAATATAATCAAAATCTCCATCTAGGCTCGCTGTGTACGTTCAAAACGTCAGAAAGGGTAGAGGAATCTGCATGAGAGAGTTGTGCAGGTCACTGAACACCATGATAAAAGCAAATATTATCTTTTTGATTTCCTAAATATAAAATTTTTACAGAAGAACCAAAAGCTTTAGTTTTCACCTTACACACACACTGTTTAAATGACACTTTCTATTAAAGTTTAGAGTGCTTCACTAAGAATATACCAGAATTTATTCACTATTACATGACCTTTTACCTTTGGAGGTGAAACTTCACAATCAAGCCTAACACGGCAATGCCATTATTATCTCTCAGTGCCTGCTTTGGCCACTTCTACCTTCCTGTCTCTGGCCCAGCAGAGGTACTAGCACTGCTAAGCTGTATAGTGGCTGAAAACAGATAAAGACAAACCCTATGAGTTTTTCCAGCTGGATCAGCTTCCTGATCTAGTCACTGGATGGCAACACAATAAATAGATGGGAAGTGATGTAGCACAGTTTAGGCCAGGAGTCTACTAAGCAGCTGATTATGGCTCTGACTGTCAGTGCAGGGTTGGGATTTAGCTTTATCAATTCAGCCAAAGGCCAGCTTGTTTGACAACAAGCTGAGACAGTCACTTTTACACGTGCAGAAGTAGCATACTTGGAACAGATGACAGTGAGGTGATGCTACAGGTAAAGATTTTGACCAGAAGTAGATTACACCCTGTGCTAAGCTGTGTCAAAAGCAGAAGAATTAGAAAAATCAGACAGTTTTGTTGCTATTTTTCAGGGGGAAGCTGATAAAAAGGAATAGAAGAAAGAGGCATAAAAGAAATCTAATCACTTCTTTGACTATGTACTTTTTCAAAGACTAGAGATTCCAGAAGCATTTTTTGCAAATACATTTCTATATCTTCCTCTGGGACTACAACATGATAAACCACACAGTCTATCAATACACTGCTTTACAGTTCAATGTGCATCTTTCTGCACAAATGCTTTCTGGGTGACTTCACCCTTTTATTGTTCCTGTACAGAAGATCAAGTAAACCAAACTTGAAAGGCTCAAATGGCCTGATCAGAAAGCTCACAAAAGCAAGATAGAGCTGCCATTATACAAACTGCTTCATTGCTGCAATTGTACATCAGTGCGAAGCTTAGACATTGGATTCTGTGGTTACCTAGGAAAGTGGCTCAATTCTGTCTAACCAACACCTTGTCCTAGGGCATTGCTAGGAGAGCAACATCATCTCCAGATTTTGCTTCACAGAGAAAGCTGGCTCTGAAAAGATTTCTACAAGCTCTCAGTATAAGTATTAAAGCTTGAAGTAGCATGCATTTGAAACCCTAGGAAACATGCAAAGCAGCAGCCCCTAAGACAATCAGAGTAGTTAAAAATTCTTTAAATTACGGCTTCCGTAAGGTTTTACATATTGCAGTGTGACATTCTGGACACAGCAAAGTGCAGCCACCTTCTCAGGGCAGCAAATGACAAATTATGTTGAGAATGGTGGTTATCTGAATAAAACACTATGATACCCACAAACCCTATCTCCTTTATCCTTACCTTCACTAAGGAAGTCTAACTGCTGGGACCTTTAAATGCAAATCCATTCTTTGGACACTGTCCTGGTCGCATCACTTGTGTGTACAATTCCATCCTCTGCTGCATACTACAAACACAAGTCAAGACAGAAGCAATCAGAAGCCAAACTAGTGCAGAAGAGAGCCAGCAGCTGGCTATGCAACCTTAACCCTTCTTAAAGTGCTGGGCAGATATCAAAGTTCAGGCTGCAGAATTAGACATTCATAATGCTCCCATCACCATGGCATTAAGAACAATTCAACAACAGAAATAACACTGGGATAATCAGCTTTCCCTAACAGCACAACACATGGATACACAGGATCTTTTTGAAGGACCATTGTCTCCAGATCCTGGCAGCCCCAACTGACTGATGCCAAGAGAGTGTCCCTGGAGACAAACACATCCTACACAGCCACACAGGCCCAAAGTCTCTAGAGGAAAAGTTTACAAGTTCACTACTAGGTGGATTTGCATAGACCACTTACCCTTAAAACTGTCCTAATACTGAAGGATGTCACTGGCTTTTCCTACTTACTCTACAATTATATGAAAGTAAAAAAAAAAAAAATTAAGAACTCATTCCTCCAAGAGCTCACACTTCTTGCTCAAAGTTACCTCAATAATTCTGCTTTATCTCCTGAGCATGGCATCAAGAACCTACCCATATCCATCACTATTTCAATGTTCTTCCTTAGACCTGAGATAACCTCTCCAAACCACACTAGAGATGTAGCTCCCAGACAACTTCCACTTCTGTTCTCCTAGCTCAAGGCTATGAAAATATAATGAGAATATTTCTACTGGGCTCTATCAGTCTTCCCTTTGTGTCCTTACATCATTGTTTGAATCCTTAGCTAGGCTGGTATTCATGAAGACCAAGTTTAGCCAAAGGCTGCTGCCCCAAGATGCCTTGTGGAGGAGCCCTCCCTCCACATGAGTCCTACAGTGTAAGCCTATATTCCATCCCTCAAAATTAAAGCTCATCTTCTCCAGTTCCTCTGTAGCTTCCAAGTCCAGTGGGTGCATTTGTCCCCAAGCATATGTTCTCACCAGTTTTCAGTCTTGCTCTCACCAAGTTCCCATTATTTGCAAAGCCCTGAGTCATCTTTATGCAGCAGAGTATGGAAGGGAGTAGCTGTATCACAGCAGGTAATAAGTAAATCCAGCAGACAAGCCATTCCTGGACACAAATACACAGATATTTATAGCCTCCCTTCAGAGAAACCTCTTCAAGGTGTTTCAGAAAGAAAATTAACTGAGGTTTAACCCTGCTGCTTCTACAGGGAACAGCTGTCCATGTCTAGAAAGAGAGCTGCTTTTCCTTTTTCCATAAGAACTGCTTATAATGCTTGTTCATCCCCACAACTGCATTTCTGGGTACCTTTGTAACATCTTCACTGGTGGTTCCACTAGATAGCAGAGACAGTCTGGTGCCAAGGACAACATTTGCAATCATTTTTGCTAATTTTGAGCCTATTGTCAGAAAAAACAGCTGTAGGAAGGTAAAACTCTATGCTGTAGAGAAGTATCTTCATACAAACTTATCACAAAACTTCCCACTAATCATTTCCTTTTCTGTTACATTAGTAGTCACAGTAATCCTTAAAAAGCTACTATCACAGTCAATACACCTTTATGCTACTCAGATTCTCAAACATAAGATCCAGAGATCAGCTTATGACACTAATGAAGTTGAAAATAAGTCTTCCCCCACCAGTGCACCATTCAGTTTTAGAACTTACAGCCATCACATGCTGTTTCCAACCTTTTTTTTTTCCTTTTAGCTAAAGAATAAGGACATGAATCCATGGCAGATATGCTCATCCACAGTTTGGATGCAAGCTCCAGGTCAGTATCTGCCAAACACATCTGGGGATGGGACTTCCCCACAAGGAAGCAAGGTAGTGTTTACTTGCACTTATGTTTCATGGGCTGTTTAGACACAGCAGTTTTTGTGGTCAATGGCAACTGCCAGATATTAAAGGTTAGTGCCACAAAGGGACAGGCTTGTCTTGTTTACAGGCAATATTAATGCCACAGTAATATAATTTATTCACGAGTAGTAAAGAAATATTTTCTAGTGACTGAAATATTCAGTTTATAGATGTTAGAAACTCTGGTATTCTTTTTCAGGTCTTTCATAGCTTTCTCAAAGGCTAATAGTGCTACCTGCTCCAACTCCCTAAGAAAAGATATGGACTATTCCCAGCCAATTTTATGTTTACCCAGTCTGAGGGGTGACAAACTTCCAGAGGAACAGCAGCAAGTGACTTAGAGTGGTCACATCTCCAGATGGAAAAGAAGTCAATAGAAGACACATGAAAATGCAGTGAAAAGTGTCTGGTCAGGCACAAAAGTATCTCAGCCTATATTCTCCAATCAAACAGGCCTCAGAAACAAATACTTGCATGTTTTACATCAGGCCAGACAGAATTTCTACAGTTGTTCTTAGTAGGTCTATCACTATACAATGACGCAGTGCAAGAACATAAACTTTTTATATCCATCTAGTTCTTGAAATCAAATATGATATGAAGCATTTCCCAATGCAAACCTTTCCTTATGAATTGATCCTTTTTCTTAGATCTCATCAACAGGCAGATTGGATTTTTTCTAATCAATAGTTCTGGGATTGTTGTATTCTCCAAAGAATCTCAAAATAAAACAATTAACTTTCAGAAATCGGTTTTGGATCCAAGAACAAGTCTGCACACATTTTAAAGACTGATGTTGGCATTCAAGCAGCATTTATACACCTCAAGAGATCCCAAATATACATCACTAAAATATTATGTGGAAACATTGAGATTCACTGTCCTGATTTGCTGGAAATTTTTCCATTATACATTTGCTTAACAGATATCAATATCCAGAAGGAAGCTGTGGTTTATATTACAAGTGGGTGTGAGTTGGGAGCAGTCAGCATACATAACCAAGCAGGTTTTCAGATCTCTGCCAAGTATTCTGCAGGTCCATCAAGAGAACCACAAACATACCCAGCACTATTTGCACATAGAAACAAATATGTGCATAGACACCATCTAGAGGTTTCAGGTCTCTCCCTGTAGATTTTTCTATCCCTATTTTTCCTTTGACTTTTTTTATCTGTAGTCCTGAAAGTTTTTGTTTGTAAAGTATATGAATTATTTTCTGCTTTGTGACAGATACTGTCAATATCCTTTCATCAAGCTACTGATTAGCAGCTTCTATTAACTTCAGGACTGTAAGACAGGTCCTGACTGCATTGTTAGTCTTACTTCATACCCTTTACTCCAATACTCAGAGAACCACTAGCAGTGAAAGAAAACTTGTCAGACTCATCCATTAGTGTTTCAAGATTAAAGTTATTGCCTCTCTTTTCTAGGTCTAGGAAGCTCAGTAGACCCAGAGCATCTCTGCAGCACCCCAAAGTGAGATCCTCTGACTAAAGGCAGCAGGAGGAACAGAAAAAGTCAAGGGCACACATTAACAAGTAGCCTTCAGAAAAACCCAAAATGTTTTGACAGATGATCCCAGACTTCAGTGAATAACAGATCTTTTCAGAAACTGGTAGGGATTTTCAAATACTCCTTGGGCTGGTACAGGACATGACTATAATGTACATGTATACACAAGCTTACAATATAATGCCTATAAAGTTCACTATTGGAAAGCAGCCCATAAGGAAAAGCAGCTTCAATGTAAAGTTTTTTTAGAAGTGGTTCATACAAAAGTTAATAGTAAATTTTGTGGTATAACCACCAAAGTTAAAGTTTAACATGGTACTTTGTTCACAAAAACTAACAAGACATGTTAATTAGCAAAAGTATTTACATAGCCAGAATAATTTTCCTATTTCAAGACTGGAATGTTTATCCACATTTAAAGAAAGACTACGTAACTTGACAAATAGCAGAAGTAAGAGCACAACACCATCAGGTCACCTGTGAAACAAACATTTAGATCCCTATGACTATATAATTATGGAAGAATACCATACATATTCCCCACATTTAACCAGATAACCTGCTGCCCACTCCACCTACTGAAATCAACTTCCCAGCTGGATAAGGTTATGGTGGCATGACAGCAATAAACAGTGGGAGTGGATCCAGAAGCTCTGCCACAAAAGACTGCAATAGTCTGGCCTGGGTAGTGCTGGGACTTTCAACACACCCCTGTGGAAGGCTGCTTCTGAGTAAAGTGAAGCATCCAGCAATGTACCTTGGTGCCATGAATAACCTGAGATCATTGCAAATGTTTTAGAAAGTCATCTGCATGGATGACACACATGCCTTTAGGCACAACAGGCAGATCTTCTCTCCCACCACTGAACTGTGATGTAAATAGGCAAAAGGAAAAACTAGACTCAAACTGATCTCTGCAGCAAGCTTGCACAATGTTGCTGTAACAGTTAATCCCTCATACAAATCCAAATGTTTTACCTAGTTAGCAAAGGAACAGTCAGATGACAGTAAGAGCTGCTACCTGAAAAGTCAAGTCATTGAGTGTATTAAGGAAACAAAAGGAAGAAGTTCCCACCAGTCTCCATAGCAGCATTTTGTGTGGTGGGCTGAGTAAAAACTGACATTCTACCAGCAAGAACATTTTAACAGGCTTACCAGCTTTGAAGAAAGGTGGGGGTTTAGTTTGGTTTTTTAATTTAAATAATTTTACTATCCCAATATCCAGATAGCTGCTGATAGTTCCACTGCTTTCACACACCATGGCAGTTTTACTAATTAAAACCCTACAAATGAAGGGATAATGACAGCCTGTGGAGGCATGCAACAATTAGTCTTCCCTGCTAATGCACTCCTCTTCCAATGAAATATGGTAGTAGTTAAAGGCATCCCTGCTGCTCTAATCCTTTGCAAGCTACATTTATTTTGAAAGTGACTCATGAACTGTCCCCCCAAACAATCATTCTAGTGACAAATTTGTGATATTAACTAAAAAGTTAAGGTCATTTTGACAAATTAATGATGGAGAGCAGCTCAACAGAACAAGGACAATAGTGAAGAGTTGATTTAAAACATTTGAATTCCATTTGCTAGACAGCAACTAAAAGCCACCAATAGGCTTTTATATCCAGTGAGCCCATCATTGCAGATGTGATTTCAAGCAATCCAAGGTGACATACTTAGAATAAAAATAATAATAAAACCAAAATCACAAGATTTAAGAGCTGTGGTCCAGAGTGTTGATGTGATGCTGTGAGTACAACTAAAAGAGGTTTTGTTTCTGGCTGCTGCTGTTCTCCATCTGTGACAGAGCTCCCAGGCTAAATACACATATGGTTGTTTCCTAACCCAGTTCTGTCAAGTGATGCTGGTTAGCCAGACAGATATGTAAACAAAGCTGCTGGCAGCAGCTTTGAATGGTATCGCCCACTTGTTCCTAAGTTTGCCAGTTTTAAACTCCCTGTAACTTAATTGTGCTTCAATAAGAATCTGAGAAATAATCAAGGTTAGAAAAAGACTCACTTGTTTCCCATGATTATCCTTATGAAGAAGCTGATTCATCACAGAGAGCAAGTGAAACTTTTTTCTAACCTTGATTATTGCTCAGATCAGTCATTTTACTGTCATACATACTTCTTCAAGCATGCATACCATAAATATTAATGCTATATGTATGTTGCACATTGATATACTTCTACAAGGTTATTAGTGTATAATGAGAAAACCCATACCCTACCCAGAACAGGAAGAGACATAGGCAGTTAGATGAGAACACTAAGACATTACCCTGTATTTCCTTGTGCAGCAAGGGTCAGAACCATACCTTTATCACATAAAAAGACCTTTTAACTCAAAACACTCCAATGGAGAGAACTGTACACACTGGCACAACAGGGAGATAACCCCAACTTAGCCACTACTAACAAACACATTGGAACAGACCCATGCTCTCGAGCAGTGCCTGTATCTCTCACAACAAGTCCCACAAAGGTGCCAACAAGTTTACCTACCCACCTTGATTCAACAGCACAAGAATTTACTATGGGACACAGAACACAAGAACAATCTTCTAGTTATTTTGAGTTCAAGGACTTCCTGAGCCAGATGTGGTTTCTGTGTATTCACTAACTCACAATGAATTTCCTGCCATGGAATTTATCCAGTTTGTTTGAACCCACACCAGGTTTCAGTTTCCATATCATGTTGTGGCTAACAGTTCTACAATTAAGAAGCTCCTCTTTCCACTATGCTACCTAAAATACTTTTCAAAAAAAGTAAAATCATAAATGTATTACTACATGTATGGATTTTGACAGACTTTTGAGGCTTTAAATAAAAATGGCATTGATCCTCTCTTCAGTGAAAGAAAAAGAAAAGAAAACCTGCTCCCAAACATAAGAGAACTTTTGTTTCTATACTAGAACAGCTCATCCTTAAAACAGCACCCCAATAAGCTGAGATGACCCATGGTAGTAGTTGTGGAAAAGCTACCAAACTATGAGAAGGACTTCACAATTGCAGATTTCCAGGCAGCTGCGATTCATGAAAATTAAACCTACAACAAAAGTGTTTCTTGTGTAAAAGTCTCCAGAGCATGGCAAGACTCCTCTCCCTAGGTAAACTGAAGAAAAACAGAAGCAGTAAACTGCAAATTTTGTCTATGTTGTCAGTGGGGGAGAAGAAAAGAAAGAGTTGGGGGGAAGAAAAATGTTCTGAAGACTCATTCTAATTTCTTACCATTTTTTTTAGTTCTTTTAATAAAGTTTTCTTTATACTCTTTAAAGCTTTGAGCCTACTTTGCTCTCCCCTCAGTCCTTATCTCACAACAGAAAAATCAATACATTCTAGTGGGTGCACTGATGTTTAGCTAACACTAAATCAACTACAGAACTCAATAAATACAAAGACTCAACATTTTTTTAAAACTATTTACCCTGTAGCAATAGCTCTCAAGTTTTTATATGGTAAAAGTTTCTATAGGATGTGTTAGCAATTTCCAAGTACTGCAGTTATTATTTCCAGTGTACATACAGTACCTAGTACATCTAGGATTAGATAAAGGAAAACTCCTCCCTCCCATGAATATTATTGTTCTTCCTTAAAAGCTTGGGACTAGACAGAGAGAGAGAGACCACTGATTTGCTGTCAGAACATGTTGCCAGATATAATTACAAACTGAACAGTGATATCAAAGACTGACAGATCCTGAATAACTTGCTCTCCCTCCTTTTCATTACGAGTTCGCTAAAGCTATTTTAATAGCTTAGAAGGCATCCATTACTTTACATGACTGGTTTCATCACCAAAGCTGTAAGAGCTTTAAGACAAGTGAGTTTCAGGATTTCTGATAGGTACTGAAGACCAAAAAAATATCTCCTTCCTTTCAACCAATGAAGTTGATTTCTGGGTGGAAAATGGAGTTGGACAATATAAAGCAACTTGACCTTGCAAAACACAAGTCGTAGAAGCTTTTGGCAGCAGTTCAAAGAAATTTTCCTTATTTCCATAAATATTCACTGGTTAGATTTATGAACTATTGTCTATTACCTACCAGCTCTATATTGCTTTTCCGGATGTGCTTTTAAATGGAACACTTAGTACAGAGGATACCCCATTCTTTCCTGCTGCACATACTCAACTTTTGAATTAAACTTCAGAACCAGAAAGCTACATTTAAAAGTATTCTGATTACTACTTCAAACGGACCCAATTATTTTTTGCATCCTGGACAAAGCACGGGAGCTTGCCTGAAAACCAGTAAGAATTAAAAAAAACAACAAAAAACCAAACTCAAACAAAAAGAAAACCACAACAAGAAACCAACCAACCCCCAAAACACCCAAAACAACCAAACAAATAAAAAAAAGCCCCAAAAAACTCAACAAGCCAAAAACAAAGAATCACTACATCTATTAGAGTATATACAAATTGTCTGTAGATCTAACATTCACTCTGGATGGAAAAGCAATACCTAAACCCCAAATCTCACAACAAGAAAAAAGCCAACTTGACTCCAGAAATTATTTTCCTAATTTTCTTTAAGGGAGCAGTATTTGCAATTGGCAGAGAAGATATCCAATAATGGCTTCCTAAAAACAATGAACAACTGACAGACAAGAATATAAAAAGGACATTTTGATCAGTCTCTGACCAACATACATGCCTACAGCCCAAGCAGCCATTGATGGGACTCATGTGGGATCTCATCCTGTGAGAAATCACTAGGGCCTGACATTTAGCCTGCAGTGGCCAGCCTATTCTTATCTTATGAAGGATGTCAGTAACCACAGACTATTACTGCTACTGTGTTTTTATGAAATATAGAACTGTTATTGAGAACCTTGTTTTATATTGCCAGTGCAAGTTTGGAATTTTATTTTTTTTTAATCTTACATTAACAAGGCTGAGTTTGGTAATATTATCATAACATAAAACAGATATTGAAGGCATTATAGAAAATAACTCATGAGTGAAGGAAACATTTTAATAAAAAAACCACAACAGTCAGTTCACAGACATATAGGTGAAGTAATAAGAAAACCTTTGTTATATTAAAGGTATTGAAGAGCTCTCATTGCTTAACTTCCTAAGTAGCTATTTGGTCCCTGCTGCAGAGATAAAAAACTTGAGTTGTTTAGCAGATTTCCTAACAGATGAGAAGTGGTTTATGGCTTAAAGGGAACATGGCTCCTTCCAAGGCCTCATGACTGCAGAGGGCAACAGGTATCCAGAGTTTTTGTTCTGTAGCAGATAGCTAATATATCCAGAAGAAACAAAAGCCCTTTGTGAGAGGTGTTTCTGAGGACAGGAAGAATATATGCCTCTAAATGCTTTACATATGCATTCAATACATATTCAAAGTAGTAAACAGTTTTCATCATAAAGGTCAAAAGTAACTTTGTTACAAAAACAGAGGCAGAAGTTAAGGCAGACCCCAGTCCTTCCATTCTAAAGAGGGGCCAAGGGCTTCTTTATGGACATAGCAAGGAATACTGCACACATCAATTCCCACTGAGGGCACAACAAAGCAGACTAATAAGTTTAAGAGGAATGTTAGGTGAAACCAAAATAAAAAAATATTCCACTTAAACGTGTGTCCTAGGTATTAAAAAAAAAAAAAACAAAACAGAAAAACACACTGACTAACTCCCCTGTCCCTCAAACACTGCTATCTGCAATACTCTAAAACTTGGAAAATCCCTAGTTATTCTGAAATTGTTTCCCTGGAACAAGATACCATCAAGTTGTTCTTGGTATCACAAGTCCTTAGCAGAGCAGACAACTTCCTTTTGTGAGCTTTGTGCATTTGCTGGAGCCAATTAAAAAAAGAAAAAAAAAGAAAGACTTCTTCGTTGCTGCTTGGGTTCTCCTCTGCTTTACCTGGGGTAATACGCTGTGTAGTTCATAAAGAGCTGAGCCCCAGCAGGATAGTAGGCTGTGGAGGGCTGAAGTGTTCGTGGGTTCAGGAGCATGGATGGCTGATACAGAGCAGCTTCTGTTGGCACAACTGCAGCAGGAGCCGGAAAGGAGTAGGCAGGGGGTGAAAGGCCTGCAGGGAACAAATGGAAAACAGATTAGGACCTCTGGAATTCCAGAGCTAATTAAGACCATACATACATAACTCCACAGTACAGCAAGAACCTCACAATCTTCTCATCCTTGCTCACCACAGAAAATGTGAGCCACCAATATGAACGTGACTACCACAAAGTGTTGCACCCAGTCTCCAGTCAACAGTAAAGTCAAAAATACATAAAAAGCCACCTCCTGCTCTGGGAATAGGTTCTTTTTTTGATATATAGGTCAGTTTTGCTTGTCTAGGCTCAGATTTTCATGAAGTCTGCATTCAAGAACTATGAGACTTCTCCATGGTAAGAAGAAAACTTCCTTGATAAAGATCTGTTTGGCATTCAACAAAAGAGAATGCTTTCATCCTGGTATTGCTTATCCCTTAATCAACAGCAGAGTGAGAGAAGTCATGGTTTTGCAGCTTGAAGTGTTAACACTAAATTTAAAAAAATCCAAACCAAAAGTGTACTTTGTGTTGTTCTGACAAGATGTTAGTCCCTAAATGAATTCTCACTGATGAGTTTATCCTCCTCCTTTGCCACTCTCTTCTCCTCCCCTTTGCCATAGAAGTGAACATAAAGCTTTACCTAAAGAAAGCCTTTAATTTTGCTACTCAGAGATACAGCCAGAATCTCACTGTATTGTAAAATGTGGAATGACAGGGCCAAAAGGCCTTATCTAAGGAATACATCACAAGTATTTGTAGTTGGAAACAGAAACATTGACATCTGTGTGTTTCTAAAGTTTGTGACTCTGCCCAAGAACCTGTCCTAGGAGCTCTCAGAAGGTTCCAACCCATCTGGAACAGCCATCACACATAGGACTACCTACTGCTGACCCCTGTTCAAGACACTTTCATTGAAAGAAAAAAACTCTCCCAAGGATGGACTGGAGGTCTACTTGCATTCAAAGCAAACCACTCTAAAGGAAGTTTGATGCTGTATTGGTAGCTCTAACTAGCATGTAGAAGACACTTCTTAAAAAGTCCACCACCAAAAAAAAAAATAAAAAATACACTTGCTTAGAAAGACACAGAGAAAGCTACCACTTGACTACCTTGCCATATATGATTTTGGAAGCAAAGTATAATTTCTCCCATAGGCTCAGATTTATGTGGCACAGATGCTTAGTAAATTAGCCCTTAAGCTCTTAAAGCATTTCCCCCAAAAGTTTGTGTAGAAGTCAGTGCTCATCCTAGTAGCTCTGAGAATCAAAATTTTAAAGGAAATACAAATTCTGCAATTCTGAGGCAGAAGCCATGTGTCTTTCACTTCCACAAAGCCAACCTCCATTCCATACAAACAACAAAAAGCAAAAGGAAGAATTCAGTCAGTTGTGGTTCAAAAAGTAGAACATGTGATTAAGTCTCAAAGAGCATTACCTATGGTTTCTCAAATTAAGTTTTGGAAGTGAAAAGGGAAGGTCTTTCACTTCACATGTTCACCATGAAAAAATGTAAGTACAGATAAGTTTAAATGCAAAACATTTCTTAAAGGTTTGGGCAGGGCTTAGAAATTAATTAAGAGTCATTCATCCCAATCAATTAAAGCTTCGGGGAGGGAAAGGAAAATTTGCCACTAGAAAAGCAAAAGTAGTTCTTCAGTCACAATAATTCAGAGCCAAAGGAAAAAATAATGATTGCAAGCTGGTGATGGTTTAAGACAAAAGACCTTATTTTAACACCCCCATCTGACAATGCTTTCCAGGAACCAGGATCAGAGTCAAAGAAGCTCCAGTACCTACCCACAGTGCAGAGTGTAGTGGCAAGAGCCAAGCAAAACTTACATGGTAACTTACATGGTGGTGGGGACAAGCCATTTCGATTTAAAGTGCCCCCCATTAATACAAAGTTCATCTCTTCAGCAGAGCATTGAAAGACTTCAACATATCTGTCCTTCATCGTCTTCTTATGACACTTCTGTGCAGCCAGGAAAGCTCTATCTGCAGATTTCATCTGAATGAAAGCATCTCCTGAGGGACGTCCCTACAAAAAAGGCAGACAAAAGAGAAATGTTTCTGTAGGTTCCATAATAATAATAATTTGTGCTGTTATAAACAGTCTCTTCAGTCATAAATACATTCATGTCCAAAGTCAAGTACAGTCAGTCATCCTTAGTGCTCATCAGCCTGTTGAAGCTCTCTTCTTCAAAGTTCTTCCCCAAACTTTGGTTGTATTTGTTCACCTGTTTTGACCAAGCTACACTGTAACTTGTTACTTCTATATCTAAAAAAACCAATGACACCTATGGGAGAGTCTGTAATTCAGGAGTACTTTGGTGCTTTGAGACCCGCTCTTACAAATTTACTACAAACACAGAATTGGAAGATCTAGTCCCCATTATTAACTGTGATTTTAAAAATTCAAGGATAAATATAGTCAAGTGCTCATTGCTAAGCAATTTGCTTTAAATCTTATTTTCTGAAGACCATCATGGGCTGGGATGTTTTAGTAGAGTACTAACTAGCCTAACATTTGGTATGAGCTTGCAGAGAAAAAAAATACATCTGTATATTGATAGATGAGTGAGATGCACCACTGGGATGAGTTACTTTAGCCACATGCAGCTGCTGATTTGAAGTAGCCAAAACTAGAAAAAAATCTGAAGGCAGCTCTAACTCAAGTTCTGGGCCAGTTCTGCTCATTTTGGAGGGGACAACAACTTTATCAGCATCCTTTACACAGTCGCTCATGATTAGAGGGTTGAAACCTAGGAACATGGAGAAAGATAAAAATCTAGAAGTCAGGCAAAAGCAGTGTTGAGGGGGGAAGGTCTGATAACTTTGGGTAGGGCAAGGGCGGCAGACAGCCCTTGGGGTTAATATGCACATAGCAATTTCCTTCATCCAGAATCTTTCATTTGTGCTGTCAAGGGTTGATACTACTGTAAATCATTACTTGTGCTTGAATTTCTGCACTTCTTAGTCTCTCCCAGCACTGCACATCCATTTAAGTTTTTAGCCTTGTCTGGGTCAAGTCCCCACAGTCACAGGAATGTCTTTAGATAGACAGGTACTGAAATAACTACAGTCCCTTCTCCATCCCCATAGTCCTGAAACACAGAAGTCCTACTTCGGGACTAGGAAGTAGTTTTTAGTTTTGATTGACATTAAGCCTAAGCTAAAACAATTTTAGAACCATGATTTTAATATAGCAATAATCAGCAATAAGTTTGTTCTGTTCAACCACTCAGAACATCTCCACGGAGTTAAAGGACTCCTCCCCCTGAAGTCACAAAAATAGGAAGATAATGCACAATCCTTTGTCTAAAAGGTTTTGGTAGCAACTGTTTCTAGAAAACAGTGGCAAAGATGTGACACCTTATACATATCAATGAGCTGTTAATCTTAGTGCTTAGCTGTGATTGTTTAAAGAAAACAACAACACGGGAAACCCAAAGCTTCAGTTTCTGACTTTTGACATAGTAATTCCTGTCTCTAGAAGGCTGCAGTCACATTTGTCCTCAAATATACTTGCAGCACATTGTTCAGCAAGGCAGGGACAAACCACTCCTTTGAGAGCTAACATCGCCCACACTTGTGTTTTGATGGCACTCCTCGCCAGCTACAAGAGGAATCATGCATGGTGTTGAGCAAGACTTCACTTCAAGCCTCCTACAGGTCAGGATCATGGCTGCTGTTCTGGAAGCACCAAACCCTCCAAGACTGTGGCTTAGCTTTCAGCATGTGAGTCTCAGTGAAAGAAACCACCCAGCAGCAAATGCAGCAGCTGGCACAGCAGGGTTCAATTCATCTATCGCCAGCACACTTTTAGAAGAAAGCTTGAGACCTAGTAATACCATTAGTGCTAATCCCAAAGCTGCTTCCCTATGGATATCATCACCAGGACTGTATTCACATATTTAAGCATTTGGCAGAGTGGCTAGAAACATGTCTCCTACCAACCTGGTGATTTAGTACCATGTGAACTCCATGGGTCCGAATATCTGTAGAAAACTCTCCCAGGAACTCTAGAATGTCCTCTATAGTAGCAGCATAGGGAAGACCACGTAAACGTATGCAGTCTCTGATGTTAGTGGGAGGCACAAATTGTTGAGGTAATACTGGAAGAATTGGAGGTGTTGGGAGAGGAATGAGAGGTGTGGAAGAGTACCTGTTCAGCACCTGTGCAAAACAAAAGCAGATTACAGAAGTCTCCTTACTCATTCTTCAACTTAGAAGGAGAGTGTGTAACCCTAATACCACCTGTTTCCACTCTGGGCAGTATTTTAAGAAACAAATGAGCTAGATACAAATATTAACTGTAAAACATCTGAATTCTAAGTACTGTGTTGTGGTTTAAGCTCACAATTCAGCACACTTCCATAGTCATTTTATGATAAACAGTCATGTTATTGTTTAAAAAAAATGGGTCACTTTTATTCTGCAAAACAGTTGTGTTTTGGGAAATTTACTTGAGCAGTTTATGCAAGTCTCAATAGAGATCTTAGAACATGAAACCCATATATCCACAGTATTTTTATTGTAAAATTATCCTAGAACACTCTACCATCTACAGAGTCATGGTGACACTTCTACCCAAAAGCATCTCCTCTGCAAAACTTTAGGAGAGTTTGGGAACTAGAAGCACATTGCACAACCTCACATCCCTAACTGTGCCTGCCATAGTCCATTCAAGAAACATTAGGAGCATTACTGATTTGTGGTACCTGTGACACACAGATTTCTTGTTAATAATTTTAACAGCAAAAGCCTGGTCTGGTGAAAAGTTTCCTGAGCATTCAATCACTACTCCTGAACTCCACCTGAGCAAGGATAAGATTTAGTTGCATTTGTACAGTTATTACAAGGCTTTACTAAACAAAGAAATATATGAGAGTACTTGAGAAAAATGCAATGACAAGTGAGTACTGCAGCTCTGCTTTCTCATCACTAATGTCACCTTTCAAAGAAGGCACTGAAATCTCTACATACTGGGGAGAACAGAGCTAATTTCTTGGATGCAATGACATGGTTATGATTTGCATCTTAGATGATACCTTTTAGAATCATGTCTAGAAACCATTTACCTCAACTGAAGCTCTGCAAATCTTTTTTGGAGACTTAAACAGTCCACTCAGCTCTCCTTCCTTTCCCTGACAGCTTAGCTACAATTAATGGTCCACCAAGTCCTGTTAAGCCAGACTCTTCAGTTTCAAAGTCCTGCCACCCTCTGCTGTGTAGCCTGTGCTTGCAGAAGATGGCAGAGACCTGCCCTTAAAGACAATTCGTGGAATTCTTCAGACACATTAGGCTGGAGAGGACAACTATATCAGAAGGCTTTGCTTTTATTGTCAATGACTAAAGAGAAATCTTTTAGCTCAAGATTTGTTGCTAAACACTCCTTCTGAATAGATAGTCATTGGACTTAGTCAAATTCAGAACATGTAGTGTAAAGCACTAGACCTGCAGCCACATTTTACAAAGGTAATGGAAGCCAAAACCCCTAAGGTTTGTATATGATTGAGAACATCTCTATACCATAAGATCTTACATTTCAAGGGAACAAAGTCTCACAGAAATTCATAATTCATTTCTCTCAGAAATACCCATTCCAGCAAGAGTGAGAAAAGACCAAAGAAGCTTTCAAGGCCATGCATCATTTGCTTCTACTGCCAGCATGGAAATTTGGACTACAAAGAGCCAGTGTTTGAAAAGTTTGCACCTACCTGCTGAACTTCTGCTGCAGTGCTTCGGAAGAGTTCAATGTATCTTTTTCCCAGTAAATCCTTGTGCTTTTTCAGTGCATTTTGTGCGTATTCCTCACAAGCAAACAAGACAAAGGCATCCCCTGTTGGCCTGCTGTCAGGGTAAGTGACAAACAGGACTCCCTCCTTCCCTCCTGTTACAGGGCAGTGCTGGCCAAAGAAAGTCAGCACTTCTTCCGTCGTGACATTGAAAGGAAGACCTCGCATCCTGACAATCACTTGGTTTTCTTTTGACAAGAACTGTGCAACCTCATTGGAAGTACCTTTAACAAGAAAAAGTACAGAAGCACTTCAGTCTAAGCAACGATGTAAAACCATGAGCATAGCTACATCCTCCCCACGGGCAGTTTTTGAGCAGATAGAACAACATTTTCCTCTAGAGTCAGGAAATATTTCAAGATTCCCCTTAAATAAGCATTTCCCCTAAATCCTCTCTATTAAGTCTGAAGTAAATATCTGTTTTGAAGAAAGTCAGTTCCATAAATCCCTGTATTTACACTGTGATAACTTGGTTTTTATGTTCAAGCTTCCAGAGGACCAGCAGTTACATTGTTTTGAAAAGCTACTCTGGTTTCATTTGTTCTGCAGTCAGTAACATTTAGACTGCCATTATCATGAAGATGACCTAACAAATTAAGTTCATATAAAAGATCACTTTGCCCAATCAAATCCTGACTGACAGGCCACTTGAAAACGTCAAGAACGTGGAAGAGAGGCAGACAGATAAATCAGGGAACAACTTGGAGTGCTGCTAGTGGAATAAATAGTAATCAATACACCAGCCAGCTACTTGCTCAAAGACAGAAAAAAGGGCCACATTCAACAGGAGCAGTTTGCAGCCAAATGCTAGAGATGCTGATAGAACAATTTAATCCCCTAAAAATTACCTCCTGCAATTTTAAGGAAGTCTTCACCTGTTGCCTTGTATACCTAATGGGGAAAAAAGGAACATGTGATTGGCATGTAATTTGCATTTCCTTTGAGAAGAGGATTTCAAAGCCTATCACATCACCCACCTCAATGTATCGGTTTCCCATGTGATGCTTGTGCCTTTGCAGTGCTAGATCTCTATGCTCTTCACTTACAAACCTCACAAGAGCCTCTCCATTCCTCCTACCTTGGGCATTGAGACAGAGTGCAGCACCTCCTCTGCAAGATTTAAATCAAGAGATGAAACTCCGTGATTTACACAGCTAAAGAGCTACAAATGTACAAGTAAGTTCTTAGCTACTCACTTGGCAATATTTAGACCTTTGAAGAATCTCGCTATGTCCTGGTCAGACGACTGCCATGGCAATCCTCTTGCTCGGATAACAGCATTGTCATCCACCAGTTCCATCTTGCTGCTGCAGGCACAGAAAGCAGTAAATGCAGAGACATCTGCCATTCACCAACCTGCCTGCTTGCCATTTGTACTCCAGGAAAAGGTTTCTGTCCCTGCTCCATGTCTGCTGGATGGCAATGCCAAGACAGTGAGTCCCAAGTGCCACCAATTGAAAGTCACTGTACAAGTCTCTCCAAGGGAAAGATTGCTTTGCTAAGTTTCCCCTTTCCAAGTTCCCCTTTCTCTTTGAGTTGTCGTCTCCTTCATCATATTCCTAATTTACTTCCCTCTCCTGACATCATTTGTGCTTCTGTTATCTGAAGAAGGTTACTGGTATAAAAATAAAGTACTTGCCTGTCTAATCAAGCTAGATAGAAATTGAAGCAGAACACTTAGATGTGACAGAGATTAGTGCTTATTATTTCTACTGTGACAGTGTATAAGAACCAGTCACAAGCCAAGACCTAATCTGTCCAGGGCTGTACTCAGCACACACAGGACTCTGGCCTGAGGAGCCAAGCCTTAACATTGCTGGTTCAGGCCATGCTGTGCTACTAGAGATAGTATAGCTAAAGGCTACATCGGCTGCTTAGCATGGGAATAGCCTAGCCACAGAAAGCCAGGTTTAATTGGTCATTACTGCAGTCTCTTTTGTTCTCTTACTTCTTGAAAGCGTCAAGTACAACAAAACCTCACAGCTACTCAAGCCTGCCTTTCTGGCTATCACAGAACAGCTTTTTTTGCACGAAGAGCTTAAGTGATTGATTAAGTAGATGAAGTGTTGTTCAGTAATAGAGGACTCCCTTGTACAAAAGGGCTGTGGTATGCCTGGAGGGTCATGTTTCTCACTCACATTTTAATTTCTCAAGTGGCTTTTCTGTAACTATCTGTCTCAAACTGTTCCCCCTTGCCTCCTAGTTCTGTACTTCTCATTATCTCAAATAAAATGTAAATCTTCCACTTCATCCCAGAATTTTGTTAGTGAAAGGAAAAAAAGCTTAGAACAAGGCTGAACATAGCCCCTGAGCTAATCTCTCTGGACTCTTTCTGCCAATGTTGCATTTTTCTTACTTTTTTTGACTCTAAAGCATAAGTATCATCTACCATTATGACAGATCCTTAATCTGAAAGGGAGAAGTGTTTGTGCAAGATGGGAATACAAATAAGGTCAGTTTAACACCAGTATCTTGTGATATTGCAGAGAAATCATTGATAAAACCACTGAGAAAAATCCGTATTTACACATAGAAAAAACCAGTTACATAAAAAAACCCCCAACCACCTAAGCAACAAAGCAGGCATCAAAAGCAGATAAAGCTTTATATTTAAAACATATTTGGGAATCAGAATCACCACAGTTTAAGCAATTGAGAGGTAGTACAGTATTCCTGGCACAATATCTTTATGAAAGTGTTTCTTCCCTACTAAAAGAAATTATGTATCTGCAGTGCCTGTGTAGTAAATTGCAGAAAGAGTGCAAGAATTAGTAACTAATAGGGTTATTTCTGAAACACCGCTTACATTCTTTGTTAATAGCACAACACACTTAGCACCCATTATAAGCACTTATTAGCAGAACACAGAACTCACAGCAGCTAATAGGAAACACCAAAGCCTAACAAGAAAACAGGCTTGCATCTGATCATAGATTGCCTGTTCCCTTTCTCACTTGAAGGATTTAATCGATTCCCAGAGTAGTGGGAAGGTAAATAAATATAATGAAAACAGTTATTGGCAAATTAGGAATAGAGAGAAGTACAGCTGATCTAAACAGCAACCTTAAACAAAAAGTGGTAGGGGTTGAAACATGTACAACAAGAAGAGGGAGGAAATACTTACCAAGGCCCACTTTCAAATTTGTAGTTCACCCTTTCTGGATCTGAAAATCTGTGATCTATGAAATACAGCACAAGTTATCTCCTATTTTGCCAATGTACAGGACAAGCAGCAAAACCGAAGAAGCAAAGAAAATTAATTCATAATAATTACTCACTGTATGGTTCAGATATTAGTGTTAAAATAATATTCCCCATATCTTCAACTTGAGAGGCTCCATAGGGAAATGCTGGACTGTTCTTGTCAAGATTTAAATCTTTGTGCTGGAGTTAAGTCAATCATCACCAAACAGATTTCTAATTGGTTTCCTGCTAGAGCAACACACTTTCATGTTGTCCTTTTATGTTGCTTCCCAGGAGAAGATTTCATCCATCTTCCTGCTGGGATACATTAGCTGCTCTGCCTTGGCCTCTAGTTACAGCCACCTGTGGGAGCTGCAAGGTCACTCCAGAAAGCGTCTGGGGACATGAGACCCCATAATAAGGACATGTATTTAATATGTCCATTAAATATGTATGTTTCACAGATACACCTCTGCATGTGGAAGAGACTGGAGCCCTGTGCTCTTTAATTAACATCCTCTTTAATCTTCAGATGAAAATTTGGGGCAGGAGAAGAAGCAAACAATTAAAAGCTCCAGAAATGGAGAGATACATCACACGCTTTTTGACCAAGTAAATTCTAAAGCAGAATAAGTATCTTAGCGCTTTAACAAAATTAATAAATGACACCTCAGCTAAACCTTGCCTATCAGAAGTTATAACCCAAGTTTTCTGCTGTTCCACAGAAGCATTTTGAGAATCTGGTTAGAGAACACCAGTCATGTTTTGTCAAGAGACAAAACAGAGCCCCACAATCCATAGCTTCAGTCTGAAGGATTTTGAAAATGACTGCAAGAGAACAGGAAACATCCTGTTCTAGGTAGGCCATAGAGAGACCAAAACCCCCCCCCATTCATAAAGGGAGGCTGATTTAAGTTGCATATACCATCTTTTTTCAGACAACTGATGCCCCTCTCCAACACCAGGCTACAGGACTGTAAGATTAGTTGCAATTCTACTCCATTATTTATGAAGCAAACTTTCAAATATTTTTCACTCACTTTTTGAGGACTGAAGGGTAAAAAATATAATCAAGAAAAAAACCCAAGGAAATCTTGGAATAAACATTGTACTTTTTACTTGCCTTACCAGTTTGCATCAAGACTTCAGAGCAAAAATGATAGTTTCTTAAACAAGACCCATCCTGACATGGAGATACAGTAATGGAATACATTGAAAACAGCCAAGTGAACCAATTATTTGCCCTCATGCCCCCCAGACTACATTAAACACATTTCAAATGCTCCAGAGCCTCCATTATGATAGTCAAAGTTTGCTTCATAGTCAAAGATAGCTTTCCTAACAGGAAACCTGCTTTCTACACCTAGAGCCAAGGAACATTTGAGTTGCCAGATGCTTACATGAAGTGCAGGGAACAGAACAGTTTCTCTTAGAAGCAAACACCTCATACCAGTTTTGTTGCATCACCTCAACACGTGAGCCAGCACAAATTTCTGACAAAGTCTTCCCTATTATTCATAGGGAGACTGTAAATCAGTTCTACAAAATTGATTTTTAAAAAACAGTTATTTTATTAACTGTTGTCTTCTTGCAAGATGAAAAATAACTCAAACTGAATTAATGCATTCCTCTTCCACAGCAACTAAAGGAAAGCTGCAGTGCCAACAAAATACATTTGGGCTAATTTGATTTTGAAGCCTTGCTGATTTTAAGTGTGTATTGGAGTATGGAATGTGAGGGTGATGCTTAGTCTTAGAAGACCAATTGAAACTTAAGTGAATTACCTGAGTTTAAAAACCAGAATACTTAAACCAGTGACTCCTCCCCTCCAGCTGCTTGACTATAAATAGTTTGCTAGCTATTGCCTTTACTCTCCTGCTCCTAGTATCTTTGGGGTAAAGTACTGTGAACATTAAATAGTTTTTTAAAAAAACAAGTCAAAAATCCTGAGCAACTGCAAAGCTTGGTTTAAGAGATTACAATTATTTATGACAACAACAACAAAAAAAACCCCTCAGTCTTTCTTCCTAAGCTTCAAACAAACTCAAGCTCACCTCCTCCTCTGACCCCCCAGAAAGGGGGGTTGGAAAGAAAAATAACCCACAAACAGACTCTGACAGAGGGTGCCCAAGCAGCATCAAACAACTGTTTCTGGGCACCTCGTGTATCAGAGCAGATTAGTGCTTCTCCTCCCTTTCCTGACACTTTTACCCCTATAGCATCTAACAGCTTCACAGTGGGCTTGTGCAGAGTCTCAGCTGTTTATACAGGGAGCCAGAAGCTGCTGATGGTGCAGGTGCTGGAACCCTAGTCTTGCCTGACCAAGTCTTATGAAGATTTTGGAAATGTGTTTCCTCTGACAAAAGTCAAGAAATTGGGCAGGAGTTTCAATAGCTATTGCAGCAGGGGACATGCATACACATGTGCTTGGCTGTTAGACTGTGCTGTCAGAACTGACAAGACATTTCAATATTTCCTTTGTGCTGAGCCAAAGATTGCTACAAGTGATCAGCATTCAGAGAAGGGAATGCAGCAGTGTGAAAGGGGCAGGAATTTGAAGAGAGGCCACCACACAAAGAACACAAACAAGGACCTCACCCCACAATAATTTTTTCTTTTTTCTGAAGACACTGATCCACAGGAGAAGCAGTTCCTGAAAGTGCTATAGTGCCAACAGAGGCTGGTACCAGCTGTCAGACACAGGGAGTCAGCTGTACCAAACTGTAGAGAAATATAAACACAGTGGAGAGGAAGAAGAAAGTCATCAACACAGGCAGGCATAACTTCACACCTTCACCTCTGATTAGTTAGAAGCTCAGCTTTTAGGCAAGATTGGAGAAGAAAACTGACAGTTTTCTGCATGTTTAAAGAGCATGCTAAGTAAAAATCTATTGTAATGAACAAGACTGACTACACAGACACCTATGGACAGAGGCACTAGAAATTATGGTACTGGTCTATAAATCCCACCACTTGTTCTGTGAAGGGATAGGAGACCACACATATATCTCTGTACATTTATATTTACAGGATGCCTCTCCTGGGCAACTGGAAAAAGAAAACTACAGGGGATAATCCAAGCTCACATTTAAACAAGTGCTAGAAACTAGACATGGTTGTCCAGAGCTAATATATGCAGTAGCATCCACATGTATATTCTTAATGAAGCAACAAGCAAAAGACAGTCCCAAATAAGGCAAGATGGGAAACAAGGAACTACTTAATCTTGGTGTGCAGCTGTGGTACCACCTCCTGCAACACTCAGCAATTTAGAGGGAGCAGGAAAGAAAGGCATATTCTCTATTAGGGTGTCCTCTCTAACATGGAAGAAATTTCTAAGTCATTTCCTCAGAAGCATCACTACATCTTCACTCATTGCCAGCGTCCTTCAAGACTTACTCCTTCCCACAGTCTCTCCCATGTCTCTGTCTTTGAACTAATTTCTCATTAAACAGCTAACTTAACCTGAGATGACATGAAACAGCATTGCAATTGTGCTCTGCACTGATCCCTTCCCTTTTGTTTTTTAAGTCCCTCTAGACAAAAGACTACACCTTTCTACATAATGCTTTGCATAAAAGATAATATTACCCAGTTCCTGAGTACTATCACAGTAAATACAAATAGCAATCTCCAAGATTCCCAGCTAATACCCAATCACAGGCTTTTTATTGCCAGGGTTAAGCACTATTGGTTATAACTGTGCTCCACATTTTTGCTTCCAAGACACCCAGCTAAAAATACAAAAACAAACGAAATAAAACCTCAACAAACCAAGTTCCACTACTACAATATACAGCAGATTAAACAAGCTGTTCTGGAGTGCTCCGAGTTTCTACTGCCAACACCGGCAGATACTCCTAGTAAGGAGTTATCCTCACACATCCAGTTCAGAAGTGAGTGGAGCAAATCAAGTACTGGAGGAAGCAAGAGTTATTTGCCATTTAATGGCTTCTGCACACCCAATCTCGAGGCAAAGGATGAGTCTTCTGCAAACCTAATAGGAATAGTCATGCAAGCTTTATTCACTCCACCCTGAAGGCACTCACAGGGTGAAAACTGGCTTAGCAAGCTTTGCAAATCAAGAAGTGTAGCAAGTATGGGAGGTACAGAGGGTGCAAGAACAGCCCTGTTCCTTTTGTATGCTTACATATAAGAAAAAAAACAACAAACTATCAACAGACCCAAGTTCTTTTCTCTGCTGGAACATGATCACTTCTCTCAAGTTTTATTACTCAAAATTTCTCATAATTGTCCTGCTGTCATTACACTTACACAATTCCGACAAAGGCTGCCAGAAAACTGCCTCATACACAAGAACAACTTTGACACCATGAGTTAAGCAGCAGTAGCACTCCAAGATAATTGCAACTAGTCTCAGTCTGCCTTGGCCCCCTGAATTTCATAGCATTTTAAACATTGCTTTACCTTTATCTAAAAGAAATGAGTAGCTGCTTGTTGTGAAATTTATAACTTGTTGCAGGGGTTGGGAGAAAAGACTTGTAAAGCTTTCACCCGAGTTCTTGAATTTGGATGGCTTCATTGCTGTACACAAATTTCAAGTAGCCTCCTGAGAAAGTCCACAAAGTACTTTCTAAAGGAAGAATAACCCAGCCAGTTATTCAGTCTATTATCTCTGTGCTCTTTTACAAGATTGTGCTTGCCTTGTCTGCAAGAAATACACAGCCAAGCACCTACAATCCAGTGTGCTGTACACTGAAATACATATCTGAAATTAACTGCAATAGGAAGTTACCTCCCCTGACAGCTGGGAACAGTAGGGTGCATTCCCGATTTGCCTGTAATTTGTTGTTTAAACAGAAATGACCCATCAAAACAAAAACATTTGAATACTTTAATAACTTGAATGACCATAGATTAATACCCAGCTTTCTCCTAACTATTTCATAAGTTTCCTCTTACTGATCACCAGACACATATAAATGGAGATGTAAGTACATGGAGGGATGTGCCCAAAAATCATTCTACTCCTGCTTCTACCAGTCTCTTGACTATCTACTCAGTACCTTAGTTTCATACTAAAATATTTTACCCTCACCAAATGCTAATGTATCTAGCACACTACAGTTTCTGTAACAGAAATCATGGAAAATTCATACACCCTCTTTAGCTGTGAGGCCAAGAAGCTGCACTTTCTACAAGAATAAAAAGAGCTTGATGAAAAGAGCTTCTATGCACTAATCTACAGCTTCACTTCAAACTACTGCACTTATTTCTGATTTGTTTTTGTGTCTCACACCCCAGCATACCCGTGCAAGAAGGAAGAAAAACTAAACAACTCTGCACACAGCTTATGGAACTAGTCTTTAGACTCAGCCTCTGCTTAAACAATCTTTTTATCCTAAACATCACATACATGTCCATGGTCTGCAAGTGCAAATAACCTATATAATTTCTGACACTGAGGAGATTGATACATGTCAGCAAGGTTAGAAGAAAGAAAATTATCATATTTGTCAATAAAAGGAAAACAAAAATTGTTTCACCCTTTTTGGTCTCTGTATCCTCTGCTCCCACACACACACAATAATAGGGGAGAGTGAGTTGATTTCAGTATGTTGCATAAACATAGCAAGTTTACAAATAAGAGCCTCAGCAGTTACAAAACAAGTCACAAAAATAAATGTAAGACCAGAATGAAGTTAGGTTTATATATCTTAAAAACACATATCTTATCCAGAACTTGAATTCAAGCTGAGTGGATTTGGATAGACAGAATAAGCTTCCAGGAACCTGGAGAAAGTATTACTGGCAGCTGCCAAAACTACTCTTAAGTAGCACTGACTCTCCAGGGACTTCCTGACAGTCAGGTAACACAGGGTGATCTGCCCCACTCTCCTAGCAGGCAGGCAATACACAGTCCATCACCATGCCTGAGCTAACCAGTGACACTCCAGGTAGCTACAGTCAAATTCCTTCCACAGTGGAAAGGCATACCCTAGACATTCACATAAGGAAAAACCAAGTGCAACTCTCTGAAACAGATGAAGCAGCTCATGGCCTTGAATTTCTCCAAATCATGTCAAAGCATTCCCTAAGCAATGCACTAAGTTTTTGACCGTAACTTTAAGAAATCTCTATCACCCAGTTTCTATGTACCACAGCATTTATTTCAGTTTTCTACATAAAGATTCAGAATCCTACTCTACCATTTTCCTTCAGAATATGGGGAGAAATAATTTTTGCCCCTTCACTAGCAGAGATTAATCTTAATTTGCTGATAAAGCAGAGCATAATGGTTAAACACAAAAATCCACCCCATAGGTGTATTTTATGCCTCCAACAAGTACAAAGCCCAAGCAATACTAGTTCTGCAGTGGAAGCCCAAACATCTCTGAAGCCAGACATCACCTCTTAACAGCCACTCCATGGACACAATAAGGAAGTCAGAGGAAAAGTTATTAAAAACAATAGCAGCAACATCAACCACCAATAACAAAGACAAGCATCTCAACTTCCTTTATTCCTCATTGATACCTGACTTTTGTGACCACTACTTCAATAGCTCAGTATCTCTGTGTCCAAGAATAATTTTGGGATAAGTACTGAAGCCTGCAGCAAGACGGGAGACTGCCAGGGAAGCAAGGGAAGAAGGCATGGCCAAATCACAGCTTCAGCTCTCAAGCTCAGACTAGCAAAGAGCCAGACAGGATGGGGTTACAGACCACTTCAGACTATACAGAAAATAATTTTAGATATTCCTACCACTGAAAATGGAAACATACTATTGATTGCATCTTGGTGCCAGTCAAGCCTCACCCTGTGAGGTACAGCATGTGCACCTTCCAGGAGGCTGAATACCACATGTTTCAACAGTATCCCTGCATTAAGTTTATTCCTGTGTTAGAGATTCACGACAAGGTCACATCAAGAATAACCACCTCTGCTCCTGAAAAGTAAGGTGGTGTCCCACCATTTGCTCTTGCCCAAAATAAAAATCTAACTGATACTATGAAACCACCTCCAAACTTTAAAATTCACAACGGCAATTTGAAAAAAAATATGCCGGTTACATTAAACTGTGAAATTTAAAGAGACAGCTATAAAGGTGGTAAAGAAAACAGAAGTCAAGAAGAAACACAGGATTGTCTCCGTGGAAGCATTCATCCTCATATGCTTTTATCTTTATCTTTGTGAGAAAACTCAGTACAGCTTCGAGTTACTCATTAAAGTTATACCACCCCTAAACATGTGTTGCAAGCATTACTCATGCACCTCTGTTCTAAAATTCAGCCAAGACTGTAATAGCAGCAGAGAAACCATCACCGTCAAAAGGATACATTCTGTCATGGCTGCAACATCGAGTTTGCTAACTTCAGGTGAGCCAGGGCAACACTTCTTGAACTCTTTCCGCAAGTCAAAAAAGGAATAGAAGCATTCAGGCAGGAAAATATTCTGCAAAAGGAACAAAGTAACCACTGTCAGTTAGAGTGAGTTTTACCTACTTTGTGTCTAGATACCAAACTTTCTAACAAGATCTTTAGAACAAATAGGAAACGCAATCAGTCTTTGCTACAGAGAAAGCTCACATAGCTCTTAGCCAGGTACATTCATAAACTCTTTTGCTTAAACAGCTTCCTCTTTATATTGTTTAATAAGAGAAATGTGCTTTTTCGCTGCCAGAAAAACATTTGCCTTTATTACAAGAGCTTCAAATCCAATATATATGTAGCAGAGCAAATGCCTCCTATTGCAACATTCATCAATTCTCGATTGCAATTTTAACTGGATAAAGCCAGAGGGTAGTCAGATTAGTTTGTAGAATTAAGCAATTTTTGCAAGACTAGCAGATATTCTAGTTTATAGAAAAGGTTGTTTTCAGAGAATAGTCACACCTCCAATATTTATTTCCAATGAATAAAAAATCTGACTGTGCAGAAGAGGGCTTGACATGGTGCAAAGGTTGTCAGCCTATGCATGATAACTGCTTTAACTGGAGCAGACAAAGCCAGAAGCAAGTTATGTAGCCCACTAGAAGTCAATGAAACCCTTCTTGCCCCACCACTACATCTACCACATGCTATTAATTTTTTTGGGAATGGAAAAGAGAAGACGTGGAGAAGTCTTGGGGGCACCCGTTGAAACCAATGCAAACCCTTACACCTTCAGTTAGCTCTTCATCCCAGACAGAATAGTACATATTCCTTTTGGCTGTTTCTTGCCTGCAAGGCCTTTCCAAACTACACATAAAGGCTTTCTGGGATTTAACAACTAGTTAGCATGTTGGCATTATAACAGATAGCAGCCCATGTGAAAGCACATTTAGGGAGCCCAAAGAAAGCAGTTTAGGCTCCAAAACAAATTCTGCTTTGAGAACATTAGGGCTTATCTTAACATATGGACAGGTGTATTAGGCAAACAATTTTAAAGACTTATGAAAATGTAGATGGGCTTTCCAACAGTTCCTGCTCTAGTTTCAGCATGATTGTCTTCCTTCATGTGAAATGAAGTTCTGTACTTCATTTATGTACTTTTGGAATGGTTTATGACAGTTCATTCTCTGAATACCAGGAGTCACTAGATGGCCTCAGAATGAGTATCTTAGAAATAAATACCTTCTCCAGAGCCTAGAGATTTCTGCCTATCTGGATTTTAGTGATCCCACAACCCAACCCTCGCATTAGGATATTCATCAAAAAACTATTACAAGTCTCATAAGCATCTGAGTTACTTAATCTACAGGCAGCACAGAGCAAATTTCAAATGAAAAGTTCTGAAACAGCAACAGAAGATTTTGATTATTTGACTCCTGTCTGTAACCCTGGGATGATACAGAAAAAAGATCCCTGACATCAAGCCAATTTAAATAATTGTAGGATGTGTCCCTTCTTTTATCCACAATTTAAATGTATGTGTATGAGAAGCTTTACTTTATTAGCCAAGAAGAAAGTATTTAAAAACCTGTTTCCACATTTTCTCATGTTATCCATCGTAGAAGACAAACTACATGTGTAAGAACCGCCCCTTCATGGAGAATAATGCTGTTTCTCTTCTAAGCCTCAAAGCTATCAATACTTAAAGCACAAACAAGTATTACAACCAGCTCATTCAGTATCACTTTTGCAACAGCAGACTTACAGCAGTGTCTCTTCAAAGATAGGACAGCAAATTGAGGGGAAACAGAAGTCAGGTACAATGAGAGCAGCAGAACAGCTCAGTTACAGAGCAATGCATGTTCATACCAAACCACAAAATTAGGTGTTATTAATATTGAGGCAGTTATTTCAGAGCCAGAGAGACTCACATATTGCTGCAACCCTATCACTAACAAGAAGGAGGCAGGTCCTCATAACACTGCTAGTGATTTGGCAACTCTGAAGTTATGGAAAACTCCAGACTACAGGACTAATCATCACTCATAGCCTGCCTCAAACTACTGCTCAGTTCCTTACAAATACGACCACCACCCTAGGAGTGTCAGCTGAAGACCCAAAGATTGAAAGTTGCTATAACTAGGCATGAATGTAAAGTTTCAAAAAACAGTTTATGGTTAAGATGGTTAATTATTTAGCAACAACCCCAAATCCCACCAGTTAACCCTGTAGAAGCTACAAGTACCATCAATACATTGCTCCTTTCTCAAACATTTAAGATCATCTTCCTTCTGATTCAACTTAAAAACCCATCTCAAGACCACATAAGGACAGGGCACTGTGTATGCCTTCCACACAGACAAGCTGTTTAGCCTGGTAAGCACATTTCATGTGAGCAATGTTTGTGCTATGGTAGTGTGGAGATATCCTCATACTGGAGAGAAGCTGATTTGTTTTGCAAGAAATCACAAAAAGCACATTAAGCTACAGCTACATACCTTTTTAGAAGCTTCAGGGTGCAGAACCTGTCTAATGTGCAACTGTCCATCAGTACAGAAACAGAAAGAAGTACCTACACCAATGTTCAGCTCATTGCTCACGGACTGATTAAACTGTTGGCAGGAACAAGAGAAGAAACATGTTACAGAGATCAGAGTGGCTCCACTAGGCAGTGTCATCAGTTGGTAACATGTTATTCCTGGGCAGCACAAACACGGAGCTAGAATTTCTTTTCATACAAGCCTACTCCTTCACTTCCATGGATCTGTTTCTTACTAGCTAAGCACATGCTAACTTCCACGATAAAACTTTTCACAAGGAAGCCACCCCTTTTCCCCCTTCTAATGAGATATGGCTACACAGACAGCCCACTTTACAGAAGAAAAATCCTTTTCAAGATTCCCAAGAGCACTGCAATGAGGCAAAGCTGACTGCAGAGAGCTAAGGCAGTACTGGGGCAGAAAAGCTTTTCTGACAGGGCACTCCAGGAGGTCAGAAAGAAGACAGGCTTTCAGCCCTACCCTCAATGGGAATCACACACACTTCCTTGTTAACCTTGAGGCTTCAATACCATCACCTTCCCAGGACTGATGAGCACAAGCCTTAACAGGGGACACCTAAAGCTGGGTTTTCCAACACTGATTAGGGCTCACCCTCAGCTGAGACTCACTCAGGGTCTAGCATGGCACGGTAGGGAAATAGGTGACCCTAACCTTCCTCTCTTGGGGTTCAGCTCCTCCCAAGGCAAATAAAGAAAAGGAAAGGGAGAAAGGCCCACAAAGTCCTACACATATAGGTTTCCTGGCACACACATCTGTGGTGCTCCTGTACTGCTCTGATGGCAGGGATAAGCAGATGATGATACTACCTCTACCCACGGGGGAGCTCCCAAGAGAGACCAGCACTTAGCAGCCAGGGGTGTCACCTGTCTCAATGCCTGCTCCAGCGGTGGAGCCAGTGCCAGGCTCTCCACATCCACTTGGGTGATCTCCTGGCACTCAGCCGTCAACTCTGTGTGGTCAGGCCGGACCAGCACGTCATGCAGGTGCCCCAGCTCCAGAGAAAGCAGAGGAGGGGGTGAGTCAGCTCTCCGGGCCGGAGGTCCCCACCAGCAGCACCAGCCCCTACCCTCCACCAGAGCCTGCTCCAGCCTGGGACACCCATTACCAGCCCAGCGCCGATACCGCCCTGCCCGCATCCAGCAAGGCAGGCGCCAAGGGGAGCAGCAGGTCGGGGTGCTGCCCTGTCGGGTGAAAATACCTCCTTACTCCTCAGGTCGACCACTTTCCACAGGAGCTGGAGCAACTCTCGCTCGTCTGAGCCCAACCTTGCCCCGTTGGTGCCCGCCGTGGTCACGAAGAGAATCACCAGGTAGTCGGGAGACGCCGTCATGGTGCCACCGGGCCAGCAGAGAGGATAAAAAGGAGGAAAGGAAGAAGCGGGGAAAGAGAAGAAGCCGGAAACTTTCCTTGCCCCAGGCGCTTCCAAGCGAGACCCAAGCGGCAGAACCCCCAGCTGCAGCCTCACTCCCCAAGGACCTGGCGCGGGGGAGGCGCACGGCTCCCCCCCTTTCCCACCCCCTTTTCCCCGAGGTGGGTGGTAGCCGCTCCCACGCCAACTGCACCCCTGGGAAAGGCGCAATGGCTGCGAGCTTTTCTGCGCGGGGCCGCGGCACCACCTGCCCACCCCCGGCCCACGTGGTGCAGGTAACACACACCTGGCGCCGCCGCCCATTGGCCCCGCCGGGCGGGGACGTGGCAGCGCGGCGGGGCCGCGATTGCGGGGCCGGGATTGCGGGGCCGCGATTGCGGACGGGTTGCGAGGGCGAGGCGGCGGAGGAGCATTCCCGGGCCCCCGAAGAGCCTCAGCGTGCCCCGACGGCGGCCCGGACCCAGGCGGGCTGCGCCTTCCGCCGTCGAGGTGCGCTGCAGCGGGATGGTGCAACTCCTCAGCGACGGGGCGCGATCGCCCGGTCCTGCCGGGACATGTCGCACAGGGCAGGTCTGCCCTGCTCCGGGCAGCCCCGGGCCCCGGACGGAAGGGCAGGGAGATGGCCACGCCGCTCCTACCAGCCCCGCTCTGGTCGGGTGTGTGCCAGGGAGCGCTGTGGCGGCTGCGGGCCGGCTGCTCCCAGGAGCAGCTCCTGCCGAGGACACCAGGGGCTCAGGGCGGTGAAGCATTTTCTGTCGTCCTCAAGGCAGCGGCAACGCGGTTTCTGTACGGTTCTGGCACGGCAGATCAGGTCGTGTGTTAACAGCTAGCTGGTTTGGCTGTTGCAGCCTTCCCTCGATGAGCTGGTGATTTTGGTCCTTTTGACAATACCTCTTGTTCCACGGTGAAATCTCTATTTTGAAATCTTTATTTTAAAATCTGTTTTAAATGCATGATTCTCCAACACAATTTTTTTCATGACAAGTCACACAATGCAGGGTAAACACTAGTAACTTTCTGCAGGAAAATCCTGTAATACACTTGATTCTTTAAGACCTCAACTGTTCATTTCAACCTTCATCAAGATGCTGCTGCTTGAGATTTTTACTGAGGTCACAGAATCATGGAATATACTGATGCTGTTTGGGTTTTGCCTTTTTCTTCTTTTTTATGTTCTCTGTATTCTTCACACATACATTTGTAGCTCTGTCTCCTATTGTATTAGTAGCTAATTGTCCCAGTACTTTTCCAGGGTCTTTCCCTAAGTATAAAGACAAAACAAGTTGCAGAGCTCCATGCCCCAGGGGGCATAAGACCCCAGTGGTTCTGGTTCTTGGTTCTTCCTGAACAACTCTTCGAGATACATTTCATGGACAAAGTACAACTAGTGCTGAAAGCAGGGCTCCAGAGAACGGGCTTGACCTGGGGGGATAGTTGCATCACCACTTGTCTTCCTAATTAGTGTTTTTTTATCAATTATGCTAATATTCTAAACCCTATAAAAATGTACTCACCCCTGGAGGGGGTGGGCTTTTGTGGGACATCTTTCCATAAGTGTCCCTGCAGGCCTTCATAAAAGATCCTTTTATATTACCTCCTTACTAAAATTATCTTGAATTTCATTTTCAGGTTGGGAAAAGGCAACAAGGACACCCATCAGGATCATTGGGTACAACTCCTGACCCTGTGCAGGACACCCCAAGAATCACACAGTATGCCTGAGAGCATTGTCCAAACGCTTCTTGAACTAATGAAGGCTTGGTGCTGTGATCACTTCCCCGGGGAGCCTGTTTCAGTGCCCAGCAACCTTCTGGGTGAAAAACCTTGTCTTGACATCTAACATAAACCTGTTCTGACTCAGCTTCATGCCATTTCCTCGAGTTCTGTCACTGGTCACAAGAATGAAGAGATCTGTACTTGCTCCTTGTGGGGATGTTGACAACAGTCATGAGGGTCTTGCCTCAGTCTCCTCCTTTCTTCTCAACTACTCTAATAAAGTTCCCCCTCAAGGCCTTTCACCATTCTCATGGCTCTCCTTTGGACATTCTCTATATCACACAATACTTGAGGTGAGGCCGCCCCAGCACATAGCAGAGCAGGACAATTCCCTCCCTTGTGCCTGATGTCCCCAGGACAGGGCTGGCCCTCCTGGCTGCCAGGGCACTGCTGACTCACATTCAACTTTCCACTGACCAGGACCCCCAGGTCCTTTCTGTGCCACTGCTCTCCAGCCTCTTGTTCCCCAGGCTGTCTGTATATCCAGGATTGCCCCATCCCAGGTGCAGAATCTGGCATTTACCTTTGCTAAACTTCATACCATTGGTGATTGCCCATCTCTCTTAATTTGTCAACATCCCTTTGCAGGGCCTCTTTTCCCTCAAAGGAGTTGACAGCTCCTCCCAACTTGATGTTGTCAGCAAATTTACTTAGTATATCTTTGAGTCCCACATCCAAGGCATTAATGAAGGCATTAAAAAGAATTGGGCCAAGGATGGAGCCGTTTGGAACCCCACTAGTGACAGCCTGATGTCACCCCATTCACTACAACTCTTTTCACTGACCTGTGGGCCAGCTGCTCACCCATCATCACCTGGTTGTTCATTTCAATGAAGGTGTGCCTTGTGTGGTTTCTTCATCACCATTCCTTATGCTGGTGCAGGTTCACAGCTTGCACCACCTTTTATTAACACATACACATTTGTTTGGCAGGAAGGAAGCAGATGTCACCACTGCTGGGGTTCCTGTCAGCCACTGCCTTGTCCCCATAGTGCCTGGCATCCTCTTCCTGCCCTACTGTGGTTTGGTACAGCCTGCTTCTCCTTGTGGCGACTGCCAACAAATTCCAACACAACACATGATGGCTGGAGCAATTTTCACTCTCTCTGGTCCAAATTTCAAAATTGACATTCACTGGTAGCAGAGACTACAATTTAAGGGGTGAAAATGTCAAATTAATCCCTCCAGTTTTTAAAAGTAGTAGCTGAAATTTGCTATGGTATCAGGAAACAACTAAGATAATTGTGCCCTATTTGTAGGAGGTTTAGAGCACCTCGTTTTCTTTCTGCACTTGTCTTCTGACTTTTGATGCATTGAGCAAAACATTTGTGAAGTGGAGGTCTGGGGTGTTTGTCTTCCGTAGTGGCTGCAGGTGATCTGTACTCAGCATCTGAGGAGTGAGGTTGGTCCTCACACAGGGAGTTTGCTTTGTGAGCCCTGCTTACCCTCAAGCAGAAAGATTCAAAGGCATAGGATTTCTTTGTGCAGCTCCCTTTCAGAAACTACAACTTCTTAGAAAAACATTTATACTTTGGTACAAAAATCCAGAACGTTTCTGAAATTACTTCACAGTGGAGCATGCCAGACAGAGAGTTCTGGCTTGGCTGGCTGCTTGTCTTTCAGTGAAACTTAATCATCTGTCCCAGGCAGTTTCTTTCTCAGTGCCAGCTTGGCTTTTGAGATGCAGCCCTTGTCTTTGTGAGAATGATTTTTGGATGGCACCTGTTCCTTTACTTGCGATTTGTTGTGTTCTGTCTCATGCATTTTCTTTTTCTCTCTTCTGCCTTATTGTCTCATCCTATGTCTCTGTCCATCTAGGAGCATGAGACTCCCCAAATTATTGCTACAGCAGGCTGCATTATGTATAGTAACCCCTTTCAAAGGTGAAACTGTACCTTAAAAGTAACTTTAATTCCCATTATGTCTTTTGGGTTACTGGCTGACCCTTGTTTTATTTATTCATTTGTTTATGAAGCTGCTTGTCACTAACTGCTACTATAGAGCCATTATTTTTTATTCTCTTTCTTGGCTAATACATTCCCTAAACCACCTGTTTTCCAGTCACAATTCCCATTCCACCCTTTCTTGCATGCCTGCAGCATCTGGTCTGACAACATGCACCAGTTGGTCAGGTTCCTGTGTTGTGTTGCCCAGGCTCTTGGCATTTGTGTACTCCAGTTGCTTGTTCCTGGCCATTCCACTGTTGTGGGACTGGTTGAGCATAGCCTTTGCTTGAAGTGTCACCTTCCAGATGACATCGGTGTTGTTATCTACAGGAAGGTACTGGGGTGCCTTGAAGCAAGGTGGCCTCTCAGGGCTCCTCCCAGCACACTGTACTCATCCCCTCTCTGGCAATTCTTTGTTTCCTGCCTGCCGTCTGTCTGCCCAACTCTTTTGCTAATCTCAATGTAACTGTTTTTCTGTCATTTTTGTAATAGTTCTGGTGATTTCCCACCACGTGTCCTTTTGTTCCACTTACTGTAGCAGGACAGCTCTGAAACACTCACACCATTCTTCTTGGCAAGGAGCTCACACCTCCCCACTCCCAACACTGCAAGAGACTCATGTGTACTTTTATTTATTTCCCCATGTGTACTTTTATTTATTTCCTCCATTTTTCTGAAGCTTCCTTCTTCCACCCATTGATCCCCTTCCTTACAAACAAGCAACCTGTGACTTTGCACTTCTCAATGTCAGATTTTTTTCTGCCAGTTCTGCATGTCCCACCTCGCTCTACTCCTGTACAGGAGTGCCTTCATCCCAGTACCACCTGCAACTGTTATCCTTTCCTGCACAGACCTTTGGCCTCTGACAAGTATCCCACTTGTATCACTTTTCCCCAGTTTCCTTTCAGAATATCAACTTCTTACAACTGAAATTGGGGAATGAACTGTATCATTCTTTTTGAATGTGTTAATGTTTACCACTGTTTTTTAATGTCTCTAAGAAAACTGTTGTTCCTAACCAAATTCTGTTGTCTCCACTTTCATCAGTGGAGAAAATACCCCCCAAAATACCTAAATTGCTTCTTGATATTGTGCAACTGTGTGTTATATTCAAGCACTGCTGTTTTACCTTGCAGCAAGGAAATGCCTGACCTGTAAGCCCAGCCATGTGCTGAAGCCAATGACACTGCATTCAGAGCCGTCAAAATTTAATCCTGCAAAGCTGATTCTGTTCACATCCAGAGCTGCAGCTGTTACCAGCAGCAAGGGAGTCACTGCAGATAAAAACGCAGGGCTGGAATTCCCCTGCCAGTTACCAACAGGCTGACCTGGTTGCAGTGCTGTTGCAGGCTGTCCCAGCAGAGAAGTCATCTGACAGGCACTGCGCTCCTCTGGCACAAGGCGAGGCCCATGTTTGGAGTACTTGCAAAGCTACTGCCCCACAGAGGTCTCCAAAGAGCCCCTAAACGTCACCAAAAAAAGCTATGCCAAGTGTCAAAAGGCACTGTGGTACTTCAGTAAAATACATGTAAATGTTTTTTTCTTCTTTTCTACATAAAGATATTGTAATTTATTTCAGGAGTTTAGATCTGGTAATTCATCAAGATGAGAGAGGGATCCACGTTGGGGCAAGAATGACAGCACGCAAATCTGCCAGCGTGGCCAAGGATACCCCTCGGTTTTCAAATTGTGAAGTATTTCTTTAAAGGCATTTGTACTTTAACTACTTCTGTTCAAATAGCATGAGGCAGAGCCATGTTTTCAGTGAACGGAGAAAAAATTCTAGTGGATGAGTATCCCAGCAGTGCCACAAAACATCTCTTCAGGTGTGCCAGTAGAACTGGTTGGGGAATTGCATGCTGTGTCTGGCTCCCCAACATGTGCTGTGGGGACAGGAACTTCCTGAACTAGTTTCACCACTGCAAATAGATATATTGAACCACAGCCTTCTTTAAAGTGATGCAACATTTTCACGTGGAGTAGAACCCAGAGGACTGCTGCTCTTGGTGTAAGTGAAAGTTTGGAGCACTGAGAAAGCAGCAAGCTCAGCTACTGAAACAAATAAGGGGCTTGTGAAGTCCTGATACACACACAAACCACTGTATTTCATAAGCAGATGTTTCAGACACAAGAGGAAGATAGCATGTGATAATTATCCCCGTTAAGGAAAGTGCAGATATTTGGCTGAAGCTTCCATCTAAGAGATGCAACACATCTTTTTACAGCTTCCTCCGAAGGCACATGGTCGGCTCTGCTGTCAGGCATAGAGCTAGTACAGAAAACTTATGTAAGCAACACCGCTTGCGTAAGATTAATTCCACATCATTCTCCTGGCCATGGGCTGGTCTTGGCTTCGTGGTGTCCCCAGTGCTTGTACAACTTGATTGCTGTTTCAGAAGGGCAATGGATGCCAAACAGGTACATCTGGTGCTGCGGAAAGGTTGAAAGGAATTGTGCCACGCGAACTTGAGAGAAGCGACAAGTTCTTCACCTGAAAAGAGTTTGTTTTAAGCCCGGGAAAAGCTGCAAAGGAAATTTCTCAGGCGGGGCTGACATGAACCAGCACCGAGTTTGTGTAACCGAGCGGAGGCAAAGGCTCGGCGGGGACTGCGGTGACGCCCAGCGGGGACTGGCTCTGTGGGGAGCGGGAGCACCGCCCTGCTGCTCACAACCCCGACTGCGGCCCCAGTTCTAGCAGGTGAAAGGTTGGACTCGACGATCTCAGCGGTTTTTACCAACCTAATCCATTCTGTGGCTCCGTGAGTGCCGATACAAGCCGAGCTCTGTCCCACCTCACGGCGCTGAGGTTGGACAGTCCGGCCCCGGCCCCGCCCTCAGCCCCGCCCTCAGCCCCGCCCTCAGCCCCGCCCTCAGCCCCGCCCTCAGCCCCGCCCTCAGCCCCGCCCTCAGCCCCGCCCTCAGCCCCGCCCCGCCCTCAGCCCCTCCCGCCCCGCACGCCCCGGAAGCGCTCGCGCGCGCGCCGGAAGCGCGTCCCCCGCGGCCCGGCCAAGATGGCGGCGGATGCCGCCACCGAGCTGCTGTTCCTGGACACGTTCAAGCACCAAAGCGCGGAGGTAAAACGGGGTCCGGATCCGTCTCTCCTCTCACCTCCCTTCCTCTCCTCTCCCTCCTCCTAGGCTACTGCCGGCGCCCCCTTGCTCGCACCGGCGCCTCCCGGGCGTGCGGAACCCCCTCTGGGGCGGGCCCCGGCGGCGGTCGGCAGGAGCAGCCCCGGGGCAGGTGCCGCCAAGGCGGGGCTGGGGTCTCCTTCCCGCCTCCCCTAACACGAAACCTTGCTCGAGCCTCTGTCCTGGCAGCCCGAGGTGCTGCTGGCAGGGGGCGGAGGGTGGTAGGAAAGGAGCGGGGATTTAGAGGTGACGAGGGGAGTAGAGGCGAGCGGAGAACAAAGAAAATAAACGTGCTTCCAGAAGGCGATAATAGAAGAAGTCGACTAGAGGGCCATGCCCTGCCGCTTGTGAGATTCCTGATGCTTTTGTGTAGCAAATGATGACGAGGAATATTTGTGTGTTTGTGAGATATTCCCTTAGATTTATTCACTTTACACAAAATGAGTATTTCAGGCTTTTTTGTCAGTGGTAGGTCGTGCAAATATTCCATCTTGAGGCTGTTGGGATCCTGAGCATCTCTGAAACTGCTGATCTTGCAGCAGGTTTGTCCGGGGCTGAGCTCGATGTGCTGTTCAGGGAGGAAGAATGGGACTGTTAGGGAAAAAGTGATTGTGTTTTGTAACATAAGAAAGACGTTTCAGATTCATAGAATAACTCGACTGCCTTCATGGATAGGCATTAGGGAAAGAAAACTGAGTATTTTGAAATCATGCTGCAGTGAAATGCAATTGAAAAGTTACTCAGGAGTTTTCTAGCTGTCCGGATCAGCTCGGCCCAAATGTGTTTTGAATTCTGCTATTTAAGACAGTGTTAGGCGGGGAATGCTCCCCAGTGCTGTTCCCCTGGGTAGAAACAGGAGCCACTCTTCCTCCTCTGCAGGACCCTGTGTTCTCTTGTGGAACATTTTAAATCATGTTCTTTTGAAATAATTTTCTGTCACTTTCATTCTTACCAGTGACATTTTCCGAATCTGAACCTTAGGGATTTTACATCTTTCTTTAAAACCTTCTTTATATTATGTTAATTACTCTGCTTTGTGGATTATGAGTGTTACACTGGAACTTGCAGTTCTTGAAAAGTACTGCTGTGTTTTTGCATAAAATTATTTATTTGGCTTAGCTATGCAGTTTAAATGCTTTTGAGCAGTTCTGATGTAGGGTCTTTTTTAATATTTTGTAGGAAAAATAGATTGAATTCACTTGCTGTTTTGGTGATGTTGATGCATGGCTGCCAGGGCATAATCCTGTATCATTTAAAGAGGAACTTGTCTTTATTTGAGCAGTATTCCTGGGGATGAAGCTCCCCAGAGCAGCCCTTCCTCCACAAATCTGAGTCTCCTGCATGACTCAGATCTTTTCTAGAGGCACAGATGAGCTCCCACAGCCCTCACTCCATGCAGGCTGCACTTCACCCTGTTCCCGTTTGTGCATCTGTACTCCCTGTCCTAGCAAGATTCCTTTGGTTCCACCATCCAGTTTCTAACATGTCAGCCCACAGGCCAAGGTGCTGTGCTGTCTGCTAAAAAATGTCTGCATGGATTTTTTAGAAGACAGTAACACATGCCCAAAACCATGTCTTAAAAACTGTTTTTAAAACTTTACTTTGTCTGTTTCATTACTTACTAGCTTTCTAAAAATTTTTGTACTTGCTTTCTACTGGTTTCATTTGCTTTCTGATGGTGGTGAAAAAGATACATTTCAACTGCAGATCAACTTGGTTTTTAATTTTCATTTTTTAGTTGTGTTAATAGACAGATCAGTGGTTTGGGGTTTTTTTCCTATAAGTCTGCTAATTCAGCTTGTTAATTGGAAATGTGATTCTGAGCTTCTGTTAAGAAAATCTTTATATGTTTGCAATTGAAGCTGAAGTTATGTATGTGTATTGTTTTATGAACATATATATGGTAAAAATGAGGGATAAATGTAATAAGATCTAATGCAGTGAATTTATTGAGAGAAGATGTGCAGCATTAATTATTGAGTAGCTGCTACATGGAAAATCTAAGTTTGATAACCTCCTAGTCTGCTCAAACATCTTTTTGGAAGGTGTAGGAGGTGTAGGAATTCTTTATACTTGCTGTTTCTGTGTGGCACACAAAAATGATCTTTGCTAAAGATTTTCAGGTGTTGCAAAATTGGAAAAATAAACATCATACGGAATTTTTGTATAGGTCTAGCAAAAGTGACTTATAGTTATAATTTTTAATATTGTATTTGAAATATGAAATTTGCTAATGTTTGGAATTATGCCACGCATACCTTCTGTCTGGAAAAAGCAACCTGTTACTGTTTAACAGATTGTTGCAAATAGAGGTAATAAATTAAGTAAGTAAACAAACCAGTAACACTTTCTATGAAAAAATAGTGTTGAATGTATGGAAAGTGCCGAGATTATGTTAAAAGCCCTATTTTTCTGTGTAACTGTTTATCAGTGTTTAGCATTTTACAGAATTTAATTTTATTATTGATTGCAACATGTTCCTTTAGCGGAGAATATGAGTGCATTATGTTGTTTGCATTTTACATTTCCTAGACTTTGCTTCTTCTTTGTTTTGTAGCAAAGTACCAATATTGATGTGGTTCGTTTTCCGTGCGTGGTTTACATAAATGAAGTCCGAGTCATTCCTCCAGGAGTGAGAGCTCACACAAGTTTGCCTGACAACAGGGCTTATGGGTAAGTGAAGCATACCAGGTATCAGATTCAGGAAAACCTCCTTATTTTTTTGTTGAACATTTGTACATTTGTATCTCAATGGACTTTCCTACACAAAAATGTAAAATGCATTTATGTGTTTACTGAGCCTGTAATTATTTTGGGTTGTTACTTAAACAGTATAATTTTGTGGATTTGTTTTTTTCCCTTGATAGTCCTACTTACTCTGATAAAGAACTCATCTAATTTAATTTTCCTTTTATTCTGTTCCTAGAGAGACATCCCCCCATTCATTTCAACTGGACTTGTTTTTCAACAATGTCAGCAAACCAAGTGCCCCTGTTTTTGATCGGCTGGGAAGGTAAGGTTTTTCAAGATTACTGTGTATCTTCATTATCTACCTCTTCTTCCTGAAAATTTTTATAGTACAGAGAATGCACAATAGAAAATCCTGTATCTCCCATGACATTCATGTTTGATTTGGATTTTGCTAGTTTGTGTTCCTATTGTTTTCCTCCAATTTGTGTGGAAGGACAGTGGTTTATGCTAAAAGTAAGAAAAATTTCTGTTATTTTTAGATTTACAGAGCCCATATATATTAATGCAAATAATTCTGTAGAATGAAATTATTTTTCACTCTTGTATGTGTTTGTTCAGTGTTTTGTTGTTGGCTTGTGTGATTAGTATTGCTGTGTTTTATTTCTGTAAACATGCTTTGTATTAAAATGGAAAATGACTTTATATCTTTCATTTAACAGCCTTGAATATGATGAAAACACTTCAATTATTTTCAGGCCCAATGCAAAGGTAATGCAGTGTGATTTAAACCTCTTCTTTCCCTGCATATCTGTCATTTAGGTGTAAATATTATTTCATGTAATGTGTTAGCACTGTGTAAAGTGTTTGTTTCAAACCTTATCCTAAAACCTGCCTGTAGTTTAGATGCTCTTTACTTTGGAATTTTCTTGTGGTTTTTCATATTGTCTTTAGTTTGATTTTTTTGTTGGGTTTTTTTTTTCATTAATGGGCTGTAGTAGATTTGGAATCTATCTAGTCAATGTATGTACTGCAAGGAATTTAATGGTTTTAGAGAAAGATTATTTGTTGCAATGATTGATGTGTTTAATATTTTCTCAGTTTTGAAAATGTGGGAAAAGAGATATTTTAATGTTGGATTTTTCTTTTGGCTTTTATGCAGATACTGACACAGTAATTCTAGAGTAACTGTTTTGAAGTTGTCTTTAAGTACTATTGCTTTTTTGGTTTCTTTTTTAAAACCAACACAGGTCAACACGGATGGATTGGTTCTTAGAGGGTGGTACAACTGTCTGACTTTGGCAATATATGGGTCAGTTGACAGGGTAATAACTCATGAGAGAGAGTCACCTCCTCCACCACCCCCTCCGCCTCCACCTCCCCAGCAACAGCCTGGATTGAAAAGAAATCCAAAACATGGTGAGTCTTGGGAGAAGACCGAGATTTTTCTTTTACAAATCAGTGTTACAGTATCCCATCTGAGAAATAAATGCCCAGTTCTTCCACATTTTAGATTACCATGGCTTTCATTTTTCCTTATTATATCTTTAGTTTCATATTTTCTTCTAGATTTATATTGAATGGTTTTAAGTAGGGTCTCATCTGGTGCTTTTATGAGAGTGGTTTATTTGATCTGTGGCTAGTTACTTTGGATGGTCAAAATGCAGTTAAACTTGTGTGAACTCATTACAGTGTAGATGATTGGAATAATAAAAAAGAAGTGATTAGAATAGTATTAAAATCATAACAAAGAAATTCACAGTCATAGTTAACTTTGCTTCTCTGACTTGTGTAAAATATATTACAGCAGAGTGCTCGGCGCTGGTTTTAGAACAGCCATTAATAGAATCCATGGTCAAGTTTCTGCTTCAATTTTGGTTTTAGATTTCAAGTTAGAATTATTGTTCAAAGTATGTCTAGAAGACTGCAAAACTTGAATACTATGTGCAGTAAAAAACAGTTGTAAACCATAAAAACTAGTTGAGTAAAATGTAAACTTTTTTTAAAGCAATTCAGATATTATTGGTAGAGTTGCAATATGAGTAGTGTAAAAACCAAAATTGGCAATTACTCACCTAAGTTTTAAACAAGTATTACATAAAAAAATCAGTAGTGTTAATAAGCTTGTTTATTGATGTAGTTCTTGTTTGCATAAAAAATTACTTCATCAAAAGTGACTTTAGGAAGTTGCCTCATGTAATGCAGAATATAGATAAAATAAAAGCTGGACTATGGTGTTCCCCAGTCAGAAGAAGAACTGAAAACCAAAAGTTTTCTGCTTTTATTTGCATGGTTTCATTAAATGCAAGTTTTTATTTTTCCAATAAATACAGTTGATGGAGAGAAAGAAGACCAATTCAATGGCAGTCCTCCAAGACCACAACCCAGGGGACCAAGGACACCTCCAGGCCCTCCTCCTCCTGATGATGATGAGGATGAACCTATGCCAGTGTCAGGTAGGATGAGAAGAGACTGTGTTTTATTTGCTGCACATCACTGCTTAGAGGAGGCAGAATCTGTGTTCCTGCTCAGTGTGAAGTTTTTTGTCTGCTGTTATTTCTGCTGGACAGATTCGGTTTTAGGAAAGAGATTTGGAAAAATTAAAGTTTTGGGTTTGTTCATTTGCATCATTTTTAAAGACAGTAGATTGAGAATATTGGCTGTTAACCAGTACATTGTTGAATATGCTGCTCATGGTTTTTATAAGTGTTCTACTGACTCTGGTATCCCTTGTCCTTCTCCATTATTCTGCAGCATCTGCCAGGTTACCCAGTCTCTGTATTGGTTAGAAGTGCCACGAACTCTACATAATCATAGTCTTGCTGAAATAAGTGATTGTGATAACGTGAGGATTTTCAAAATGTTTTTTTTGCATCTCTAGTATATGTGTTGCAGAAACCTAAAGCATATGTATGCCATTAAGACAATAAAAATATTTCTATAAGTTCATTAACAACGAAAAAAGGAGGGTTGAGGAGAATCTCCTTTATTGGATGCAAGGGGATACGTGGTGATAAAGGATGTGGAAAAGGCTAAGGTAGTAATGACTTCTTTGCCTCAGTCTTTAGTAGGAAGTTCAGTTACTCACCTGGGCTGGAAAACAGACATGAGGCAGAATGAATCCTCAGTAATTAAGGAGGGAATGGTCAGGCCAAGTGTATGGGGCCAGGTGGAACCCACTCATAGGGCCTGTCCTGTTTAAGATCTTTGGATTTCAGAAAAGTACTCTTATTTCTGCAACTTTGATTCTGTTTTTAGTGGTTGGGGAAAAAGAAGATGATGTGGACCATAGGGAGGATTACTTTGAGCCGATTTCTCCTGATCGAACGTCCATTCATCAAGAAAGCCAATATTCTGATGATGGAGAGGTAGAGGAGGATCAGCCAGAAGAAGGGGAAGATGATGATGATGTGGATGTTGAGGAGGAGGAAGATGAGGATGACGACGACGATGATGATGATGATGGTCATACTGTAGAGAGTATTGCTGATGAGGAAGAAGAGGAGGAGGAGGAAGATGATGAAGATGAAGAAGAGGGTGAAGAGGAGGAAGAAGGTGATGGTAAGTTGTAGGGTTTAGGAAAAAAAACTGGAGTTTGTGAAATTTTGATGGCAGTACCTTCATGATGAGTATGTGCCAAGGGAACTGAACATTTTCCCTTGGTTATTGCAACATTGCCTTGTTTGTGGTCCTGACATCTCTCAAGAACAGTAACTTGCTGTGGAGTATTTATTCCTTTTTAGCAAAAATGTCTATAGATAGAGAAAGATATAGATACAATTGTATAGGTGATAGTGAACATTCACTCTTGTTATGTTTTGTTTAAAAATGTAGGAAAGTGGTGAAAAATAATTTCTTAAGTAAAAACCAAGTGAAATTGTTTATGTAATAAAGTTAGTTGCCATCTTCTTGTATTACTTAAAGATCCGTCCCATGCTTTTGCAAAAATTTCAGGCTAGAATTGTATTATAGTTGCAACTGCAGTGAGAAAACTGGACAATGTAGTTGTAGTAATGTGTACTCTAGTTAAACTTTTTTTGCTTTATACATTCTTTTAAATTACTCCATTATTATATAAAAAACCCCTGTCAGATGGGGTTTTTTCACTCATGTCTTGAAAGAGAAGGCTTTTTCTATGTTAGTGTATGATTGTTCTCTAGCTAGTAGTATCTGTGTAAAATGAATCACTACTTTGTATTTGGAAGATACTCTCTGCAGTTATGAACTGATTTATTCATAACTGATTCAGTAACTTAATCTTTCTGTTTTTTAGGAGATGATGGCTATGAGCAGATTTCAAGTGATGAAGATGTAATTGCTGATCTGGAGCGTGAAACATTTAAGTATCCAAGCTTTGATATTGAATATACTCCTGAGGATCTGGCATCTGTGCCCCCTGTGACATATGAACCTTTTGAAAAGGAGCTTGGACCACTTTTATACTTCAGCTGCCCTTACAAGACTGTATTTGAAAATGAAGTTGCTAAAATAAAGGACCAAGACTCAGAAAAAGAAAATTCAGGGGCAGTGGAAGGCTCAGTTAAATTAACTGAACTGTTGGAATTATATCAAGAGGAAAGGGGTGCAAAATGGGTCACTGCATTAGAAGAAATTCCAAGTTTAATAGTAAAGGAATTGAGCTACCTACTGGTGAAAAACACAAAGCAGGACTATATTACACAGCTAGTAGACTGGACCCTGCAAGCTTTAAACCTTCAGGTGGCTCTCAAACAGCCCATTGCTTTGAATGTTCGACAGCTCAAAGCTGGGACAAAACTGGTGTCTTCGTTAGCAGAATGTGGGGCTCAAGGAATAACAGCACTCTTGCAGGCAGGAGTTATTAATGTGTTGTTTGAACTGTTGTTTGCAGATCATGTATCATCCTCCCTTAAACTTAATGCTTTTAAAGCTTTGGATAGTGTCATTAGTATGACTGAGGGAATGGAAATGTTTCTAAGAGGTGGCACAGATGTACATGAAAAAAGTGGTTATCAGAAACTCCTGGAACTCATACTATTAGATCAGACTGTGCGAGTTGTTACAGCTGGTTCTGCAATTCTCCAGAAATGTCACTTCTACGAGATTCTGTCAGACATTAAAAAGGTGGTTGATCAGTTAGCAGAGAACACTCCTCCTCTTCCTAATCACACAGAACCAGAACAGGACCAGGACTTGGCAGGACTTGAAAGAACCAACCAAGAATATGAAAATGATGTGGAGGCTCCTATGGACATGGATCATCTTTTGGAGTCTTCTAATATAAGCGAAGGAGAGATGGAAAAACTTGTTAGTCTTCTTGAAGAGATCTTCCATTTGATGGAAACTGCTCCTCATACAATGATTCAACCACCTGTGAAATCTTTCCCAACCATGGCACGCATTACAGGCCCTCCAGAAAGGGATGATCCTTACCCTGTCCTGTTTAGGTACGGCAGCTGCAAATTCAGTTCCTAGAGTGTATTTCCTCCAGCTTGATAGAGATATATTTCAAGGGTGACTTTTTTGAGTAACACTTTGCTAGATATTTCACTTAATTCTTTATTGGAAGATTCGAGATTGTGTATGTAAGGTCTGAGAGAGTTTGTTAAGTTAATGTACCTGTTATTTTGTTGGCTTTCAATCAACCTAGAGTGCACCTAGACAGAAGTTAACATGTCCTTATTACTGATCATGTGCTCACCCTTCAGTTGCATTCGTAGATGCTGACTGATTATGCTAGGTGCTGTCCATTTTGAAAATGATTGTAAATCTAGAGTGTTTCATTTGACATACTGTCTATGTGTATGGATAAAATAGGTCTGGAAATCCTCAGTCTGCATGTGGAGGTGGCAAGATGCAAACTAGCCTGAGATTCATGAAGAGCTCATGCAGATGTCAGTGTTTCACAGCACAGGCAGAGTAGCTGAGGCCTGCCTGCAACCAGTTAAACCATCCCACGGGTTCTTACTCTGTTAGCAAGTTTCTGTCTAGAAAGTATATCTCTAAATGCTGATAGATTTCTTTGGTAGCAGTGGTGTAGGTCATGGCTGAAGATAAACATCTTACATACAAGGAATCTTCAAAAATTGCCTGCTAGATATACTGCAATGTTTGATTTCCTAGTGCATTTAAAACATTGAATCGGGCGTTGAGGATTATTCAGATGCAGCAAATTTAATAAGATATAGTGCCTTGTTTTGTGTGTAGATAGAGTTGAGGGTTTTTTTTGTTTGAGGTTTTTAATGGAGATCAGAATTTTAGGACTGATCTCTTGTAAATAGTATAGCAGTTATGTTTTGTAAGGTTTAAATTTTGTACTATTTCATAGTTAGTTGTTATTTCTCATAGTCCATAGAGCAATGTGTACTGAAGCTAGGAGATGCATAGTTTTATATAATGTTATTGTGCGGTGTCGACAAATATTTGTAGCATTGCTGATGATTTTCCTGGTTTTGGTTTGTTTTTTTCAGATATCTTCACAGTCACCATTTCTTGGAGTGCATTACTTTGCTACTGTCTCTTCCAGTGACAGGTGCACATCCAGGTGTGCTTCAAGCTGTCCGAGATATATTGCGTTTCCTGGCACAGTCACAGAAGGGTCTTCTTTTCTTTATTTCTGAGCATGAAGCAACAAACTTGTTGGTTAGAGCACTTTGTCAGTTTTCTGATCCAGATCAAGAGGAAGGTCTGCAGTCAGATGGTGCCAATGAGGATGCTTTTGCCCTGTGGCTCCTGCATTCAACACAGACATTACAGTGCATTTCAGAACTGTTCTGCCACTTCCAGCGGTGCACAGCCAGCGAGGAGACTGACCACTCAGATCTGCTGGGAACACTTCACAACCTTTACCTGATCACCTTTAACCCTGTGGGAAGATCTGCTGTGGCTCATGTATTCAGTCTGGAAAAAAATCTCCAAAGTCTTATTACATTAATGGAATACTATTCCAAAGAAGCTTTAGGGTAATGTATGCATTTGTTTATTTCCTTTAGTTTTTTTCATTTTAAAAGTATCTATCTTTTTAATAAATAATTCAGTAAATAGAATTTAATTTTTCCTTAGATGTTTTTACTTAAAACCAAAACAGCTTTAAAGAAGAAGCATGTAATACAAAATCAGGCCTGTCATTTGTAATCAAGTACTTAATACTCCAAGTCTGTGGAGGTCATCAACAAAGTTGTTGTAATATGTAGGGCAAACTTTTGGTTATGTAAAAATCAGTAAGTAGGCAGTTTTCATTCAAGCATAAAATGTTGGCTGTGAAACAAGCAAAAGGTTTGATTGGGTACAGAGAGTACTGCATACTACTGGGGGTGGGAATCTCTCAATTCTTCAAGTTCTTGTAGATGTTAAATACAGTCATTGTTTTCTCTGGACAGGCAGTTGTGCTACTTTAGGTAGCAGTGATTTTAAAATGATTTGTGAAACAGATGAAATGACATAAAAATATTTGCATGCCACTTGACTGGATCTCATAATTTGTTGGTGCTGAAGTAAATATGAATGTAGCAGAAAGTGTTCACTTACCAAAAAGCATAGGAGGAAATTGGGTTTCTTTCATTGAATATTTATATGGGGCAATCCTTGTTGAAGGTAAGAGTTCTGTAGGTAGATTTTTAGGGGAAAATAATGAGAATTGAACAGCTATCCAATTGTATTAGCTGAGATCTAAAGAAAATCCTTATTGTTGTTTCAGAGACTCAAAGTCTAAGAAGTCAGTTGCTTATAATTATGCCTGCATCCTTGTTTTGCTGGTGGTACAATCTTCCAGTGATGTTCAAATGCTGGAACAGCACTCAGCACCTTTGCTGAAGCTTTGTAAAGCAGATGAAAATAACACCAAGTTGCAAGGTACAGTATGTGTAATTATCAGCTGAATTGTTTGAATGTATAGAAGAAATCTTTTTTTTATGTGAATAATTGCTGCTTCACAGTTGTCTGGCTTGGAAAATGAAATTTCTTTTCCAGTTGCATGTGATTAGTTGAGTCACTGCGATAATATGCAATTTTTTTCTGGTAATGAGAGTTAATTTAGGAAATTATTTTTGAAGTAAAATACCTACCATGAATTTTGGATAATTACAGGAAGTTTGAAATTATTCGAACTGTGTTGATAATGGGAGAGCAAATTTCTGTAGAAGTGGACTAACTAGTCAGTGAACTGAGTCTTATTTTTGTTTACTATCACTATTGTTGTGGTTTAACCCCTTTGCTCACTCCCCCACCCACTCTCAGTGGGATGAGGAGGAGAATCGGGGAAAAACAAGTAAAACTAATGGATTGAGATAAGAAGTTAAATAATTGAAAAAAAGTAACATATAATAGCACTAAGAATACTAATGATAGCAACAATAATAATTGTAATAAAAAGGAGAAAAGAGATAAAACCCAAGAAAGCAAGTGATGCACAGTGCCATTGCCCACCTGGTGATCAGTGCCCAGCCCCTCCCCAAGCAGTGATCAGCTCCTTCCAGGCGACTTTCACAGTTTTCAGTCTGAACATGACATCCTATGGTACAGAATATCCCTTTGGACAGTTTGGGTCTGCTCTCCTGGTTGTGCTCCCTCCCAGCTTGTTGTGCAGCTCCTCTTTCACAGAGCATGAGACACTGGAAAGTCCTTGACTTAGGATAAGCACTACTTAGCAACAATGAAAACATCAGTGTATTATCAGTGTTGTTCTCAGGCTGAATCCAAACCACAGCACTGAACCAACTATTAGGAGGGAAAAAAACTCTGTCTGTCCCAGCTGGAACCAGGGCAGTGATGTAGTCTGACAGGATCTTTACTAATAAATAATACTGGGACTGTTCTAAGGCACCTAGGCCAGCATAGTCCATGTTACCCTGTTACTGCATCTTTTGGTGTCCAAACTGTGTGTTGGTGTCTTCCCAGCTTATAGGTCAGGCTTACAGATCAGGCCTGGGACACTCAGCAAAATCCTGCTGGGGGCTATTCTGACACCTGAACATTGAAACTCTGATGTCCAAAGCTGTGCTCTGCACTGGTTCACCGACTCATACAGACATACCGATAAATTCTTCCAAAACTTGCATGCACTGAAAGAAATCAGAATTCTTCAAGGTTTTAGTTTAAATCTCTCCTCTGCCATGCTCTTATTTTTGCTCCTCACCTGACATCAGACTGCTTCATGAGAAGCACAGCTAGTTTATTAAACTGAATCATGAAATCAGTCTGAATAATCAATTCATATCCACTTGATCTTCATGTTCTTATAAATATTTTCAGGAACAATGATTTTTAGATTTCTAAATCTCTTATCCCAGGAACCTGGGACTTTCAAGTTATTCTAGGCTAAGAGAGAGGCTGATAATCTGTAAGGACTTCTAGCGAGAGTGGAGTGCAAAGCGGAGATTGGCTCTGTTTGGGCACTTAGTAGAAACTTTGTACATAGTTTGTAATAACCTGTTCTGTACATTAAGGGAAATGTGTGTTGGTTCTTTTCTTTAGCTGACAGTGCCCCTTGGTGTCTTTTAAAAAATGTTTAATTACAGATAATGAGATGAAAATTAATTGTCTTCAGATTGACTTGAGCCAAATTTGTCAGTGTGCATAACATACATTGCCTGTCATTAAGTTTTATTTTTGTTGATGCTTTTCAGCTGGCTACAGCTACACTATGAGCCCCCCAGATTTCACACTTGGCTTTAGTATTGTGCAAATTGAGTACATTTTGATTGAAAAAGGTTTTATGATCATAAATTCACTGACTTAAGTGGTTTGTTTTTTATCCCCAGAGCTCAGCAAGTGGCTTGAACCTTTGAAAAATCTTAGATTTGAAATAAATTGTATTCCAAATCTTATTGAATATATCAAACAGGTCAGTAAAATACAGGTAGATGCTATCTTTTATTTATGTTCTATAAGCTTAGACCTTTTGTACTCTGGTATTTTTTCTTAGATACATACTAACATGATATTTAAAAATACATACTGTTATCCAAAGGAGATGATTCTATTAAAGCTTATGATCTAGTCTGGGTCTTGCATTGTTATATTTATTGAAAGAAAATCTAAGGTAAATAAATACATGATGCAAAGATCTAATTATTTAAATCTTTTACCTTCTTGTAAATCCCAATGCGAATGCTGATACTTTCTTTTTTGTTTCTGCCTTATTTATGACTGCTTACCAAAAGGTGAAATAATTAAACTTAAATTTTGTGACATGCTTAGGGTAAATAAATACAGAATTTGAATACCAAGTGAGCAATATACTTCAAAAGTTCTTCTTTGTAATACAGGTTCATTCCATTTTTCTTTTCTTTTCCCTTAAAAGAATATTGACAGTTTGATGACCCCAGATGGAGTTGGTCTTCCCACTGCACTTCGTGTTCTTTGTCATATTGCATGTCCACCACCTCTGGTAGAAGGTATGGCTTATACATTTGTACAGGTTGAAATACAAATCTAAGTTTTCTGAGTCTTCTACTTAAACCTGGCTAAAGTGTAACTGTGACTGCCCAGGAGAAATTAGAAACACAGAAATCTTATTTATTTTCTGTACAGGTCAACAGAAAGACCTTAAATGGAATCTTGCAGTTATTCAGCTCTTCTCTTCTGAGGGAATGGACACCTTCATCCGGGTGTTACAGAAGCTGAACAGCATCCTTATTCAGCCTTGGCGACTCCACGTCAACATGGGCACCACCCTGCACAGAGTTACGACTATTTCTATGGCCCGCTGCACACTTACTCTCCTTAAAACAATGCTGACAGAACTCCTGAGGGGTGGATCCTTTGAATTCAAGGACATGCGTGTTCCTGCAGCACTTGTTTCTTTACACATGCTCCTCTGCTCTATTCCTCTGTCAGGCCGCTTGGATAGCGACGAACAAAAAATCCAGAATGACATTGTTGATATCTTGCTGACTTTTACACAAGGTGTTAATGAAAAACTTACAATTTCTGAGGAAACTTTGGCAAACAATACTTGGTCTTTAATGCTGAAGGAAGTTCTCTCTTCAATTTTGAGAATTCCTGAAGGCTTTTTCTCTGGACTCATACTGCTTTCAGAATTGTTGCCTCTTCCACTGCCCATGCAGACTACTCAGGTATAACTTCGATGTATTTAGTTTTTAAAGAATTTTTATTATTTGTATATAACCCTTTGACCACTTTTGTAGTGGTGGAAAGAACAGATACATGACAGGATGAATTAAAGTTGTTGTAAAGCATTTGTGCTCATACAGTTTCTTTGTAGATAAGTCTTTTTCAGCAGAAAGAAAATTGGTGTTACTTGGAGCATTTTTCTTAAGTTAGCAGTCATATATTGTTCTTTTGTCCCATGTGAGATTATCTAGACTCCTGTTTCTTAAATTACATACTTGGAAACTTTTAATTTAACTCTGAATGCTGAACTTGGTATATTAAGGCTCTTCTTTCTTTTGTCATGGATCTTGAATTTGTGATCTTTAATAAGTAAGCATAAAAGGCGTGTGACAATCCATATTTCTGAAGGAATACCTTATTTACTGGCTCATGCCCTTCATTTGGCGACAATGAAAATGGCATTCCTTATTTTTAATGAGGACAGTACTCATACTTTATCTTTGTTTATACATTGTGATAGAATTCAGTTTTTACCATTCAAACTGACAGGAAAACCCCTCCTGCCCCTCTGTTCCTGCAGGTGATTGAAGCCCATGATATTGCAGTGGCACTGAACACCAGGAAGCTGTGGAGTATGCACCTCCACGTGCAGGCCAAGCTGATACAGGAGATTGTTCGATCTTTCTCTGGCTCGTCTTGCCAGCCCATTCAGCATATGTTGAGGCGGATTTGTGTTCAGCTGTGTGACTTGGCTTCACCTACTGCTCTTCTCATCATGAGGACAGTGTTGGATCTAATTGTAGAAGACCTCCAAAGGTATTTTTGCTTTCTCTTGCAAAGATTTTGTTAATGAACTGTTAAATTCACCTTGCTTCTGTGCAGTAGCTTTAGGAGGAGGAAAATACTTTCGGAAATATTATTCATTATGGGCTGAATGAATTCTCATTCCAGTGCTATATGCTGTGTCCCAATAATGCTTAAGGTTGCCAGAAAACCAGCTCATACTTCTTTTCATGTAGGCAGTTTCATGTTGCATGTTTATGGTAAGTATTTGAAGAAGATTTAGGCTGTCCTTGCAAAGCCTCATCTTGCTTATAAATTGCTTTTAAGGACCTGTAGGACTTTAATAAGAAGAATAGGCCAGTAAAGTTTGCTATACTGGGATTACATATGTGTGTAGGTGTTTTTAAACTGGAGGAAGTTGAATGATACAGGTCCAGAGGGTTTTGAAACTGAGTGCTCTTTCTTTGAAGTACAATTATCCACTTAGATGATTTTACATAAAAGCAAAAAAATCTGTCTTATACAGTTAGATGTCCTACAGTATGTTAAATGCATAGTAGATTAATTAACGATGTGATCAGTTCTTCAGTGAAAGTTGAACAGTTATCAAAAATCAAATGGAACTGTTAAGTTTAAGTATGCAAACTGGATGGACTTTTTCTAAAATGCAGAATATATGACTCCTATGATGGTTGTTTTTATAGTGCCTTAGATCACTTTAAAACAGCTTTTTCACAGTGCACTGATACCCTTTCAGCAACACAGAAGATAAAGAGAAGCAGTACACTGGACAGACCACTCGGCTGCTCGCTTTGCTGGATGCCCTGGCTTCACATAAAGCTTGTAAATTGGCTATTTTGCATCTTATCAATGGAACTACTAAAGGAGATGAAAAGTATGCAGAGGTTTTCCAGGAGCTCTTGGCTTTGATGCGATCAGCCGGGGACAATGTCACTCATCAACAGTGTGCTGAATGTGTAACTTCCCTTTTGCAGTCACTCTGTGATCAGGTATTTGCTGTATTTAGTGCATAATGTGTGTTGATTATTGTAGAAGACAAATTAAATTAGGTTGTTTCTTAAATACCTTTTTTTTTTCAAAATTAAAAAAAAATCAACATTGTTAAAACACAAAAAGAAAAGTCTGCATAGTTGGCTGCTTTGGCAGACTTGCTGCCTGCTTGGTCTTGAATCTAAAGCCTTTCCATTTTATGGCATGTCTTCTGCGTTATGTGCACTGTTCTGGTAGCTCCTGAGAGACCAGAAACTGAATGACACAAAGATTTTCTGTCCCATCAGCTGAGAGAGGGATGCGACATCTCCATGTGGGCCACTGAGAAAACTTGAGTTGTCACGGTTCACTTCTTACCTAGTTAAATAAATATGTATCTCTTAATGGTCTAACTGAAACCTCTTGAAAATGTATTCCGATATAAAAGATCTGTATGCTATGCTGGTACTGTAAAACTCCATTAAAAAAACCAGAAGTTACTAGAGCAAGGTGAGAAATGCTGGTTGAAAATTGATTTTCATAGCCTAGCCCTGTAGTTCCTCATTAATGTGTGCACAGATTTGCATATCATTATTTGTCTCACTAGTGCATGTATTTATTTGATCTGCTGCTTACCGAATTACACAAAAGACATCTGGATGTTGTTGGTCAGTAGAGATAATCAGCCATTTGCATATAAACAAGATCTCTCTGACAATACAAACTCGTTGGGAAAATCAATCTTGTTTTATTTTATGTAAAATATGGAAATGACAGAAGATCCTAAACTTCTTAGGTGGTGTCTGCAGCCTCTTTAATTTTCATAGAATGCAGAATCAAAGAATATCTCAAATTGGAAGGGACCTATAAGGATCATCAAGTCCAACTCCCTGCCCTTCGCAGGAATATCTAAAACTAAACCATGATTAAGAGTATCATCCAGATGCTCTCTGAACTCTGACAGGCTTGGTGCCTAATCACTTCCCTGAGGACCCTCTTCCAGTGACTGACCAACCTGTCAGCGAAGCACCTTTTCCTGAGGTCCAGCCTGACTGTCCCTAGATGCACCTTCATTCCATTGCCCTGTGTCCTGTCACTGGTCACCAGAGGGAGGAGAGCACCTGCCCCTCTGCTGCTCCCCTTGAGGCACTTGTAGATTGCTGTGAGGTCACCCCTCAGCCTTGTCTTCTCCTGGGTGAACCAGCCTCTCTAACCAGTGTTTTGAGATTGAGGCACACATTGACTACCCAGGCAGGAAACTGTGTTAACCAATTACTATTTGGCTTTAATTTTAGCTCTGCTACAGTATTTCAGAATTTGAAGCTTTTATGTTTTAGAAATAAATAATGGTTTGTAACCCTTTACAGAACAGAACAAAAAGGATACTCTAGATTAGTATTTTGCTGGTCAGTAATAACTGAAATACTGAATAAGATGATAAAGGGATAGTGAAAGTCAGAAACATTGCTTCTGACTTCATGTATGGTTTATATTTACTGCAGGCATACAGAATGCATTTTTACTATATGTATAATCATTCTTTTAGGATATTGCACTTATTTTACCAAGTTCATCAGAAGGCTCTGTGTCTGAATTAGAGCAGCTTTCCAACTCCCTCCCAAGCAAAGAGCTGATGCCCTTAATTTGTGACTGTCTGATGGAAACATTAACAAATTCTGAGAGCAGCTACAGTTGTCTGCTGACATGCATCCGAACAATGATGTTTCTTACAGAGCATGACTATGGCTTCTACCACCTGAAGAGGTATGGTATTTTATGATATCACTGACAGCTTAAATTTGTTTAAAAATGTTCTGTGAAATAATTTCCTACATGCTTAGTAGAAAATGTTGAGAATAAGGCGCCTAAGTTTTTATTTCTCTTTGGGGCTACAATGTTTTGCTCAGTATTTTGGTCTTCCTTCACCCTCTGAATAGTTTCTGCAGTATTCATACAGAAGCACTTAGTTTCAAGAAGGAGACAAAGTACTGAAAACAGGTTTTTACATTCTCTTTCCCCACTCCAAGGATGAAAGGATTAGAATGAGATATAGTGCTTTTGTTATTTCCCTTTTGAGACCCTCAAAGAGCTCTCTTTGGAACACTTGAGAACTGTCTGTAATTCCTCTATTTTTAGGGGATTCAGTTTGCAATTCCCCGAGTGTTCTGACCTCCAGACAATTAAGACTTTAGAAATGAAGTTTTTTCCAAACTATTTTTGTTAACTTCATCCACTTTGAACAGAATATAAACATGTATTGGACAATATTGTGTTGTTTTGACACTTGATTCTTTGTCCTGTATTTGGACCTGTTTCTCTTTGCTGAAATTGAAGTACAGAGGCAAAAAGGTGAGGTCTGCAGAGAGAAAAAGGAGCTGTGTCAATACAAGGTTGTTCAAAACACGTAAAGTCATGCTGTTGGATGCAAGAAGCTATTCAAGCACCAATGAAAAATTAGCGAGTTACAGATGCTGTTCTTTCTATGAGTGTGTCCAGCTGTCAGCTTAAGTGCACAGCCTTGCTATTTCTGTTCATGTTGCCTTTACAGTTTGTTTTCTGCAGTTAGGCATCATGGGATGGAGTGAAATTGTAGCTGCAAGCATGATCCTGCTTTGTACATAAGGTTCTTGTGCAAGCGCTTACTTCTGTACTTCAGTCCCTTTTCTGCCAAAGATGAAATTATATTTTCTTGAATGTTTTGGAAGTAGCATATATAGCTGTATATGTGCAGTCTGAAATATCTGCAGACAGTACTGGTGAAAACAGGAGTCTAGTACAGAGAAAATAATGAAGCTCTAGGTTTGTAATCTAAGCTGAATTTGATAATTGTGAAATTTGCCAACTTTATTTTGCACGTATCTAATTTTCTTATAGCCAGTTATGGTGGAATGGTCACAATGTATATATAATAAAATATTTTCTCTCTTACTGTTTTTAAAACAGCTCTCTAAGAAAACACAGCAATGCTCTGTACACTGTATTAAAGCGAGTAATCACTGGTTTCAGCAAAGACACAGGTGAACTGGCCTCCTCTTTTTTGGATTTTATGCGACAGATTCTAAACTCTGATACGCTGGTAAGTGAATATGTATTGAGTGCTTAAATTCAGCTGCATTTCTCTGAAATCTGCTGTGCAAGACATGTTCAGGAGCAATTATTTCAGAAAGCAGTTGATTCTGCAGATTAATAAGGCATTTCCATCAGTAGTGTAGTGCCATCTTTAGTTTTTAATGAAGTCTGTGAAACCTGGGCAGGATGCAGGTTTAGTAAGAGGGTTTTTCAGTAGGAAGAATGGCATATTGGTTCATGCTGATTTCCTAAGTGAATAGTATGCTGAGGTTTCCCAGTTTTAGATTCACAGCATCCTGTTAGCTGCTGTATTGATGTGTAGTGTCGAAAGAACTATAAAATATTTGTTAATTCTGTGATACAGACCTAATCTTGTACAGGAAAGGGTTGCATTTATCTTGATGCAGTATATAAACTTGTTTAAGTGTACTTTGTTAAAATAATTTATATCATATGTATTTAAATAGAGAACTCATTTTGCTGGATTTGCTCTAATGTGTGTTTGAATTCAGAGGGGCTTGCAGTCCAGAAGTACTGAACATTTATGAGTACTTACTCCCCAACTGTCAAATATTTCAGGGATGTTGCGGAGATGATGGAAGCCTTATGGAAACAGATGGATCCCATTCAGGCAGAACACTGGGTCTTACCACTGCAGAATTAAAACATCTACTCCAGAACAAAGAAGAAACCCCAGAAAACCTGCTTCTTGATCTGGAGAAACATGTTATGGTAAAAGAATTCAAATAATGAAGTTGATGTGGCAGTTTTCTGTTAGCGCATCCTAAGAGCCCAGGCAGTTAACGGTTTCGTGGAAGGCAGCACATGCCTACAAGCAGATGGTGTAGGGTAGTGGTGAAGCAGATTATTAATGTATTAAACAACATCTTTAGGAACCCCATCTTAGCAGTGGCTTGATGTTACTGGTGACTGGTAACAAGTGGAATTAATACTGGGGGCTGGATGTTATGTTGTTGGATGTTTTCATCAGAGGCCTGAACTATGGATAAATTTTCAGTATCCATATCCATATACAGTGAATTTGTGGATGCCAGTAGGATGAGGGGGGTGACTAATCTGACATACAGCAAAGCCTCAATCCAGAGAGACCTCAATAAATGCTTTAGGATTGATTTATCAGAAAGTTTGTGTGGTTCATTAGGAGAAGTGCAAAGGTCTGCAGTGAAAGCAGGATAATCCCACACCTTGTTGCAGGCTGGGCTGAAAAGGGCCAGGTGGTTATGTTGATTGATAGGTTAAATGTGGGCCCACAGTGCACAGTCAGTAGAAACAGGAGTGTGTTCTGACCTGTCCTGGAAGGGGCATGGTCAGCACATCCAGGGGCCTTGTCTCCCTCCATGGGATGCTGCTGAGCTTTCATGTGCGATATTGTGTTCACATTTGACCAGCTTTGCCCTGTCACCAGTTCTAGAGAGATCTGGGGAAACTGGAGAGGATGCTGCCAGTATGGTCAGGGACCTACAGCACATGTACTAGAGAGCAGGAAGAAGCTGGGCTTGTTTAACCTGGTGAAGAGGGCTCAGGAGCTATTTCAGAGTTTGCCACAGCTGTTCGGGGAGATGGTAACAAAGGTGGTGGAATAAAATGTCTTTTGGTAATTAATTCCAGATGATAAATCAAGGAGCAATGCCCCCAAATTGTGGCTTCAGAGGTTCAGGTTGACAGTAGGAAAAAAAATTACAGTAATTTCACGATTATAATCTGCACCATTTTTACTAAAATTTTGGTCCGAACCCGAAGTGCGGCTTATAATCAGGTGCGGCTTATATATGGACAAAGAACAAAAAGCTGCTGTTTTAGTTTGGAGGACAGGTGTCTGCTGAGAAAGGCAGGAGCTTCTCTTTGAAATGGAGAATGTAAACCCCCTCCCTCCAAATTATTATAATTTTGAAATCAAGGGGCTTTCAGGCAAAAATATGGGAATTAGGAATAACAGTTCTTTTCTAGGGAAATTAAAATAGAAATACAGTACTACAAAGAAACAAACTCCAAACCCTGACAAAGTCAGAGTACAACCTGACACCCTGTCAGGCAGGGTGTTGGTAGCAGTCCCATTAAATGGTGGCTGCATCCTCCTGCAGTGACAGATGTGATTCAGTTGAAGCAGTGCTCCTGCGGAAGGTGCAGTTTCCCTCCGGAGGTCCAGTGGTGATGTGGAGAAATCCAGTTTTCCTCTGGAGTCCAGTGGAGAAGGGGGCTCCCTTAGTGTCCCAAAACCTCTGTTTTTATCTTGGTACGAAATGCTGGGTTCTTCCTTCTGGCTGGAGCAACTTCCAATGGGATGCAGTAATTTTATCAGTCACACAGTGGGACTCAATGGGCCATTAGCAGACAATGACTCGCTGGAGGAAGGATGGGTTGTGAAAAGATAAAGAACAATGCCCTGCCTGGTTTCAATGGATGGCCCATTAGCAGAATATCTGCCATTGAGATAAGGATCACTGCCCCCCACCCTCAACAGGTGGTGATAGAATAGATACCTTTTATCACACTCTGTATTGTAATGTGCAGCTTTATAATCCGGTGCGGCTTATGTATGGACAAAGAATGAAAAGTTGCTGGCACCCGAAGTGCGGCTTATACTCAGTGTGGCTTATAATCGTGAAATTACTGTAATCATTGAGCGAGAAGTGAAGCACTGAACAGGTCACTGGGGCTGTGGGCTCTCTGTCACTGGAACTTTTTTTAGACATGACTGGATAAAGTTATGGCTTTAAAGTTATGACCTGATCTGGCTTTGATGGTAGTCCTGCGTCAAGTAGTGATGGTGGGGACTGGACTAGAGGACATGCAGAATTCAATGCATCCAGCTTTTCTGTGATTATAATTGCAAACTTAACTCTGATATTAAAATCTTGACTCTATGTAACTGATGGCAGCCATGCAGAGGATGACTAATTTAAGAGAGTCCATGAAACAGCTGCTGCACAGCCTATTGATCACAAATGCTTTTCAAGTGCTATATTCCCTCCTGTCCCTTCCCTGGCTGCCTACATCTGTTAGGTATGAGATTAAAAGCCACAATTGTTCTGAATAGGGAACAGCAGAACACAGGACATTGGAATGCTTTTAACAGAGAGCTTCTTGAATGAAACCTGGGGCAGTGTCTTCCTTGGGACTGTTATAAAGGATATTGCATCAGCTGGGACTGAAACCTAGAACGTGCATGTAGTGATGTGGTTTGGTTAATACCACACCTAGTAACGCTCTGCTGTTATTTGTACTCAAGTGCCTTAGATTCACTGTTTGTGGCTGGATAAACTGTTGTATAGTACCTCCCTCTTTTCTTAATAAATAAGCAAAACATTATTCCTTCTTTGAGGAGGGGAAAAAATTCTGACTTGTTCTGTGTTGACTTAGGATCGTTCTAAGGAAGATGATGGTCTCGAATCCTTACTGGACAACATTGTTGGAGTAAGGCAAATGTTGGAATCAGCAGGTGATTCTTGTCCACTGAGTGACCAAGATGTTGAGCCTACTCTTTGTGCACCAGATTCTCTTCAGAATTTGTTTAACAACAGGTAAAATGGTTGAGTGTGTCAGCAGTCTACCTGTGATTTATTTGAGAAAATGGAGTAATTTAGACATATGTAAATTAAGTATATTAAAAACAGGATCTAAAGAGCACTGTTGTCACTACTGCCCGCTAGTCCCAATGTATTTAACGTCATGTGAGTATCATGGGTAAGGCAGCAATGTTCACCCCAGGTTCTGTGCTGCTGTGTACCCTTGCGGTTTGGTTCATAACCAAACAGGCCTTTGGCATTGTTTTGTTGTAGGACTACCTATGTGTTGGCAGATGTGATGGATGACCAGCTGAAGTCCATGTGGTTCTCACCCTTTCAGGCTGAAGAAATAGACACTGACCTGGATATGGTAAAAGGCTTAATTAACATATCTGAAGTGAATTCAAAAATAAGGGTTAATCTGAAATAGTAGCATCAGAAATTCATAAGGCCAAATGGTTTGTTTTCCTGAGCCCACTTTCTAACATGACCCAGATAGAGAGGTTGGTATTTGTTAAAGGGGTTATCAAATGCCTTCAGATTGACTTGGAAGCTGCTGCAAAATTAGGATCCTTTGCAGTACCCTAGGGGAACAGTTGCTGTGTCAGTCCCAAACTGCACTTGCACTGGTGTTGGGGCTTTTCATCAGTTTGTATTAAACACAGAAAAGAATGTGATTTATTTTTTTCTCCTTGCTAGTCTTCTGTCATTGCAGCAATATCCACAAGAGCCTGAGAGCGTCACTTTTAAAAATCTAAATATTTGCTCTGATGTGACAAAAGTGGGAAACATGGCAGTAGTAAATGAAACTACGTGCACAAAAGCTTGTCACAGATTTGAAGCATTTAGAATCTAAACTTTAAAGCTAATAGTGAAAAATACAGTAGCATTCCTGTTTTTTTAGAACTAAGGAATTTCTTGTGTGAGAAATAATCAGTTTCTGTTGACTTAATTGCTTTAATTATTTTTTAGCTTTACTCTTTCAATTTATATGCAAAGATACTTATGTTTTAATTTCTTAAGAAAAAACAAAACTGTATAAAAGTGACCTTAATAAATTTATAGCTGTAACTTAAGCAAGAGAATTGTCCCACTGCAGGCCATTAAGTGACAAAACACCTGTTCTTATTTGTGTTCAGATCTGTCATGATAATTTTGCTTCAGATTTGCTGCATTTTTTTTATTACTGCTGCTTTTTTTAGATTTTTTTTTTTTTGGAGGTGCTAGTAATGACCATTTTGATTAAACTCTCTCTTGGAAGGTAAAAGTTGACTTAATTGAACTGTCAGAGAAGGGCTGCAGTGATTTTGACTTGCAAGCTGAATTGGAGAGGTCATTTTTGTCAGAACCATCATCTCCTGGACGCACAAAAACCACAAAAGGGTTCAAGCTCGGCAAGCACAAGCATGAGACCTTTATAACTTCAAGGTAAAATGAGTTTAATGAGTTAACAGCATCTTCAGCATTGTTTCGCATATTGTTAAGATGTCAAATACCTTTCAAATGGCATCTCCAATATGGAGAATGCCTCACCATCAGTAGGTACAGTGTTACATTAGCTAACTAAATCATGGTTTGTCATGACAGTGGGAAATCTGAGTACATAGAGCCTGCAAAGAGAGCTCACGTTGTGCCACCACCCAGAGGAAGAGGAAGGGGAGGATTTGGACAAGGAATTCGACCACACGATATCTTCCGTCAGAGGAAACAGAACACAAGCAGGCCACCCTCCATGCATGTGGATGATTTTGTTGCTGCAGAGAGCAAAGAAGTGGTTGCTCCAGATGGGATACCACCAGCCAAAAGGCCACCAAAGGTGTCACAGAAGATTTCTTCGCGTGGTGGGTTCTCAGGGAATCGTGGAGGACGAGGAGCTTTTCACAGTCAGAACAGGTTCTTTACACCACCTGCTTCAAAAGGTATGTTGGTTCCTGTATTAGAGGTGGAGTAAATGCATGCTAAAATTGCTTCAGTAGTGCTAACCCAATGTCCTAGCAGTTCATCATCCCCAGTGTGAGATCTTCTTGAAGCAGTGTTGTTGCAATGAGTTGTTTAGCACCAGGAAAGATTCCCATTCAAAGCTGTACAATTGAAACAAGGCTGTGAATTCTCATGCTGCCTTTCTGCCTTTCTTCTACAAAAGGAGTCAGCTGTTTTAGCAACTCTTGGAGTGCTTCCCTACCTTTTGTGACATGGTAGCTCCTGAAATCAAGCACCACAGTACCTCTCTGGGTTTAAATGAGGCTTTGGAATACAAGGGTGGAAGATCCTGACAAGAAAAAGATGCAATTTTCAGTGAACCTAGAGATTAGCCTACAGAGTGTTAATTTTTTTTCATACATGGACAAGATTGCATTCCTTTTCCTTCCATCTCATAATTAGGGCAAGTCCTTGCAAAGCAGAAACAGAAAATACTTCTATTTATAAAGTTTTAAATACTAGGATTTATTTCACCACAAAATCTGAAAGTGTAAGAATCTGTCTTAATATGCTAGATAGTATAAATTCTTTTAAATTTGAGTCTTTGCCTGATAAATAGATCTGTTCCTCTAACTCTGTGCAGAATAGAGTAACTTGTAGGCTTCAAGTTGGAATACAGCAGGTATGTTGATGCAGACTATCTTTATCTATTTGATTTGTGTAAGTATTATGTTACCACTCTGAGTCTTGTGAAGATGGAAATGGCAAAAAACCCAAACGCAGTGATGTTTGCTCAACAGCATGTTGGTTTTTCTCTCCCTATCTAGGAAATTACAGTCGTCGTGAAGGCGCTCGAGGCTCAAGTTGGAGTGCACAGAGTACGCCCAGGGGAACCTACAATGACAGTAGAGGTGGTCAAAGCAATTTTAACAGGGGTCCACTGCCACCACTGAGACCATTAAGTTCAGCAGGTACATGGTATTCATATGGGCATCGAACTATAGAGAATTCCTTGAATTTCATTTTTGCTTTACAAATGAAACCATGCAAGGATGCTGCAGACACCTTGAAATTCAGCAAATGTTTTAAGCATATATGAACAGTTCTCACTGAGACCGTGTCAAATACGTGCTTTCATACGAACTGCCCTGTAACCCATAGAACTTGCTGAATTGAACACTTGATCGCAGAATCTTAATTTTGCACTCAGACTTTTGTCATTCGATTGTCTTCGTACCTCCATGGTAATCATAGCGCAATTAAAGCAGCAATGCTTGCCTAAAAGAAAAGTGAGAATTAAAAGGAGGAAACAGACGCTGTTTGTATCTCATCCTGGTTTTGTTTCTTACGCTTTCGCAGCAGCTACTCCGCCTAGGGCTTTTTTTTTTTTTTTTTCCAACTGAGTATACTTTTCTTTGCTTTAAGGCTACCGACCGAGTCCTCGCGATCGTGCTTCCAGAGGCCGCGGAGGAATTGGACCGTCTTGGACAAGTGCTAATAGTAGTAGCAGTGGTGGCTCAAGAGGGAAATTTGTTAGTGGAGGCAGTGGAAGAGGTCGTCATGTTCGTTCCTTCACACGATAAAATAAGACCCAATGGTGGAACAGCTCAACCTTGTGGACTTCTGTGAAGATGACAAAGAAAGCAGCGCCACTAACGGACCAATTCAGTGTTTCTGGTATCTGGAGGACACCAAGAGAATATTTTTGTCCGAAGAAAAAGCTTTTGTTTGATACAAGACTTGAAATTTCAATAAAATTCAAGACTTTTTGTGTACAATTGTAAATTTTTTGTTCCTTTTGAAAGAATGTTTCAATTTTTTTTGTGGATTTTGGTAGGCAATACTCAGTAGAGCACTTCTTTGAGTTAAGACTTGAAAGACTTAAATATTCATTGTGCCAAAAGAAAGGTGCAAGTGTTTTGTGTGTGACTTATTACTGCAAGAAAATTAAAAAAAAAATGTATGTAAGGCATTTTGTTTTTTTTTCCTCAGGTTTAGAGTCATTAGCCTTTTCTTTCCTTTGTTGTTTTTTAGGGGTTTTTTTGGGTTTTTTTGGGTTTTTTTTTGTTAGCTGGTCTGGGTTATTAATGAATGAGGTATCTGCCAGCAGGTAAAGTAGCTGATGGTAGAAGAATGACCGAAAATAATTAACCTGTTAAAATATAAGTATACAAATGTAAATGTAATTTATGTAGGTTTTGTTGTACATCTTGGGTAATGAGACTAGAAACTTCTAAGTCCCACACCAGATAAAATTTGAATAAAATCAGTCACTAATTTCAGGGAGAGTAAGTCAACATTACATCACTTACTTCACAACTCCAGCTCATGTATTAGGAACACAAGAGTTATTTCATTGGAAAGCAGCATATACTTTCAGTTAAAAAGCAAGACACTCCTACCCTTAGAGTACCTGGAGTTAATTTGTTCCCTGCCTCCCCTTGAGGAGAGGGCAGATACACAGGTATAACCTGAGTGAACATGCAGTGAGGTAGCGATGTTAAACTTTGTCTATGAAGAGTTGGAGTTTTGTTCCTCTTAGACTGAGATACAGTGCAAAAAGAAAAACTTTTGAGGGGTAGGAATTTATAAAGAAATGTCCCTTCTCAATTAAATTCTGAATTTATTTTCATATTGAATTCAGTGAAGCCAAGTTTTATGTGTTAGCATTCCTTTGGGCTCCATGGGTGTTGTAGAATTAACAGATTTTTCAGCAGCTGTTGCATTTTTGGATAGGGTGGGGTGTGGTAGCCCTAAAGGCCACATGCAATCTTTGCAAATGAGCTCCACTGTCAGACTTAGTTTGATTTTCACTTATGCTTGGTCTGTTGACGTTACAGAAGTGCTATAGAGGGGTCTTACTCTACTTAAATGTAGCCCAGCTACTGTTTTATGTGATTTTGACTTATTTTGGACAGCTTGTCTTAGACTCATGAACTTTAACACCCTCTTGTTTCTAAAGTATGGTAATATGCCAAATTGAAATTATTTTACCTTTATACTGCCTGACTAAATTAAGTAGGTTTTCCATTTGCTACAGAGAGGGCCCCTATTAGCTGTATTTTTTCTGTGTGGAGACTCTGAGATTGTCCTACTGCTTGGGAGGGGATTGAATAACTAATGAAAATGGGAAATGTCCATGAATTGACTGGGTGCACTTCCAGGGAACAATATTGGTTCATAAAGGGTTTAACCTTATTTAAAATAACATGGACAGATTTGGACTGGAAGCCAAACAATTTTCTGAATGGTAAAATAAAAGGGAGATGTAATTTTACTAATAATTATTATGACTAAAATGGGTGGAGCTTTGACAGGCATTACTGTTACTAATGCTATTTTTTTAAGGAGCACTGCATAAATATTTTTAAAGCTGACTCACTCCTTTATACCATGTGTTTAAGGTGGTTTTATTTTTTTAGAGATTTTACTGTTTTCAAAACTAGCAGGGATCTAAATAATTTGGTTTCTGTCAGGGAATTAGAAATGAAAAGTCAAGTGTCAAGCATGGAATAAATATGTAAATACTTAGTACTGGTTCTTCAGTTTAAAATACACAGCATATCACATTAGTAATTTTCAAACTAGGAGGAAATGAAGGGTTGGCTACATTGGTGTATGAAAGCTCTGTAAATTTAGTTGAACTTGAAAAAAGAATGTGTGTGTATATCATGTGTTTTGTTTTGGTTTTTTTTATTAATGGTTTTAGTTCTGTAACCCTTCAATGCAAAGTGTTTCCTTTCATAGATAAATTCAGCATGAAATAATGCTGTTTAAAACTCAGATGTTATTTGGTTTGCTCTTCAAAATGGGATTACTACCATGAGTAAATAACACTTTTAAGTGTTCAATTTTGCTTTTGATACTCTGGCTAAAAAAAAAAAAAGACATTTTCAAGTTTTGTTTCCTGGCTGGAGCACCAGGAAGTGGCTGACTTCAGAGACTCCTATGCTTGATGAGCAGAACAGTGGGAGGAGGGTGAGTGAGGCAGAAGAGATCTCCAGTGCAGCACGGACAGACAGAAGCAGTTTGTGTGCGGCACAAGGGTGAGACAAGTTGTGTGCATTTGTTTTTGCTTCCATAATCTTGAGCTGCTGTTCAGTCTGTAATGTGGCTGAGGGTCAGGGGCACATGGAGAGGAGGTGTAGGAGATAAACAGATTATCAGCCCAGATCCTGGGCTGGTCTCTGGTTGTGCCATGTTGGCTTTCAGCCTTTTTTTTCTGCTGAGTAACTCCTCCATCAGGTAAGAGAACAAGTGTTCTTCACTAGACAGTGACTGCTTGCAGCAATTGCTGCTTGAGTGCCCCATGCCCAGATTGCTCATGTTTAAGCAAATATAACAGATTTGTTGTTTTGTTCTTCTTATGTATTCCCACATGGCTTTTTGTAGTGGCTGTAAAAAAACTTGCAGTTGATGGAGAATTAATTTTTCCCTTCTTGCCCCTTATTGTCCTGTTGTCTGGAGTGCTGTACTCCAGGAATTTCCAGTTTTTGCTAGTGCTTTGCCTTCCAAGCAGCTGCTCATCCTGTTCAGAATCTCCCATCTGTGAGAAGGGACAGTTTGAACAGCTGCTTTGTTTATTGCTCCTTCTAGGAGGGAAAATGCAGCTTTACCTACTCCAGGGCACCAAGCCTGTGACTCCTATGCTCTGCAGGCCAGTGTACATAAATGCTGCTGTTCCATCAGATGAAGAGGGTACTCAGACTGCTGTAAAGAACGAAGTGAACCCAAGTGTGTTAATTATGGTGTAGACCCTTTATTAGTTCAACTTTTATACAAAGTGTACTTCAAAGTGATACAAAGTGTTACCATTTCTTATGCACACTAGAGATTGAGATCTGTTAAGCGCTGGTTTATCCTTGTGCATATAAAGGTAGAAAATGTAAATAGACTGGCAGCGACCCATAATGCTGGAAGACAGTTCAGTGTTTACTCAGTTAATAGAAAGTTGCATAGAATTGTAGGTCTTTATGAAGGCATCTTCTACGTGATAAAATCTCCCTGACCTACCGTACTCCATCTGACAACAGTACGGGAGAAAGGCAAGGCGAGTACTGCTCCTTGTCAATACCACCCAGCACTTCTAAGGAAAGCGGCTGTACAGAAGCACCATGCCAGAAACATCCAAGAGGACAGCACATGGGAAATCTCATTTGCAAGGCTACCAATTTCTGTAAAATGTAGGAACTGTTTGCAGCTGGGGTCTATGAATATGTTACTTTGTACAAACACCTAAGAACGTTTCAGATAAAACCACTTTTGGCCAGACTGTGCAATTCCCTTCCCTTCTATGCTAGCAAGAAACTCTTGTATATATGCAAGTTCCACATCCCTTGCTTGCTCTCTCTGAGTTTTGTTTCTGTATCTCCCAGGCTTGATACTGTGACATTGTACCCACCTAACTGTGGATAAAAATTTGATCTCTGTTTAATGCCATGTTAACTCCCTGCCATGCTGGCAGCTCACACGGATAAGCTGGCTGGTAGCACAAGCTGGTGCAGCCACATCTCTGCTTCTGGGCTGAAGGAACAGTCACACCACACTTGTTCTCTCCTGAATCTCCTTCTTCCAGCTGCAAAGAGTCAGAAGCAGCAACTCAAAATACGACAATTTCCAGTTATTGGTCCACTTGGAACAGCAGTTCCACTTGTGAGGAAATGGAACTGATTAAAGTGTCATTTAGTATGAGAATAGTAATAGCAGTAATTCTGTGCTAGAATCCTCCTGTAATGCACTTTTAGCAGGGTCTCATATAATGCTAAAATATGATCATGACTAGGGAAGTAGCATTTCCAAGTGAATGTCTATTACAATACTTGGAGTCTTAGTTTTTGTGAACAGGATTAACAGACTATTTGAAACAAGGAAAAAAAAATCCCTTGCTGCTGCCAAGTGCTATTAAGAGCTGCATAATACATGAGACTGGAAAAGCAAAAAGTAGATGAAATATTAACATAATGGGCTATTTAATGTAATTGTAAGACAGGTCAAATGATGATGATACTTCAGCAATGCCACCCTGTGTGAGGTTCATTAGCAGAGGAAAATCTGAAGTGCAGAATCATTATCAACCCAGAGAAATTGCATTAAGCTTAAAGTCACCAGAGCGCCCTGGTGCCATTACCTACTGTGTGCCTATTTAAAACATCTCTGAAAGTGATTCTTTGCAGCTAAAGGAAACCCAAACTGACAGCCCACTCCAGCAGCTGGTGGGCCCAGTGGAAGTTTGGACTGTCAGAGCTTGATTGCACAGCAGAAAGTCCTTCCTAAAAACCTGGAACATGTTTTCTCACGCAATTTCATGTCCATCACTTAGGGAAAAGGCAGCAGACCAAATGCTAAGTAAACATTAAATAAACCCTATTTCCCATACTAGGAAGAATTTAGTTATAAATGTGTGGGTGAAGGTTCTAAAGCAAACAAATGCAGAGATCCCATTACAAGGAATGCACAGAGCTAATAACTTGCTTTCTTCTGTGGTCAGAACAGAAAAGATTGGGTTACTGCCCTCTGATTCAGCAAAGATGATCCATCAAGTTTTAAAGGATTTTGAAGTAATTTTCTTCTTTACATTAGGCAAAGTAGATAAAGTCACATCACAACCACACAGTTACAGAACACAGAAAAGCACTAACTGAACCTAATAGCATGAAATCTGGTGTTGCCAAAAAGCTTGAAAATTAGTGTGAATGCTGCAGTAATGTCATGCAGAGCACAGACACTCACAGCTTGCTTGTTTAGAACACAAGAGTAACAGCATTCTTACTTTCTACCTATTGCTTTAATACACACACTGATGTAAGTGAATTGACCACTGAACATTTAATGTGAATGAAGGTCTTCCCAAATTACAGCTACTGGTTTACTGGTTTAGATTATTAAACATGGCTGCTTAAAGAGATGTGCTATGGCATGAACTGGTGAGTTTGCTAGTGTCCCAAATACTCTGAATTACTTTGAATGTGGGAATTTTTCCCCCAAAAAAACCCTGCTTTTACAGAAGAGCTATTTATGTCAGTTTTTAAATACACAAGACCAGTTTTTACATACGTAAGACCTGAATATGTGCACATCTGCCTCAGTGGTACTAAGGAAACAGCAAGTTAGAAGGATTTATTAATGCCTGAAATTCAGACACCTCTGACCACAAATCTTCATAATGTAGACTATGTGCTAAAGAAGATTGCTGCCTCTCTCTTTGGTTATGATATTAGCTATAAAAGCATTGCTCTGAGTGACAGCAAGGCATGCACAGTAATAAAGTTGCTTCCTGAACTATAAAATTAACATATTCGGGTTCTTGAACCTGCATATTCCTGAGCCTTCAAAACTGGTTTACACATACAGTGAACAGAAGGTCAGATATCTCTATAGTTAGTCCACTGATGAGCTGAGAATATGGCTTAGTTATACCATTATAAACAACATGAAAAGCCTTTTAGTCAAAAGGGTGCGCCTTATAGTCGTGAAATTACTGTACTCCTGCAACTCCTAAACCACCTAAACCATTGCTGAGCCCCAGATCCTGATAACTCTTCAACCCCTCCAAGGATGGTGACTCCATCAGCTCACTGACCACCCTAACAATGAATTTTTTTTTTCTAACATCTGAACTGAATCTCCCCTGCCTGAGCTTAAGGCCATTTCCTCTTGTCCTCTCACTGTAGCCACAGTAGTAGAGACCAGTCCCCACCTGGCTACACTCTCCTTTCAGGGAGTTGTAGGTAATGAAGAGGTGCCCCCTGAGCCTCCTCTTCTTTAGACTAAACAAAGGCAGCTCTTTCAGCTGCTCCTCACAAGACAAGCTTTCTAGACCTTTCATGAACTTTGTTGCCCTTTGCTGGACATGCTTCACCATTTCAATTTCCTTTTTAAAGTGAAGGGCCAAAACTGGACACAGCACTTGAGGAGTGGTCTCACCAGTGCCAAATACAGGGACAACCACTGCCACACTATTTCTGATACAGGCCAGGATGCCACTGGCCTTCTTGGCCACCTGGGCACACACTGGCTCATACTAAGACTGTTATCAAGCAGCACACCCAAGTCCCCTTCAGCTGAACAGCTCCTGAGCCACTCTGCCCTGAGCCTGTAGCACTGCATGGGATTGCTGCAGCCCAAGTGCAGAACCCAGCACTTCATCTTACTGAACCTTGTGCAGCTGTCCTTGTTGAGTCTGTCCATGCCTGTCTGTAGAGCCTTCCTACCCTTAAGCAGATCAACACTCCCATCCAACTTGGTGGTGTCTGCAAATTTACTCAGGATGCACTCAATCCCCATGTGCAGATCATTAATAATGGTGTTAAACAGGACTGGCCTAAATACTGAGCCCTGGGGAACACTGCTAGTGCCAGCTGTCAACTGGACTTAGCTCCATTCCCCACCACTCTCTGGGCCTGACAAGCAGCTTTTTATCAACTGGACAGTCCATCCATCCAAGTCCCAAGCAGCCAGTTTTTCTAGGAGGATGCTGTGAAAGATGGCGTGAAATGCTTTACTGAAGTCTAAACAGATAACATCCACAGCCTTTCCCTCATCTTCTCCTATGACTGAGGTCACTTAGTCATAGGAGATCAGACCAGTCAAGCAGGACCTGTGTTAGTTAGTTAGTTGTGTTAGTTAGAAAGCTGTCTTCCACACACTCTAGGAAACCCCTAGGCCACTTCCTCTCTGCTGTATTTCCAGCAGATATCTGGCAAGTTGAAGTCACCCATGAGTATAAAGGCTGGTGACAGTGCCACCTCTGCCACCTGCTGTTCCAGGCTGGGTGGTCTCCAACAGACTCCCACCATGACATCTGCCCTGCTGACCTTCCTTGTGATCCTCACCCAGAGGCACCCAAACTCATCATCTTCACTATCAATTTCAATACAACCAAAACACTCCCTATTGTACAGTGCTATCCAACCACCTCTCCTGCCTTGCCTCTCTGTTTTAAAGAGCTTATATCCAGCCACCACAGCACCCCCATGGTGAGAGTCATCCCTCCATGTTTCTGTGATGGTGACAACATCAAAACCTTCCTGCTGAAGGAAGGTTCCAGCTCCTTCTCCTTGCTGCCCACACTGAGCATTGGTGTAGATGCACTTTACCCAGGCCAATGCACTGTAGACCTGCCACCCTAGGTTCATCTCTAGTGATCCTCCACTTTCTGAGGTGCATTTGACTGGTACATTTGCCTCAGGGGAGGTAGAGAATGACTCTACCAGTCAATGTCTTCCTCATGTTCTGACGTTCCTTAACCCTTCCACCTGCCCTTGTATTGCTAAGCAGAGCAGGTCACTGACCTACTCACACTCACACAGGTGTTCTGTTACCCTCTGATGCCAGTGCCAGGCTCTGGCACCCCCTGCAGCCTGTTTGAGCACTAACACAGATGTCTGAAGCTCAAGTGATTGTGCAAATATCTTGTGCATATCAAGTAGCCTTAAACCTGCCACAAGAAAATTAAGGATACTCTAGGTATTTACATACACTTTAAAGACATTGAGTACTAAACAGACTGGTCTTGTGCTCAAAAGATCCTGTAGAAACCTGATACTTTCACATATAAAAGCTTCACATTTTAAAATAAGCAGATCCATTCCCACAAACTCAAAGTTATTCACATATCTGTTTAAAGGGTTTTAGATTATTCTACTACCTCGGGCTTTAGTGTTAGTCTCGTAAGTGTGTATCAGCCTGGGAAATGAGAAGCCCTAAAGCAACAGTCAACCTCACCCAAAGCTGTTACATAGCAGAAGAATTAAAGTGCTTGCTTTCCACCTTTGAAACAAGACCTTCTACAGACTACAAACAACATCTTATTAATTTTCTATTACTGACTTACTAATTCTACTATTCACTTTTCCCCAAATTAAGTACATCACAAATGGTCACATTTTCTTTTTTGTTTGAAACAGAGATACTTAAATGTTTTTTCTTCCTGGTCCATAATAGTCCTTATCTTTGACTTTAAAAGGCTGTAGCTTTCAGTCCTGAAAGATTCCTGTAAGTGATGCAGTAAACAGAGAATAAATCAAGTCTCCTTCCCCTTTTTATAAAAACATTAGCTGAAAATATGTCTTCCAATTACTGGTTTTAATGACCAGTATTCCCTCACAAAAAAAAATATCTTCTGTTTGTTTTCATGGCCCCAAAGGAAATACAGTTGTAATATAGATCTTAAAAGAAAACAAGTAAATCAGAAATTATATAAAGTTTACCCATCATTCAAAGAAAGTAGTTTGTCAGAAGCCAGTATTTGAAGAAAATGCTTTTTGAGCTTAGTACGATTTAGATAACTGTAACTTCCCTAGGTTTTCTTTTTACACTCTCTAGTCGTGCCAAAGGACGGAAATTTGATTTCCTGCTTCCCTCTGTAGTAGTTAATCTACAGTCCTTCTGCAGCCCCTTCAGCAGCTCCATTAACTCTCGTTTTTCCAGCTCTGCCTGCTCCAGCTCTTGACGGTGCTGCCTCTCTGCTGCCATCAGAGACCGCACGTCTGACATCATTCGTGACATCTGACTCTGAAATGCAAATACAAATTTACTGCAAGAAACAAACGCTCTTCTAATGATGGTGCAATGAGGTCAAACTGCCCATGCACGCAGGGTGACAGAGTCTTAGGAATAAAAAACACCAAAACAATTTTTTGATAGCGCAACAAATGTAAACAATTTGAGACACAATCCAGCATTCACCTTCTGGGATGGTCTTGTTCTAATGATTCCAATATGTTTTTCAAAAATATTTTGTTTTCATATTTTGGTTCTTAACAAAGTGAGAAACATCCAATTTACCCACTTGCTGCTTTTATTTTCTGTTTCAAGAATCCAAACAAAATATGATTGTGGGTTTGTTCAGATACATTCTTCAAGGATTTAACATCAAATCCAGTAAAAATAAAAACGTAAAGTATAAAGTTTTAAAAAACTTTATAAAGCTTTTAAAAACTATTGCTTTAAAAATCATTGTTCTGTGATATAACAAAACCAGGATGAATAAAAGGATAAGACAGCCTTGCTTGTTACTTGGTGAAGTTTACAGTGAAGCTTCTGACCACAGTGCAAACACCTCTGTTGGCACTAGGGCTCTGTGTCAGCTCTGGACTATGCCACTTTGGATAGCAATTAAAAATGGAGCTGGATGTTTAATTACATCCAGTTTGTGACGGTTACTCTACGTTTAGAGACTGAAATCAGTTTCACACTGTTCTGTTGACAATGTTATGCATGCACAGAACAGGGATGGAGTACCCAGGTGAGCTCCAGTGAAACTGAAGCATATAAACCACAGGAATTCAGCATCCAGCCTGCTTCTCCACAGAGCTAACCTGGCAAAGCTCTAATGGTTTTGCTTCCCACACTTAATGCCATTTTCCTCTCTATGAGACTTTATTTACAAAATAAGAAACTGCTACTGGGAAAAGCAAAAAGCTAGACTGTTAAGAGGGAAAAAAAAGGATCGTATTTACCTTTAGTTCTTCAATTTCATTTTGCAGAATACTCTCTTTTTGGACCATATGCCTTCTCTGTGAATCTAACCTTGACTCCATCTCATGTTTTGCCTCCTCCACTCTGCAGATCATTTCTGACCTAAAAAGTTTATTTCTCCTCGTTAAGTCTTGTAAGCAGAGAAAAGAATGATCTTCAAAATCCAGAAAGCCTTCTTGCAGCCAAACAGACTGAACTGATTCCCATCAAGCTCTACAGGATGCCCCTGTAGAGGCATGATTAATTAATTAAAAAACAAACTGGCACAAAGAAGTGCATTGTGCCCAGGGGCACTAAAGTACCCATGAGGAGCCCATAGAAGGACAATCACATCATATCCCTCAAGTAATTCCATGAGCTCAAGAAGGTGTATTTATGACCTTTAAGTGATTTTCTGCTGTTTGCCTACAGTATGTGTTATGAAATAGAGGCAGCCAAGATAAAAAGTCTGAATCCCACAGTACTGCTAAACATGTAAGGAAGTGAGACAGTCTGAGTGTGTGGACACGGTGGCACTTATGGACACAGTTTAGTGTTGAGCCTGTCAGTGCTGGATTAACTGCTGGACTCAATTATCTTAAAGCTCTTTTCCAGTCTAAATGATTCCATGGTTCTGTGTAATCTTGTTCACTTTTATGGTGGACACCACACGACAGTATGCAGTGAACTGTTACAGCCTAGTCACTCACACAGCTCCACAGCCAAAACCAGAGGGCACTACATTAATGTTCTGAGTTCAGAAACCAGCTAGCAGAATCCCTTGTGTCTCAACGCATTTAAACCATATTTGAGCCTGACCTCACAACAGTGTTCAAAAGCACAACACTCAGGAGCTGAAAGATACAAATGGGAAGGAGCATGAGGGGGAAAAAAAAGGTTCAACTGGAATATAATGAGAAGGGAAAGCTACAGAAACCTAAGTAAGAGGAAAACAAGGATGCTGGTAAGAAGAGTCACATTCACTGACTGTCAGTCTACCAGGACTTAAAAAAAATCAAAATTAGACCTTCAGTGGTTGAATCTACCTGTACCTCCTAAAATAATTACAGAATTTTATCTTCTCGATCTGTAAAAACAAAAGCTAAATACAATTATTAAATTATGTGACTTTGTGTCTATAACAGGCCAATGGAAAAATTAAATTGCCAATTTCAGTTTTCTTAGGTTTTTTGTCATTTTCAACAGTAAGCTCGCAGTTCTGTTCAACTGTAAGCAATGGTATTTTAAGATGTATAGTAAGTGGGGGAAAAAAACCCAACAACAACAGAATTCAAACAGCAAGAATTCAAAGTCTATGCTGACACATAATAAAATTCTGGCCCATTACCATCAAGTAATTGGTGGACCATTTAACACATACCAGAATCCAGTGCTAGTATTTCAAAGTGCTTCATGCAGTGATTTTAAGCCCAGCCCAACAGAGCCAGCAGAGAAAGAGAAGATTTGTACCGAAGCAGCTCCAGCTCGGTTCTCAGCTCTGCCACACAGTTGTGCTGCGTGTCCTCTGCGCTGAGGATGGTGTAGCCACAGCCGTTGGGGCACTCCCGGCTCCGGTACTCGCACACCGCCAGGTGCCCGTCCAAGTTACGCCGCTCGATCTGCACGGTACAACCTGAGCAAGGGACAGCGAGGCAAGACAGCCACTTACAACAAAAGCATTTTGGGTCATTCCAAACAAAAACACTCGGGAAAGGAAGCTGGGGAAAGTGATTTCTTTAGGATATGAAATATGGAAATTACACATACGTAGCTACTAATACAACACTGTTAGAAGATCTTACTAAGATATTTTTCCATTAACTGGAAATACTGAAAGGTTGGAAGAAGGTATTTTCTGTAAAGTTTTCTACTGCTGGTGTGGCATTAAATCAACTTCAGTAATGACAATCCTGATGCCAAGCTAAGACACTAACAGCTTGCCTGTACTACCATCATAGATTGCAATGACCGGAATTGATAAAGGATACACATGTAAAATAATATTATGCTATCAAACATAGGGAAAAGTCCAAAGATGTAGTAAAGAGAGATGTGGGTGAGATGGAATGTATACTTGTTTTCCAGACAATTTGTTGGTCTTGTCCATAATGTACTAGACCATATACGTAAGTTAGATCATTTATTTATGAATATTTAACTTCTCATACAAAGATGGAAGTATTTCCACAGAAATTCTAGGATACAAACTCTGCAGTTCTGTAGTAATCAAAAGCAAAATGTAAAGAATCAAAAATAAATACAGTAATTTCACAATTATAAGCTGCACCATTTTGACTAAAGTTTTGGTCCGTTCCCAGAAGTGCGGCTTGCACTCTGGAGCGGCAAATATATGAACAATGTTCAGAAATTTGCCAACCCAGAAGTGAGAGCCCGCAGCAGCCCCGAGCTGAGCGGGAGCCCACGCGGCCCCAGCGGCGGAGCGGCGCTGCCGATCCGAGCCCGTGATATTTCTCTGTATTTTTTCGGTGTTTTCAGTCTTGTGTGGCTGCGCAGCTCTCCGCTCGCCTGCGTGCTGGGCTCCCCGCCCACCTGCGTGGCCGAGTGGCTGTTTAAAGGCAATGCAGATTCGTTGGAAATGCTTGTAAAATGATCACACTATTGTTTGTATCTTTTTCCGTTTGTTAATAAAACTTGCAGGGTATGCGGCCGTAGCTATTGTCTGTATCTTTTTTCGCTTGGAAATAATGTTTCCAAGGTCAGCACCTGCCAGTAAACCGCGATCCTGCGATTCTGTTACTAACTGGCAACTTTGCGAAAGTTTGCTGCAAATGAAAGTGCAGCTTATAATCAAGTGCGGCTTATAATCGTGAAACTACTGTATTAAAGAAATTATTGCTAAATGTAACACTCTAAACTTGAAGTTGTAGTCTCAACTTATGAAGTCAAACTTAGGAAGTTTGTAGTTTAATCTTTGAGGCTCACTTTGTTGAAATATACACTTGCATTTAATGTGAAGAGAATAGCAATTTAAGGAAACTTAAACAATGGAGTATTGAAACTTCCCAACAAACCATGCTAGAAAGTGACAAATGAGCTTTCTAGAAGAGCTTTACTAATAAATATAATGATTTGTAATTGAGGTACTCAAAATACACTCCATGTATTCCTGGGAAAGAGCTCAAGGGATGTAAGAGCCTTCACACCCCAAACACCAGACACCCCATGCGGTGTAAAAACATAAATCTGTAAAACACTGTAAGCTACATAAACCAGTGAAACACTACTGTTTCTGTAGGAAGTAGAACAGGTGAATCAAGCATCTGCAGAAGTCACTTACTTCTGAGAGAAATTATAACTTCCAGCAGAGCAATTCTAATACCTTAATCATCTCATAATTAATGGCAGCCTCAATGTGCCCTTAGCATTGTTAATTAGAAATTAACTTTATCTACGAACATACAACATTTCAAATGAAATCAACTGGGAAATTTTAACAGTATGTTCCTTTTTAGAGGCATATTTCTTTCTCAGGAGGTGTAGCTTTGTTTTAAATAAAATCTCAACATGAACAACTCTAACCTGAATTTAGCCTAGAATAATTCTTATTTCCAAGATACATTCTTGTTAAAACCACGTCACAGAGTTGGCAGCTGCACCTGCACCAGGCAGCCAGGTGTTTTATAAATAATTTATGACCTCTAAGTCTTCTGCAGGGCCTAGTACATTCATTCAAACATCAAAACAGGCAGTCAAAACTGGAAAACAATCTCATAATTTGTCAGAAAGCAAAACTAATGCACTACTACATTTTCATATATTTGAAATTCAACATATTCATTTGGGTTAGTTTCTGGATAAGAAACAGTTGCTAATCATCATGACTGCTATAAACTGCTACTATATTTTGTTCAAAAACACAGTTGTAAAGAGCAGATCATGCCAAAGCTTTGAATTTCTGTTGGAAAATAATGGCCATTATTTCAGTTCTGTGGATGGGAAGATGACAAACGTGTTTTTTAAACAGAAAGGATTCAACTTCTTTGAATGTTACTCACCAGCATTGGAGCAAGGTATCTGACTGTACTCACACTCCCTTTCATGCCTGTCTATGGACTCCAGAGAACAAACCATTTCACAGCCATACTCTCTGTTTCTGCAATGTAGCTGAAGACGGTTTAAATCATTTTTCATATATCTACATGCAAAGAAAAGAATTTGTTCTTAAATCTGGGAACATAATTGAAAAATTTGTATTTTCAACTTTTGGGAAAAGAAAGCAAGGTTCTAATCTCCATTAGGAAAAATTCTGAGCAACTAGCTTAATTAATTTATTTTTTTAAGAATTCAAATAACCATATCAGTAAAAAACAGCTTGAAAGAAACGTTAATGGAAAATTCAGTCTCCAAATTTAAATGTGCAAATGAAATCCCTATTTGTGAACAATTTTTAATTGCAACCTTTTGTTGGTTCAGCAGATATTATCAATAACAAACACCAGGGCTACTCATTTGCCATTTAAGTTCTCTGTTTCTAAACATGCCAGACTAAATAACTACAGCGAGTACAGATGAAACAATCAAAAATTTAAACTCTAGTGCTCTGTCTGTGCTATAGTTAACTTCCAGATCGTAAAATCTCATGAATGAAAAATTACATGGTGAGTACTAACAAAGTTAAATTTACTGTAGCTGGAGACTTTAGATACATAACTGTTAATTTGAGCAAGAACAGATAATGCAAGTGTTAAACAGCAAGCAGTGTCTACTATTGAAACTGTTTTGTGCTGACACTAGCAGGAATTAAAGAATTTAAAATTGAATTGTTTGTTTGGAAAGGACCAACAACAATCATATGGTCCAATTCCCTGACCACTTAGAGAAGACTCTTGTAAAAACAACCTGCTTTACATGACAAGGTGTTCACAATAGATATTCATATGTCTAAAGTTCTTCTTTAAAAAGAATCTGAAGGTCAGAAATTTGGTTTGTATCTCCAGGAACTGTCCTTTACAAACCCCACCACAGCATCTAGTTAAGATGAAAAGAGATACAGAGTGTGTAGGGACTGTCATCAAGACTTGCTTTGCTAGCTTTCTCTAAAATAAAATATGGAAAAGTTTGATGCAATAAAAAATACTCAGAATAATATCCAGACAGTTATGTAGAATCAGCATTCAAGATATAAAAAGGTGGAGAACAAATTAAGTGTTCTTTCAGTTTTGAAATCCTAACACCCTAAAAGTTAGTCATAATAAATAGAAAATGCTAATGCTTCCATGTAAGTAGTTGGTCTCTACCACGGGCATACTGGATAGAGACAGACTCAGTGACAGTATCGACAGGAGATGAAGCAAAACTGAGAAATCCTAAATTCATGTAATTTCCACACAGCAAGATTACTGGATACCTGTAGAGAGGTCGCAGCAAAGACACATCAATCACTTGTCTGTCCTCAGGGCAGTTACTGTGATGAACCAGCCAGCCGTGGATGCAGGCAGTGCAGAAAGCGTGCTCGCAAGGAGCCTGCAGTGGATCCTCTAACACGTCTCGGCAGATGGAGCACAACAGCCCCTCGTTAACATAGCCCACGAAGCGCTCGATGTCATAACCCATGCTCTCCACACCTTCAGCCTATGCAAAAACCCCAAACACACAGAAATAAAGCAATTTGTGCAAAGAAGCCTGTTCTAAAAACATGGAGACCTTAATGTGAATAAAGATGTAATGTGTGAGTGCAAATAAACATTTACACACTTTGGACACTTTCAGATTTAAGTGGGAATTTGATAACTGTACTGCTGGATGTCAGAATCACAATTTTCTATAAAGATATTTTGAACTCTGAAAGCAAAGACTTTGGCACAGCTGAGCTGCGTGTCTTCTGCATGCTGTTGTTGAACATAATTGCAGCAGCCACTGTGAAACATACAGTTTCTATTTACATGAATTCTACCTGAAGCAGAAACATAACAGAAGTTCAAATGCAAATGTTTGCTTTTCATTTTAATACCTTTCCTGTAAGGCCTAACAAACTTATAAAACAGTGTTCTTACCAATAAAAGCTGTGTCCTTTTCAGCTAGCAGATCCTGGATTTATGAACTGCACATCACTTAAGATGTTGCTTTCATATTGAAAAAAGGATTCTATACTCACTGTAGACCTCCATTTCAGAGGGAACAGCATGAAATCACCACATGCCTAAAGACATACTTAATATTCAGGAAGTAAAAGAAGCCAAAACTGCAGCTAACCCTGAAATCATGAAGAACTACTGTCTTTTCCTACATGATCTATTTTATAAAACTGAGCAGCTTTTGAATAGATTTGAAAGCAATCTGCCTTCAACTAAATCCTATCATGAAAAACCTTGTGGAATTTGGTAAGACTCCATAGAACTCACTCAAAAGAATAAGTTTTAGGCTCCACATTGCTCTTTGGCATACAAAGTCACTTCTGTAAACACACACAGACTCGTGAAAGAGGTCTTTATTACTTGTGAGGTTTTCTAAATAAAATAGAAAAGGAAGATATCTTACCTTTGCAGATTTTACTACATATATATGTAGTTTGCCCAAATACTTCAGAAACAGTTTTCTGACCAGTAAGGCATGTAATACTTCCTTCAGTTTCTCTTCACTGCTTTATTATGCCTATGAGAAAAATTAGAAACAGTAAGGCTCAGTAGTGTTTCCTAAGTTACTGAGTCCTATGTGTAACAAGCCAGCTACTGAATAGACGCTGTCCTAACAGCCCATTAAAACCAAGTTTTCCAAAGCAAGCCACTGAAAAACTGCAATTCAACACAGGAGAACTGACTAGATTAGGGTGAAAATAACATCAGTCTCTGTTTCAACTGCTACTGATGCAGATATTTATCACAAAACCGAACACCCTGCTGATGACCAATTTTGAAGTCTGTTTTGTTTGCAAGACTGAAAACAACAGAATTCAGTATTATTAAAAAGCAGCGACTGAAATCTGTAAAATTATACTCCTCAAAAAGATGGAAGTTCCTTATCTACCTGTTCTTATCCAGTTGTGACACACAGTTCTTTTTAAAAACAAAATTATTACTGTCAAATTTGTTGTATTGGCAAATATTGCTGTGATATGTAGCATAACAAACACTGCTAGTCCCTGAGGACCAAGTCTTCACGACACTCTTCAGCATATTTTAGCAAGTTTGAATACTAACAGAATGCACAAAAGAGTATTTTTACCAAACGAGGAACAAAAACTTTATTTGTGCTTAACAGAGAAATGAAGTGCAACAGCAACAACAAAAAATATATATCATATACATATGCCTCTGTATATAAATATATGTGGATGTATAAAGGCCCAGCCAAACTGGAGTTCAAATGAAGAGTGGATGAGAACTTTGAGGTAAAAAATACAATCAAGGGGGATTCTTCAGCACATTTTCAAGACACATGTTGGAGCAGCACAACACAGCGCTGGAACCCTTGTGGCCACGGATCTGGGACCTATGACAACAGCTACTACTGAAGTCACAGACTTTTTCCAGCAGAGGTTTCCTGACCTGAACAACCAGAGATGTTTTATTTTCTTGTCAACTTCAAAAGATGCACGTTAGTCAAGAGATAAGCATTGGGAGTGCATCTGATGAATGTCACGCACTTCAGTAGTACAGATCACTTTCCTCAGTATCTTCACCACAAAATGAGGTAATTTTCAGCTTCTGCTTATTCCCAGAGACTCCTCTCATCTCCATTTGGCCTCAAAACTTATCTTCCCAATTCTACTACAATTCACATAATACAATTGTAACAATCCTTTTTTGATGCACCTAGAAACTACATTATTTTGTTGACAGATGTCAGTTGCTTAGCTTAAGCAAGTAACTTCTAAATAGGGTAAGTCACTTAGAATTATAATACTGTGTGATTTAGAATGCTGTTTGCTTATATCTACTTGCTTAGTATATGTAGCTTGGGTTGCTGCAAGCCTTAGGCTGAGAACTGTGGACTTTTGCCTAGACATGCTTTTGGCTGGAACTGAGTTAATTTCCTTAGCAATTTTCCCAGTAGCTGCTACAGAGCTGCATTTTGCCTTTAGAATGAGAAGAATGCTGCCAACACACCAATGTTTTAGTTGTTGCTAAGTAAAGTTTATCCTAAGCCCAGGACTTTATTCTAGTTTCCCATGCTCTAGAGGGGAGCAGGTGCACAAGTAGCACAAACCAGAAGATAAGGAGCTCATGGTCATCAGCAGAAGCTGCAGCTCAAGATAAGAATAGTTAATAGCCTGCCTGCATGGACATGGAGAGAATACAATAAGCTGTTAGAAGACCCCAGATCAAAAATCACCACTAGACTAAAAGAGCCACGTGAAGAGCATAGAGGGGAAGGTGCAGGGATTTCTTTGTTTGGGAGAGAAAGCACACAAACTATGACATGCTATTTGTTTTTTAATGTTTCACATGTTTTATTTTTCCTACAGTTCTGGTCAAGCAAAAATCTCTTTCAGACTTCAGAGGTATCAAACAATTTTTCAACAGTTATCCCACACTGTTAGCCAGGCAGATGCACATCCAAAACCAGTCTTGGTTGTGGACTTCACTGCCCTCAGATATTTGGTGAGGATACGATAACAGGGAGAACACAGGGGGGATGTAGTTCCCAACAACATCATCACACAGTTTGTAATTGTCTGGCACTAATCACAGCAACTCCACTGTGAATGTCAGGACACTGGAATGAAATTAGTGGTCTTCATTTTTTCATCTGCAGTAGCTTCTGATTTTTAAAAAATGCTTCTTTTCCATGTGACAAAACAAAGCATAACTGTTTGAAAGGCTGGAATGAACCACACCAGAACTACAGATGTGCATGGCTAAGACAGCATTTTCAGAAATGTTGGAGGAACAGAGTCTATGCAGGGCCCAGGGATGAGGTGACATTGAGACATGACATTTCTTTAGCCTTTATTTTCACAAAGACACACTGTGCTTTAAATCCTGCTATACAGAGGCAATATTTTAGTATGATTTTGCCACTCTGACACTGTAAGCCGCTTCAAGCCAGCATCAATGTCCAAAGGGGCAGACTCACCCCTTCTACAAGTGGTTTCTCAAGCACTTGATGCATCACTCTTGGTAACTAACCTGTTTTAAGACTGAATAGGGGGAAAAAAATTAACTTTGGCAGTTTTCTTACAGTAGCCCAAGCCTATCTATCCACAAATTAATGTGCTCCCCACCTCCCTCCACCTCCTCCTTTGAATCAGTGAGAACATTTAATTTGCCCCTTTCCTGAATTGGCTCATGCAACTCACCACACAGACAACTATATCCTGATTTGATTTGTTGGGCTAGAATTTCTTGTGAATGGCTCAGCAAAAGCTCTAGAGACAGTGTAAGCAGGGCATGACCAGAGATAAGAAACTGCAACCAGGGCAGAAAGGAAAGAAAGACAGACAGCAGCAGTCTGTGGTCCAGGATGCCACAGAGCTACTCCCTCAGCTCTGCTCCCCAGACTGGTACACTGGGGAGTCTGATGAACATTTGTGTAAGAGAAAAGGAACAGAGGAGGGTAAGAATAAATGAACAGCAACACCACCTCACACTGATGCAAACAAATTATATTTTTCAAAAAAAAGCTTATATGAAAAATATGAGACAATTTAAGGCCTCTCCCAGTAGTACATAACTACTATAGCTATTCTGACAAAGAATACTTTTGTGCAACACTCGCTGTCCTGCAAAACCTACTCAGAACATTGCCATCCATGTCCTGCCTTGCACAGAACCAGAGTCCAGAGAAGGGCGGTGGAGTAGGGGAAGGATCTGGAGCACAAGTCCTACGAGGAGCGGCTGAGAGAGCTGGGGTTGCTTAGCCTGGAGAACAAGAGGCTCAGAGGGGACCTTATGGGTCCCCTGAAAGGAGACTGTAGCCAGGTGAGGGTTGGTCTCTTCTCCCAGGTGAGCAGCGACAGGATGAGAGGACATCGCCTCACGCTGCGCCGGGGGTTGGGTTTCAGGCTGGACAGCTGGAAGAATTTCTTCACAGAAAGGGTGGTCAGCCATTGGAATGGGCTTGATGATCTCAGAGGTGTTTTCCACCGTAATTAATTCTGTGACCACCTTCGAGGCTGTGCAAGGCCGGCTCTGGCACCTCGAGCCAAGACCAAGGCGAGAGGAGCAATCTACCCTCGGAGCTGTGGGAGGGGGAATTTTATACAGCTAACAGGAAAGGCCTCCGGATTCAGCCTGGGCTTCAGGGAGGGACAACGATCCTGGTCACAGAGCACAGAGTTGGCCAGCAAACACCTGGAGAAGCGACCCGACACCAAGACACAGCAGCTGCGCGGCCTCAGACAGCGACAAACAGCCCTACAGCTGCACACACCCTTCCCGCTCCCTTCCCCACACGCCAGCGATGATGCCGCCGCCAGCCCTGCACAGGGCCCCGACAAACGCTGCGAACAAACCCCGCGCAGCACCTCCCGCCCCGGGCACAGCCCCGCTGCCCCCGCCCGGCCCTCGGCCCTCGCCCCCGGACCGCTCGGGGCCGCGGCCCCACTCACTCACCCCGCCCGCCGCCGCTCGCTGTCGCGCAGCCGAGGCTCCCTTTGCGGCCGCTCCCGCTTGACGGCGGCGCGGCGGGCAGCCGCTCCGCCATGCTGTGTGTGGCAGGGCCGCCGCGGGCCCGCACTGCGCACGCGCACGGCAGCGCCCGCGGGGGCGGGAAGCGCGTTCCAGGCCCCGTCCAGCGGCACGGCCCCGGCGCAGGCGCGCCCGGCGGGAAGGGAGGGCTGCGCAGGGCGCATGCGCGGTGCGGCCGGTGGGGCTGCCGGGAGAGCGCGGCGGGACAATTGAGCGCGGAGGCGGGACCGGCGGCGGCACCGCAGGTACGGGAGCCAGGGGAGGGGGGCCCGGTGGAAGCGACCTTGGGAAAGACCCTAAAATGATCCAGCTCCAAGCCCCCTGCCGTGGGCAGGGACATCTTTCACTAGATCAGGTTGCTCAGAGTTTCATTCAACCTGGCCTTGAGCGATGCGGCAGCCAGAAGTTCTCTGGGCAACCTGTTCCAGTGCCTCACCTTCCTCAGAGTGAAGAATTTATGCCTTGCATCTGATCTAAACCCCCTCTCTCAGTTTGAAGCTATTCCCCCTTGTCCTACCACTACATGCTCTTGTAAAAATCCCTCACAGCTACTTCTGGTCTGATGCGACTTTTCAGTAATGTTGAAGTTCAAGGCGATGCACTCGCTGCCTGCAATTTAACCGAGTAAAAGCTGATGCCGTGTCACATCTCTGCAGCTGCCCACAGCCCGTTCTGCCTCCCGTGTGTGCCGCCAGTGCCTCTTCCAACACTCCGAGAGCAGCCTGTAAAGTTTGGGCCGAGATGAGCATTGTAGCAGCCTTTCGCAGAGCTCGGTGCACACCGCGTTGGGCTGGATGTGTAACATCTTGACACATTCTTTGTATGTGTATTTAATTTTTAATGCAGCTAATAACGTGCCTTTAAGGACAAAAGTGCAACCAGAATTCAATGCCTGACAAGCCGGACGCACCTGTGAGACGGTTTGGGCTGTGGTTTCGTGGTGCACTGGGTTTGGTCAGGCCTGGTTGCTAATAAAAGCGAGGAGCAGTGCATTGCTTTTTGCACTGCTTGCAGCTGTTTCCCTGCAGCCAGACCCAACAGTAAGGCAAGTGCAAGGTTCCCTGGTGAACAGGTGCCGTCTCTGAGGAACGGGCATATTTGCATATTCTTTCATTTAGTTGTAGTCTGGAGCTGTTCCTTGCCTTGCTACACTCATTCTGAAAGATCTGGCATCAGTGGTTTGTTGCACATCCCTGATGTCCTATTTCTATTGTGTAGTAGTGTAAAGGGTCAAAATGTAAAAATTTTGGTTATTATTTTTAGCATGTTTTTGTTATATTTTATGAAAGCTTATATTTTAAAAGACAAAGATGTATTTCTGGATGCAGTATTTAATTTTAAAACCCACAAACCCATAAGGGTCTTTGTAGTTGCACCTAGGTAATACTGGTAACAATGAAGTTACTGAGTTATCAAGGGTAGTGTCTTCAAATGTCTTAGTAATTTTCAAATCTCCTAATGAGTCTGTTTTTGTGGTTTAAGACAAAATGACAGTGCAATGACCAAACGGATTTGGAAACCAGAGCACTTTAATCATGGATATGTGCAATTTATGAATTGTGCAGCTTCTCTGTCCCACAGAACCTCAAGTGCAGTGGGCAGGGTTAGTGTAGGGTTAGTGTAGCACTGTGGCCATGCTGTGCACAGCCCTCATGCAGAGCCTGGAGCATCCTGTGCTGCCTTCCCAAGCGTTACTGTGCAGTGCAGGGTTGGGTAGAGAACTTGTTCAGATTCCCATGGCTCCTGAAGCTGGCTGTGCTCAGCACTGGCACTTGCAGTCTGCTCCCTTGGAAGGTTCTGGACACCTTTGCAGTGTTCACAGTGGCTTTTCATGCTACAGATACTCCTTTTATAATAACCAAGCTGCTCCCTTATTGCATAGGGTTAACTAAAATTAATTTGCTATCGCTGTTGTCAAGTAAGCCTAATTTAAGTGAACTGCTGTAGATACAGTCAGAGGCTTCTTTCCTTGTATTTTGAGTAACAGCTACAGTGGAAGTGACAACAGTTGAGGCCATTTTGCCCCTGAGACTTATGTCTAGTATATATAGCATCATATATATGTAAATATTGCAGATATGGTGGAGAGGTAAGTACTCCTGCTACCAGTCTCTGCATGTTTGCAAAGTGTTTTGGCATTGCTCTGTTACTGCTTCAGTGCAAACCTTGGGAAGAATGGTGGCTGTGCCCCAGGAAGCCACTGGAGTGCAGAGCAGCACCAAAGAAGGTGCAGAGACACAGTGTTGCAGCAGGATGCAGACATGCTTTTGAGATGGTACAGAAGTTTGATTCTGCAATCTGTATTATGGTTTATTTTCAACCTAGTAGGTGGAGGGATCATTTAAAATAAACGTGTGTAAACAGAGTATTAGACCTGTAACTGTAGTGAAAGCTGTGCTTGCCTTCTTTATTTCAGCTGCTGTGTTATTCTGTTGGAGTTTTCTTCTTTTGTTTCATTTCTACCTTCTACTTGGAAGTGTTAAGATTATAACTTGTTATTCTAGTGGTTGCAAAGTAAATTTTGTCACATTAACATTGGCATATGTTTAGTTTTGTCCTAAGGTTGCTCAGAGGAATAACCGTCTTATATTTTGAGGGAAAATCTATAATACATTGCTTCCACTGTTTAAGTGGACATAACATGGAGTATAACTGTAATTCTGAGATAATATTCTGCTGAATGTAAATCTTATTATGGTGAACCTGAATGATCAATGTAATTGACTGTTTAATGCAAAATGCTGGTCCCAGGTATGAGACATACCTTCAGGATTCATTGTTTATTGTGCACTAATAACGGGCTTTTCAAAATTACATTTCCAGTATACAGAATAGTAAGTTTTGCTTAAAATTGTCTTTCTTTTTGTAAGTTTGTTAAGTAGCCCTATATTGTGCATCTCCAGAGCACGTGTTGCTATTGGGGACTGCATCAGTGGCTTTTAAAATGAAAATCAAGGTGTTCAGCTGCAGAATTTGCTGTAGTTGATCTTTCTTAGTACTTAAAGCATTACAATGATACTACTTTTTCTTAAATGTTATTATGCTTGTGAATTAATATTGTTATTTGAAGATCTTGTATGCTCTCTTATATTTTGAAATAGTGCTTTTGTTGTCATCTATGGATATATTTTTATATTTGAAGCCTATGCTGACTACAGTTGTCTTTATCTGCTTCCTTCCTTCCTGTCCACCCTGCAGAGCAGTACAGCTAAATATGAGGCGATCTGCAGCTCCAAGTCAAGTCCTAGGAAATGCAGGCAAAAAGCCAAGGTTTATACCACCAGGAAAATGTCTTGCTGTTTCTCTCAAGAATGAAACTAAGGAGATGGACCAAGAAATTAAGTTAAAGGAGGTAAACTGAACAGTGCATTAAAAAGTATTTTGTACAGTATTGTGAATAAAAGGTAACATCTGAGCTCATCACAAACAATCTCTGCTCAATCTATTCAGAACTAATTTTGGTAGCTCTGCTGTCAGTACCTTTGATCTTGCTTTGTAGGTTAGGCTTCTCTCACTCTGGAGTGGTTGCAGAAGAATGTTTTTCAAATAAATAAAATTAATCAGTATTTGGCCCAAATGCAATTCTTAGGTGTAAAGGAGGTGGGGATTGTATTTTGGCATGGGCTTTATTGGATTTTATTTTTGTAAAAGCAGTTTAAAAGCCAGGATACTTGTTGTAAAGTCTTGGTATGCTGGATTGCAGTTCTGCTGCAAAGGTACTTTCTCTGAAACCTTTAATATTGACACAGAAAAGCAGCACATTTTTTATTTATTTATCTACAGAAGACTTGTACTAAAGTAAATTCATAAACTATTTACACAAGTGTTTGAGATTGTGTGCACCCACTTTTTGTTGTGATGCATGTAGTTTTGCAGAGATGTGTATATTTATGTAACAATTTGATAATGACAATTAATATGTCTTGAAATCCCTTCTTGTTGCTCTTTTCTCTATTTCTCTTCACCTCCATGAAGAAAATGCTACTGTGAACTTATTTCTCTTTTGCAGATAGATGAGAAAGAGGGAGGTACTTCATTGCTGTCAAAAATAAATGTCCAGAATCAAAATGAAAATATTACACAGTCTGTGGAGTCAACTGGAAAAATAAAGACAAAAGCATGTTTCAGCATTGACAAGTGTAGTAAGGCAGAAATGAAAACACTAAATGTGCCCAAAGCTGGTAAGATGCTCTTTTCTTTTTTACTACCGTGTATCATAAGAGAATTTTAAAGCTTATGAGTACACTGCATATACTAAACTTTTGTGAAGTACTATTACAAATGTTGTGCAGTGCTGGCATTATTTGATGTTATACTGGATAGAGTGAAAGAAATAAGTGTTAAGTGAATATTTACATAAAAAAGGAAAAAACCAAGGTGTTTTGGAAGTCAGTTGATAGTGTTGCTATTCAGGTTTGTGCCTTCCAGAAGAGCCTTACAGTCAACTCACTCTAATCTACAGTTGGTGCAGTACAAGAACTGTGATACCTTAAATAGTGGGAAAGTGTAATTTGGAGACCTTGCTGGCCTCATGCAGGGAAAGCTAACCATTCTGAATGGATTCAGGTTTTTTTTCAGAATTCACGAGGGTTTCTTTTCTTCAGTGTCTCCAGTGGGCACTTAAGGTTTAAGCCAACTTTAGCCACAGAGCAGAGCTGGCTTTGCTCATTTGTGGGTGTGCACTTCATCAGCTGTGCCCTGGTAATGAATGCCTCCGAAAAACCAGGGCAGTAAGCACTGCAAAGTGTCTGAACTATAGCAAGTGCATTTGTATGGACCTGAACGACATTGTGGGGTTGAGTGTTTTCATTTCCCAGTCTTGGTGTGCCCTGACCACAGATGCATCACAGTTCTGTGTTGTGTGAATGCAAGCATATGACCTCAGGAGCTAAGTACATCTTGAAAGCCTGGCACTTGAACTGGGTTACTAACATTGATGAATGAAAATCGCTCCTTTTGGAGCCAGCTCAGGCATTTTAAACATCTGTCTTACAGTTATTTCACTGTTGTTTCTTCATAATTAATTACACTGATAATGATGGGTTAAAGTTCATTTAATTAATAATACTTTGTGTAGTGAGTGAAGTTTTAAAAGAGCATTTCAGGGCCACTTATCACCTTGAATTACTGGAAGGCTTTAATAGTCGTATTTAATTTTGTTTGTTCTAAGACCTCTTAAATCTTGAAGCCTCACTGAAGCAAAACTGACATAGTTCTGTGTCCCAAGGTCCAGCCAATAGTGAGGTTAATTCCCAAAAGGGAATTATTCCCAATAGGCACACTTATGTCCTATGTACACATACACATGACTGGTCACATAGGCCAATATGGATATGGAACACAGCACTGAGGCTAGCACAAGCAGTGCCCATGCACACATTTCTTCTCTGACTTCTGGGGGTGAAAGCCTGTTTGTGGAAAAACAAATGAATACACATCTATCTCTGTGTAAATACACATGCACACAGAGAATTCAGATCCCTCCAGTACTGACCTCATGCATTCAGTCTGTTCAGTAGCTGGCTCCTTGATTTGCTGGACACCCCATCTGTGGGCACATGAACCACAGAGGCCCACAGCTCCCAGTCCAGTTGCTGGTATGCAGACCTGCACTCCCACAGGTACAAGAACATTGGAGGTCCTGCCAGTAACTTGTCTTAGCCACTTGGTCAGCTTAGTGGTGGGTTCTGTGATCTCCCAGTTACCTTGTGCCCAGGAGATGCACACATACAAACATTTCTGGCTGGTAGCTACACTTACCAAGACATAAAATCCCCAAGATGTCCTGGTCTCTTGAGTAACTTGCACAGACTTCTTGGTCCCTTCAGTAGCCAAGTCTCAGACCCTCTGGTCTCTCCAATATCTGGCCCAATATCTGATGGCTGCTCCAGTATTTGGCTTCCAAGCTTCTTATCCTACTTGCCAGCTAGTCCATGTTCATATTTGTTAGCAATCTCACACAAGTCAGTGTACTTGGTCTCTGGCCTCTCTGCTTGCTGACATATCAGGTACCTGAGCCCTATAACCTGTGTGTGGTCCAACTCCAGCTTTCACCTGAGAAAATACTTAGAAATGTGGTTTAGTATGAAGATGGGACTTGGTCTGGCAATAGGATGCAGTGCATTGCTGAGGAAGCTTGCTGACCTTCATCAGTTTAAAAGTGACTGCCCTTTTCCTTTTATTGTTATGTGCTTGTTCCTGCCTGAGTTTTTAATTATTTTTTTCTCCATCAAAGCCCTTTCTAGCATCTGGAGATTGCACAAATTCCAGGCCCTGATAGGCAGCAACCCCCTGCATTCTGTGAGGTGCTTTGGAGAGCCTTTCCCATTGACTCTTCTTTCTGGGTTTCAGTCCCAGAAAATGGGAATGTGATAGCCCTGACAGGATGCTGCCCCTGGCATGGTATGTGACCTGGTGTATGCACTCTGGCAGAGCTAATGTGGGGAAATTCAGCTTCCTTATATGTCTTTAAGTCTTATGGCTTTCGTGTTTATCTGCTACATGTTGAAACTTCCAGTTGAAGCCTACACTTTAAGAAAATTTTCAGTGTCTATGGGACATGTTTGATGGGTGATGCTTTCCTATAGGTACCTCTGCAAAAATTTGTATCTTCTAGTTCTGCTTAGCAGTGCACTTGAAAAGATAAATAGATGATTTAATTCCAAAGTAATCTGGGAAATCATCAGTCATTTCAGCAAAAAATGTTGTGAAGTGGAAAAGATACTAAATGTCTTTTCCGTGTCATGAATTCTGGGTGCAGCTGGTCTGGTGTAGGTCCTCTGTGATGACTTTAGAAAAATAACCAAAAAGTTGTGGAGTGAAACTGGGTGAGCTGCTTCTGTTGATGTGCTGTTGCCTTTCTGAATAGGGCATTTTGTGCCAAAGCCCTTTCTATGCCTGCAGAAGGAGGCTAACCCTGCAAGCCTTTGAAAAGCTGTCATGAAATGTGGTATAAAAGTAAGAAATCTAATATCAGTGTTAGTTATGGTCTTCAGGTTTACTGGTGATACAAGCACTGTAGTGAGAAAACTAGCCTGTATTGAGTCTTCCTTAAATCTTAAGTAACTTCTTAATAACTTAGGTTTTCCAAGACAGTTTCTTCCCTTTACATCACTTTGGTCTGCTATTCATTACAGCTAATGTAGTGATTGCATTGATTATGTAAATCATAACCTTCTTTGTAGTGTGAAGTTAAATTGTTTTGTCAAAGCTGGCTTTGGTATGAAATACAGAAGTAATGGAAACCAGTTGTGAAAGCCAGAGTCAGTTGGGGTTTTTTATTATTATTAATGTTGTAATGGAATTATATTTGACGGTCAGTCTCTGGAGCCTCATACTTCTCTGCTAAAGGGGCATTAAAATAATTTTAAGATGGAAAAAATCTGTATGCATGCATTGTTTTGATTTATTGTCTTCATATCATTTAATGCAGATGATAAAAAGTTTGATAGTTATATATCACACTGAAAGCTGCTGTGTTTGGGTTTCCAGTGCGGCAGTGGAATGTGTAAATAAATACCCTAGGTTCCATTGAAATTCTTTTGAAACACCTGTGAACCATTGGACAACTGCACTGTTCATAGACCTAATCTTTCTGAAACCCAGCCCTGAAAATGCTGTGCATTCTTTCAAAAAAAAAAACCCCAAAAACCAACAAAAGTCAGTTATCTGACACATGGTGTCCATTTCTTGGAGCAGACAAGTAAGGATTTTATTAGATGGAATCAATCTAAAAATTATAGCATATCTGGCTTAAAAAATACTTGTTTTTCTAAGCTTCTTTAAAAAAAAATCCCAAAACTTTTCCCTAAAATGTCATTAATAAAAGTGAAGTTCAAGGGACTCTGAAATTCTGTGTGATGAGGTATTTCCAGAGACATTTAAAAAGTTTCTAGCAACACTGAAATGAAACCTATGTATGTGTTGTAATTTTAGGCGTGTTTGAACTTTAAGATACTGAACGTGTTCATTGGGCAGTTTACAACTTCTGATTATAAATTCTGAATACTGGAAAATAATGTCACATGTTTCTTTTAGGAAAATGAACTTTACTACTGCTTTAAGAATTGGTATTTCCTTGTTTTAAGAGGAATGAACATGGCATCTCTTTGGTACCTTTGTTTTGTATTCATAATATAATACTTGTTCACATAATGGATCTTTGGGAGGGAGGTGATTTATTTGACATTGTCATTAATACTTTTTCTCACATGCCTCCAAAGAATTCAGCCAAATGTGTATGCCTTTAAAAATGAAAATTACTTAAACATTTCTAACTATTTACTGGTAATTGAAAACAAAACCATAAATGTGTTTGGAAGGATATTACTGTACCTCTCAGGTGCTCGTTTCTACTTGTCCTCATGACATTCCAAGATTCTATTAGTAATAACAAGAAAATACAAATAACTTGCATTTGAAGAAACAATGGACAGGCAGATCCCTAAACTACACTTAGTATCTCCTCAGTGTTGCTAGTGAGCAGGATTGGCAAGAACAAGAGGTTTTTACCCACGTTGCCTTCAATTCAAGGATTTAATATATATTTATTTATATAAAGCATACATTATTTAATTTATGTTTATTATCTGAGTTTACAGCTTGCTTTCTGTTGGTACTTCTAATCTAGGAGCATGTTGCTGTGTTTTGCCTTTTGGGCTTGCTATTTTGTGTGTGGAAATGAACAGCTCTTTCACCTGAACACTTAAAGTGCAACATTCCAGCTGGATTGAGATTTCATTGTTTGAACTGGATGTAGGTGAACATTAAAAATGGATATAGATTTTTTTCTGTTACAGCTCACCTCCTGTTTGGGTGGGTTTTGGGTCAGGAGTACTTTGTCTTTCATCCATCACCAACATGTGTTACTGCATCTCCCAAGAGGAACTTTGCCAGAAGTCATGGTCAGATACTATCTTTGAGCTAACAGTGAGGATAAATTGTAACTATTTCATAATGGGGTTAATGTGCTCGCCCTGTGTCTCTAAATAGATGTTTCTGAATGTCTTTCATGCTGATGATATCAACTGTGCTTATTATTTGCATATATTTTCTCTATCTTCTCTGGAATGTTAATATTTACTGACTACATTCGTCTGTAAGGTTTGGATGCTTTGCATACTTAAGCTTCATTTTTCATAGTGTGGTTCCTTCAGCTTTCTAGAACATTGTTACAGGTCAGGCTGATACCTCTTATCACTTGATACCAATAAAATCCTTTTAACCAATTAATGTGAATAGTAAGAGGAAATCCACTGTTCATTTATGACAGCAGCAATCAATTACCTGTTGCTTTTAATCAGAGGTTTAAATTTTTTTATTTTCAGGACTTTCACATTGTCCAGTTTTCAGTCTAACTGCCTACTTATGTTTCTAGTAACAGAACTAAAAACATTCATGCCTGGCATCTCATAATAAAGCAGATTATTCCTAGAATTACTTTGATATCTGCAAAAGTACAAGTATTAAATTAATTTCTGTTCTTGCACTTCACAGATGTACTAGAAAATATATTTCAGTCAGTCTGTTTTAGGGGTGTAGCTGCATTCTGTGTGTCCTTTATATGTTTTTATAAACAGCTGGTAAAGCAGTTAAATCTTTGGGTAAATGATATTCCATAATCATCTGTAGCTCTTAATAATTGCCAAGCACACCAAGAACAGCTAAGATGTGACTGGATGCCTGAGTGTAATTTATTACTGCATTGTTTGCAAGTAAGATTTTACAACTCTATAATCTTTGCTGTAATTTCTTATTCTAAATAGTATCAAATTACTTTGATAGATCTTTATGATTTAAAATATTATCCTCCCTGCAATGTGCTAGAAGAACAGTTTATAATGGTGAATAGACAAATTTATAGACAAGTTTATTCTAAATTCAAGATAGTTTCTTTACTGTTTAGGTGTCATCTGTGCCTGTTTGATCAGTCCATCTCAAGAGATGGGGACTGGTCAATAAAAGTGGATTGATGTAAATACATCATAAGATAAACTGTTGGTATCTGATTGGATGCTGGTTCATTTATGCATCAGTCATAGTGGGTCTTGTGTTTTCTGGTCTGTAGCTTTGGGATTCTTTGACATCTCCTCAGGACAACATCTTTTACTTGGTGCTCTTCCTTGGGGTGTGAAATGATGTTTCCTACTCTGCTGCTGTCTGAAGGCCTTCCCTAGTGAGTGTTTCCCTCGCTGATTGTGCACATTCAGTGTTCCCCTGGGCTGCTGTCACATTCCTAACGGTGTTTATTCATCTTGAATTTGGGATGCCCACCAGCTGAGTGCTGAGATACACAGTGCTAGTAGAATTAGCAGCCAAGAGTGAGATGGAAAGAAGGAGCTTTACAGCAGCTTCATTACCAAAGGCAGCATTTCATATACTGTTCAGCAACTGCGAAACTGCTTTCCTGGATGGGGCAGCAATCTGCAGCATCTGCAATGCTGCTGTAAAACAAATCCAGACTTGCATAATTCTAGTGGGATATTTCCACAGGCAGTACAACCTAATTTATAATTTGATATGATCATATCTTGCTGTCATACGAATAACTAGGCTTTATGTAATTGCAGATGATATAACCAGGATATTCACACATTGGAGAAAAGAGCAGTGAATTGGCAGAGAAATGTACTTTTCATTTGCCCCAGTTAAATGTGCTTTGCATTTGAGCTAATGAAGGTAATGAAGGAGAGAAGAAGGAAACCAAAAATCAGAAGGGTTTTACGTTATCAGAAAATAAAGAAAAATAATTATATTAAAGATATTCAACATTTCCCAAAGAAGTTGGAGGGATTAAACTGAAAGTTTCACAGTAGTAACTTGTCTATTAGATGGAACTGTGGCTGCTTCTTTACAATGAAAAATATAAACTGCCAGGTTCTTTACTTTTGAGCAATGATATATCCATTATTGAAGAAAGCTCTGCTCCATGTAAAGATGATAGTCTTTCATGCATTTTTAAAAAAGGTATTAAGTTACTGAAAAGTAAAATTTATAAACAAGCAGAAAACTTAAATACTCATGCAGAAAGAGAGGTCTACTTGGAAACTGCAGATATAAAGCAAACACTCCTTTCCAAGGGCTGGCAGGGGATGTGTAGGGAAATGAACCTACTATCCCAATATATCTATTACTGTTTAGCACACAGCATATAGGCTGCAATATGCATAAAAAGAAATTATTTCATACTGTAACTTTAAAAATGAGGAACTTGGAAAATACCCTGCATAGAGATTATCTTAAAGGATTAGGTTTATCAGTAATAATTCTTTCTATTCCCTCATCCATTCGGAGGGGAGCTGCACACATAGTTTCTTCTTACTTCTTTTTTGATTTTCCAAATCTGTTGCCAGGCTGTGTGAATGTAAGATGGGCAAAAGAGACATGGCTGTTCATATTTTCTGACATTTTTATTTTTCTTTCCCTCACCCTTGGTAAAGTCCTAGTTTGGAGTGTGGGCAGTTGGTGAGTGGGTATATTCCCAGCTCTCCTGTGTCAGATACAAAGGTGGACTTAAGGTAAGATGAGGGAACGCAGCTATCAGGTAGAGGGACAAGAAATGCCTTACTGAAGGGAACTGGGAGGGTTTTTTTTTTGAGCTATCATGAGTATTATGACAGACTAGGCCTGGATGCCTTCAAAGCTAGTTGTCAAATCTTTCTGTGGCTGTGCTCATTGTTTGTATTCCCTTTGTTGCCATATCAGCCTAACTAGAGTTCAGTCCAAGCTTTTGGCTTTGGGCCTTAAGTTTTCTGTGAAACAGAAGCTGTGTCACAATATGACTTTCCTTGAGCCAACAAGATAATGGTAAGATGGTTATCTTACTGTCTTCAAAACATCCACTGAGCAAGATTAGCAGGATGAAGGAAACTGTTTCTCTGTCAAATGCAGGGAATAGTGCACAGGTGGTATTTTCAGGATAGTATGTAAAAGCATAATCTTCAAAATTTTAACCTCTCTATGAACAAAACGAGAGACTTGCAGAAACTTGGCTTCTCTCACACTCTTTCTTCTCCTAGGAGCTATCTTGCTAGTGAAGATGTGAGAATTTAGGGAAAATATCCTGGGAAAATCATACTTTGAAACCTTTCTGTATTTCTCAGCTGTTTCTGATTAGTCATCAAAAAGCTTGTAGGAAGAGATGATCAGAGGAGGTACAAGCATGTATTAGGATTTCTTAATTTGCAAACAATGGGGCTCTTAGCTTTTCTGTTTTTAAGGACACAACTTATAAAGTGAAGAGCTAATTCATGGAGCTGTACAGTCACATATTATTATAGAGTCCTGTAGCTTTAAGCCAAGCCTAGTTTTGAAGGATGGTTACTGCTCTGAATGTGTGTGTCCTGGAATGTCACACTGAGATGAAGATAAATTCTTTAAAATTTGGCATGGAGGGCATTTTAATTGGCTAATTCATATATTCCCCATTTCAGTGGGCTAAATGTTGAGAGAATGCCTTATATCAGCAGAGAGGACAGAATTGCATTTATCTTTAATGCTTGGAATTTTAGCTGATAAGAGCTCTGAAGCAGGCTGGAACCCCTGTTCTTGCAGCAGTTTCAAGAACTGTTAGAGGGTGGAAGTTAATACATGCTAGATGCTGATCACAAAAATAGATGCAGGACAAAATAAAGAGGTAAAGCTTTGCCTTATTTGTCTCACCTCCCACGCAGGACAGAGGTTTAGAAATAATTGTGCAGGAGAAAGGAAAGGAGTGGTCTCAGAGGTCCAGATACAGCAAAGATTAGAACAGTAAAGTATAAAACTGATGGTAAAAGTGCTGATGAACATGAGGAAAAAAAAATCAAGTGACATGAGAAAGCCATTTGAAACACAAATGACCTAAAAGTACTATTTCTAAAGGGTCTGGTGTGAATGTATTTAAGCACTGTAACTTCCAGGTGAAATTGTATTACAACTTTTGGTTCACAAAACTTAGTTATCTTCAATCCTCTCCTTAGTGAATAATGCCTGCACCCCTTAGCCCCTGTGAGAAACCTTGAGTTGAAAGTTTTCTTACCCACCCTTTGCTCAGCAGGCTCTTAAAGACGGCAGATCAAATGACTTGGCACTGTCTTGCTCTCGTGTCAGTAGAGAGGACTATATGATGACCTAATGGAAGTTTTGCAGCCCTTGCTACCTATAGACACTCTCATCTTATGCAGCTGCCAAATTCATTTTCAAGAGTGAGCAACTGCCTTGATACTTGCCAAATGTTTCCACTGCTATAATAGCCCAGTATATTCAGTGATGTGTAACATACCCTATCCTAGCTGCTGAATCTTTCTGCATTTTTGTAAGCACCAGGGGAACCAGGGTTCAAATCTTGCAATCATCCTCTTGTTCTCGAGGATTTTCAGGTTCCTAGGTGATTGCAAATGCTAACCCCAGGTCTCTGCAGAGCTGGTTTGATTGCGTATTACTAAATAAGAACAGAACTCCTTCAGACTTATCCTGGGGCTACCACTTTGTGGGCAGAGTACCTTCACAAGGCTTAGCAATCTGTTGATTTGATATTTTTTGCACTAGAAGGTCCCAGCCTGAATCACTTAAGCTGGTGTCATTCCTTTCAACATTCATGTTTGCTCTCTGTTCCAAACAGCATCTTTCAAGATGCATTCTTTCTTAGGGCATCCTCAGTTTTCTCAGATGTCTTTTCCCCTTTGTCTCATGTACCTTAAAGTGATTCTTTTTTTAAGTCTGTCATGGAGAGATTCTTCCTCAGTTCTGTGTGACAAAAGATCCTCCCCCTCCCTCCAAAATGCTCCCTTGATTTAAGACATTCTCCTTTCCAGGGTGTTCTGTCTTATAATGCACCTAAATTTACATGGGCCACTTGATGCAGTTAGTGCCTACGATACAAACCTATCACTTGTAAAATTTATGGCCATTGAGCTTTTTCAGTAATTCATGGCTATATTATATCTGTGATTCATTAATCTCAATAGTTCTCCAGGATGCACTGTTTGTATCATTTTTTGGTATTAATTCTAGAGTTTTTCACAGCAAAAATGAGAGGTATAGAAGGCAGTGAAGTGATGTAAGGGTGCATGTATGTTTATTTTCTTCAGTGGTGAGCAGAATTTCTGTCCTGCTTTCTGTGGTTTGCTGTCCCCTCAGTTGTGGTAATGCAAGTCTTTAGGAATATGGTTTGCAATTCACCCTGCAGTGATCAAGATAGTCTGAAGAAGCTTTTTCAATGTCTTTCTTTCTGTGAGTTATTTGTCCTGTGGCATACTGGATTAGGGAGCTGCTGGTGATTAAAACTAAACCAGCTCAGAAAAAAATGATTAATATGAGTTGTCCAGTTTTGTGAGTGCTCCTATCAGCATAGTGAAGGGGCAGGAACATGACATGGTTGGGGGGAGGCAGAAATGACTGTTTTGACAATGTTCCACATCTATGTTGACTTAAACCAATTATTAAATTCATATTACATTCTTATGCTTGCAAAATAGATTATTCTGTAGCTAGATCATCTTGCTGAACAGGCTGTGCACTGTGTTGCATAAGTGCAAGTGTTGGTGGAAGGTGTAGGATGAAGGGTGGATTGTGGCAACATCTTTGGTTTTTGTAATTGTCTTGGAGCTACACCTATTGTTTTAGTGGGAAGATGTCTATATGTATCATTAATATCCAGGTTTTTCACATTCTGTGATTTCTCATCCAAGTACTGATATGACCTTAGGCTGATGAGCAGGGGGAAAAGGGGGGAAAAAAAGAAAGGAAAAAAATCTTGGTTGGCAGCCAGCTTTTTTACAAGGGTTATTTTACACTCATGCAGAACAATATGTAATTCAGACATTTCATAAGGCATTTGCTCAAAAGAAAACTTTATAGCAGTTTTTGCTATAATTACATTAGTGTGGAAACTTAGTCTCTCTAGCAACATTTGGCACTAAGGTAATAGAGTAGTACAAGTTCAGGTAAGTCTAATACTGGGAGTTGCTGCATCTGCTAGCCCATTATAGAGGAGGCTGCTGCAGCTCCTCGTGGCCAGGACCACGAGGATGTGTCCTCAAGAGGCACATGCGCACATTATATGTGTATATACAGCCAGACATCAAAAAGTTCGGCACTCAAGCAAACATAAACAGCTTCAATGGCCACATCCTTTCCATTCACTGGCTGACAGTGAAGAAAGCTCGTTTGTGGTAAATGTTTGTGTATACAACATGGATCCTCCAGCAAGTGGTACCTGGATCCCCAGGTCTCCCAGCTGACACACTATCCCTTGTCTTACCTTCAGTTCTTCCTCTAAATATCCTGTACTGCCTTCTGCAATCCCAAAATATTCTTACTGGTATCTCACAAGGAGTCCCATTCCAGTGGGCAGTGACCCACTCCTTGAGCCTGTGAGGTCATCTGGAGAGGTCTCCCGTGGACTCTGGGTCTCTCATCCCTGGGGCCTGTGAGCAGCTGGACTGAGGGCTTGGTTTCTTTCATTTGTGTTATTGGGGTTCCTCTGCCCCACACAGTTCATTTGTGCTCTTTGTGTCTGTGGGGAGGAGCCTTTAATCACCGACTTATTTTTGTCAGTAAAACGTCAAGAGTCTGGGTGGGCACTGCACAACTGCTTCAACAGTGCAGGGTACAGCCTGTGACTTCTCACTGCTCATACTGCCAGAGTCTAAACTATGTGAAGCACATCCAATTGTTTTTCAGTTACTGAAGAACAACTAAGAACATAAATTAAAAAAAAAAAAAAACCAAAACAAAACTCTAACCACTCGTTTTATATTCTTAATATTAGCAAAGTGCAAAGTGAGGGGAAATAGGAAAGGATTAGGTGTTTATAAGTAATGGTTTTCATACAGTGCTTCTAACCACAAGAGTATTTTGTTTCTCAAATTTAAGTGTAATAGGCTTCAAACTATAAAATGCTTTATTTAATCTTGGGTTGAAAGCAATGCCAGCAAAGTGGACTGGTCACAATTTTCTTAGGTGGTACTGACAAGCCAAGTCTTAGAAATGGCTCCAAAAGTGCTTGTTATTCTAAATGCTAATTGATTTTTAGCAGTTAAAAGTCTCCCTTTGTTTAGTGTGAATTTCTTGTTTTGAATGCGGCTTGTGTCTGCTTTGGGTTTTTTCCCCTTAGAGCAAACAAGCTTATACCTAGATCTTTATAGCCTTAGGATATTTCAAGCTATAATTATTTCTCTTTCCTTCCCCCTACTTCTAGGCTCCCTTGTTTTCAAGGCTGGACATGTTAAGCTTAGGAAGCTGTTGCCACTATCTCAAGTGGTGTTTGTTTCCACCCTCCGGACTCTTTCAGTGGAGTACGTCATTTTTCTAACTTAGTTTTTGCTTTTTGTACTTGAGAATACCTTGCCTTCTGTCTGCTGGGTTTTCTCTTTCTCCGATTTGCTGCTTTAGTTTAGGCCACAGACATTTAAAGCCTTGCATGCGTTTTTATGTGAAGGCTTGCTTTAAGGTGATCCCGTCGTTGAGCAAACATTAGAAATGGAGGCACATCTTGTTAACAAAAATCAGCTTTTTCTTTATCCTGAAGAAACGCCTGGATAAATATAATAGAAGTCCGTTGTTTGCTGGTGGCTATTATGCAAACCCCGGCATCCACACGCTGTAACGCACTCGGTAAATCCGTCACGACCGCGGGCGGCCCCGGCCCTGGCGGTGCCGCCTCGCAGCCCGGCCGAGGGGCGACGCCGGGGCTCGCCCGGGAGCCGCCTCAGGGCCGGCGCGGCGGCGCTCGGGGCCCGCTCGCCCCGAGGCGTTCGTGCCGCTCCCGCCGCTGCCGGAGCTCGGCCGGCGAGCGCAGCGGGCTCTTTAAGAAGCCCCCGTGCCGGTGGCTGTCGCCGGCTGCCAAGTGCGGGAGAAGCCGAGCTTTGCGGCGAAGCCCGAGCGTAACCAGCCGGCTGGGGGAGATGCCGCCCCGCAGTGACTGACAGCAGGACCAGCTCTATGCAAATGGCGCCGGGGGCTCTGCCGGGGCTCTCTCCACACGCGCCGCCGCCTCTCGCCTCCCGCTCCCCGTAACGCGCCCTGTCTCGCACAAAGCAATTGTTGCTTTTTTTGGGGGGACGTCGTTACACGTAAAATCATCTCCAGCACGGTTTCAGTTTGAGATTGTGTGAGGGAGCTGGGAGATGTGTCAGAGCTTGTTACTCCAGCTAAATTAGGTAATTTTTAGCTGGGTAACGTGCTAATCTTTAAACCTTTATGTTTTTAAATCCTGCATATGTCTGGTCTCTTCATACAAAAGTGTATTTTGCTTGTTTCTTCTCGCCTTCTTCAGTCTGAAGCCTTATGTAGGTCAGGCTTGGCTTAAGCAGATTTCCTGAACCTGCGTCAGCTTAAGCTGAAGGAATTTTAATAAACCCTCCCTTGTAGGCGTGGGCCTAAATGAGACTAGCCTAGTTAAGCCTGATCTTTTTCTGTTTGTGAAAAAGAGCTGAGCAGAGCTAGGGACTGCATGGTGGCTCCAGGAACGGCTTCCTTAATTCAAAGATAACAATGGTTGGGAAGGCCAGATCTTCTAATTTTACCTTATCTGAAAAGCTCGATTTGCTAAAACTCGTGAAGCCGTATGTTAAAATTCTCGAGGAACATACCAATAAGCATTCTGTAATAGTGGAAAAAAACAAATGCTGGGATATTATAGCTGATAACTACAATGCCATCGGAGTAGATCGCCCTCCTCGTACTGCACAGGGCCTGCGCACGCTGTACAAGAGGCTCAAAGAATATGCCAAACAGGAGCTATTGCAGCAAAAGGAGACTCACTCAGATTGTAAAAGCAGCATTTCCGAGCCAACCAAGAAAGTTGTGGAGATGATTCCACAGATTTCCAATGTGTGTTTAAGAGACAGGAGCGGTGTTCAAAGGTGAGACAATTCTTTTTATTTTGTTACTGAATGAAAATTATGGCGCCTCCTATCTACTTTATAAGGCTTTTGCTTGTGCTCAGGCACCTAAAGGAAGTGTTTATCAGAGAAAATTTCCAAATGGGAAACAGTGACAAAAATAATACTGCTTTTGTTTTATGAGAAGCTTTATGTTGACTTAGCATTGCATTAATTTCTTTCAGCTCTTTCAAAGCTTGTTTCAGAGTCTTTGTCATACTCTGGAAAGTGAGGGTTAAGAGTGAATCAAAGAGAAATAGGAGCTCCAACCTCTACCCCTCCCCTACCTTTTAATAGGCAGATTATTCAAACACTGGCAAAGTGATGGCTATTCTCCTCCATTTAAGGTAATACTGCAGTCATTTTGCAACATATGGAACTGTTACCAGTTTATATAGGATTTTTAATAAAGTTGGTTCACAGAGCTAGGAAACCTTATTCACCTTTTTTCTCTCATTTACTTTGGTGTTTGCATGTTACATTTTAGCTAATCCAAATCCTTTAAAGAAAAAAAAAATTGATTCTCCACACTGCAGTGCCTTTGTGAGTGCAAATGATTTTTAAAATTATACTTTCTTTGCATTGACGGTGGTTCCCTGAAGCTGGAGCAAAGCTAATTGCAGTCTAAACTCCAAGCAGTTCTGTGTCGTATGTAAGGTAGTTTAAATACAGAGAGAAACTGAGAGGTACAGCACTCGAAGTTTTCTTTTTTTTACTGCTCAGTAAAGTGAGACACACTGTCTAGATTTGAGCCAGACATAATACAGGCAGGCACTGTGCAGGCTTTCTCCCACAGCTGGCTAATGCCCCTCATATCTGACTTGCAACACTCTGCTGGTTCTGTATTGGTCCTTGAGGGATCAAAAAATGCCTGGGTCGGATTTTGGTTCCTCCAGATACAAAAACTAAGCTAGGGAGTGGGGGAGGGAAGTCAAATAACTCCCCAGCAACCTTGAGAAAGCTCTGATTTTTCCTATTTTCCCAAGCAGATTAATGGGAAGTGAACTTTCCGTATTTTAATCAGATATGCTGATAGTGAGTGCAGCAGCGTAACACTCTAAGAAAAGCTGGCATGCGCACACTCGCTGAATTGGATTCATGGTGCCACTGGTTGAACTGAATGGTAACAATTGTCTAAATCCCAACATGCCAGATGCTCTAAAAATATTCTGTTGTGGGTCCTTTGCGTAAAGAAGCCTAAAGCAACTGGACTGTGCTGCTGCTCCTGGTGAATGCCCCTGAAGGAACCATTCCAAAGAATTCTCTGGAACAAAATGAGGCTTTTAATTGCTCTAATAAAGGTTGCAGTGTCTTGACTACCAACTTTTGTAAGGAGCGGGGGGGAAATAGTGTGAGAACTTTAGTTTGTAGATCGGCTTATAAAAACTGACGCTTTTAGGGAATGATTAAGAGCTAATGATCTCCGTAGTTTGTCTCCTGTAATTTAAACATTTTTTGCAGTTTTTTATGGATCTGGAAACACTGGCTTGATTACTGCTTACCCAAAATGGTTGTTCCTAGGAACAGCCACTACACTGTGGGCTGAAGGAAAAGAACATAATTTAAAAGATGATATTTTTTTTTCCCTTCCCAAATACATAATTACTTGATAGTTCTCTGAGTTGCATTTTACCCTAATTTTATAAACCCAGTGTTGGGTTTTAACTCACCAGGATATGACTTAGGTTTTGGAGGAGGGAAATATGACTTATAACGAGCCCAAATTCTTAATCGCACCTTTAAGCAATTTCTAGCTCGCTGTGATTAAATGAAACCTGGTGAATCATGGGTGCCTGCAGGGTTATAAACACCATGCCCCAATTGTGGTAACTGTTGTTTGTCTTTCTTTCAGTCAAGTTGTCAGAAACAACATTAGTAACCACCATACAGGCAGCTCTTTTGTTTTTCAATTCCTTCTTTCTCTCTTTGCTGTCTAATTGTTTTCCTCTTAAGAGGCTGACTAAGGGAAAAAAAAAAAAACAAGCCTCATCAGAGTTACCTGAAGATCTGGTAATTTTTCTAGTTCTGTGTGGTTTACACTTTAAAGAGCTGGATTTTTTTCCTCTGTTTGGAGGCTCTAGTCTATGCTACACAAAATCTTACCTTTCTTTCTTCTATTTAACCTCCTTTACTTTCTCTTTCTGCTCTCTCCATTTCCTTTTGTCAGAATGACCTGCTTCTCCTGCTGGTTGTTTCCACTTTTCTCAGGCTAGAAGCTGGCCAGGTGCCAGCAAATAAGAAGGAGAGAAGCTTTATTAGAAGCTGTGGTTGTGAAGAAGGGGGAAACTCAGAATAACACTCAGCACTGGGGAAAACAAGTGAAAATTTGTGTGCAGGATAATGCTTCCGATGCTGAGAGGACTAAAACAATGTGAGAAAGGAGCATGTAGGAAAGACTGAGGCTTTGTGGCATGAGGTAGAAGGGAGTAAGGTGATATAATTGATACTCTATAGGCAGCTCAGGTAACAGTCAATAGAATTAAGATTATCTTGTTTTTTTCTTCAGGGGATTAATGAAAGGTCAGTTTTCAATACCTGCTTCAGATGGATGGTGGTATTTAAAGAATCTTTAGTTTAAATAGTTTATGTGGTTGACAGGCTTTATTTTTGGAATTATATTGGTCTGATCCTGATGAGCCTTTTTGCAACTGAGTATTGAGAAGCTTTCATGCTTTTATTATAGAAAATGCATTTTCATGTTAATGGATGGCAGGCAAAGTCAGGGTCCTTCAGAAATTGCAACTATGATTTCTTGTTTCTTGTAAACCAAGAGTTTTTAAGACCATGGGAGATCCAGAAACTATGATCATGCCACCTTTTCATTAAGAAGTTAGTACATTTATATGAGAACAGGATGTATAAATTACATTTCTTCTTTGCTTCTGGGAATTTGAACCCACATCTCTTACTAACCAGGGTGGTGTTTTAATAATCAGGTAGATTCTCAATGTGTGCCTTATAGGGCTCTGAAGGTGTTTTAAGGTATAGAAAAATTCCATTGCTCACCCTCAAAGTTAAATTGGTGACTCAAGTCCTCCAGGATTGGGGAACATCCATGAATGTTATATATATCATGGATCCACTTGCTGCCTTTAACTGCTAGCAGCAATTTTTGAAGGGTTCAGAAATGTCTTGAGTCTGCAACCACCAGTTAGAGCCTCTGTTTTAGACAGTCCTGGCCATGAGGGTGCACTGACTTAGCTGTCAATCCCAAGTTAATATATTCGTGTTCCCATGTAACTCTATACTGCCTTCCCAGTCATGCTGCAAGTATTCTTTGTGGATCTGTACAGTAATAGATCAAGAAGCAGATCTGGCTTAAAAAAGCATTACCTGAATAAAGGAGTGATGTGCAGAAGTGTAGGGTTTCAAACCCAGCCAACGGTAGACAAGTGTCAGGAACAGCTTGAGCCATTATTATCATCAAAGCCAGTGCAATGTCAAATCATGATTTGAGATGCTGCTGACTCAGGGATTTACACAAAGACAGATGAGTCAAGTGGGTGTTGTTCTTTAAAAAAGAAATGCACAGAACTATAGGCTGCTCTTAATGGAAACATTTGTGTCTTGAAGCTTCAGAAGAAATAGTAAGGTCAACGATTCAAAGAGAAGGAGCAAGGATTAGCTTGGTTCCCAAATCTGCTGGCAAGGGTTGTCTTTTAGGCTTCTTTCCCCAAGGCTCTTTGTGTAATTTTATTTAGTGATACTTGGGTGCATGAATCAGGAACAGGGAACACATTAAAACAGGGGGAGATAAATAAATTTGGGAGATGGAAATATTTCTGCCGTAGTTCACTCTATCTAATGTCCTTTTAAAATCAGCTTTTATATTCTATAAACTTTTTCCTCTGTTACTTGTATGACTTAGTGCTGCTTTTTAAAAAATATTTTCTTTTGTCACTAATAGCCCTCTTGCTTCTTCAGTGTCAGAGGGACCTACCACATGAGTTCTCTGTTGGATGTACTGCCTTTAGAGCAAGATTTTCAGTGAGAAGTAAGGGCTGGATCTGTGTGGTAGAAAGAAACAGGGAAACAAGTGGTGTTCAGATAATGAAATAGAGTCCCAGACATAGACAGCAGAGTAATATTCAAATGAAGCTTTGATTACTTACAGCTATGCCTTTTAAAATAGTTTTTAATGGATTATTTAAATATGATTTTATGTGTTCTAGTGCTAGTATCGATAAAGAAACAATTGCTGGTACCAGTTCACCACAGGCAATGTTGGATCACCATCCTGCGACAGTCATGATGGACTTGCAGTCAGAAGAGGATGTCAAACCTCCTCCTTCTCTGATTATAGACTCACAGCAAAATGAGAACTTAGGACAAGAGGAAGAACACCAACTGGTGCATATTATGGAAAGGTCTCCTTCAACGTCAGTGTCTTCAGTTGATATGAGAGTGATGATGTCTCCTTCCCCTGTACCAAGAAGAGATGAGTTTTTTAGGCTTGAGGTTGGAGAACGTTTTAGACCCATGTGTGGTTATGACCCACAGATGTTACAAATGCTGAAAGAGGAGCATCAAATAATATTAGAAAACCAAAGAAAAATTGGTCTTTATGTCCAAGAAAAAAGGGATGGTTTGAAAAGAAAGCAGCAACTGGAAGAAGAACTGTTGCGTACAAAAATCAAAGTAGAGAAGCTGAAGGCAATACGACTACGCCGTGATCTGCCAGAATACAGCAATATCTAAATATTTTATTACTTCTGTCATATTCTTTGAAATACTTAATAATAAATGCAAAATTGTTTTTTATGTTAATATGGATGGATCAAAATCTGGGCTTGAGACATGAAAGCATATGTTGTTTAAGTACCCTAGAAAAATACCTCGTATGGGTTTGAATGCACCAACTCTTCTGGTCTAAAGTATAATCAAATCCACATTTAAATGTTTAGATTTATTAAAAACCCAAACTTTAAAAATTTTTCCACTTATCTTTAGAGTTGTGATGAGCTAATGAAAATTTAACTCAACTGTTGTTAAAATTTTTGGTCATATGCGTTACTTTTTTCAAATAATCACCTTTAGTATCTTAAGGAAGTTGCAGGTAAATAAATGCATATAAAAAGGAAAAATAAGAGGCTATGTTTAAATGTTTTATTCTTTTCAAGTTGGTAAATCTTATGACAGTAGTGACATTTTACTGATATGTCAGCTTGGAAAACAAAATTATTGGATTGTTATATTTTTTTAATGTTCAGTAGACAGTTGAATAAATGTGCATCTTTTTAAAAGTTAATACTTTTAAATTGTTTCCAGTGGAGAAGTGTTTCCATAGGATGTTATCAAAATAGAGACAATGAATGCAACACTTGGTTTTTAAAACTGCATGCATGTGTAATTTGTGTGTACAGTTACCATGATTGTGTATTCAGTTATAGTAATTATACTGGTGATCAACCACATAAATATCTTCTTTGCTCATTTGCATGCATAATTACTACAATGCATGTGCAACCAAGACAGTTGCAGGTGCCTTTGATCAATATCACTATGACTATAAGCTACTGAAATAAAATAGTTTCTGTATGTAAGTAACATGTGACTTGAAATCAACAGACGACTGTGTTATTCTGGGTCCCTTTTATAGATGCTGTTGTTCCGATCTTTCGATTAGTTTCAAATAAAAAACCCCACATGAAAACAAAATTGATTCTTCTGTCTGTCCTAGTGGCAGCTCTTTCCTCTGTAGTTATGATCAACATTCATAACTGTAAGAAAAGTATGTGGAAAATACCAGTCCCAGATAATTAATTTCTTCATAATTCTTTGTCTTCTGCCTGTTGTGCATGGATCCACGACTGCCTTAGACCTCTGGATCCTTACTCCCTGTAACAATGCTTTCCCCTTCCTCTAACCTTTACAGCAAGAAAAGGAAATGAAGGACAGCATCAAGGAAAAAGACTGAACAAAGGAAATGTAGTTCTTCTGGTGCCTCCCATCTCAGAGGGCCCCAACAGAATGAACAAAAGCAATAGGAAGGAGACTATTTCTTCCTCACTCCTGTCACTACTGTTTTCCCAAATTTTCTTCTTTCTCCACTCGCACAAATCTCTGCATGCAAACATGGGGCACTGGTCTGTGTCAGCAAACTCTCAATGAGGTAAGCCTCAGACCTCCTTGTTGGTCTTCTGAGTGAATCAGGTTCCACAGGAGTAGGTACTTATTGAAAACTGAAAACTGGGAGCATGTAAAGTGTAGTTGAGGAAAAGAATTGTAGTTAAATTTTGTGATAGAATAATCTTGACTGTCACTGCCCAGGATAACTTTAACAGGTTTCAGGTAGAAAAAGTAAAGGAAGCAAGTCGTCTATTCACAAACTAAAGAAAAATATAGAGCAGTGAAAACAAGTGTTGACAATGTGGAGTTCCTCAATACTTTTTCTCTTGTTTTCTTGAGAAGAGAGTACTGTAAATGTTTTGGGAATTTTTGTGTGCACTGAAAATGATGGTGCCTGGATAAGTGGCCTTTGTTCCAGTACCATTGTTGGCTTTCTGGTATATTTCTTAGTTCAAGGACATTGATCTGTTTTTGTGTATCTGGAAAGGCTTCAAGGAGATACTCACTTCTCTTGAGTTTACAAGAATCAAAATGCTGGCTTTAATAAATAAATATAGATTTTATTTTTTCTGCTTCTCAGAAATGGGAAGCAGCACTACATTATCTGCCCTTGTCTTGTAATTTGGAAATGCATGATCTTATCCTTTCAGCTGAAAATCAGAATTCTGGTTTCCAATGGTAAGGAATTAATTTCTAGTTTCTGTTCTTATATATTATATGAATATATAAGAGCAAGTTTCTAATAGTTCATGAAAAAATTCCCACATGGCTCATTGTCTTACAGTGGTTTTGAATTGTAGGTACTTTTAACACTGGCCACTGATGCTAGATGGAGAGGTGACTTCCAGCGTTTCTACTAGCATAGTATTTTTATTTCGTGGACTAGAACTGGAGGAATTTTCAGTCTTGGAAAGCTTATAGTCTTTTCTGAGCTGGCAGGCAAAGTAGTTGCAAAAATAGGATTGCATAGAGCAAAGTCTCCCTTGTGTTCTTGATGTTGGAAGGGGAAGGATGCAAATGAGTTAAGAAATAAAATACACTGTCCCCTTATACTGGATGTTCTTCCATGTTTTGTTGTTCTGACTTTGTGTCACTTGTTAGTGGAAGACTTTCATCTGTAAGCAGCATGTCTAGTTCAGAGATCTCATGCTTCTCATTTGCTGTGTTCTCAGTTTTGTTTCGTTTGACTTTCGGGGAGACATCTGTTGAGTGCCTATGGAGCTTGCTCCTTTCTTTACTAGTGAGGTGATTATTTCCTTTCACTAGAGAAGTGTTTCCTCCTTCAGTGCCATTATATTGCTCTGTCAGTACAGTGTGGTGCTGACTATATGCTGTATGCTATATGGTGGATTTGCGTTTCTTTCTCACTCTACATCTGCTTTACAGTATCAGGTTATCTTTCTGAATCTGGCTTCTCACTTCTCTATGCTGGTTCCTGGTTTTTTTTCTTGTATTCCTAATGTTGGGTACATGCACCACAGCTGTGGCTGATCCTTCTGGACCATGAAGTGCTATGAATTTTTACTGTTCCAGCAAATGATACAGTGCTAGCATGTGTGAAAGGGATGGTAGGAAGCCCTTCCCTCCTTCACCCTCATTCTTATCCTCTTACTCCCTTTGCTACATCTGGCAGTGCCATTCCCTGTCTGCATGTTTATAATGTACAGAGTACAAGCAGAGTAATTTTAGGCAAGGACAAATTTCTACCATATGTTCATGTCCTTCTACCAAGATAACTGGAATAAACAGGCTGTAGGAGTAACTTAATTCCAAACATCTAATGAATTTTTGTTTAGGATTAGAATAAAAAACTGCACCTGTGATAACTTTGTGATAATTGTGATAACATTTTGTGTGATTTCATCTATCCAAGTAAATGACTAACAAGCAGTTTATAATTTCATCACTGCTACCTAAGTTATGTTGCTTTTTTGTTCCTGCTTCTCCCTGTAAGCTTTTGATTCTTGTAGTATGCTTGCTGTAGATGAGAATTCTTATCAGGTAAAAATGGCAATAGAGAATACTCCAAAACTGGGAGAGATTGGTTGTAGCTAATTGTACTTGTCATACCCCTGTTTTCTAACATTTTCCACTTAACTAGCTTAAATTTATTTATTTCATTTATATCTCTACACATTTCTGACTCGGGATTTTTTCCTCTCCTACAACAAAAATGCATAAACTTGAGCTTACATACTGCGTTCTTTGGGCAAACTTGTGCTCCCTGGATTTCCAATAGTCAAAGCCATTAAGTTCCTTATAATCAAATGGTAGTTGTTTCTGAGTGGGAGGAAGAAACAAGTAATTGTGCTACCCAGTCTACCTGGTTAAGCTGTTTTTTAAAATTTCCTATGTCTTTTTTTAAAGTGCTTTAGGATGCTTCTGTGTCAGTTTTAACTTTAGAAAAATAATAAAACAGTTACTCAAGAAGGTGATAAGACCTTGTTTTCCTACGAGGTTGATTACTTTTCCATTTTGCCTTTGAAAATAAAAAGAAGCCTCTAAAAAGAACATTTTTAGCATTAAAATGCATTAAATATAGCTTCTCAGTGTGTATTCCTAACAAGTAAGGCCATTACTCTGTTTTCAATATCCAGATCTTAAATCATTTGAGAAATCTTACTGCTTGTGTCTTAGAGCAAAAGAAAAAAGGTGCTATTTACAGTAGTTAAAATAACATCTGATAGCTCTCTGTATAACACAGGACTAAATTTCAGTCATTCTGCGACCTCTGTTTCTGTGTTTTATCTCTGCTAAAAGCAAAAATATTCGTCTTGGTATCAACCTGTGTGTAGTAATGCTTGCTCTTAAATGGCATCCAGTTTGTCTGGGTGAAGTTTTTCTCCATACTGTAGATGCAGTTTCCTGAAGTTCCTTTGAACACTAAGTAACAAAATGAGTTCTTCCTTGTAAAACTTACAGTTGTCCAGTGGTAAAATAGTTGAAAACCTTGCTTTTGATTCGTGTGTGTGGGGAGGTGGATGAGGGTCAGAGAACCCAAGGAAAGCTCAGCCATCTGTAGGCATTGGCATTCCCCACTGCCCCTGCCTTTGTTCCATGCTATGGGATTTTCACACTGTTTTATCCTAGTGATTACACAGAATGTTTTGTTGATGCATCCAAATTTCTCTTCAGTTTAACATCTTGTTTGACTCTATATTACTCACACAAGAAGAATATAATATAATTTAAGTTGAATACTTAATCAGCAGTTACTCCACATAATTTGTGATTTCTATTTGCTCTTTAACCAAACTGCAGACTTGGAAAATGCTACTGATTTTTTTGTATTTTACATATGCAATTATATATATTTTCTTAAAAGGAGTCATTGTTTCCTGGCCATTCCCTTTTGGCTCTTGATTTTCATTCTTAGTTAGGCACAATAACTAGCATAATTTGACATAAATATCATGAAAAAATAATTCCACTGGCTTATATTGCCCCTCCAGATTTGGTTGACTTCAGGACCCAGTTTGGTTAAGGCTTAGTCATCTTGTTTACAGTATTCTGTGTGTCACCATTTGCTTGCTTTGTATGTTGTTATAAGAGCCTTGCCTGTATTGCTAATGCTTTCTCAAAATACATTAATTTTCAAAGTTTGGAACTTTCTGCATGCTTGAAATAAGTAAACCAGTTTATAAATTACTGATTTAAAATTTTGTATTTTTAGCTTTCATTTAACAGAAGCAATTGGACAAAGTATTTATCTAGTTTGGGGATGGGGAGAAGGGATATTGGAGTGCCTGTGGTTAGTTGCTACAATATTGTTTGTATCCTGCGTTGTATCAGATGAAAACTTGCAGTAGTGTTGAGTTGTGTTTGTTACTAATCACTGAATATGTCATGTGAGAGAAGTAACTCAGCAGCAGTTTGCAGATAAATTTTGCATAAGGCACTTGTTGATAGTGTTAAGAATACAATTTTGTGAAGTCAAAACGTTTCTGTGTGTTAGGTAACAGAGATACAGGATTAATACCAGTATGTTACTATTGCTATTGCCGTGTTCTCTATTGTAATATGGCATTTGTTTTGGGCTGCACTGTAAGCCACATCCAAACAAAACTGACTTGTAAACTCTGCAGATTTCACCCAAGTAATGTTTGCATTGCTTTGCATTGTAAGGAGGCTTTGGCAGTAGGTTGTACATGACAGGATGACCTTAGCAGCATTAACTATCAGTTTGACCAAGCTACTTTCTGCTGTATTACCTTCTCTCAGGCTATAATGTCTGTGTTCTATAAATGTGTTTGTTGGTGACTCATCTTTTTCCTGTGAATCAAATTGCAGGGAGAATACTCTGTTTAGCATATATTGAATTTTTATCATCTTCCCTTTGTAGTGTTCCAGTTTCCCTGTGCATTGAAAAAGTACTTGAAACTTGGCATCAAACTGGTCTTTGGCCATTTCTAAAAAACCTCACTCAAGTTTGTCTTAATCTGTAAGTCATTAACAAGCACAGAAGGTGGTCTTTTTCAGAATAAGTTTGTTACACTTTGGATGTAGTCCGCGACAACTGATTCTTAGGAAAGCCTTTCCAGCCTGAGCGCATTGCACTCTTGGGAGTGGATCAGGGAGTTCTCAGCTGTAAACACCTTGAATGAAAGCAAGAAAATGTGTCTGTAGTTTTTTACCAGTAACAGACAGCCTCAGTGAGGAAGACACTTTGTTTTGATCCAGAGGTGGCAGACAGGGATCTCAAGCATGCGTGCCCTTCTTTTGGGACAGTAAGGATTTCAGAGCTGTTGGACTGCCCAGCTGGATAGGTAATGGCCCAGCTCTTTTGCAAAAAGACCAGCAATAGCCTGGAAAACATGGCTTGTAGCTCTGTGATTCAGATTGCTGCATAGTGTATGTGCAGAAAAGGACTGGACTAAGTTAGTTTAGGGAATTTAGCCTTTGCTGTTTAATTAATTCTGCTAGATAAAATCTATTCCTTTCAGAATAGCTTTTGTTGTGAACTGTATGTGCTCATTTGCTGTGCTTGAGTTTTGAAAATACACAATTCCTAAGTAAACTTCTGAGATGGCACTGAAGATATTGTTCAGCAGTGCAGAACTTAAATATACTTGGAGAGTTTCAGAAACTTTAGTTCTGAAGATCTAGTGGGTATCTCTATCTCTAAAGCTTGTTTTCAGAGGAAATATAGATAAATTTAATCTTTTTCTGACTCTCATCCTTCTCTCATGAGTGTGCCCATGTGTTTATGTTCATAGCCACACATACCCCACGAGATGCACCTAGGGGCAGTTGATAGGAAGAGCTGCATGTGCTGCAGAGGCTTTCCAGTGACACCAAGGGTCAAAGCAGTCCTTTGGGAATAGCAAATAGAACCAGTCTGCTGATGGAAAGCTGCCACATCTCCATGTCTTCTAGCATTTCCTTATATAAGTGGTCAGCTCAGGATCAGAAGTAGGCAGGGTTGACATAAAGTAGGCTCTGTTAAAGGCATCACAAATTTAAGGCTTTCTGCATGGAATCATCTTATTAATTTGCATTGGAATTTCTATGCAATTGAAGTTGTATTCAGTTTTCTTACATCCAGAGCCAGCAAAGGTGGCACCATAAATACCTCGTACCTACACAATGATGAATTTCTTCTCTTCCCTCCTTCATTTTCCCTGTTCTATTTTGCTCTCCTAGTAAGAATTATAACTAAAGCTCTAGGTTTTTGTGTTTGGGCCATAAATATTACTTTTCTGCTTGGACTCCTGAATGGATTACATTTATGTAAATCAAAGTTATGTAACTTGATTTGGAAAGATTACTTCTTCCCTTTCCAAATATTTCGTCAGCCACTCTGCAAGTAATCATTGCTGCATAACACATGAAAATTCTAAAAAATATGACTCATCCTTTGTGTGCCTCTTCCCAGGGTAATGTCATAAATTTTAAACAGTCCTGTTTAAATAATTTAGGACAGGAATATGTTCTGTTTTATGCTTGTGACAGTGGGCATAAGTTTCATTGATTACTTGTATTTTAAGGACTCTTTACTATAATCCAGGGAAGTCAAAGATGGCCATTAACAAACACAAACAGGATAATAAATGTGTTTTTACTTCCAGTATGTGCTAAAACAGATGTTAATATGAAGGCCATGTAATCTTAATAAATCCCTTTCTGCCTGCTTGCCTTTTGTTACAGACCTAAGTCTTTGTATTTTAGGAACAGAGGTTTTGTACAGTAAAGAAGTGGTTTTATTTTTCTGAAAAAATGACAGAAGTAATAAGAAATTATTAAGAGAATGCCAAACCACGTACTTTTAAACTACCACATATGGGTTTAGCTGAGTATCTCCCACTTACATTTAAACACAAAAGGATGAACACTTATATCTGCAAACTGCTTCCAAAAATGACTGCTTTTTGAGCAGGCTACAATTAGCCTGTGACTGTATAATAGTCTATTAACTATTTTTTAATAATGTGGGCTTTTTGATAATTTAAATATTTGGAATATTTTAATATCACATTTACACTATAATTTATTGCAATAACATTCAATTTTTACAGAACCCAAGACTAAATTTTGCTTTCGGGTATCACTTTTGTATTTATTTTTTGCAGTAAAAACCTCTTTACTTGACAAATTAATCAAAACAACTTTCAGTGTGGATGGCAACATTGAGGACTGTAGTAAACAGTCGATTTAGATGGTATTTGACTGGTTCCAATGTTTTACCGAGCTGATCTGGCTCACTGCACCAAATGATGCCTGCAGCCTTTCAGAATTCTCAATGATGCTGCTTTTTCCTTTGATAATAGGACTTGCACATCTATTTCTGTGGACTTGACAGAAGCTTTCAGCTTAGTTCATTAAATTTTTACAGTGAAAGCTGGAGTCAGTTGGATTTTTAGACAGCTGAGAGGTTTAGGAAGAATAGTTTTCTGCCGTGGAGCTGTAATTTTGAAAGTATGTGCTCTCAATCCTCCCTCCTCTACAGCTGATACTCTTAAGAAGTAAATGTTTCATTAAATGGTGATGAGAGGATTAATCCTACATATTTGTATTAAATACATCTACCAGCTCTTTATTGTTTATAGAAGGTTCATATTTGAAAATAAAGGTTACATACTCAAGTGTTCAAAAACTTACAAATAGCACAACCTGAACCAGTTTTCACATTCTATTGGGTATAGTCATTAAGAACATGATTAAGGATTTATTTCTTTCTGTAGTTTTCCTTGCCAGTTCACAGAATGGACTGTGGCAACTCAGTGAGTCACTATTCAGTATTTTCTTTCCACCTCTTTGTTCAGTTATAGAGCTACACCTTGTTCTCAGCACATTTTTCAAACTATTTTGAATTAATTAGCTAATATTTTTTTCCTTTGGTGCTCATTGTGATAGTATCTGAGTGCCTATGAGTTGTAATTACATTTCACAACGTCCTTGTGAGACAAAAACTTGGTATAATCTCCACCTTCTAGGAGATAAAGTGCGAGTTGAGGCAGAGAGAATAACACCAAGAAGTCCTACTTTTATGGAAGGTGCAGGCTGAATCATGGAGAGCTGCATTGTGTCAGTGCTTTAGGATACTGTGCAGTTAATCTTCCCCAACCACAACTTCCAGTTACACCCATGAGTGTTCGCTGCTAATACAAACGAGACTGAATCACAAGTCAGGCACTCAGGCAAATGTTTGTTGCTGAAAGTTGGGGTTAAATTACTTTCTTTATGTCACAGGGATACTACAGTAGACCTGCAAGTAAAGTCCAGTTCTTTAAGGCATTATTCAGCTTATCTAACCACAAGATTGGACTATCTGTCCTTGCAGCGTTGTCCACCCCACACCTTTTGCAATTTACAGTAAAGCAGTGCAGGGATGGCAGAGGCAACATCAGCCTTTTTTCCTTCCACTTTTCCTGCCTTTCCAGTAGTTCAGTGCTCTGCCCTGAATGAGCAAGAGGTCCCATGGCAGTGTAGTGCAGAATGTTTTCTCTAAAGACTTTTTCACAAATGTATATGCACAAGTGGGGCAGATCAAGTCACTGGAGCACCTTATATTTTGCTTCTTCAAACTTTGCTTGACTTCACAACCTTAGAACTATTCACTTGGTGGCAGATGGATCATAGGGGTGGTGGGCAGGTAGATAATGTGGTTTTGTACCACAAGGTTGTTAATCTTTTGGGTTTTGGAGCAAATTAACATTTCTAAATAGATTATTCCATTTAATTTGATACTTTTAGTGTAAAACAGGGCTGAAAACTTTATCTTTCCCCTTTAAAGTAATAAAGCAAATTACTGCATTAAGACATCACTGAATTCAGTGTACACCATTTAATATCAAGGCATTGAGGTTTGCACATGATACAGTGATTCAAGCTTTAGTGTGTGCTTTGCCTATGTGGACTTGTCCACTAGAAGATACTTCTCTGATTCTAGACCTTCTGCTGGTCCTAAACTAAGAATCAATTTGGGTTTGTCTTGCAGAGAATGATCTGTGAAAAGGATTCAGTTCAGGAGCTTAATTACCTCCATCTCTTATGCTGCACCTATTATCTTCCATTGCAGCACTGTTCACCTGCAGAGCAACTACCAAAACAGAGTCTGTAAAATTTTATAGAACTGTGTTACAATTACAGTATTTTTAAGCTGACTACTTTTAAGACCACTGTGGTGGTCTTAATAATTGAATTAGGGAAAAAGTTGAAGGATGGGGAGAATGGGCCCTGTTTATCAGGATGTTGTGTTTATGTGAGTGCCCTTATGTGCTCAACTGCTGGCCATTTTTAATGGGTCAATACCATGTTGTCTTTATTTGGTTTTTTCTGTTGTCATTTTCCACTTCTTTTTCCCCTGTTATTGCCTAATCAGCTCTTGTTCTTATTTTTTCCTCCCAAGTTGTCCTGTGATTTCCCTCAGTGTTTTCCAGCTGTACATTTTCATAGTGAATCTTGTATTTTGAGGGTCAGAGATGAGAGGTAGTAAGTTGGTTTTTTTTGCACCGTCTTCTGCTCAGAAAATTCCAACTCTCTGGTCCTCGACTCTTAAACTGGACCCCAGTCCCAGTCTGCCTGAGTGGTTCTCCCCAGCCATCCTCCTAACATATCCTGTTGTCTTCTTACTCTTTTACTCCCTGTCTGGTTTCTTTCCCTGCATGCTTTGCTTCCAGCTCAGATTTCCAGTCTTTTGCCCAATTGCCAGTTTTCCACTGATTCAACATCAGCTTTCCTTACCAGCAATAGTCTTTCTTGTCAGGCTTCATCTCTGAAATTGCTTTTGTTTGTAGCTGCTCCTCATCCCTTCTGCCATCCTTACCTGTTTGGTGCTAGGAGAGGAGGAGAAGATGGTTTGAAGGACAGGGCCGTGGAAAAATTCGCTGTTGGAATTGTGGAAGAAACTCAACTTAGGTCTGAGCGGTGAAAGCTGTGACTACTGAGAAACCTATTCTGGGCCTCAGTTAGAGCATGTCCAGTGTGTAATCCTCTAGAAATTAAGCTATAGAGACTGTGCAAACTGCACAGTCTTTCTAAGAGCTTTTAGCTTTCAGGAATGGAAGTTTCACCTTAGCAAAAAAAGAGAAAAAGTGTTGTCTCCTCTGCGATTTTTAGATTATTTTCTAGAGTATTGAGTGAATAGAGCTTCTACAAGGGAGAAGAGTTCATTGTGGCTAAGACTGGATTAATTTGTGATTTTTTTTCTTATATACAGTGATTTTTCTTTCACTGCCTGTTTTTATGTACATTGTGTGTGTGTGTGAATACGTGTGGTTAAACTGAGACAGCTAGCATGGAAGATGTACTATAGAATCATGAAGGCCTGGCAAAGTTATTAGCTATGAAGGCCTGGCAAGGTTATTAGCTTTGTAAAACAAAATCTACTGAAGAAAATCCCCATACTATTGCATGGCCAGGAATCTAGAGGCTTGTTTGATTGGCATTTCAACTTCTTTGAAACATAAGTTTAAAAATATTTTTTTTTCTTTTATCATTTGCATTTTTGTTTAAAAATAATTTTTGATGTAGAACAATTATGTGTTTTCCAAAGAAAATATTCCTGCTTGAAGTACCAGTCTTTAGGTGAGTTTGTTACCTATGCTCATACATGCAAAATGAATTACAAATACATTTTGTCTTGGAAAGAGAGGTACAAAGCTATGGGTTGTAATAAAATTACTCTGAAATGTCATCCCAACTGTCATTGATTCCTGTAGGATTAGGGCAAGCCAGCTTGACTCTTACTGTTTGTGCTCCTCCTGAAGTCTCACAGAAGTGCCATGGGAAGAGTTACTACATATTTTTCCATCTTGGAGGCACACTGATATACATTTACATGTTAGCATAGTATTAAGTTTATGATTAGACTGAAATAGCTTTGCAAGTGAAAGATAATGCTATCTGACTCATATTTCTTTAAATATTCCTGGGATATCTTAGGAGTGTAACATATAGATCTTCCATAGGCACCTAAACATTTAACTGCTATGTAAATGTCTGTTCTCAAAATGTTATGAGTTGATTTAATTAAGGAACTTTTCGATTACTTCCTCTGCTCAGAAGAAAGAGATAGTGCCAGCTCCGTGGAGCAAACTGATGGCACCTGAGGCAGAGACACTGCAGAGGCTACTGCAGAGCACTGGCTTTGAGTTTGGGCTGTGATTCATTCAAAGTTCAGATTTTTTCATTTCTCCCTCTATTTCTTAATTGTTCCTTAGTGCTATAGTGTGCAACTTGGATCAAAGTTGTCTTCTCTGAGCTGTAATTTTTGCATTGTGACAGTACTTTTTATTGAAAAGATTCAGAACAGTTGAGGGAAAACTCACCTGTCATTTCATACGTGGTTACATCGTGGAAGTTGAGGTGTGGAGGTGATGGGTAACACAGGAGCCATGGTTTAAAACTCACCCCAACCTAACAGTAGCTGCTACAAAAAATGGGCAGCCTCCCAGTGTCCTTGGTCCAAACTGCACATACCCCTTCCCTGTATTGACTGTAGCTGTGATGGGATTCATTGAGCTGTCTTTCCTGCAGCTGGTGGATGAGAAGCAGAGCGGGAGAGGGAAGGAAAGGTGAGCTCATGGGCTTTGGCAGCAGCCTGCAGTTGGATGGGGTTAAGCCATCCATTAAACCACACCCAGGCCAAGCTGCCAGTGCCTGGCTCACTGGAGTGTGCCTTCACTCCTCAGAGCAGCATGTGTGTACTCAGGGTGCTGCAGCCCACAGTGCCCTGAGAATGAACGCTTGGGTTACCTCGGGTAACTTGGCTTTCATAGCGCAGCCGCTTTTCTTGCTGTGCTGGGAGTAACCTAACGCGCTTAATCGATGCATTTTCTCTAAATCCTGCTCATCAGAAACTGGTTAAACTAGTTTGCCATTGGAATGCTCCCCGTCCCCTCTCCTGGATCCCGTCCTGATTTCTGTAAATCATCACCTTCCTGGGGCTGCTGAAACTTTTCCTCATATCAGCGAGGCTATGGTTTATGTCTTGAAACCTAAGCCTTGTTTTCTCAACCACAGAGAGAAAGCTTCATTTGTGGAAGCTTTTCAAAGCTTTGTTAGCCATTAAAGTCTTTAAAGTTCCCTAGCCCTTCCTTTGGAGGACAGCCATGCCTCTTGCTACCATTTCTTCATGGTTAAGCAAACCTCACTATCAGGCTGGGCTTTTGACTGCTTGGGAGAGAAATGAGTGGGCATGGTTTCCTGATGTTTCTCATACCTCAGTGTATGCCTGGTTGCTGTTACTTATTATTTTCACTCTGAACTGATTAACTGCAGAGCTCAGAAGGTACAATTGCAGTTTGTCTTCCAGGGTTTCGACGAATCCAGCTCTATTTCAGATACTGCCTATGGTCACTGAGCAGCAAGGGGCTTCTGTTGAATCCAGTGCTTGCTGTACCCCTATATCAAACACTGAACTTAGTTCCTGTGCATAACATGCCATTCTCATTTCAGTTCCTGAAAAGCTCACGGCACTGTATTTATTGAATTTGAATATTCTGCTATTGCACTAGAATAATCTTTTAGGTTAAATAGGTGTGGAGCTGAATACAAACAAAACTGATAAGATAAAAAGAAGGTTGAATGCAAGTACCTAATCAGCATTGCTGGCGAACAGGTTTAGGTTTCCTATGCAAGGAAATTATATGGAAGATAATTTTGAGAGGATATAATTATTTTTACATAAAAATGTTTAATTAAAAAAAAATCATACACTTTAATCTGAAACTATACTGTAGTTATTGGTAAAAGGAAGATAATTTATATACCATAGAATTGTTATTGAATATTTCTGTAAGCAGAAGTTATGGTAATTCAGAAGACAAATTGAAGGAAGAAATCTGAACATTGCAGAGGCTATAATTTTTCATTTTCCCTATGGGAACATGGTAGTATTGCATGGAATATTGGTGCCCAGTTTCCTTCTTACTGGGGACAGGTTGCTTTGGGAATAATTTTCAACAAAAGTCACTATTACCAAAGGCTCTCAATTTCCAGCTTTATTTCTAAATTATTGGTTTTCTAATTATTTTAAATGAAGATAAGAAAAATTTGAACACTTGTTATTGACTTGAAAGTTAAGCTACTGGTGATTCGGATAATACCATCCAGGATGCCCTGAGTAAAAGAGCAGTGACCATAAAACAGATCTCAGGGGTCACCAAACTCATGTGGGAGGTCAGGGAAGGCAACAAAGACGTGGTCATTTGTTTATGGATGGCCATCCTTCAAGACAGAAGAAGAAAATTCTGCAGTGAAATCTCCAGTTCTTGCATTAATAATTTAAATTCTTAATATAAGGAAAGTAGTTGTTGATTAAACTTAGAGAATCAGTTAGAAAAACAAAAAGAAAACCATGTGTTTATCTGTTGAATCAATTTACAATTAGAAGCTCAATATAGAATAAAATTAATCTTTTGCAAGGAACAAGTTTCCTCTCTTCCCCCTCTCTCTTTCACTTCTCTAAATCTGATCACTTGTTGTTACTGAAGATCCAATAGAGCCTTTTACAGAGATGCAAGGATTTTTTGTTACTGTCTGGTTTCTTTACCAAGATTAATCTACAAAGAATTTCCTACATTTTAAAAAGGGTTACTCTATTCCATATTCTTATCCTTCAGTGAAATGCCAGTGTTCAGTAGCTGCTCTGTTATTCCTTGGAGATGGGGACACATCTGCTGCCTGAAACTACAGATGTTGGCTAATGCACTGAAGGAACATCTACGTATGGAAAATCCTGTCTGCTTTAGGCACTGCGTTAGCATGGGGTTCTGTACAGACAATACAATTTTTAAAGTGTTTTGGAAAGAAAATTCAACTCAATAAAGACAGCATTTTTCATTTAGATAATACCTTTTTACTAAACACTAGTCTGAAAAGTTGCACTCCTTTTAGGCATGTACTTACAAGTATTTTGCAGTTTTAAGAATATGTAGACTTGATGTAGAGGCGTTAAAGCTGCTTCTTTGTCAGACTATTACTGTGAGCAAGAATTTCCTCTTGTTGCTTCTCCTTTAAATACCAGCACACTTGCAAATTTTGGAAAGGTTAGTCTGTGGCATAAGCACTTTTCTGTAACAGATTTGTATAGCTGAATCCCAGATGGAATCAAAGGAGCAAACAGATTTAAGCTTTTAACCAGCATGCAAGGGTATTTTAATGAAAATTAGTCTGATTCTCCTTTTGAAGCTGTGCATGTGCTGAAAAGGAATGCCACAGATATATTCCTTTAGGTAATGCTGGTGACTTCTCTACCATCACTTGTCTCAGATTGCTAACTCTTGAAAGCATGTGTTTGTTCTTAATCAATGTTATAATCAACTGCTGTCTGTCCTATTATCATTTCTTAACCTTATTAACCTAAATATTGCCTATTAATATTTGCATCCATGACACAACTGGATAACTGTTGACAAATCTAAATCAATCTAAGCCTAGTAACAGTGTTTGAGGTGGTACATACTCAAGAGATGGTCTGTTTCAAGATTTGCACAATTACTTATTTTTGAAGGATGCAAGGAAAGGAGTTGAAATTATATTTTGTATTATTGCAGTTATGGTTATTCTGCCACTTAGTAGAGATGACTTCAGCTCCAGATCTAGTTCCTGGACTCCTTTGTTCCCTTTTCTGAGTTCTGTGTTGCTGTCCTTGCTTTCAAAACATTGCCCAGCACTGTCTCATGAGCTTCTGTGGTCATTTCCCTTTTGCTTTTTTTCAGCCTTTCCTTTTACTCTTTTTCCATTCTTACCGTCTTGTATGTATGTCAAATTAGGAGCTCACTTACTAATGCAACAAATAATCTGATTTCCCTGGAAGTACATACTTTCTGAAACAATGTAATGTGGGTTTGTTTTCATTTTGTTTTTTTTTTTTTTCAGGATGAGTCCTTATGTGGTGTTCTGTCTCAATCCAAACTTGCCATAAGGACAGGAAATATACCACTTTGTTTATATAAGACGAAATGTGTAGATTGTCCTTGATTGTTTGAAATGCAAAAGACTTTATTAGGAGAACCTGAGATATTCTTTGTTATTTTATTTCCCTTTTAGATGCACTGTATTTGCCAACATCAGGGACTGCAAAGGAAGAAGCAGCTCAGGAAGCACCTGACTGCCTTGTGAAATATTTCAGTGTCGTATGGTGTAAAGCATCAAAGAAAAAGCACAAGAAGTGGGAAGGCGATGCTATTCTTATTACAAAAGGAAAGTCAGTAATATTGAAAGATATGGAAGGCAAAGACATTGGCAGAGGTACAGTAGAATTGCATACTTGCTCGAGGGAGCACCTGGCAGAAAATCACTGTGCTTTGAATTAGCAGAAACCCAGCTCTTTAGGTATTTTAGTTCTTCATACCAATGTTGACCACAGGATGAAAAATCAGTAGAGATTTTGAGTTTGCTTTTGGTTTGTCTTTTTTCTTGTGGGGTGGGGGGAAGACTGCAAGAAAGTATATTTATTACATATAAGGCAGATGCATGGGGGAGGCTGGAGCAGGCTGAATAACATAATTCACAGAAACACCAAATGCTAGTCCAAAGAGAGGATCTGGAAATCATCGGCTGTACTAATTCAGCAGAAATGCCAAATGAGAGATGAATTGTTGATTTTGGTTGCTCACATAGTGCAGAAGTGAAGGAGTTAAAATTTGGGGAAAAGATACAGGTAAGTTTCTTGTAGATATTCCAGTCAGCAGTAGGGCAATCAGGAATTTCAGAGGTTGGATCTCTACTTTTCAGACAGTCAAACAGCTAAAAATATTATCTTTGTTGGAAAGACAGGCAAACAGCAACATTTTCCAGCCCAGCCAAAGTCAACTGTGTAGCAATTTTTAGTCTTGTAGTTTTAGCAGCAGCTGCTGCTGTAAGACATAGTTTGGGTTGATATCAGAGTTAAAAATAAGACTTGCAAACCATAGGCTGCCATCAACTTGAAGCAGTAATTTTTTACTGAAAGCAAAGCAAGAATTAACTTTGCTAATGGAGCCAAAGATATTTTGTCAGGGAGTAGGATTGGATAATGTTTCTGCAAAGCATAATTTGATTAATTTTAGGTCAGAGATGGCTTCTCTGCTCTTTTTTTACAATCATGACATTGTTAGCCTTATTAGGACCAGGCAGTTTTGATTTTCAAATCAGTCTGTGACTTAGAAGTTAATTTGAATTTATTTATAGCAAAGCAATATATGTACAGACTTGCTTGTTTTTGAAAAAGGCAGAGTGAAAGAGAGTAATGCCTGGAATGCATCAGCCACCACCCTGTTGTTCTTGTTTTTTTCAAGTTCTGTCTTCTTGAATTAGCAGCAAACACAATAGAAAAATGAACATTGTGATTTTCTCTGGTAAAAGTTTTTTTACCGTGTTTGATGGTGTCAGAGGGCACAACAATACTAATGTCATTAGTGCTAATTTGCCCATTTAGAGTTGCTTTCACTACTTGCTGATTCTAAGAAAATAATAAATTGACCAATTTAAGGAGTGTGAGTTTTAGATTTCTGCATTTATTTAGCTCACTGAGTGAGAAGGAAAGGCCCAGTAGTGGTGCTTACCTCCAAAACCATATATAATACTGGGAAGTTTATAGGGAATGTGCATGAACCCTCAGGATTATTATTTTTAAATGGGAAGAAAAAGGCAAAGGAAGAATTTTTCTTTTTTTCCTTAGGTTTACCAGGGTTGGATCAAGGGTGGCACAAGGGAACCTAAAATCAGCACAGATTATAGCTGATTTTTGAGGCAGCAAAACATCTTTCTGTTCTCCCCTGCAATGTCCTAATTCCTTAATAATGCATTGCAAAGAATTTAGGACGTGCTGTCTTGTAAATTGCTGTATGTTACAGAAATGGTTATTTCTGGCAGCTGCATAAACAGTTGAGTTTTGTAGTTTTTCTTTTTGCCTTCCCAGTTTCCATCTACCCTTAAAGCCCTTCCTGTCTTAGAATTAGATTTTTCTGGCAGAATCTGCACAGGGGTACACCTGTATTCAGTATGTTCAGCCTGAAGCTATGTAGAGGTAGTAACAGAAAACAAAAATGCAGAGCAAAGGAGATCATAAATGCCCTCCCTAAGCATCCTATTTAGGAAGACACATGTATTCTTTTGTATTCGGGCATCTTCAGCTCTTTCCTGGAGACAAGTGTTCCTTCAAGAGCCAAACAAGGTTTGCTGTGTGCTTTCTGAATACTTTCAGAGGAGAGGGAGAAAAGTATCTCCCTTTCCCTTTTGGCCAGACTATTTTTCAGCACTGCTTGGACTGTGAAACACCTCAGTAATCTTTTCCTCTTAGAGGAATTCAAATGCAGACCTTCACCTTCCAATCTTTCACATTCCTAGAAGCTGCAGACCTGAGCTTTGCAAACAGCTTCCAGGATTTATATATGGTGTTTGTTGGGTAAAATGTGCCTTGGGAGGCCTTGCTTCTTTCTTCACAGCTGAGTAATTTAACTGCTGGTCTACACAGTAATGCCTTTTGTTTGTTTGGCCTGACTAAGGATCCAAGCCTGTTTATCCAAATTTACACAAATTCAACAATTGAGGTAAAGAATTCTGAAACAGAGATGTGGCTCTGACCTCTCTGAGTTAAGAAAATAAATTATATATTTCCTCTGTTTTTTATGTGAGAGCTTCAACCAGTAGAATGCTATTTAAAAGAAGGAGACCCCACTCTTTCCTACACTGTTGTCTTGAAAGGAAGTGGCAGCTGTAGCTGAATTTTGTAATGAGACCAGTAGTGTTTGTAGCTGCCCTGAGAATGCCCACCTGACCAAGCCCAACAACTATTGAACTTGCTCATAAATCTTGGCAATAATCAGAGAATGTTCCAGAGCATATGTAGAAGTGAAGATTTCAGACGCATCTGAATCTTTAAGTGTAAAAAAACTAATTTAGAATTATTTTAAAAGTAGAATACACTGTGTAGATCAATAGCAAGAGGGGTTAGGAGAGGGGGTTAAGAAGCAAGACACTTGTTTTGGCAACATGAAAGAAAGGGATAAGGATGTAGGATGGTTATTAAGGCAAACTTCTGGATTTTACCATAGGGGTCTAATTTTTGAAAGTTCTCCTGAAGAGTTGTGTGACATTCAGTAGACTTGGTTGGTGATGAGGATGACTGAGTCTTTGCTCATACACTCTGCTATCTAATTTTGATTATTAGTACCCACATGTCACTCTGCTAGGGAGGGAAAGGCTTTGTATGTAACAATGAAGTGTTTCAGAATCAGTTATTTTTTCAGTTTTTCTTTCCTGTAGATGAGTACTGGTGTTAAGGAAGTGATATTTGCTGTGTTGTCCTAATTGTTTAATTTTTATGTTCTTTTAGGTACTGGATATAAAGCTAAAGAGCTAGACAGTCTTGATGAAGGTCAAACACTGATGGTTGGCGGAAAAGAAATTGAAGTGATGGGTGTAATTTCAGCAGATGATTTCAGCAGTGGCAGGTGTTTTCAGGCTGGAATAGGGACTCATGATACAGATGCAACTGTATTATCTCAAACTAATACAAAAGCATTCTGTAAACCATTCAAAAATGTCTGTCAACCCAGTACTAAAGAGAATATGCTCAAAGATTCTCAAAGCTGCAAACCTCGCCATGATCCAAATGCTTCAAGTAAGATGGAAATTTTTAAGTTTCTTTAAACATCCTTTGACTCTCAAAAGACACTGAATGTGTAACCAAAATGTTTGTGTTCCTCAGTGTATTACTGAAATATTTCTGATATATAATACTAGATTCTGACCGTCTTAGGATTTTGTCATGTGTGTTTCTAACAAGTAAAATACTCTGCACTGCATAAAGTTTTTCATAGTTGTTACATATGGCTGTGGAAACAAATTAGAGTAATTTCTGAGAGTTTTGCCAAGGAAAATTACTTTATTGATCATTAAAACAATCTGTCACTTACTAGAAATTCTGGATGAGTTCCAGCTTCCCACTGGGGTCAGTCAGCCTTAACGTGGCAGCACAGTAATTGCAGTGGAGGATGAGTAGTAGAAAAGTCATGCCACTTTGAGAGAATTGCTTCTGTCAGTACCTGATCCTTCACAGCCAGCAAGTGTAACTACTGTACTCAAATGCAACCAGATATGTTTTGGAATAAATGTTTAGTTTTATAGTGCTAGAAGTACTCTGTGCTGAAGAGTCATGAGAATTCACATATTGTTTAGGAACAGGCTGGTTAAGCAGTTGTGTAAGAGTGAGCCTGTAAGTGTTTGATAGCTGCAGGAAGTGGTGCTGCTTATTTAAGCAGAACTATTCTTTTGTCTACAAACTATTTAGGAGCTGTATTCTGCTGGTAGCTCCATCTTTCAGATGGAAGATAAAAATGAGTGTAAAGCAAGCAGAGCAATGCTTATTTAAAAAAATAGAACTTTTTCTGCATTCTTACTCTAATACCTCCATCCGAGTTCTTACCTCATATCCTGATACTGTGGGACTTTTTGAAGTGGCTGCTATGTAAATAAACTATGAAATCTTAATTGAGTGTTAATTAGTGATATCACTGGCCCTTTTGTGGAGCATCCTTTTTAACACCAGCTTCTGGTCTTAATTTAACTTGATTACATTTTATCTAAGAATGTTCCTTCCTGAGATTGCAAGATGCTGCATTAGCATTCTAACCAAAGATCTGATCAAAAAAAGCCGATATAAACAGCACATTCTTTGCTGTTTCTGCACTAGTTTGTTAAAATGTTACATTCTATTTAGTTGTCTTCTGTGACTTCTGGTGAATTTGAATACCTCCGATCAGATTTCAGGAGCCCTCAACACATCAATAGTTTGGACTGTCTCAGACTTTAGGTTTGCTTACACAGGAGAATCACGTTATCTAATGCCTGATTGCATAATCTCTTGCAGAAGTTACTGAGATACTTTACAAGACCAGGACCTTGATATTGGAACAGTCAGAGGTTTTAATGTTGAAGTCAATGATTATAGTTGATTAAAATGCAGCTTCTACGGAATGGAAAGCCATCAGAACAGAGCACAGTGACAAAGATGTAAAGCTATGTCTTCCACATACAATTTCTAAGCTTTTAGTCCAGTGTTTATCCAAGTCTTATTTCTTCCTAGTTTTCATCCAAGTTCTTGTCAGAAAAGTTATCTTTTTGTCACTTACTCTTAAATATATACACATCCAATTTGATTTGATCCATCAGAACTTAGCCCTTTGTCGGTAGGAAAAAAAATCTCCCTGACTAATTTAAGCCTTCAACCAACCTATTCCCATGAATAAATTAACAGTACAGATCTACACTAGTGACATAAAAATACCAGAAGTCATAAATTGCTTTCTCATTCTGTCCTCTGACAATATAATTTTTCAGTGAAGGTATGTAGCAGCAGCAGAAGCAACCCAGTATGGACATTGTCTAGCAAAATTTTAATGTTTGTGAACCGATGATGGCAAGCAAAACTGTTATTCAGATATTGTTCAATACTTCATTCTGCCATTGGCTCTGTATGTCTGAAAAACCTGTGAACTTCTTTTATTCATGCACTGTGGCAATCTTTGTCAGCTCACACTCAATTCTTCCTTATTTTTCTTTAGCAAATCCGTGGCTTTTATCTCTCTTTCTTGGGCAGAGAAGCCTTTCTGGGCTACTGCAAGAATATCCCCTCGTGATGTTGTATTTAGATTTTATGTAGGTCATTGTTTATGGTTTTTTTCTTAGACTTTTAATTCAGAAGTATTTTGGAATTTCTTCTAATTTAACTCTATGAATTCATGGTCATCAATCAACTTTTATTGGTAGGCAGTTCCACCTCATCAGAAAAAAACCCTCATATTTCTCAGTTTATCACCTTTACCTTTGAGAAAAATACAAACTGTTTGGAAAACCTCTTTAAAAGATTGTTTTTATTGAAGGCAATCTAGGTACTTATAAATACATGTTCAGTCTGAGAATGGTTAATGTAACAATCAGTATTTTTAACAATAATTAGATAATTGACTTTAACAGGTTTTACTAACAGACTAGAAGTAATGCTTTTGTGTAATACTTGATTTTGCTTTGAACTTCAAGATTCTCTAGTTATGCCACGACCAAATGGAAGTCATCAGTGGATGTTCAATAAGGCTGGTTTGCCTGTGGTAGATGTAGTTGTAGATCCCTACATTGCAAATAATCTCCGCCCACATCAGAAGGAAGGACTTCTATTTCTGTATGAATGTGTAATGGGAATGAGGTAAGGTAATAATTATCCTTCTGGCCTTTAATATTTATAATTTTTTCATGCCCATGTTTGAAACTTGGGAAGTTCTGAGCAACTGTTAATTAATATTAGTAATTTTCTCCTAAAAGAGGCTGCACAAGTTTTTTCTGACCTAAAGGTAGCATCACACTTGCCATGATTTTGCCAGGTATCATGAGGAGCTCATGCACCAAAAGGTTGTCATTTCTGCATACCAGATTTTGTAAACACAGATGTAATCAAAGCCATGCTGAAGAACACTGCTTTCTGAAATCTGTATTTCATATACAGTAATTTCACGATTATAAGCCGCACCATTTTGACTAAAATTTTGGTCCGAATCCAAAGTGCGGCTTATAATCAGGTGCGGCTTATATATGGACAAAGAACAAAAAGTTGCTGTTTTAGTTTGGAGGACAGGTGTCTGCTGAGAAAGGCAGGAACTTCTCTTTGAAATGGAGAATGTAAACCCCCTCTCTCCAAATTATTATAACTTGGAAATCAAGGGGCTTTCAGGCAAAAATATGGAAATTAGGAATAACAGTTCTTTTCTAGGGAAATCAAAATAGAAATACAGTACTACAAAGAAACAAACTCCAAACCCTGACAAAGTCAGAGTACAACCTGACACCCCGTCAGGCAGGGTGTTGGTAGCAGTCCCATTAAATGGTGGTTGCAGTCCTCCTGCAGTGACAGATGTGATTCAGTTGGAGCAGTGCTCCTGTAGAAGGTGCAGTTTCCCTCTGGAGGTCCAGTGGTGATGTGGAAAAATCCGGTTTTTCTCTGGAGTCCAGTGGAGAAAGGGGCTCCCTTAGTGTCCCAAACCCTCTGTTTTTATCTTGGTAAGAAATGTTGGGCTCTTCCCCCTGGCTGGAGCAACTTTCAATTGGATGCAGTAATTTTATCAGTCACACAGTGGGACTCAATGGGCCATTAGCAGACAATGACTCCCTGGAGGAAGGATGGGGTGTGAAAAGATAAAGAACAATGCCCTGCCTGGTTTCAATGGATGGCCCATTAGCAGATTATCTGCCATTGAGATAAGGATCACTGTCCCCACCCTCAACAGATGGTGATAGAATAGATACCTTTTATCACACTCTGTATTGTAACATGCGGCTTATAATCAGGTGCGGCTTATAATCGTGAAATTACTGTAATTCAAAGTTATTAATGGAATTTATAATTCAGGCATTTAGAATAAAAAATATGTTATTTTAACCTGTTAAAGAAAATACAGCATAGTTTTCAAAAGTGTTTTCTCAAGTCATAGATTCCTTAAGGTATTGGATAGTAATTCTAGTTCTAAAAGCAGATTTTAACTTTAGTTTTAGAGGACTTATGAATTAGTGTAGAAAAGGACAATTTTCATTCTAAGATCTTCTAGTACAACTGAATAAAAACCTACAGTAGACATAATAAGTATAAAGAGGTTCTTTATACTTCAGAAAACCACAGAGGAAAATCCCTAAAGCAGTTGTGAATTGTTATAGCTATATCTTTTAAAATGTTACCAGTGTCTCATTACATCTTACAGAGTTAGTGGCAGATTTGGAGCTATTCTTGCTGATGAGATGGGCTTAGGGAAAACCCTGCAATGCATTGCCCTTGTCTGGACTCTTCTGCGTCAAGGGCCCTATGGATGCAAACCTGTGCTAAAGAGAGCCCTGGTAGTCACCCCTGGGAGTCTGGTGAAAAACTGGAAAAAAGAATTTCAGAAATGGTTGGGAAGTGAAAGGATCAAAGTCTTTACAGTGGATCAGGTAAGATTTATTTCCAAAAGGGGATTAGGTCATTATTGGCTCAGAATATAGGAATTATGGGGTTTTTTTCCTCTTCCTTTAAAAAAAACCAAAACAACAAACTAGAGACAAAGCCTAGTAATTTATTTGTAATACTTATTTCTTCTTCAGATAATTGTCCATATGGGTATTTGGCTGTCAGTCACCAGGTCATAACCCCAGCTTGCATGTAGCATATGTCTGTTTCACCTTTCCTCTGGTTTCACCTGTGAAGTTGTAAAAGGTGACATGCTCCTCCCTGTGCCTCTTCAGTTTAAGGAGTTTTCTGTTATGTATCAAACTGCACACCTTCCCTGCTTTACACACCAAAGCATCAACTTTGTGCTCTCTTTCTGTGGTAGTTGCTCTGGTTCTGTACTGAAAACTTCTGATTTGTTTTGGCTGCCTGTTTGGGGTACTTCAGGAGATTATTGCCTTTTTTGTCACTGTCAAGAGTTAGATCTCTGTCAGGATGATTTAAAGTCTCATGAGTTACCAAGCCTAGAGTCTCAGTGTTAGGTAATGAGACTATCTCTCGTCTCTAGAAGAATGCAGACAAGTACAAATCTTATTAAGAAGCAGGATGATGCTGATCCCTGTCCCCTCCTGTAGTGAAGCTGTTCCTGCTGGTATTAACATTCACAAGTTCCAGGGAAGTGGAGAGCTTGTAGTACCTCCATTGGTGCTTGCAGCAAAGATAAAGATACTTATATTCCAAAATTATTTTTTAATCTAATAATTCTCATACAAGTAGACTGATGAAACAAATAGTACTTCATTCTAAAGGTTATCCAGTTCTTACATCAATCAGATTTGCCTTTAGTCTCTTGCATGATCCTTATTGGAAGAGTGAATATTTCAGATGAAACAGAAGTTTTCAATGGAAGTTTACTTCTTGGTAGATTGTACAAAATTTTGTAACAATAGTTTCTTTAAATTCCACTCATTGTCAAACTCTTGAAACTGCTGATCTTCCACTGAAGATAATGCATGTATTATAGGTGCATTTTGCATCATCTGCTTTTCTTCGTAACTTGTTTCAGGTTGTGGAAATGAAGCAAACTGACTAGTCAGGAACTGTAATATAGTATAGGTTAGGATGGGAGATACGAAATTTCCTGAAAGAAATGGATATAAAGCAAAATAGAATATGAAAACATTTTAACCCAAAAGGCCAGTTAGAGATAATTAAACGTTTTCTTGCAATTTTTATGAATGATGTTGGGAGGATAAAGCCTGAATTTGATGAAAGTTACTATGCCCCAAAATGACAGTAGCTTTCATTTTCTTCAAATTTAAATAACTTTAAAACTCTTAGTCATCTTATTGGACCTATTTGATTGGGGAAACTCAGCAGCTTTAACTACTGTGTTCCCAAATACCGCAGAATACACTGTCATGCAGAAGGAAGACACAATATGACCTGCCTGGGATATAATGAGGTATTTCAAAATAATTTACTGTCTATCTTCTCTGGAAAAACAGCAATTACCATACTGTTATTTCTCCAGTACAACTTAAAAGGAAGAGCTTGTCTCAAGCATTTTTTTTCTCTTCTTGTCTATAAGGAATGCATTCAAAGAACTGGTAGACTTTTTAAGATGTTTTCCTCACTTTCATGCTGAAACACCAAAAATTGATCTTAACCCTTCAGTAATAGACTTTTTAAAACACCAGGACATTATCTACTTTTAAAATGCGATTACACTTTAATTATGTTAGAATTCAAATGTCATGTAGAGAACATTGCTTTTAAAATGAAGGCATCCCCACAAAGGTTACCTTTAGGTCTTGTTAATTCCTATTATATTTTCGATGTGTTTGAGAGAATAATTCCTTTATCCATCTGCAGAGTATCACTTCTTACTGGAGTTGTTTTGATTTGCTTTAAAGTCAAAATATCTGGAAAAAATAATTAATTACAGGTCTACATTGCTTTATGATTCAGCATTTTTTAATTTACACGTTACCAGCTACATTGGATTTGAACTAGTGCAAAGAAAGGTCTGTTCAAAGAGGAAGTCTAGGACATTAGGAACCTCTAATACTGACTGACAATTGCTCCATATGTGGCTCCAGGCAACTCACTTAAACCTGTCAAGTCACTTTGGGTAATTGTTAAAATGGAGGCTCTAATATAGACATATCTTGCAGCCAGTTGAGTGTGTGAATTAATTACTTGAAATTAGCTTGTAAATTTATTTTAATTTTTCATTCATCATCCACTGTTGTTGTTACATACAGTAGGAAATATGTTATATTTGACTGCAGGAGGCTTCTAAGGGAGTCTCCTGCTTTTTTTTTCCCAAGGAGTTCAAACTCTTCTGTGTACTTTGTACTTTTCCAGGGGAGGTATTTTGGTGGCTGTTCCCCAGTGCCTCAGTACTTTCCCCATCTCAGCTCACAGCCTGGAAGTGTAGGAAAAGAAAATGATTTCTGAACCTTGGGCATCTTCTGATGGTTGACCATGCCAGGAGAAGTTCAGAGAAGCATTGCCTCTGTCTTCAAGGCTGCGATGTGGAGCCTGCGTACTGGGCTGGGACAACACTGGGTCTTCCCTACAGGGCTCCTCTGTGTCTCTGTTCCTGCATTAGGAAATTTTCTGCTCCTGTTTTGAAAATGGCAGTAAAAATACAACAAGAAAACAGGTATTTAACTACAGTCCTGGAAACAACAGGAGAGCTCAAGTCCAGTCCCAAACACCTGGAGCAATGGGTGCATGTCCTTGAACCTGGTCCTTTCTACTCCTTGCTTTTTCCAATGTGCTGGGCCTCATCATGAGCAGCACTGGGGGTCTGATCAGCTGCATGGTACTTTGTGAGATTAATGTGCTGGATTCATCCCATAGATTCATCTGAATCACCTGCTAGGGGGCTCTAAAGGTTGTGATAATTAAGTGGTGCTGCTTTTACAATGTATTACACCATCTGGCTCCAGACTTAGTTGTCTGTGTTTGGTAACTGATCTCATTTGGAAATAAAAATACCTTCTAAGGCTCTAGACTGATTTGCTTTCACAATTAAAGAGGTTCTTCAGCTTGTCAGCAGCACCCATAGCCTGCTTAGTTAGTGAACACTGTTAGGACATAGGAAGAAGCATTCAGGAGCCAAGTGGAATGGTAAGGGACATGCCCACAGTAGATTTTTCCAATTTTATGCATTATTGCAGGACAAGTAAACAATCCTAGTATGTTTAGAAGTCTGCACAGAAATGTAATTGTTTTTGGAGAAAGCTGTCTGTCCCATTACAGTGAATATTTAGTGTGTGCATTTCCTTCAATAGACATGAAAATTCTTGGTGTCTTTTGAAGGAAAAGGGCTTGAGAAGTATATAAGGCATGTTTATGTAAAAGGGCTGGTTATGGACTCTTATATTCTGAGTCCCAGAGTGGCCTTACCTGTTGGCCAGCCCATCAATGTTAAGGGCTAATAGCAAAGTTAATTATAGAATAATCATGAAATATCCCATTGAAAGGGACCTCAAGGATCATGCATTTTGCTAACCTTTCTTGGCAAAGGTGTCATCTAGACAAGATGGCCCAGCATACTGTCCAGCCAAATCTCCACCTCCCCCTGGGGAGATTATTCCATTGGCTGGTGGTTCTCACTGTGAAACATTTTCTTCATGTGCAATTGAAACTTCCTCAGGAGTAACCTTGTACCCATTATCCCTTAGTCTTTTCCATGCAACTTCAGGTAAAAAGGGAGTCTCCATCTCCTCTTTAAATAGTGGAACATGGTGATAAAGTCTTCCCTCAGCCTTTTTTTTCTCAAGGCTGAATAAATCCAGTTCTCTCAGCCTTTTTTTTCTGTCACAGGCTTCCCAGTCTGTAGCTCTTCTCTGGACCTTCTCCAGCCTGTCCACATCTCTGCACAGCAGGGACCAAACTGAGCACAGTGCTCCAGTGTGGCCTGATGAGCACTGAGCAGAGTGGGATAGTGATTTCTGGATCTCTGGTGATGCCCTTGTGGATGCAGCCCAGCATCCTGCTGGCTTTCTTAGCCAGCACAGCATTGTTTGCTCACACTGATCTGATTGCCCACCTGATTCCCAGATCCCTTTCCACAGAGGTGCTCCCCAGCTGGGTAGATCCCAGCCCGTGCTGCACACCTGTGTTATGTTTTCCCAGGTGCAAGGCCTTACGGTTGCCCTTGCTGGACTTCATCAGATTCTTGTTAGCCACTCTCCAGCCAACCCTTCCTGCAGGGTTGTCCTCTCCTCCAAAGTGTTCACTTTCCCACTCAGTTTGGTATCACTGGGAAACCACTTCATGGTGCACTTGATTCCGTCTTCCTGATCACTTTATGAAGATATTAAACGGCACTGGGCCAAACATCAGTCCCTGGGGGACCCCACTTGTGCCACAGCACCCATTTGAAAAGGAGACATTTACCAGCACCCTCTGGGTGCTGCCTTTCAGCCAGTTCCCATCAGCACAAGGAGCACTCATCCAACCACAGCCCATCTGTTTCTCCAGAGAGAAGCTGTGGAAAACCATACTGAAAGCCTTGGAGAAATCCAGGAGGCAATGTCCACCACCCAACCCACATCAACCAAACAGCTTACTTTGTCACAGAGGGTGACTGGGTTTGTCAAGCTCAATTTCTCCTTGGTGAGTTTGTGTTGGCTTTTCCCAACACATTCCCAAGCACAATCCTGTGCTTCATCTGATGTGTGACAGCTCCCATAAAGATTCATTCCATAACTTAAAAGTTCCTCCTTTAAACCCTGCTTTTAGATGGGGGTGGTATTATCCTTCCTCTGGGATATCCTGTGCTCTCCTTTGACTTCTCCAAAAGTTATGCAGAGTGGCCTTGCGATGATGTCAGTCAGCTCTCTTAATCCCCTGAGCAATGCCTTGCCCATTAATCCATGGGGGTCAAGGGCCTGTAATAGCTCACCCCCACTCTTCCTTCACTGACACTGGTGGGTCTGTATGTGCATTAGCCTGGATTTTTGTTCCTGGGGCTGGGGACCCAGCAGTGCTGGTGAAGACAGAGGTGAAGAAGGTGCTGTGACTAATTCACGTCTCCTGTTTATTGGTGGGCCAATATTTTCCTTCTGTTTCTGCTTGGTTTTGCATACCTGCAGAACTTTTTCTTGCAGTTTTCAACATCTCTGGCTAAATTACAGTAAATTCACGAATACAAGCCGCACTGAGTATAAGCCGCATCTCTGGGTGTTGGCAAATATTTCGGTTTTTGTCCATAGATAAGCCGCACCCGAATATAAGTCGCTCTGTTGTTCGCAGCGAGGACCCGCGTGCAATTAGTAACAGAACCGCGGGAGGGCGGGGTTTACTGGCTGAGCTAAGGCTGTGCAGGCTCGGCCCGCTAGGGGCCGCTGACGGGGCCAGGTGGCCCAGCCCGGTGCTGCAGCTCGGGGCCGGCCGCCGCTGCCACTGGGCTCGGTCACCCCGGGTTGGCGCTGCCCCGCGGTGGCAGGCAGGGACGGAGCTTCCCCTGCTCCTACAGCAGCGGCAGCGGGCGGGGACGGAGCTTTCCCGCGCCCGTGGCGCCGGCGGCGGGCGCGGACAAAGCACCCCGCCTCCTCCCCGAGCCGCGGCAATGGCGGCGCGCGCTTCCCGCCCCCCCCCGAGACGCGGCAATGGCGGCGCGCACTTCCCCCCCACTCCCCGGGCCGCGGCAATGGCTGCGCAGGGCTCCCGTCGGCTCCCCGAGCCGCGGCAATGGTGGCGCCCCCCCCCCCACCTCTCCTCCCCGGGCCGCGGCAATGGCGGCCCCCCCCCCCCCCCCCCCCCTCCTCCCCTGGGCTGCGGCAGAGGAGGGAAGAAGAGAGCTCTCCCGCCTCTCTCCCCGCCCCCCGTGCTGCCTGCAGGGAGCCAGGGCAACACGGTAACACTGTAACAATTGCGAAATGCCGGCTTTTACTGGCCGGTGCTTGGCTCGGCACTCTGGCTGGCACGTCTGGGGTTGTAAATGTCAGAAAATTATTAATATATTAGCCGCACCCGACTATTAGCCGCACTTCCGGGTTTCCACCAAAATTTTTGTCAAATTGCTGCGGCTTGTATTCGTGAAATTACTGTAATTTCTACCTGAGTTTTTGCTTCTCTGTCTGCATCTCTGCAGGCCTTGAAAATGCCCTTGTAGATGTCAACAGGTATTTATTCACATCTCCATCGCTGGTACACTTTGCTTTTGATTTTGCCTCGGAAGCTTGCAGTTAAGCCAAGGGGTCTCTTACTCCACCTGTTTCCCTTATCTTTAAAGGGGATGCACTATTTTCATGCTTCCTTGAAAGAGCATTCTTGAAAAACTCCCAGCCTGGGAGTTCCTTTGGCCTCCATGAAGGCTTCCTGCAGAATCCCTCCCGTTTGAGCTCTGAGCAAGCTGAACTTTGCTCTTGTACAATCTGATACCTAGAACCAATTCAATAGGTTAAATAATGTCAATTTAATATAATATTCAATAGTATTAAATTAAAAACTACATGGGGAATTCTGGTGGAATATGGTAACTTCCTACTGGACATTACCAGGCTGAGAGCTGAAGTGAATGTACAAGGAGCTACCTGTGGCCCTTCATTATCTTGGCTTTAATTATTCATTTGAAGCTTACCCAAATGCCAGCAGTGGGAAGCTATTACAGGAACTCTGTGCTTTCCACCTTCATGGTAATGTGTCTCAGAGGATTTGAAGGCTTAAAAGAATAATAAATTTTATTTTAATGAGGTGGTAAAATTCTAAATTGCTGTATCAGAGCTCTTTTGCAAATTGGGAAAGAATCAATAATCCAAAGTCATAAAGGAGCTAGTAAGTATCTCGTGTCATGTGAGAAGAAATTCCTGTAGTAGATTTTTAAGGAATGTGATGATTTTTAAGGATTTGAACTCCAATGCAATAGTTGTGTGATGTATTTTCCTTTATGCCTGCAGGACCACAAAGTAGAAGAATTCATCGGTTCCCCACTTTATGCAGTTATGATAATCAGTTATGAGATGCTGTTGAGATCTTTGGATCAAATTCAGGCTGTAGAATTTAACCTCCTGATCTGTGATGAAGGACATCGTCTGAAAAATAGCACTATTAAGACAACTACAGCCCTTACTAGTCTGTCTTGTGAGAGGAGAATTATCCTTACTGGTTAGTATCTATAGTAACTTCTAATATTTTTTTATGTTGATAGCGCTAGGGTGGAGCAAAAGAAAAAGATATTCTAAATACAGCATGAGATCAGTTGGAATTTTGGCAATGGGTATTAAATGAAGAAATCTCAGGTCTTGTAAAAACTGGTTATTTCCAATTTTTTTACATAAAGGCAAAATTTATCGGTCTTCAGGGGCAAGCAAGGAGCCTTGGATCTTTTGTAAGGAAATCAGGATTCAGCATACACTCAAGATTTTCCTTTTTAGTTATTTAATAAAATTTATTTAGAACTCAGAACAATTGTATCTGCAGCCTGTTAAGTTAGGAGTAGTGTATCTTGTTATTCATGGTAAAGTTTTAGATCAATTCAGGACTGAGTAATTCACATCAAAACAAAACATCTGTTTTCAAGATGAATTCTGAATATTAAACCCTGTATTCAATGTACTTCCATCAGTTTAAAGAAAAAATAACCAATTGCAGAATTATTTTGTTTCCTTTCAAGGTACTCCCATCCAAAATGACTTGCAAGAATTTTATGCATTAATAGAGTTTGTGAATCCAGGAATACTCGGTTCTTTATCCACGTATAGAAAGATATATGAGGAGCCAATTGTCAGATCTAGAGAACCTTCAGCAACAGAGGTATTTGATTAAGAAATTCAGTTATAGAAGAAAATTCATAGTCAAGTGAAATTTGCATTCTATGGAGTGAAGTGAAGCTCGGGATTACTAATAGTAGCTGAGGCTTTTCACCTTCCTATTTGACATAAAGTCACTCATTTTCCAAAGGGAGAAGAAGGAGAGCACACATGTTAAAATCACCTAATTTCAGCTGCCTAATAATTATCAAGCAACAACTGTGGTCCAACACCTCCATTGTCCAAAAAACCATCTCTGTTTTCTCCACAATACTGCAAGGTCTGCATGCTTTCACTGCATCTCAAGAAATTCTAGAATATAATTCAAGCCTTGGATGTCATCTGGGACATTATTTTCCTTTGTTTAAGACTTTAGAAACCAGACCTAGAACTAATGCAGTGGTACTAATTGGAGAAGAATTGGTTATTACAGTCCCATGTCAGAAAGTAGTATCATACTTTTAAGAGGTTATTTAAATACCTAATTAAAATCACACAGAACATTGTTCTGACGAAATGCAAGATTATAATTAATTCTGTGCTTTGTTCTTGTAGGAGGAAAAGGAATTAGGAGAAAAAAGAGCAGCAGAACTCACGCGCCTCACTGGCCTCTTTATTCTAAGAAGAACACAGGAGGTTATAAACAAATTTCTGCCCCCCAAAAAGGAGAGCATAATCTTCTGCCGACCAACAGCGCTGCAACTTGAATTGTATCGAAAACTGCTTAGTTCTCGTGTTATTACATCCTGTCTACAAGGCAGGCTGGAAAATAGTCCTCACCTAATATGTATAGGAGCTTTAAAAAAACTTTGCAATCATCCATGTCTTCTGTTTAAAGCTATAAAGGTATCTATTTGCACGGGAGTGTGTGTTTGCAATTAGTCATTTCAGCAGACGCGGGTCACTAAAACTGTGCATGTTGCTTAAGGTCATTTCCATACTCTCACATACAACTTGCTTTCAGAAGCACAAGTGTTAGGAAACCTGAATGTACTCAGGAAAGGTATCTCACCAGTTTCCTATTGCCTTATCCTGTTTTCTCTTTCTTAATGTGTTTTCCATCTTAACCTTGTCTCTGAATATCTGTAAAAATGCATATAAATGTGAATTTTACAAAGAACACTGTTAACTAGAGATTACTAGTCTAGATTACTATTATGTAGTTTGTCTGCTGGTTTCTCTGAAACCTCCCTGTCCACATGATAATTTCACTTTTTCAAGGTTAATGACACTGGGAGCTGCAGTATGTCGGTGATACTAGGTGTCTCTGTTACCACTTCTCCTGGGATTGTACATAAAAAAATGTTCTTATTCCTTTAGGCAAATAGTATCTTAGTTAGAATTTGGTAATTGTAACTTCTATGGCCACTAGCTGAAGTCCAAGTAAGGTAGGTAGAAATGTAAATCTTTCTTAAAAGACATACTTCATGAGCTTGGTGGAATATCCAGTGTAACTTCCAATGCTGCCAAGTAAAGTTAATTGCCTTTACTTCATAGTATAAACGTGAGAGACTTTTCATATGCAAAAGCACAAGCCTTTATTAAATATTGGGATGGAAAGGACTGTATGTGCAAGTCATTTATTGCCATTGTGGTTTCGGCATTTTAGTGGTCTGGCTTTTTCCTCCCTGTGAAACATTGATTTTCTAAGTACAGCAAAATATTACCTGTATTTCTGCTATTTTATTGGTTTTGCCTGCTAGCTTTTCTTCACTTCCAGTAGTATAACTGAATCTTAATGACAGTAATTTCCTAAACAGAGTGAATGATTGGAAAGTTTCATAATAAGATATTAGGGCATTTAGAAAGAATAAACAGTGTATTGATTTCCTCCTCACTCCCAAGGTTTAGAGATATATTTACTGTGTAAATACATTTGTGTGATTGTTTTAAGTAGAGAAGTTGTACACATTTTTCAGTTTTAAGTATTTCAGCTTTCTACTTAGCTGCAAACAATGTCTTAGATTAGAGTCTAAACTAAAATAAACACTTTAAAGTATTTTGAAACTTTGCTTTCTATCCCATGTTGGGAGGTTGTCATGCTCAGGCTTACATAATACCTTGCTTTGTGGCAGCTTTTTCTTCTGCCTTTTGTCTTTGTGATAAAAATATATCAATATTAAAAAAAAATACGTTAGAGGGGACATGGAATTTTAACCCTTTATTTTCAATAGGAAAAAAGCTGTGATCCTATGTCTGAGGAATATGATGAGTCCAGCCTCTATGAAGGTGTAATAGATGTATTCCCACAAGATTATACTTCAGACACTTTCTCTGAAACCGATTCAGGAAAATTGCAGGTGCTGGTGAAGTTGTTAGCAGCAATCCATGAGCTCAACTCTTCTGAAAGGCAAGTGTGAAAGAAAGGTAGAAGGGAGGTAATGGGAGTGACCTTCTGGATATTGATTTGCTTTTCAAATGCATGGGAATGCAGCATTCAAAATAAAAGTATTGCAGCTGTTTGCAGGGCTGCCAAATTAATTTAAGCATTGTAGACCTGGCTTTCTTGTTAGATTGTGAAACTAGAATTTGCAGCTGACATAATTTTTAAAGATGCTCTTCATATTTTTTCCAGGTAGTGATACCTGTATTTTTTACATTTTAAAGCAAGTAAGATAGTTTGCTACAGCCCTTGTGCTGCACCCTGTACTTGCAGAGGCTTTCCAATCCTTTGTTATCTTCATGAGAAGATGTGTTAATCTATTAAATTGCACTGAAATATTTTCATTTCTAGATTATAAGTTATTTCCTCTTTAATCAGGGTTAACTGCTCACTGCTTGCTACCTTTTCTAAAGTTCAGGACAACCATTCGCAACAGATGAACTTGCCCAGCAACCACTTATTTTCCCTGTGGTAAATGCCACTGACATGCAGGAAAACTTCTGTTTGTCCTATGGTAATAGGATGCACATGATTAATTTCTGTGCAATTGCTGATTTGTGGGAATCTCACATGACCTGGTGTTCCAGGATAATTTTTTATGGGCTCATGCATTAAAGCCCTACTATTCCAAAAGTATTTAACTTTTAACATTTATTTCAACTGATGTTTAAATAGGACTGAATTATATACAGTATATAAATATATACTGTAATTCAGTAGTGGGAAGTAACAGCAGATCTCTTGACACTGATGTAATGGAATATGAAGATACTTTCTTTTTACAAATCAGAAAGTTGAGCCTGTTGCTGGAGTTTATATACTTAGCATCCATTGAAACCAATGACAGCTGAATATCTGGATGTACTGGCCATATTTCATTTAGGTCAGCGAAACCAGGGGTGTCAGTAAAATGTGTATCTCTCTGTAGCAGTACTTTAGGAGCTGCTGAATTGAGGCATTATTTTATGCCTTTAAGTTTTGTTGCATTAATTCAGTGCAGCTCATGTTTATTTTTTCTTTGGTTTCTCTGCTTTCATTGGCACTAAATAGTTTTTGCAATATACAGACTCAATTCCAGTGCTAATCTGAATTTTATATTCTATTTTTGAGTGCAGACAAAGCTGTAAATGTTGTGTTGATTGACAAAAAAATAAGTCTTGCAAAGTCTTTACAAACAAGTCATGGTTGTAGTTCAGTTGTAAAGTGTAATAATAAAAATAGTCTGAAATACTTTTAAAATATTAATATTTTCATTTTCCCCTGAAATAATTTGTCTAGTTCTTCAGAACTTGTTTTTAATCAAAAATATTATTTCAAAATAATGAAATGTATAATGATTTTTTAAAAAATGAAATACATTACATTTAGTTTAGACTACAAAAGACTTCCAAATGAGATGCCAGATGCCTCCAAATGCCAGATCTGTTTTTTTGCTTCTGGCTTAAATTCAAAAGATATTTGTCTACTTAGTAGAATCATCCTCAATATTTGGGAGGATAGGAATGCTAGATTTTCAGACTTTTGAAACCTAATTAGGCAAAATTTCAGAAAAAATAGACCAACATAGCTTGGACCATTACTGTAAGGAATCAGACTGATTTTGCTTTCTTAAAAAACAGTGTCTATTTTTCACCAGTCTTCATCCCCTTTCTTTTCAGCCATAAAATGTAGGAAAGAATCTCTGATTTCCTACTAGACTTTCTTTATCTTTTTTGTTAGAATTTTCTGAGGTTTTCTGTAGAAATTCATAGTAGCTTTTTCAGTAAGTAGAGTTATATATGTATTATTTATTAGCTCCTACAACATCCTCTGCAAATGCTGTCTTAACAACAGTTGTTTTGTATAGAGATTTAAAAAGAAAAAATCTGTCTTTATGATTGGTTCTGAATGCCTGCAATCTGTGCATTATGTCAAATTCTGTTGCAAAAGGAGACATTAATTATTTAACATTTGAATGCTTTACAGTAGGTATAAGGCGTCCAGATCTGGTATGTGCTTCTGATTAATTGGAAATGTTTTATTTAGTAGAAAGTAAGAGTAACCCTGGGTTGATGTGTAATTTTTCACTCTTAATTTTGTTTTCTTATATGTCTTCAGTAATGTGTAACTGGACTTTCATTTTACCAAGGTCTGTGACAATGACTTTGTTTTACTGTTTGACAGAGTTGTGTTGGTATCCAATTACACTCAGACATTAAACGTGTTACAAGACGTATGCAAACATTATGGATACTCCTACACTAGACTTGATGGACAGACTCCTGTCTCCCAGAGACAACATATTGTTGATACTTTCAATAGTAAATTCAGCCCAGCTTTTATCTTTTTGCTGAGTTCAAAGGCTGGTGGAGTGGGACTGAACCTGGTTGGAGCATCTCATTTGATCCTGTATGATATCGACTGGAATCCAGCTACAGATATTCAGGTCTGGCAACAGCTGTGTACATGTGGGTTGGGGTGGGCATCAGATTAATTCTTGACTGATTTTGAATTGCCTGGCTTTACATGTCTTACTGCTACCAGTTAGCATATTGTATCTGGACAAGTACAACAATGAGGGAAAACTCCTTCTGAGAAGAAAAGAAGAAATATTTCTCTTCATATTATATATATTGGGATCAGTAGAAACCCTCTTGCAGTAAAAAATAAAAAGATTAAATTCTAGTTTCTTCAGAGGATTGAGTCACATATCCTCTTTGTCTCTTGATGTCTTTTTATTTGTAGAGTTGCTGTGTTTCTAAAAAGAAAAGGAAAATGGGATTAGATTGCATAGCAAATGTTGCTGATGATTTGCAATCCCTGAGAAAAAGGGAGAGACTCTGATCAGAATGGCAAGAATGAAAGAAATCACATGGCAGTAATGTCAAAAGAAAAAGAAAGCCAATGCTGTGCTATTCTTGTAAAGGCACTGTTGGCCCCAAGTGGTTATTTACTTGGCATAAGAGTCTTCAGTTAAAATAGTCCTTAAAAATAACAATTTAAAAAATCTTTTTATGATCTCGGTAAGAAACTTTTTATTGTAGAGTAATGCTGTGTCCTTAATACCTGAAATAAGCCCTGATTCTTGGCCTTGCTCCTCTTCCCAGGGTGAATTAGTACCCTCATGTGGTCACTTGTCTTGTTGCTTGAGAAGTCTGCTAAATCAGACAAATTTTGCAGAGGCTGTGAACCCTGTTGTGTGTGTTTGTACCGAGGATGTAGGTGTAATCCATACATTTTTGAAAAAAAAAAAAAGATCTTGTAGCAGTACTCAGTTTTACATTTTGTTTGTTTAAGAAATAAAGGAGGTCCAAACAATCATTTTTAGAGTTTCAATAGAAATGTGAAAGTCACTTCTAAAGATGTATTGTGGAAAAAAACCCAGTTTTGGAGATGGGGGAGAATGATCAGTATTCTGAAATAGTAAATAGCTGTTAATGCTTGGAAAACAATTATGAAGAGGAGATTTCTTTCAGGAAATAATTGAAACACCCATTTTCCTACTTTAGTGTACAGAAAGGAAGTGAAGGCTACAAACTTTAGTAAAGTATCTTTGTATAGCTGTTAATGCTTTTCATCTTCCTGCTTTCTTCAGGCAATGGCTAGAGTGTGGAGAGATGGTCAGAAACATGCTGTCCATATCTACAGGCTGCTAACCACAGGTCAGAGATGGTGCTCAGCGTACCCAGAGTGGGACAGATGTTGATGTTTTGTCCATAAAAGAAAGAGAGGGAATGTTTTTGGAAATAATTTGTTCTTTAAAAATATATATTGTGTGTTCTTTAAAAATATATGTTTATTCTGAGTTCAGTTAATATGGAGACATCACATTGATTCACTTGCCTTTGTTTTGCTATTTCTTAAATAACTGGAAATGGTGATTTAGCATTTCCTATGTATATTATTATCAAAAATGGATTTGACTTCTTTGTAAATACTGGTGAAAAATTATCCCTATTTTTCTGTTTTTCTTTTCAATACAGGCTCAATAGAAGAAAAGATCTATCAAAGACAGATCAGCAAACAAGACCTTTCTGGGGCAGTTGTAGACCTTTCCAAGACATCTGAACACACACATTTTTCTGTTGAGGAGCTTAAAAATCTCTTTACTCTGCATGAAGATTCCAGCTGTGTTACTCATGACTTGCTAGAATGTGACTGTATGGGAAAGATTGACCATCAAAGTGAGTTTGTTTTTCATTATCTCTGGCCACTGCTGAGGAATCCATTCTTAATATATAGTCTCTGGAGAAAACTTTGCTGCTCAGTAAAAGAGGATTGAAATAATGAGGTTCATTATGGAATCTTCCACATACTGGCTGATTTATCTAATCCATAGGAGTCCTTCATGAAAGGAGGAGGGGGGAGAATAATTCCTTGCAGTAACAACCAGTTCATTTATCATGCAAGGAGCAAATATTCACATCTATCCTTTCTGTAGGAACCTGTCTCCTGTTCTTTTGGCATATCAAAGTTGTTTTCATACCTTGCTGTGTTCAGGTATATAGGTTTAAGTTGGAAACAGGATTTAAAAAAATAAAAGATCGTTAAGTTTGCATCTTATCCCTTTTAGTTTTTATAGCTCATCTAGTTTCTAAAAGGAAAGAGTGTCTATTGCCTTGGTATGTTTTTCTTGTGGAGCATGAAGAATCCACTTACAGGAGTGATAAGGTGGTATCAATACTGATGTCTTGTAAATGCACACAGAAACCTCAATAAGAAGAACTCAATAAATGGGTACAAGACCGTGTGTTCTCAATAGGGGCAAGAAAAGAAGTAATTGCAAACCCAACACTGTTTTGCTTGATGGTTTGCATGTTCCTAGGTAATAGGTTAGACTTGTACTTCTTTCTCATCTCATTCTACCCAAAATGGGGAGGACTTGGCTAGTGATAGCACAGGGCTTTAGTAGCCATAAAAATTTTATGATCTCCTTTTTTTTTTGCTACATATGCTGATTAAATCATCTTTGTATCTTTCTTTAATGATTGAAAAATTAGATCTTCTGTTTCTGCATAAGTGATTTTCTAAATTTACCATCCTCCACATAGGTACTATTACAGGATCTGTGTGGGAAAGGCACCTTTTGTGTTAAATGTTAGCCACATTTTCCCAGTGGTATGCAGTGAGGCTGGTGTGGCTCCTGGATTGCAGAAATCCAAAGGAATTTTGTGTTGCTGCTGTGATGAACACTGGTGCTTATAATTTTATTTAGCAGCTGGCAATTGTATTACCATCTTGACTTCTTATCTTATGCTTTGAACACACTTTGGTTTCATCAATTCATTCACAATGTTGGCCTCTTGGGTTCTTGGGTGACCTTTTCAAGAGTAGTTCCTGGTCCCAGTGAGCAAAACCCTTTGGCAGTAATCAAGGAAAATCCTGAAGGCCACTATTAGACTTAAGTGGTGGTAGTGATAGGGTGAGGGGAAGGTTTGACTTCCTCAAGAGCAGAGGACAGCCTGGCTCATTGTCCCCCTTTTCAGATTGTTCTGAGTCATGGACTTCAGTTTGATCACCCCAGAATGCAGCTACCACTAGCTGGTCTCTGTGCCTTTGCTAATAACAGAAAACTGTCAAATTACTGCATCAAGGAACCAGATTCCAGGTTACTGGGGATAGATCCTGCTGCACAGAAAAGCCAGGAACTTTCAGTGATTTGTCTCCTCCGTTTCTAGCAATATGATTCAAAAGATAAACTAAAGAGGAGCCAATCAGTATAATACAGGTCACACAACCATCATCTCCTGTGGTCCATTCACACTAGGGTCGTCTTTAGAAAACTACAGGGGTCTTGAAAGAAGGAAATTTCCTGTGCATGGATCATGTAGATGGGTTGTTTGCTATTCTGCTGGCCTTCACATCAGCTACAAAGCTGTAAACATGTTGTTTTACCTGATCATAGTGTACTTTAGGAGTTAGGAAGGCAGAATCTGTAAATGCATCTATTTTAAATTTTTTTCTGGCCAGTAAAAAAAAAATATTTCAAATCTACTTCAAATGTCATATGTCAGTCAAAAGGAAAGTTCTGTGTTTATGAGTCTTTATGGGCTCTCAGAAACTTAAAAAGACCAGGAATAGTCTGAGTCATGCTGCTCATATCACTGGTCTTTCCTAACGAGCACAAAATACTGCTGGGAAAATATTTGATGACAAGTTTTAAACCAGTGACAGTAATGATGCAATTTTTTTCCATACAAAATTATTTCTTTGTTTATACTATGCATCAGATGAATCATAAAGCCATCAATGTATGATGTGCACTGCAATGGCCTGACACTGTCTGGGGCTTTAGGATCCTCTCTTAAAAGTGAATTCATCTCACAGCAATAGTCTTTTCCTTACTGTGATATACAGCATTGTGTATATTGTACAACTTGGCATAGTCTGGATGTACAGACTGTACAGATCTAGTGTGCTGAGTCAATGAAACAGCTACTCAAATTATTCTTAGCTGGCTGGAGTGATTCCTCTGGGAAGAAATTGAAGCTAGTGTGAATTTTGCTGCAACATGCATCTAGATTCAGATTTACCTAAAGAATGAGAGCAGGCCAAATGTCACAGAATTAGGAAGACAGAGGAAAGGAAACTGGCAGATAAGATATTTCCTTTCCTATCCACATGTAAAAGGATTTGTCTTTATGCTGGCATATGGCAATTTTGATAACCTCAATCACTGAGCAAGAAACAGGCATCCCTCTTACTGTGGATATATGTTTGGATTTTGTTGGTACAGAATGATTGTATGTGTTGTTCTATTTTCCCTTGTTTGTTATCACCAACTGTCTTATTGATTCAGACTGAAATTTTCTGTCTTAGTTTTCTCTCATTAGTGTACTGCATCATTTTTTTCAGATACTTCCTCAGAAAAGCCTCCCATATCTAGAAGCTGCCAGCTTGAACAAAACCATGGGAAACCTAATTCAAAGAAACCACTTTCCATGTCACAGTTGATGCAATGGAAGCATTTCTCTGTGCAACATCAGACTCTTGCTGATCCTTTCCTTGAAAGGATAAAAGAGAATGTTTCTTTCATTTTCCAGAATGTAACTGCTCCTACTTCCCCACCTAATAAAACTTGAGTGTCTTTTTCTGCATCCTTTTTGTCATAGGCCTTGTAAAGAGCTGATGTGAGTTACCTATTGTTCTTTTGCCCAGTTCTGTTTTGTGTGTTTCTCATGAAGTTTCTGGGTAAATGTGATTCCTGGTGTTTATACAAAGTTACAGTTATTACTAAGTTAATCATACTTGCTGTAATTATAATACAGATTTTTTAAAACTAACTTTGCTTTCCAATACTCTATTCCTTTGTTATAATAATTAATAAGATTGTTTTTATGCACATTCCTACTGTAAGCCTACTTTGGTTTATAGTTTTCATTTGATCATAATGATTTATTGCTTGTAAAGCTGGCAACTCTTCAGCCAAATTTTATAAATTAGGCAATGCTATATACATGTATATTTTATTAACAAGATTCTGGTTGGATTTTTGTTATAACAATGTTACGTGTGTGTATAAATGCAGCTTTATAACAAGGTAGATTTTTTTCCCGTTGAATTTACAATTTAATGAAATTCAGAGCAATAGTTACTAATGTCCAAAAATCTGAGGGCATGGCTTGATACTGAGTCAAAATATTCTAAAATTCTCCTATTGCTTTTACTTGGGAAAATAAACTTTATTTCTCAGACATACATAGTACAGGATTGTCTTCATTTTATTAACTCCTTTTTAAGGATCTGTTTTGCCAGACTGAAGTATTGAGCATTTTTATTGTATATTTTTAATGACTGTATTTCCCTTTTTTGAAGACACAAAAATTCAAAATCACTTTGTAGCTTTAAAGTGAAGTAATGTGAAATGCCCACAAGAGCAGAAGAATGGATAATTTTCTGAAATACTGCAGACTTACAGAGTTTGAAAGACCTTGAGCAAGAAGAGGCCTCCATTGTCATAATACTGCATTGTGTCACAGGATGATATTTGGTATATATGGCAACAGAACCTAATTGCCCAACCAAATTTCAGAAATACAGTAATTTCATGACTATAAGGTGCACCCTTTTGACTAAAATTTTCCCTGGAACCCGGAAGTGCGCCTTATAGTCCGGTGCGCCTTATCTGATGGACAAAGTTCAAAAAAATTGCCTACCCGGAAGTGCGAGCTGCGAGCCACGGGGGGAGCCGGCAGGGCCATGGCTGCCAGGTGGAGGCGGGGCGGAGCAGGGGCGGGCACGCCCCGGCCCTGTGCAGGCGGAGCCGCCCCTCCAGAGGCACGCCCGGGCCCCGTGCAGGCGGAGCCGCCCCTACACAGGCACGCCCCAGCCCCGTGCAGGCGGAGCCGTCCCTCCAGAGGCACACTCTGGCCCCGTGCAGGCGGGACGGCCCGTCCAGAGGCACCCCTCGGCCCCGTGCAGGCGGAGCTGCCCCTCCACAGGCACCCCCTGGCCCCGTGGAGGCGGCACGGCCCCTACAGAGGCACGCCCGGGCCTCGTGGAGGCAGAGCCGCCCCTCCACAGGCACCCTCCAGCCCCGTGGAGGCGGAGCTGCCCCTCCACAGGCACCCACCGGCCCCGTGCAGGCAGCACGGAGGGGCGGCGGCCATAGCCCGGCCCCGGAGAGGCAGCACGGAGGGGTGGCGGCCATGCCCCGGCCCCGCCGGATGCAGGCGGGCCTGGGGCCCCGCGGCACCGCCCCTGCCAGGTACAGGCGGGCCCGGGGCCAATGACTGCCGGGTTGAGGCGGGGCCTCGGCCAGCAACCGCGCGGAGGGAGCTGGGGGCAGAGCCTCGCTGCAAAAAAAAATGCGCCCTATAGTCCGGTGCGCCTTATCTGATCTACAAAGTTGCGAATTTTGCCAACTCCCGGCGGGTGCGCCTTATAGTCCGGTGCGCCTTATGGTCGTGAAATTACTGTAGTTAAAATTATTCTCTGTGTTATTGTTAGTGCTGCATCTTTCCCTAGACTGGCATTGAATTCACAGCCCATCCTAACCCATTGTCACACATTCTCCTTGCATTTTGATGCAGGTTTGGATCTTGAGAGCCATGTACACTCAATTTGCCATCCATATTTATTTCAGAGGGTTTTTTGAGTTTCCTTTGACTCTAATGCTGGATGGCACCAGGAAGTAATGAAGACCAAATGGAGATAATGATTGAGAAAGTCATCAATTCTGAACATCTTTTTGGCATGCATATTGTGTTCTTGGTAATAATTAGAATTATGCTAACAGGTAGAGTTTAAATGTTTACATTTTAGGCTGGCTGCTGAAGAGCTCGTTCTTCACCCTGTGAGTGGTGGTGTGGTGGCCACGCTTATCCAGCTGCTGTGGGGTCTGTGTGCTGTCAGGCAAAGTTCACACAGCTTATTTCACTTAGCAAGGACAAGGTTTGCAGCTCTGTAACTCAAGGCGGAGATTCTGGCACTCTGTATAATGATGGTTATTGTAATTGATGATTATCTGAGACTGATGATACTTAGGTCTGTGCCCATAAATCTCTAAGTTTGCTCCTGTCCTTGTCTGTAGGAGCGTGTGCTGGTCCTTCTCTGCTGATGCTGTCACACTAAGTAATGTTGCTTCAAGGTCAAGGAGGCCAAAGCAGCCCATACAGACACCCTCAAGGACAGTCACAGCTTCAGTACCATTCCCTGTCTGTGCCAAGCTATGCCAAGCTGCCCCAGATTCCTGGCAGTGGCAGCTGCAGGGTGATGCTCAGGGGACAGCTCCTCCAGCATCCACCCTGCCAGCCAAGTGTGTCTCCCCCTTCACCTGTCACAACTTCAGGGCATGATGGAAGTTTGCATGTGCTTCTTGGTTGTGTAGGTAAGACAGTACTATCCAAGGAACATGTTGCACATGGCATTACACATGATGCAGATTAAAAATTTGATTCAGAAATTTTATTTATCCTGAAAAATTACATTTCTCACTGGAAGAAATTGTGAAAAATATAGGAAGCATGAATACAGACTGTAATTTTCTGTACCATCTGTGGTTCTCTCACAGCAGTCTGCAACAGCCTTCATAGTGAGAGCAGCCCATCCTGCTCATGTTTTATCATAGTGTAATAATCAGCATTTCCATACAGACTGCAACAAGTGGACATGTGAGAGAAAGGAGAATGTCTCCTAGTAAAAGTCCCTGTGGTGAATTTACCCTTATCTAACTGCTGACTGGTAAGGTATATTGGGGATTTCAAGTCTCCAGCTATGACATGTTGCCCCTTCTCTTAACAAGTGTGAAACCCTAGAGAATGGGGAAGGTGCCTGGTGCTGAAAAACAAATATCAAATACAACAAAATACAAACAAAAGAGAAATACTTGGCCTAGCAGAAGTTTTCAGAAGCAGCTTCTGGATTCCTTGCCAGTGATGCCAGCTCTAAAACCATATGTAGTTTATGTTGCATGGTCTCACAAGTCAGTCTTAGTGTCATAGATCAAAGACTTGCTCTGCAGAAAGGGGGAGGCAAGGGATGTTGAAGCAATGGCTGTGTTCTACTGCAATGCTTGAAATACCAGGTGTTAATTAATGTACAGTAATTTCACGACCATAAGGCACACTGGACTATAAGGCGCGCCCCCCGGGAGTCGGCAAAATTCGCAACTTTGTAGATCAGATAAGGCGCACTGGACTATAAGGCACACTTTTTTTTTGCAGCGAGGCTCCGCCCCCAGCTCACCCCGCATGGTTGCTGGCCGACGCCCCGCCTCAACCCGGCAGCCATGGGCCCCCGGGCCCGCCTGGACCCGGGAAGGGGAGTGCCGCAGGCCCCCTGGGCAGCATTCACCCGGCAGCCATGGGCCCCCTGGCCCGCCTCCACCCGGCAGGGGCAGTGCTGCGGGCCTCCGGGCCCGCCTCCAACCGGCTGCCGTGGCACTTCCGGCTCCCCCCACGGCTCTCAGCTCACACTTCCGGTTTGGAAAATTTTGCAACTTTGTACATCAGATAAGGCGCACCGGACGATAAGGCGCACCGGACTATAAGGCGCACTTGGGGTTTGAGGGAAAATTTTAGTCAAAATGGTGCACCTTATAGTCGTGAAATTACTGTACTTGGTTGCCTTTTCCAGATTTTGAAGGATGCAACCATTCATCCACCAGATGGTAGTTCTTATGGACAGATGCCAAGGAGCAAGGCAATTCTGCCTAACAACAGGTCTTAAATGCTGCATCATCATTGCAGCATGAAGAGCAGCAGATACTACATGTGTAGGCACAGTGGCAAGCAGCATATTATTTCAACAACTGCTGAGCAAAGATTGCCAATATTTGACATTTATTAGTGCTGTGGGGTCAGTATGGAGGTCTGCCTGGGGAAGCCTGTGGTGAGTGCAGTGCCAGCCAAACATCCCAGTGCCTTCTTAAGTGTGAGATGCTGAGGGCTATCAGGTCAGGGTGTGCTCCATCTGAGCTGAGACTGTTTTAGGGCACTCCCTGGAATAACACCGATTTGAGCTGGTTTTCACCAGTGGCTCAGAGAGGAGTGCTCACCCTGTCAGAAGAGAGATCAGGAAGACACTCCTTAGGAAATGGTCTGCTTATCTCAGAATGGCTGCTGCAGGTCTTTGAATCACACTGGGCAGGGAGGCCTGTCAGCCAGTCCTCAGATACAGCAATCAATATTGTGTTTGTTCCTTGTGAGGACTTAGATGGGAGGAGGAGATTTTTGGAAAATTTCAATTACTTCTGGTACAGGGCATGCTGCCAGAGAGACAAGTGTACTGCATGTTCCTGCCTGAGACCAACCCTGATTTTAAAAAGTGGGAGTGCTGTTTTATTTATTTCTGCATACTGCAGCAAAGTGTTTTTTTTTAAAATAGGTTTCATAAGACAGTTTTTGTTGATTCAGCTTTTAACCATCTTGGCACAAGTTTTCTTGTCACTGAGATTGCGACCCTTAATCATTATTCACTTAAAGATCAGCAAGCTGAATTATAACTCCATTCACTTGGATGTCCTACAAGTTTGTATGGCAACTGTCACAGACATGTCTTGCACTCTGACAAGAGGTTGACATCAAGTCCAGTTAAGGGTCTGCCTTTTTCAGAGGTCATAAAGTTCTTTCACTTCTCATCTTCTAGAAAGAGGTGCCAAGTGGTGACTGAATGATTCTGTAATGGAAAAAAACTCATGGGAAGTTCTTAAAATGCCAGATATGGAACAAGCTTTGACAACTGCTTGGGTTTACCACGAGGAATTTAGAAAGACATGCTCCAGCCCTTGCAGGCAAGTAACGCACAGAAGGAAAGTAGCTCTTTCATGTGCTTTCCATTGAATGAAAAGTTGACGTAAATCATGGTTGTTTATGTGTGGCTTAAATAAATTATGTGTTTGTGGCTAGAAGATCTGGGAAGGCTATAAAGAACAATGAGAAAAACGACTTTGGGCTTTATGGAGTAACTGAAGAATAAGCTGAATTGAAAACGGTTTTTAACGAGGCCTTATGTGCTTTTCCTTAGTACAAAAGCAAGGCTGCTTTTGTAGGAATGGATACTGACAGGACTTAGAATGTGTGATGCAGTGTTCCACTCTTGTGAGCTGGTATGTGTTTGCACAGGCAGCACCAGTCAGGACCAGATAAGTAATTCTGAGCACTGCAACCAACTTGTGAGTATTGTGCTAGAAATTTCCCTTCTTGGGGGCATTGCTTGCTGCTACCTTTCTCCAGCTTTCCATCAGCATGTGGAAATACAAACAGATTTGAAGGAAATATGTCTGTATAAAAACCTCTGTGGCTGTTGCTGCTTCCAGCCTTTTCTTCTCTCTCAGCCTTCATGTCGGCCTGAGTTCTCCCTGTACTCCTTTGTTTGCTTACACCCGCTTGACAACATGTGCTCTTCATTCTCCTCTAATTAATTTCCTTCCAAGTAGGCAAAATGTCAGTCACTGTGACAAAAGCCTGGGTCCCTGTGAGCTAGCTTTTTGGGAGTTTTCTGTCAATTAGCCATAGATATTTTCCCTCTGTTCATGTATCACTACCTTGGCCCAGGTTTAGTTTTCTAGCATGTGAGTTACGACATGTGAGTTCCCTCTTGACCCTTGACTTTTCAAGGGTCCTTTTTGAGGGAAAAATTTTCTCAACAATACAAGTGCAGTCTGAAATTTCCTCCCTCCACCTGGAACATGTTGCCTTTGATGGGGTTTTCGTCCTGTAGGTGGTTTGGGCAGACAGGTCTCCACAGTCTCATAGAGAACTCTCAACAGAGAGTTCTGTGCAGGAGTCAAGGCTTATCCAAAACTTTGCAGACCCAAGATCTAAATTCAATTTCCAAGCAGTGAGTTAAGTACATGAACCTTTGTGTGTTCATGCTAATGTCATATTTGATGTATGTCCTACAAATGTAGAAGGGGTTAACAGGATTTTGTAATGCTAAAGCTGGCCAGCACTTCCTGCTTAACACCACTTTGCTCTTTCCTTTGCTACTGTGAAGCTTTACCTCTTTTTTCCCTCATCATTTTGTGTTCTCAGGTTGATTTATATTTGTGTTGCATCAAAACCTTCAGCAAAAATATCTGATCTGTTCCAAAGACTGGGTAGGAGAAAACACTTTGTTTTGTCCTTATTCCAGAACTGGAAACCCTTCTGCTGAAATGCCTTCTTGCCTTCATATTTTGGATAAGGACTTAAAATAGAGGTGGGAAAAAATAGAAGGAAAAGGCATGGCTTCTGCAACTAGCATGTTTTTCGCTGTTCCCCTTAGTTTCTGCACCAGTTTATAAATATTTGCAAAAAACAGGCAGTAGGAATATTCTTTCTTTTGAGCAGCTAAAATGACCCCTGATTTCTTCTACACTAAGCTTTAATGAGACTCAGAACTGTAAAGTGTTATCAGTTTGAGCAAGCTGCATTCCCTCAGAGCTTTTACCAGTGACCAGGCCCTGAATGCCCCACATCCCACAGAGTGACTAAATGCAGTCTGACCAGAGCTGTTTCAAGAGATTCTTTCTGCAATTCTTGATTCCAGTTGCTCTCTGCTGGGCAGGGCACAGTGCTGCAGTTGACAGCAAGGAACTGTCTCATCCATATCCTAAACCAGCCATCCCATCCACCTCCAGGAGGAAAAAGGAGCCATGTCACTCACTGCAGTAACACTATAGCCAAGGTGGTGTGGATAAAGAAACTGGTGCGATCAGGATTGCCATGCAGATAGGAAAGGAAGTGGAGGGGACTTAGGAAAGAAAGGAGATGATAGGAGAGAGGACCAAGACTAGGCAAACAAAGGCTTAAATGGTGACCTACTGAATGAGCAGGATGTGCAGGGATGAAAGGTAAAAAAAAAAAAATTCAAGATTGGAACCAGATACCACTACTAAACAGAAAGAAGGACTGAGATAGGTGAAAGGAGTGAGAGTGCTTTCCTCCAGATCCTGTAATGCACTCCATGATTCCTGGTCTTACCTTCTGCTTTTGGCAAATGCTCATTGTGGTTGGTTAGCCTTCATTGGAGACCAGGTGCCCACCAAAGCTGTTTTATCACTCCCCTCCTCAGCTGGACAGGGATGTGAAAATATGACAAAAGGCTCACAGGTTGAGATAAGGAGGAAGAAATCACTCACTAGCTGCTGCAACGGGCAAAACAGAATTGATTTGGAGAAATCAATTTAATTTACTGCTAATCAAATTCCAAATAGGATAATGAGAAATAAATCTTAACTTCCCACAGCCTCACTTCTCCTGGCCTCAACTTCACGCTCAGTTTTCTCTCCCTCCTCCCTTCCAGCAGTGCAGGGGGATAGGGAATGGGGGTTGCAGTCAGTTCATCACAGGTTGTCTATGCCTCTCCTGCCTCCTTAGAGACAGAGCTGCTCATACTCTGCTCTTTTATCAGCATGGGGTCTCTCCCACAGGAGACAGTCCTCCACAAACTGTTCCAATGTGAGTCCTTCCCAGGGCTGCAGTTCTTCACAACCTGCTTCAGAGTGGGTCCCTTCCATAGGGACAGTCCTTCAGGAACAGGCTGCTCCAGTGCTGGTCCCCTGCAGAGTCACCAGTCCTGTCAGCAAACCTGCTTCCCATGGGCTGCTCTCTCCATGGGGCCACAGATCCTGCTCCAATGTGGGCTTTCCATGCAGCCACAGTTTCCTTCAGGTATCCACCTGCTCTGGTGTGGGGTGCTCCAGAGGCTGCAGATGGGTCTCTGCTCTACTGTGACCTCCATGCTCTGCACAATGGGCTCCAGGGGAACTTCAGCTTTGGAACCTGGAACATCTCCTCCTCATCCTCTCTGTCAGTATTTCTCTCACATGCACTCACTTCTGTCCTCCAGCTGCTCCTCCACATTTCCAGACCCTTCCTTCTGCCTCCCCTTAGACACATTATCCCAGGGGTGTCACCATCATTCCTGATTGACTCAGCCTTGGCCAGCTGCGGGTCAGTCTTGGAGCTGGCTGGCATTGGCTCTGTCAGACATGGAAGAAGCTTTAAGCACCTTCTCACAGAAGCCACCCCTGCTGCTAATATCTTCTTACTCAAACCCAATATACCCATGGAGTCACTGGCAAAGCAATTGTTTCCTCTCAGCTCATGTCTGTAAGCTTTTAGAATCATTGACTTTGCTACTGATTTGTGAATCACTGGAAATTTGAAAGGATAATCCAGATTAAAAAGTTTGCAACATTCATTGTAGCATGACCTCCTAAAGGATACAGATACTGTTTTGCAAGCTGTGGATGTTCAGGATTAGCATTGCCTTGTGGACATTTAATGACCTTATACAAATGCATCACAGTGAAGTCTTGTGTGAACACCTATTTTATTTCTTTGCTTCATCCATCTAGGAGGATGGACAGCAACCTAGGAATGAATGGTGTTGTAGCTGATGTGAATGGAATTGATGTTTTCTACATATACAGAAATCTGGTATCATCTCATAGAGGTCATTCCACATTAGCCAATGTCTTGGTCACCACAGTAAATGAAAGACATTAAAGTATTAGACAGCATCCAAAGGAGGGCAGCAAAGATGATGAAGAGCCTTGAGGAAAAGGTGTATGAGGAGCAGCTTGAGGTCCCTTGGTCTGTTCAGCCTGGAGGAGACTGAGGGGAGACCTCATTGTAGTCTGCAATTCCCTCATGAGGGCAAGAGGAAGGGCAGGCACTGATCTCTTCTCTCTGGTGACCAGTGACAGGACCCAAGGGAACAGCCTGAAGTTGTGTCAGGAGAGGTTTAGGTTGGATGTCCAGAAAAGATTCTTTACCCAGAGGGTGGTTGGTCACTGGAACAAGCTCCCCAGATAAGTGGTCACAGCACCAAGCCTGACAGAGTTCAAAAAGTGTTTGGAAAGCACTCTCAGGCACATGGTGTGACTCTTGGGGACGGTGCTGTACAGGGCTAGGAGTTGGACTTGCTGATCTTGATGCTCACTTCCAACTCAGATTGTTCTGTGATTCTGTGACTTTTAATTGCTGTCTTTAGTATCTATGTTCCACCTCATAAGTGCAGTTAGGAACTCTTAATCAGATAGCAGTGATGGGAAGATTAATTAGTCAAATTCCATGCAACACTTGGCTGTATATGGGAGAAATCAGTAAACCTGAGGTTTAGAGAGAAGGCAGATCTGAACTCTTATCAGAGGTGCACAACAAAAGAGTAAGAGTAGACAGTTATTGACTGAAAAATGAGAAATACTGAAATCTGACCAGAAATAACAGCAAAAACAATCATCCCACACAGCAAAAAAAGATTTAACATTGAAAGAGCCCTCCCAGAAGTCTGTGGAAGCTCTAGCCTTAGCAGTTTTTGCCTGAAACAAAATCCCAAGTAACCTGATCTAATATTGAAGTTGGTCATTTTCTCAGTAGAAGATGAAACTAGAGGACCTCCTAAGTCTCCTTCCAATGTAAGTGATCTCCTGGACTGTATCAGGAATATGGAGAAAGTACAGATCTGCAAGGCATGTGACTGACTAATGGTCACCAACTATTGTCAGGGGCTCCTTGGGGTCTAAAACCTGTAATAGATGTAGAACAAAAGAATCTGCTCAGGAGCAGTGAGGTTTTAAAACCTGCTATGATGAAAGAGTTCAGGAATCCTGCTTTGTGGAGAAAAACTCAATATGACCAGGATGAAACCAGCAGCCTAAAAGAGTTGTGAGGTCTTTTACTAACTGTGTGTTGGCAGCTCCCAGAAGCCAGAGTTAACCAAGGAGCCTGGGGCATGCAGATGAACAGTAGAAGATTGCCTAAACCCGAGAGCCACTTGAAATTGTAGTGCCAGCTTTCATCGAGATGCTTTTAGCTATGACTCTACTCTTTGTCAATTGACAAAGCCATTGACAAACTATGTTGTTTTGCATAGCTGTACAATAAAGAAAAGCTTAACTCAAAAGCAACAGTATTCTGTGTATCTCCTCCCAAAGATGTTGCAAGGTTTAATGGTCTGAGAAGCTGTTGAAGATGCTGCTGAAGTGTTGCAAAAAAACCTCACCTTTGATTTGAAAGCTAAACAGCCCAGAAATTACCTTGATGGTCTCAGGAACCCACAGATAGTGTATGAGAAGGAAAGAACACACTGGAGATGAAAATATTGTTGAACCTGACACTCCTATGAATAAAACCTGTTTGGAAAATAATTTCTGCTTTCCCCCTACTTTGGCATCCAAGCAACTTCTGGAAAGAAGTTTCCAAGAAAAATCTTACTCACCAGCATTTACCTTGAGCATACATCGTCCAGAGGACATGAAATTTCCCTCAGGACATGGCTTATTTAGTTCTGCACTGAGATGTGACTGTAAAAGTTAACCTCAGACAAATTCTTTTCCTCTCCCTAGGAGAATTTCAGAGGTGTCACAGTGCTGAAAAGACAGAGGTATAGCAGCAGAGCAATATGAGCAAAGATTTGGCTCACCTTCAAGTTGATTTTTGTTTAGCTGGCTAGGCAATAAAAGCCAAGCCCCTGGCTGCAAAGGGCTGCCATAAGCCAAGTTCTCTCCACCAAGCTCTTCCCCCGCTCCTGCAGTGAAGCAGCTCTGGAATTTTGGAACACTGATTGCCTTTGGAGTGATACCCTGCCTACAGCACTGGAAGTTCTCTCCCCTGCTGCTTTCTCATCTCACCTTTGCCAAGGCCTATGGCCCTCAGCTGCTACAGCTGATGTAGGTGTTTCCTGGTGGCATAAATGCAAGCAAAACCCTTGTTAAAAAGCAATTAGGATTGCCTGATGCTGTGCTTTTGTCCAACTTTGGCCACAGCAGTGGTTCTAGCTTTGAACGCAAAACTGCTGCTGGGTAAGTGTAAGGGTGTGAGTGTCTCATTTCACCTGAGGATTTACCTGGGGCCGTGGTAGTGGGGAATTAAGGTGACTTGAGGCCATGTCCTGCTTTAACTCTGGTTTCCAGTTTCCCTCCTGCAGTTCCAGTCCTTGCAGACATCAGGCTTCTGGGGCAGGCACAGCTTGTTTTGAACTATGTGTTCCTGCAGGCTGGGTGCAGTTGCCTGGCTGGCTGCCCAGGTGTGCTGGGCTGGATTTGGGAGAGCTGAGGCATCATGCAGCAGAGAGGGACTGGTGCTGCTCCCTGCCTGCAGCTCTGCCCTGCAGCCCCGTTCCTGGAGCTGAAACACCGTGGTGAGGGCTCTCAAGCACCAGAACAGTCTGCCTGGGAAAGGGATGGAGTGGCACCTGGGGACGTGATTATTGCTGCACTTGGCAGTGCCAGAATAATAGCTGGAATTTATGATCTTGGAAGTCTTTCCAGCCTAAACAATTTTATGATTCTGTGGCTGTGGCCCTGCTGGTTCTCCTGCTCCACCCTTTGATGTCAGAGATGTCTCTGCTCCTGCTCTGACACAGAACATTTCAGATCAAACCTGTTGGCGCATCCACAATGCCGACACTGCAATAAGGTGTGAGAAGCCTGTCAGCAGCAGCTCGGCTGTGTTCGCTTTTCATTTCCTGGCTTTTTAGAGAGCTTCAGCCAAGGCAGACAGGCTGGTTCTTTCCTGAGAGGGTGACCTGAGGGTGGCAGCAGCCGCTCACGGTCCGTCGGTCCCGGTGCGCGGGCGGCGCAGCCGGGCTGCGAGACCTGGCCCGGGGAGCTCGAAAGGTGACACAGATCAGTCTGGGAGCTCAGGAAAGGGACCTGGTGTGAACCTGATCGCTCCTTCCAGCCAGCAGTAAAGCACAGTCACTCTGTTTCTGCGTGAGATCAGTGACATCTCGATCTGGCTCTGTCCCGAGTTATGACGGGGTCAGAGCTCCCGGTGAGGAATAGCCCAGCCATGCAGGTTGATAATTGATGGGAATGACCAGAGTTTTTAAATCACAGCTGCAGTCAACACCTGACCGTGGGCACCTGACAGCCGCAGGAAACAAGTGCAGACACTGTGGGTTACAGAAGCAAAGGAATTTAGGTACCCAAGTACTGCCCTAGTCCTGCTATAGGCACTGAAAATTCAGTCTTGAAACCACTTTGCAGCTGCAGGCTGAGCTGTGGGACGTTTGAGCACACTAAACACCTACTTCAGCCAATAAATTCCCTGAGGATAATCTCAGGTCAGTGTTTAGTTGCCAAAGACTTGGCACCATGATTAAAATGCCCTTGTGCCTTTCCTTTCTCCTCATGCTGTAGGCATTTGTGGACCCCAGCTGAGGCAGTCAGCTCTCCCCAGGCATTGCAGAGTATTCCTGTGTGCTCAGCCTGGGTCTGTGATTTCTGAACATCGGGAGAACACTGAAAAGCTTGATGCCATAATCCTGAGTTTCAGAGCATCTCTGTCTCTGCACATCTCCAAGGTTGGGTTACAAGCCAAGAGGAAAAAGTACAAATGACTGCACAGAACTGCTCTGTTCCTTTCATTTCCAGGGCCAGCACAAGTCAGTAGGATCTTGCACGTGATTTAAGCCTGAGCACTTCCATAAATTACAACGTCTTGTAATAATTTGAAGAGGTTGTTCCATCACATTATAACCTTCAAACCTTCCCTCAGTAGTGGTTAAGACCATGGAAGGTCCCAACTCTATCCATTACCAAATTTGGCTACTTTGCATCATTCTATCAGGACCCAGGATCTTGGAGTTACATTTGGGAGGGTCAGAGTCCCATGGGATGTAATTAATTCTTACTGCATTACAGTTAGGCAATAAAATCTTGAGACCACACACAAAATTTCTTTCAGGCCACACTTCTGCTGAAATACTTGGGTAAGAACTGAGCAGAAGAGGATCAATGCTTCAAGTTTGGCCTTTTGTTTTTTTGCTGAATCGTGGGTGTGCCCATAGTCAGTTCAAGCAAGCCTGGCATTCTCCAGCAGTTTTCTCCTGTTACCTGTGAGCCACTGCACCTTAGGAGTGCTCGGCTGCAAATAGAACAGAATTCAAGATACAAGTGGCTGACCTGCTGTGGAAGGTATCTGAAACTACTGAGTCTTGCTTGCTTAGTCTCTTCAGATATGACCACTTTATTCCACCTCCAGGTGCTCATCATGTGGCCAGTACCTGTCCCACCAAGACACATCTTCTATAGCATCCAAACCAAAACTGACTGGGTTGACTCCAGTGCGGTAGCATCTGAAATTTATAAGAACTGAGGAAGTACCACCTGAGAAAGGTCACAGGGAACAGTCTGCCTATCAAAGTGGGTGCTGTTTCCTTTTCATTTGGCAGTATGCTGGGCAGAAATCCCTTGTAGAGGTTGTTCATTATTAGCCAAAGCTGTGTGCTGCTCTCCTTTGCCAAACCCCTGAGAACCTGCTGAGCTGCCTAGAGCTGGGACTGATGAGAGCTTGTGTTTGAATGAGTACAGCTTTTAGATAGTCTCTGCCAATGGGGCTGATGCACAGACCAGTTTAATGAAAAGTTAAAAATTAATTACCCAGTGTCCAGCCCCTGGCTGCTACCAGCAGCTGTCAACAGCAGGTCCTGTTTTGGTGTGGGTGAGGACAGTTGTGCTCCCAGAGAGACAAGAGCTGTGTCTGGACTCACTACAGGCTTCTGCTGAGCCCTGCAGAACATCTGCAACAGGAACTCTTTGTTCTTTCTTCCAAGAAAATAGGTTAAGAAGTAAAAAATCAGGAGCTGGAAAGGAGAATGAGAAGTTTCAGTGAGAAGGTGTTCCTCTTAGACTGGAAATCATGCAGTCTCAGTGCCGAGCTCCTTTGATATTCTCCAGTTCCCTCTCTGGCTGTGGGAGCACCCCTGCTGCTTGTGGCAAGGAGCTGCACCCAGGTCAGGGTATGGAGACCCATGCCAGCCCTGGGCATGGCAGAGCAGGGCAGGGTGGGAAGGGTAATGCCTTACTTTTAATCAGATAATATTCCAAGTAATTTCTCCCCCCTCCTCCAGCTTCCCACATGATTTGTCAGGCCAGGAAATATATGGACCTTTGTCCTCAGGGATTCTGATTGAAGGAGCTCAGTATATGATTTGCAATGAACAACAGTTGTGCCTCTGAGTTGTGCTGATAAGGGGCTCTGAGCCTGCACTGCCTTGGAGCAAGGGCAGCAGTCCCTTGTCCCCCAGCCCAGCTCCTGAGGACTGTCCCAGTGCATCTGTGAGCTGGGGAGCTGTGTGGGGATGCTGCTGGTGTGACCCCAGCCCAGGTACAGTGGTTGCTGCTTTCTGATACCTCCCTGTGAAAACACAGCCCTGTATCTTCCCACTCTCACCTCGAGCTTTCCACATAGTGCTGCTGTGAGTGGCTGGACTTGGGAAAGAATACTTTCCTCAATTTTTTGGCTGACTATCCTCAATAAGGATCTCTCTGCCCTTTTTAGGAGGGGACACACACATTTGTAGTGCTGTAAATGTGTGTGAGAGGACACCTGCAGAGAATATCACATTATAACTACTGGCATGATGTGCTGCTCAGAGAAGACAAGTCTGATGAGGACTCATGCCAATCTCCTAAGTGGGTAATGCAGTGCTGCCTGGAGAGAGGAGTGCCAGAATTTCCCAGATCATGCCTCTCATCACCAGAGTTCAGTGACAATAAAATGCTATGTATTATGTTTAAATGAAAAACTTAAAAAAACCCCAGATTTCTAGAATTTAAAAATTATTTGCAAGTGTTAGAGCAGGAACATCAATTTATAACCACTGGCAATATGGGTGAGGACACCTGATGCACCCCTTTTTGCACTCTGGGCTCACAGAATTAATCTGCAGCTGTTAAAATTGTCCCAGTCTATCAGGTGCAATTTCATGCTCCAGTATGTGATGCCAGGCAGGAGCCTTAATCTTGGCTATTGTCTGTGTATATTCTTATTTCCTGGAGATGCATTGGTCATAAACATTCCCTGGGCTTTCTGGTAATACAACATGTTGAAAATTAACTAATTGCTGTTTAAATTTCTGTTCCTCATATTAATTAATTTCAGCAAAGAGCATGTAAACTGACCTCCTGTAAGTGGGGCAACACTGCAGGTGGATGTGCACTCCAATGTGGAACAGTTACTGGAGGTAAATCAACAGCAGTGGTGGCAGAGTCTCCTGGTTTGTCTCAAGTGTAAACATTGGAGACAGATATTTTTCTCCTCAGACTTCAGGATGGCTGAGACGCCTCTCTCTGCTAACTTTGCTTAACTGATATTTTCTAGTAAAAGTTATATTTTAAAAACTCAAGGTCAGAGACCTTCTGAAGTAGCACCTTAAAAACCTGTCGATGCCAAGTCAGGCAGAGGGATTTAATGTAACATTGCAGGAAGTGGTGGGATGTGACATTGCCCTCACTAGTGCATCTGAGAAGCTTCAGTGGTGGAAGCTGCAGTGGTGGTGGAATGTGGAGCCTGAAGACTTCTCTCACACAACTGGCATATGTCAGAGTGACAAAAATCCATGGAAGTGCGGAATTGCCCTGCATCCTGGACTGGCAGGTCTCCAGTTGTTTATCAGCACTTAATGCTGTACAAACTCACTGACACAAGTTCAGTGGTTTAGGTACCTTCCAAAGAGGCCAGTCATCTCTGGAATTCCTTGTCATTTGCTGTAGTGGACACAGAACTAAAGCCTGAGTGTGTGGCTTCATCAGCCTTTCCGGAGAATGGAAGAATTGCTAATTAACTACATATTTTAGTATTAGACCTTCTCTTCCTGCCTGCTATGACTGTCTGTTGGTCATGCTGTGTGTCCAGACACTGATGGCATCTCAGAAAGCATTGAGGTAGGTAAGGTTTCCTTTAAAGCCTTCTGAGCTCATGAGAGTGAGATAGTGCATTCCCATGTGGTTAAGTTATACACTCACAAGCTCTGGCTAGAAGTGTTAGCATAACAGCCTTGGGTTGCTAGGAGGTGCTGTGTGGGGATTAATTAATCAGGACGGTTGTGCCTTCTGTTTGCTGTCATTGCTGATATAGAAGAGAGGTTTTCAAAGCCAGAAGCTGTGATGGACTCTTGTCAGGCTTACAGATTTGCATATAGAAACACACATTAAGGCAGTTGTGGCAAAAGTTAGTCATTGCAAAAGGGAAAAATCTAAACTGTGAGGCCCTCAAGTGGCTCTGTCTGCTCCAGGCTGCTCCTCTGTCCACATTGTTATGGGCATCAGTAACACTGAAACAGCTGAGACTGCTGTACCAAAAGACTTTCCTGTGGTACCTGATGGGTTAAAAAGGCTGAGATTTAGCTCACAGATTTTTGGTGTGGTTTTGAACCAACATTTTAAACTTTCTTAGTGCATAAGTAAGAAAATTGGCTAAGTGAGTGCAATCACAGCAGCTTGTCTAGCACCTGTTGGGGGTGTCAGACAGGGAGAAGCTGGATCTGAAAATGAGCACATGAACTCTTCTGCTGCAGTATAGGGGAAGCACAGCTTTAACAGAGCAACCCACAAAATCACATTTAATGTCTGTCTGCACCCTGCTCTGTTGTCTTTGTCCCTCTCTCAGCTGTGACAAGAGGAACCTGCATGGAAGGTAAAACAACTTTTTGGTTAACAGTCAGTTCCTTTCACTGCTCTTCCATTGGGGAGCTCCTTATTCTGAAGGAATTCAGCTCTGCAGCTTCCTCTTCTCAGGAGCATGCCTGACCCCCTGGTTCATAGAGGAATTGCAGGTGACCAAGAGCAGCTGTATGCCAAAACTCACGCACTGGGCTGATAATCTTCATGGAAACCATCTAATATATAAAAGCAGGAATGTAGTGTAGTGGTCAAAATATTTGGTTTGGAAGGGAGGACTTGAGCTTCCTCTTTGGGGCCATTTCCTTGGGGGTACAGTGCAGCAGCAGCCCAGGGTGCACATGGCTCTGAGTCCCAGGGAAAGAGAGGAATACTGCTTTCCCTTTCCTGCATGAGTGCTGTGTCCACAAGGCTGCTATGGAAACCCTGTTGGAATTCATTTCAGGACAGAAATTACTACTGAGTAGGATGGGGTTTTTTTGTTTTTTTTTGCTAAATGGATATTGCTGAGTACTTCAGGTGTGTGCTAGGAGGGATCAGGCTGTCAAGACAGTGACCAGTCTGATTCTCAGCAGAAGAATTGTGATAATCTTGGCCTCTGGTGTACTGTCATTCTAGTGGGGTTTGGTAGCTTGTTTTGCCAGTGTCGGTCACCCCAGTTCCAACTCATATTGCATTTAAGAGCCCATACACACATTTTTCTCCTTGCACCATTGCTAGACATGAGGATGGATACAGTCACTGCCTTTTCTGTACTCTCAGTGCTAGATGTGACCCTAGCAACTTCCCTTCCTGTATGCTGCATGCTTCCCCAACAGCTTCAGTGCAGAACACTCTCTGCCTAAAGCTGAGAGGGGGTAAGGCCAAGCAGGTTTCGTTTTGCTCCCTCCAAGAGGTTTGAGCCCTGGCACTGCAGGATCATGTCCCAGCTGCTGCTCTCATTGCTCTGCAGCACTGGAGTAGCAGAGTGCTGCTCCTGTGGTAAGCTGCAGTGACACTCTATTTATAATGAACAGGGTTACTTAGTGGAATACTCAGAGACAGCAGTCACAGACCTGCAGAGCAGGCACTGCAGCTGTGGTAAATTAGGCTGTGGACTCACGTGTGCACTTCCAGGAAAAGAAGATTATGCTGATGCCAGAGTGGCACATTTCCCTACAGGTGCTGGCACCTCTTTCTGGGCACTGTGGCTTCTAGCAAAAGGTTTGCATAAAAGAATTGTTACTGTACAAGCTTCTACTTCATACCTGTGGTTACCTGCACCTAGTGGGCTTGTTTCTGTGTGCCCACCTGTGTTAACACACATCAGCTGCCATGCCAGGGTCATGGCTAAGCTGAGGGTTGTGGAGCTCTGGTCAGTGCTGCTGCTGAGGTCTGTTAGCCAATGCTGATGGTGGCTTTTAATGCAGACAATTCCAAACTGTTTTTTACTTTGTACCCCCTCGGTGAGTGGTGGTAGCCCTGATTCTGCAAGTTGTTTAGGTTCCTGTTACTGAAATCTGCAGGGACATAGTGTCTAAATTTAAATTTTCAGAAGGTGGGGCTGTTCTGCTTGCTGCAATTCAGATACATAGAAGGATCCCTATAAATATTTCATGGCCTCAGGGACAAACTGTAATGTGGCTGCAAAACTAGGCACACATACATCTCCACAAGAAAAATCACATTGCAGCAGCAATGGAGAAACTGTGCTCCTAACCTGTCAGTACTTACAGCTGACAGATGCAGAAAGACAAAATATACTTAATGTTTTAGAAACAGGCTTTGCATCAATATAGGTTTTCAGTTTCCAACATGTTTTTAAATGAAGCAGAAATTACATGCCTATCTGCCCTCAGATTTTCCTCGTTAGCATTAATCAAGCACACTTGACTCACAGATGAATTTGATTAGGATCATGTATACTCTTAGGAACTAAAAATAATGAATCATGACTAGAGTGTACGTGCTGTTACAGCCAACATTGTTGCTTGGTGTCTGCTGCAGCAGTGAACTACTAGAAAGCTCCTAGAACTGGGTTCCAAACCACTGGCAACAGGAGGTGGTAAATGGCACACATGAAATAAGGCAAGACCACACAAAATGGAAAGCTATAAAGTGCACAGCTATTTAAATGTCTATATAATTGGTTGAAATTCTTTATTTTCTGACATAGAAAAAGCTAGAATGGAAACTTGACTGTGTCTACATGAATACACAAATAGTTTTGCATCTCTTCCAGCCTCTGGCCCACAGTTGTAGCTTTTAGATCTGTGAGCTCACTTACATGTCTCATTTTATAATGCCAACAGATTCTTCTGCTTTTCTTTTTGCACTGTGGAAAATAGATACCTTCCAAAGAAATCCTCAAAACTCCAAAAACCCCCACGTACAGAAGTATAGCTCTGTGTGTAAATCTCATTTTACACATTCACTGCTGCACATGTAAATTCATGCAAAGCCCATGTTCAAGCACTGGCTCAGAAGCAGCCATGGGATGCAACTTTCCACTGCCTGTAAAAATGTTTGTTGATAAAAGGACAAACACAGAAAACTGTTTCTGTTGTGACATTTTATTGATATTCCACATAATTTATTCTGACCTTCTGTCATCCTCCTTTTTTTTTCTTCTTTTATAGTTAGTTTTATAGTGCAGTAATTCTTTTTATACTCATCTCACTAGTGAGGTCCATGAGGACTGTCTGTGTGATAAAATAATATGTAATATCTGCTATCTCTATTATCATGACAACTGCCTGGGCCTTTGACAGTTCTGCAATCTACTTAATCATTTACCTAAGTGCCAGAAAATGCCTGTAAGAGGAAAAGTAGACACATGAAAAGGGAATAATACATAAAGAAACATCTGCATTGAGATCATTTGTCATTTTTGGAAAGGCTTTGGAGAATGATGCATGCATTTAGTATAGCGTCATGCTTATGACACTATGGGTCTTTTATTCTACTTGCAGGCCTTATCTGGCAACTATTGAGCTATTATCACGTCTGGAAGATCCCTGCTGTGTGTTCTGGCTGCAGGGCCCTCCCTGCCCCTTGCACTGGCTGAGGAAGGACTGCCCTCCATACTATTCCATGCTCAGCAATGCTCAGTTTGCAGCAGGTGCCTTTTTCATTAGCTGTTTGCTTTTTTTCTTCTGCCATCTCCTGTTTGCCAAGCAAGCCCCTGGGGCTCCCTATGCTGTCACTGCTTTCAGTCTCCGTCACACTGCTGCAGACCTGGCTGCAGGGTGACTTCTCCCCAAGTCCCCTTTGTCACAAGGGCATCCTGTGCCTTCAGGTCCTGCAAAACATGTTTCAAGAATTGGCTTTTCAGGAGCAAGAACTGCCTATGCCAATATATGCCATTACCAGAGAAGGCAATTGGGCTGCTGAGGAGCAAAGGATGCTCAGGCAGCAAACATTGGTTAAAGAATTCCCATTAATTCAGATCCATGCCACGGAGTTGCAGTTACCTTGAAATCTCTTTGTGATGACAGCAACAGAAAAACTCCCTCAGTCCCACTGCTTGCTGGTTTATGGAACACTGGAATGGCCTTGGAGTTAGGTCACTGGCAATTATCAAGATATTAGGAGAATATAAAAAGAAAGGAAAGTTTGAAAAACATAAACATATTTCATGCAGGGTTTTTATGGACATTTTCAAGGGTAGATGTGCCAAAATGTTTCCACTGGAAACTTTATATGAAATTATTGATGTAAAGGATTTCTGCAATCCGGCGTCTCTCTCCCCTCTCCTGAGAGCTGCTGTAGCTCGTGACAACTCTGTTCTGTGTACTGGGAGCATCAGCAGCTGGAATTTATCATCTGTTAGTCTCAGTCTTTGTGTAGCTCATTTCAGAGACTCCACTGGTAATGACAGCTCTTGCTCTTTTACCTTCAGGACAGCTTGGAATTCATCTCTTAGGGCCAGAAATCACTCCAGCATCAAGTTTATAGCAAGAAGAAAAATAACCATTTAGTACAGTATCAGACCAATTTTTGACATTCCTTAAATTCCTTCAAAGGACAGTCAGAGGGACAGATGTGTCATTGAAGCTCTGGGCTCTCTTTCACCCCTGCATTGTAATTGTGTGATCCTTTTTCTTAAAACCTTCCCTTTGCTTTTTCACACTTCCTTGCCTGTCCAAAGATTTTACCCAAGAGTTTTCTGATGCTTTATGGACTAATAGCTACCTTCAAAGTGCAAGTTAAAGCTGGTTTTCTGTTTTGGTGGCCATGCAGTGGAAGGTAGGTTTCTCTGAGAGGGGGAGTTTGGGGGTCAGTAAGTTCAGGAAACACATCTGCCAGGGCTTCTCATAAGGTGGATTGTGGGACATTTATTTTGATTGCACCTTTACTGTAATGTCAAGATCTACTGAGCAGAGGGTTTTCCTGGTGGCTGTTTGCCTTCCCAAGAAGGTGGGAAGAATATATCTTCTCTTCTTGCTTGGCTCACAAGAACTATTTCCATGCAAAGACACAACCTGAATTCATGCACAGTAACCAGAGGGGCTGCTGTGATGGTGTCTGTCCTATTCTGCCAGCACGTGCTGTATGTCAGAGTTCTTAGAATAAACAGGGTTTATTCAAAAGAGATTAAAGCTGTCAGCTACAGCCAGTGACAGCCAACAAGGTGTCCTTTCCTTCCCCACATTTCACTGGTCATTGTGCTCACTCTGCCTCCCTTTGGCTCTCTCCTCCTGAGGAGCACAGCACCCTGAGGTCCTCCTGCCCCAGGTGTTCTACACCCAGGCAGCCTGGTGGCTCACCAGCATGGAATCTCCTTCCAGGTGGGAGAGGATGCACATCCATGCCTTGTCCTCAGGAAGTTTCCAGCCTAGGCTGCCTGTGGGAGAGCAGCGAGGTGGCACTGCCAGCAGGGACCCTGCTGCCATGGGGATCCCCCCTTGCCAAGCAGTTCTTTCCAGCCCTTTTTTCTCCTGATGCCAAGGATGTCTGCTTAAGGAGCCAATGAATCTGCCACAGGAATCTCTCATATTGGGATCACATGTGCTATTAATAAAAATTGCCTTCAACTTCTAAATCGAGGCACTTAAAACCCACAATGAATGCATTCTGCAGCAATGAAAAAAAACCCAACTTTTTTGTTGAAATTTAAATAGACTCCTGAACTTTTGTATCATGCATGCTATTTTAAAACTGTAAATCTATTCCATTTTTTCCATTGTGGTTGTTTTTATGTTTCATTGTGCTCTTACATAGGAAAGTCTTTGGTCTTTTAATAGAAAAGATTTTATGTTTCCAGACACAGGTTTTTGTGCCTAGCTCAAAATGCTTGGTAAGAAACTAGTTTTTTGACACTCCTTTTTCTATGGTACAAGATTTAAGAAAGGAATTAAAGAAAATATTAAAGTGCAAGGGCATCAAGAAATTATTGTTAACTTCTGGAAACTTAGATTAAGATGTTCTAAACATTACTTTAAAATAAAAAAAAGGAAAAATCTAAATAGTGGCAAGTTGTTCTTTTTTGTGATTTCTGTTTCTGACAAATCCAATCATGATCCAATCCTCACTGTCTGAGGCCAAATGTATTATTACAAACATGGAAACTGGATGATAAATTCTATAGGTATTGTAAAGGTGTCCTAAAGGCCCCAAAGCTGTTTAGAATTCTGCTAGGAAATGTACTCAATTCTGCTGCCCCACCAAAAAATCTCTTATGCATTGCAATGAAGGAGAATTTATCTACAGTTTTCATTCTTCCATATCTTTTTGTCTGCTGTCCTTTGTGCCTAAAAGATCCTTAAAAGATCACAGAGCTATTTCATTCTCTGCTAGTTTACATAAAAGTAATTGACTTTTCTGCATATATTTGATGCCTGTTGTGATGTTGATTTGCTCTGGCCATTGCCTTTCCTGTTGACCAGTGCTCTCTCTTTGTTTCCTTCTGTTTCCCATCCCTATTTGAATAATGAGGTTGACAGTTGTCTGGGACAATGGTTATATTTTTGATATATGTTTGTATAGTGCTTGGCACAATGCAGCTTGGTCTCTGACTGTGTATGTCAACCAATAATGATGTTGTTTCCAATTGTTTCAGTCTCTTGCTTTGCAACTATTTCAGAAGTCCTCTTTTAAACAGTTAGAAGCAAATTATTATTTAAACAATATTTTCCACATCAGTTATGATTTCTTTAAATAATTTAAGTGCTTTTTCCAATACTCCTCACAAGCCCTGTGTTATGCCTGTGTCATTTTACTGATTTAAAGCCAAAGACCTAATGATACAGAGATCTGCTCCAGATGTCTGGATAGAACTGCACAGTGCAACCACTGAAAACCAAATGCTGCTCTGGAGGGAGTGCCTTGCTAATGAGAGGCAGCACAAGGAGTACAACAGGTGCCTTATAAAATCTGGCATATGCCCTCAGTGTCTGCAATGATTAATCTTCTACTTCCCTTGGAGTATTTACCTGTCTCAAAATACTTAAGGGATGCCCTTTTTAAGCACAGGAAGTGACACAAGCAGCAGAGATGTCAGATCACTGTCACTGACAAGCATCCCCGAGTAGGGAAATCCACGATGCGCCGGCTCGTCACTGTGTGTGAGCTCTGATGTTATTGTCAAGTTAATCTCTTGCTATTTCCTACATGGAAATCAGGATCTACTTCTGTGCTAAGCCAGTCTCTAATCCTTGTTCCCAGCTAAACATAAAAACAATCTATTTATATATTGGGCTATCCCCAATTAAACCAAAAAATAGTATAACCTAGTTCAGCTGTTGGGTAACACCAAGTATTAGCAGCGGTTATTTATATCGTTAAGATGTTTCAGACTTGCTGCATTAACTAAAAGCTCGGACTGAGCTTTTTATGTTTGCTGTCACTTACAGCCACATTGGCTTGAATATGCAACGATGTGAGGATGACCCCCAAATTTTCTGGGCTGGCCTGGCTCAGCTGTGACCTCCTGCATGCTCCCTGTCGGGCAGTACTTGGCGTGCCTGAGCCCTGCAGGAGGCAGCTCCTGTGGCAGCTGGGAGTGTTTCCATGAAGTTTTGAATTTGGCAGCTCCTTCCCTCCACTGGAGCTGGCGAGGTGACAGCAAGCAGGAGGGTCTGTTCAACCTGCTCAGGAATTTCTCCATGTATGTTGGTGTTTGACAAATCACTTTTCCCTCAAATGCATATAGGAGAGTTTGTGTATTTAAGCAGGTGGGTTTTGGGAACTTGCTGCTCCATTTGCAGGAAAGTATACACTCCACAAGTGCATCATGGAAAGGCAATAACTAAAGTAGTGACGCAGACTTTAAATAAATAAAAAGGTTACTACCAGGTGATTTGTACAGCTCTAACATAATTAGTAATTAATATTAGAGACAGTACATTGCATTTGACTCTGCAAGGCACTATGTCTTACTTTCTCAAGTCTGAGGTTGGGTTTGTGCTTTCTTTTGCATTGTTACAGAATGCACAGAGCTGGTGTGGTGTGGCTGTCAGTCTTCACACATGACTATGACCATCACTGTCACTTTATTTAACTTTTTTGTTGTTTTTTTTTTTAAATGATATGTGATTGCTACGTCCATTACCTCTAGACCAAGTCAGGACCAGGATAAGGCAGCTCCCTTACTACTGTGTGCTGAACTGGTGAAAGTGGAGAGGTGTCTTCAGCAGGGACCAGTGGTACATGCAGCTGCCACTGAGAAAACACTGGTTTGGTCTGGAGGTGAAATTAGAGTGGTAAGGCCAACAGCAGAGTGTTGCTGAGTACATTCAAGTTCTGGAGCAGCACATTAAAATGCTCACTTCTCACATGTTGTCTGTTAAGAACCTGGCCTTTCATTCCATTAATTTTTATTGCACTTTTCTAGAATTCAGGAATTTTTCTCCTCACTGAGCAAAATGTTTTCCAGTGCTCTTCAGAGATGGGAAAAAAAAATCCAGACACCAGTGTCATGCGAGCCAGGCATGTCCTTCACAGAAAGCTGCACTTTGTGTCTGAGACCCCCAAAACTTGACTGCTTCCTGGGTGAGGGAGAAGTAACCTCACCTTGTCTCAACTCTCGTCACTGATAAAATGCTGTTGATGAAGGCTATCCTCATCTCCACATCGCCATCCCCACTTTATCTCAGTTCCACAGACTTTCAACCTCAAGTTGATCAAATAAGCAGGTTCCCTTTTCTGTTGAATTTGAACAAGCCCACACATTTGCTGTGCAGCCCTGATGTGAACAGAGCAGCTGATGATCTCTTCAGGCAGAGCTGCCAGTGCAAGGGCACCCATGAGGAAACTTCTGGTTTATCAGGAAGCTGAAGAAATACCTCCCCTGCCTGTATGCTGGGTGAAAAAGGACTCTTATGTTAGTGATGGCTGAGGAGCACTTTGGAAAGCTGAAGGGGTGCAGCACTTAGGTCTCTCCGAGTTCCTCTGGGCTCAGAAGGCTCCTTTGTATGGTCACATGAGTGTGAGCAATGAGAGACTGAGACTCTGGGAACTGGGAGCCTCCAGAGAGAGCACTTTCCTGGGATTCTGGCAATGCAAAAAGTGTGAATTACTCTCTGCAAATTAGGGACGTTTCTTGAACCTTCATGGTCTCAAGGAGTCTATTCTATGAGTAGGATCTGTCTCTTGACCGCTTTCATTTTTTTTTTTCTTTTCTTTTTTTTTTTTTTTTTTTTTTTCCATTCAGATAGAAGATTAACAACTGTTGTGGTTTAGGGCAAATTTGGGAGGAAACCTCTGAAGGGGTCCCTCAAGCAACCCTTCCGCCCACCTGTTCAGGAGATAAACCTCCTTTGAGAAAAGTGGAAAAAACTGTTTATTTAAAAAGCAAAGTATTCACAAACATGAGAAAATGAATAGTATTCAACAATGGAATCCCTTGTTGTTCTGAAGAGATGTTAAGTTCAGAGAGAGTCCTTTTGTGGTAGAGAGTCCTTCTTGTGGGTGTGTGCTTGGCTCTGTCTCAGTCTCTCTGGGGCTCGGGTCCAGTGTCCTGGCCTCAGTGCAGTTTGGGGCCCCCTGGATGATAGTCCTGGTGTTCCTGGATGGAACAATGGCTGAACAGTTCCTTCTGGCCTCAGCTAGCGAGAGAAAAACCAGTGAAAACAGCAAGGGAAAACTCCCTGTCTGTGTGCAGACTCTGAGAGCTGCTTATCTTTATGTTTTGAATACCGCCGTGAAAAAAATTCCACTGCTTTTCCTTCTCCCCTCTTCGCTCTCAGATCTAGTTTTGAATGTGCCGAATTTATTTCTGGGCTAAACAGATGAATGGGGATACAATTCAGCATCATAAAGTCACCCCAGGACAACAAGTTAACAAGCTACATGCAATGTGATCAGAAAATAATCCAGTGGCAATGTTGGAGGCTTCCAACAAGGCAAGCAAAGACAGCAGAGAGAGTCCAGGGTAGCGAAGGCAGTAGATACTGTGAGATAGTTCTGTTCTCCGTGAGAAGTGGGAGCACCCAGCACAGGTGTTGTGCAGTATGGTTGAACCAGAAATGTGCAGGTATGTGGGGCACAGAGTCTTCATCCCCTGTGGAACATGTGGACTTTTACTGCTGTTTTGCCTTCCCATAATTTGGACATGTTTTTAAATCTCATTTATGCTTGACTCTGACCAAATTTAAGGGTGGCCTCTGATGTATACCAGTGTGAGAGAAGAGAGGTAATTCATAGGAGTGGATATTTGAAGGTGTTCAGGTATGCTGTCAGAGCTTTTCCATGTTATCCTCTAACAAAAGAACATTTTGTCTCCAAGGGTGCTTCTCATTTTAGCTTCATCTTTTCCTAAGCTGTGAGTGAGGGAGAGCACAGGAGGCAATCCAGAGCCAGACCCTACCTTAGCTGCTCTACTCTCCTTGCTGAAGGAGCCCATTTCCCTCCACTGACTCACTGGGATGAAGCTGCTCTTCTGCATACCCTGCTAATGAGGCCAAGAGCTACTGGAGGCAGCGTTACACTGGCCAGCAGTGATGTAATTGTCAGCAGCAGTCTTGGGTCAGAAGTCAACCAGGAGTGGGCTTGTAACTAGGAGATCAAAATATTTTCTCTGCCTATTGCAAAGGCACGTGTCTGTATTGTTCCTCCTTGCTTCTCTCTTTGTTCACTCTGATATGTTTTATCATCCCAGTTCATATTTGTGGGTCTTACTTTACCCAGCATGACAGAATTGTTTAAAATCTGTCAGACCAGGGCTGCAGAGTGCAGTGGGTGGGACAGTGGGGCTGTGTGGCCGCCTCACTTGCTCAGCTCCAACTGTGAGCTTGTAGAACTGAGATTTGTAGAGCATCAACAATCAGATCCAGTTTATAAGTCACACTAGAAATACATTCCTTGAGCTTGTGACTTTGAATTAGCTATTTTGCTTTTAGTTTCCAAAACTGCCAGCCTGATGGTTGGTTAAATTTCCAGTAACACAGAGGATTTGTGAAAAACAGGGCTTTGGCTACTTCCACAGGCTCAAGGCATCAAATCTTTTTCCTACCAGTTTCTCTAATTTTGTACTTCACAGGAACAATGCATGTCAGGTAACCAGTTCAGAGCAGCTCACCTGAGAAATGTGACACACAAGTGACATGTTTTCTTTTCTAGCATGTAGCATGCTCAGTGAGATAATGAGAACAAGACCTTTATTAATGGGAAATTTTAGTGTACAAAATTTTCACAAAGTATTAAATATGTTAATTGCCATGAAGGAGGAAAAACATGTCAGAGACCTTGCAGAGTCCACTGCTAAAAAGGATGGTGCTGTTGCAGCATTATCACAGAGAGGTACATTTTGCAGAAACGTGATTTGTACTGGAGCACAATGCAGTGAAATTATTGGAAGTTCTTCCAATCATCAAAATGGTTTATTAGAGTTATTAATGATGGCCTTTCTTTCTATGCCTAGCTCCTCTGCCTGCTTTCAAAATAGACAGATTTGATTATAACAATAGAGAGCAAGCAAAAGATAAACTAGTGGCTGTTGGAGGCCACTCAGCAGCTTGAGCATCATCATAAGTGTGTGCACGTGTGTGTCCCAGCTAGAGGGCTCAAGAAGATCCTGCTGCGGCTGTGGCACCCCTTTCTGGCTCCTACAGAATGCAAGAGCCTTCATTGCCAAGGAACTGGCTTCACAGCATGAGATTGAAGCTGACAGCATTGCAACTGCTGCTGTTTTATTGAGTATGTTCCCTGAAAACCATGCTGGCTGTGACCTCCCTTTTGCAGAAGGCTGGCCTGATGCAGCAGGACATGTCTGTAGTGATGCTCTGACAGCATGCACTGGCTTGCAGAAGCAGGGCAAGAAAACTCCACAAGCCATGTGGCCATATGTCTGAGACTGTGAAAAAACAGCAGTTGGTGCTTGGTCACTGTGGATGGCAGCAGAAGTAATTCCTCCCCAAAAGTGTCTCAGCAGCTACTGGGAAAAGACACCTGTTGCCATCTGTGGTGAACATGGCACATGTATGGATTTCTCTTGTTTTATAGCCAAGTTGCTTGTGTATTTATGCCTCCTCTGTACTAGAGGGGAAAGTTCTAACCATGTGCAATAATTAAATCTTAAACCTTATCTTACTTATTGTCCACCTGAAAAGGACATCAGTAAACATCATCACAGAAATCAGCCTTTAGGCCATTAGGGATTTCTTCATTTTTCACTTGATTGCCAGTACAGCTTTCAGACAGTGCAGTTTAAAACCAGCATTAGTGCAGAGAGGCTCATCTCCCCATCCCTCTGTCACTGGGGAAGAGGCATCTCCATGATTCATGCAACCTGTGTTAGATGAATCACCTGGAGCTACTTGGTCAACCCTGTCTGTGTCACTCTGGGAAACAAGGCAAGCAATTTAAATGAGGGGAGATGAATCCTGCCTGCAGGGGTTGGGGATTAGCTGACCTGCCATCAACACAGCAGAGGTGAAGAGCTGGATCTTCAAAAAGAAAATAAACAACATATCTTCAGTTGTATGTTCATTATCACATCTTACAATTTGGAAAGTGGAAAGTACATGATGAATGACATAAGGGTAAAACCATGTAAATAAAGAGATGCTGTTGTTCAATTAAATAGACATTATTTACTCCTGACTGTGTAGAGCATCCTGCTCAAAGGCATTTTGTATGGCTCCAATCTGCTTAAAGCCTGACACTGGAGAGTGTGTGTTTTGCTGATAAACATGAGCCCAGGAGCCAGAAAATCCAAACAAGGCGGTGAATCACCGAGCGATCACATGAAGCATCACTTTACTAGGTGCTGGTGTGGCAAGCAGGCAGCTGAGTGCTGAACCAGGGACATGGGGTGGACGGTTCTGTAAACGGGGAGAGACAGAGCTCCCTCCAAGCAGACCATATTTAGCTGTGGTTTTGTTGCTGCTGGTTGACTGCACAGTAAAGAGAGCTGGGGAAGGATCTGACACCCAGATACCACACTCCAGCTGTGACCTGATGTTTTGGAGGAAGAGCTGGTTTAGCCACTGCCATTGTGTGACATGTTTTTTGGAATGTCACTTTTCTCCTGGTGCAAATGTGAGCAAAAGATCTGGTGTGACCTGGACTGAACCAGCCCAAGCACTCAGCTCTGCCTGAATCACGTGCCACCACCTTTCCTCAATCCCTCAAGTGGGTCCTGCAGACATCCACAACCCTGCCCACCCTCCCAGGGCTCCTCCACCCTGCCTCGGACCCCATGTCAGCCTGGACTCAGAAATGGGACACCTCCACTCAGACAATGAGTCCAAAACATTTTTTAATGATGCTAAACAGAAGATGTTTTGCAAGTCAAGGTGGGTCAGAGAGCTCAGTGGTGCCCTCTTGCCATCCCAGGCTGGCTTGTTGTGTAGATAAATGCAATCAGGACCTGAAAGTCAAGATCTGACCACCACATGGAATGTCTTTAAAGTAGATTTTCTTCTATTAGCAGGTTTTTGAGAACTTCCTTTGTATTTCTGTGTGAGTATGCCTGAGTATTTATAATTATCATTGGCTGCACTCAGTGAAAGAGTCTTGGACACCACAGTGAAGGAGAAATTACATTTGGAGCAAAATACATTTTTCTGGATATCCCTTCAACAGTTCTGAAGATCAGAACAAGATCATTGTTCTGCTGAAGTTTCTAACCTATGGTGTGTGATGCAGCAGTTCCCTGTTGGTAAATTACCATCTTCACTTAGTGGTATAAAATCAAAGTATAAAATTCTGTGAATCCTGTAGCTGCAAAGGAGACAGTGGATCCTGAACCTGATTTCACTGAGGACTGTGAAATACTACAAAGATCTCAGCTACAAAAAGTCTTCTGTGCTGGTGCCATTCATCTAAAAGTTTTTTTAGCTCAGTATTTGAAGAACATTTATAGCTAGCTCACATCCTACTATTATTAGTATAGTATGATTTTTTTAAATTTGCATTGAAAAACACATTTATTTATGTCATATATGACTTAATCCCATTCCCTGGACAATTATCAGCAGAATTCATTAACGTCATTGAGTGCAAGAGTGGGAAATAGGCAGTCCTTTTGCTAAGTAACTCTTACTGAAACAATCCAGTTTTGCCATTTACTCTTTATCATTGCTCTTTTTTCCCTCAAAGCTGACAGTTGTTTTAATTTATTTTCAGTTAACTAGACTAAAAAGTAACTTGTATTTTATTACGAACTGAACTGCATTGCTTCCCCTGGCCCCTAATTTCTCATTTTCTGCTGAGTCTTCCACTGTGCTGGCTTAGTGCATTAGTGGGGAAAATACCTTTGGACGTGTGTTACAGTCAACAAAGCTCTGCAGTGCCCAGATATAGAACACATATTCCTTTTGGAACATCCAAAATCCAGATTATCTGCAAGTAATAGACTAATAAGGGGTTCTCCAATGAGTCAGCTGATTAAAGGCAATCCTATTCCCTGAGAGCTTTAATGCTGGCTTTTACAGCTAACCTGTGCACAAGGATTGCAGATCAGTGCTTCTTCCCTATCCTTGTGCTCACCACCAAAGAATCATGTTCTGCTTTTTGTGCTCAAAGAATTGTAAAAATGCTGCTGTGATGGGGAAGAAAAGAAGTTGGTGCAGCAAATTCAGTACACCCTTCAAGCAACTCGAGGAACAGGGTCTACTAAATCTACTCCACTGAAAAGAGCAATGGCTATTTTTTAGATTGGATGGTGGCACTTTCAGGTGCTTCTGACTGCTTCCCTTAAAATAAATAAGTGTTTTATTATTCCTTATTTTCTCAGTGTCTTTCTCTGCCCTGTCTCCATCTTAAGACCCTCAGGCACATAATCCTTCATTTCCCTACCTCATCCATCCCAGCTCAGAGTGTTTGATCCCTTGTACGTTTTCAGTCAGTATGAAACTTCACACTGAGCCATGATGTGAATTGGGATAGGCAAAGGCATAAATTGGTGTAAAAAATGCAGTGGTCCCATTACTGTGGGCCCAGTGCTGCTTCATCCCACATCTATTTTTGCCTTTTGTTCTACATTTGCTCACCAAGCTGCCTGTGGCTGCCTGTGCAGTAGGAATGAATGGTGACAATGGAGCAGCTTCCCTAGGGCATGCAGCGACTGTGGGCACTCCCAGTGTGTCCAGCACTACCCAGCCCAGCACCCAAATTAATTCTGTCCATAGCTGCTGTTGTTGGTAGGGCTGAGAATAGCCAGGGGCCTGCCAGCACTTCCAGATGTGAGAGGCAGAGCAAAATGTGAAATGCCACAATGGTCTGGAGGAGAGTAAAGCAGGCAGATCTCATTCATTGCCTGGGCAGACAACTCACTATTGGGAACAAAGTCTACTAAGTCAGGCCTTCTGAGGGGAAGAGGAAGGTGAACTGCCCTGCTGGTTGTATAGGGAGAAAGTGTACTTTCAAACATCCTGCATTCAGTTTTCATTGAAAGAAACCTGAATTTTGTTTCTCCTGCTTTTAAATTTTTTTTTTCCTCTCTTGAATTTCCCTCCCACTCCAAGATGATTTATGTCCTCTCCATGGATAACCTTTACACCAGAAGGTTTGATGAACTACTTTTGCCATCATATACATTAATTCAAACTGGCAAATTAAGTGTCAGCTAAAAAACACTGCTTTTATAACCAGTGGGAAATTTCTGCCTAGTTGCTCTGGGCATCACCTGCTCTAATTGTAATTGGCTGGGGAAGGATTGCAGAGCTGCAGTGTTTACTTCATCCTGGCTGCAGGGAGAATTCCTTTAAGATGTGATTAATGAAACAGAGAGGGGATAAGATGGAAGAAAAACAATGCCTCTGAATTTAAATATTGCACCAGGCAGTTACGTTCAAGCACTCATGTGCTTTGTGACAGCACCAGCCTTGTGGTTTGTCTCTTCTCATGCCTGTGTCTTGGGCAGGCACAAGACTTGTGGAAGTGCTGACCAGCAAAGAGTGCAAAAGGGCTGAACAGACCAGACTATGGGATTGGTTTTGTCCCTGAGAAGGACTCAGTTCATATATTTCAGTACTCAACCTGCTGTTTTCCCTTGTAAGTACTGGAGGCTAAAAAGGCTGCATCTCTCCCCAGCTTTAAAAACAAGTGGGAAAGTGTTTCCCCCCAGACAGAGTGAGTGAAGCTCATGAGTGCTGATGGCATTCTCTGAGGAGCAACAACACTTCATCCTGTGGATGCTTAGTGCAGAATGGGACCTGGAGAGATAATTGTTAATTGTCCAGCTGGAAAACCAGAGTAGGTTCAAAAGAGACAGTACAAAGGAAAATACATATGCAAGCTTCCCAAGTACAAGCTCTTCATGCCATGTTGGGACAACTCTTCTGGATGGCTGTATGGAAGAGAGATATTGTGTAGTTGTGGGGAGACATGTTTTCTTTGTCTGCCTTGAATTTTATGAAGAGGATATGAAAGATGACATCCAGCAATTCCTAATCTAACAGCAACTACAACTAAACACAAAGGCTTTTCTGCCTTTGGTTTATTTCTTCTGTCTGCACTTTCTGCTGTGATATATGTTAAACAATTGGGTGAGACATTAGAGCCTGCAGTTCTGCTGCAATCTCTCTGGTCATAAATCTCTCCAGTCCTGCAGTGGACAGGTTTTGCTTTTTCACTCAGCGGTGAGAAATTACAGACAACTTACAGAGAGCTATGCAAACCTGAGGTGCAGAGCATTGTGCTCCAACCACCCACTCACCTTCATGGTTTCCAGCGTGTTTCAAAAAAACAAGCAACTTCAGTTGAGTATGCCAACAGAAAAAGTATTTTTGCAAATCCATGCCACTGACAGTCCTGGAGAGAGTTGTAGTTACATTTTGGGCAGTAAGTATTACCCCTCAGTACAACCCACACAGAAGGATGTGGCACTTTGTGCTCTTTGGGATTATCACTCAGCAGCAGCAGCCTGGAGCTTGATGTGTTAAGAGAGAGATGAGGTGAAGATGCAGGACCTGGAGCCAGTTCAGCTACTGCCAAGCACTGAAATACAGGTGAAGGAAAATCAGGGCAAATTTCTGCTCAATTCTACCCTTGGTAGGTCTGCATAATTTCCATGTACATTGATGAGTACCTATTACTTTGTGAAAAGCTCTTGGCTTTTAAAACTTGAGAATGGGTCCCTGAAAATCCTGATGAAAGACACAGGAATGCAATAAAGCCAAAGGGGAAACAAAGCAAGGAGATTTCAACTGCAGTGTTAAAAAGAGATGTTTTCTCCACATAAGTGTTCCCTTCAATAAAGATACATTGTCAGTTAAAGATTTGCTTGCCTGTAGCATGGAAAAAAATTTCCCCTGTTTAAAACCAAAGTTGTTCAGACTTTCTAGGATAAGAACTTGTCCTATTATATTTAGGGAGCAGGAGATTTTAAATATAAATGTAAATATAAAATGTAAATATGTAAATATAAAAGAAAGCTATAGGACCTCATTGTATTCAATCTAGAGTCTGGATGATTGGGAGCTGACTACAGGGTTTATGTATACTCATATAAAAGTTTTGGTAGCCCTAGCAAGTAGTTCTGTCACAGTTTCTTACTCTTCCTTTGTTAATGAAGAAGTATGTTGTTACGAGTTCCAACAGGTTTGGACTTCTTTCCTTCTGGCAGAATTTCTCCTACCACTCAGCTATGAGGCTATAAAAATTTAAGGACCAGACCCTGGGTTTGTGGCATGTACACTGTATAGTGATTGTTCCTGTGCACAGCATCAACACTGTGTGACTGTGCAGACTTTGTGTGTTCTGATGCATCTTTGCCAATATCCAGCTGCAGTGAGACTGAATTCATAGCTGGATGTCTTTCCAAGCCCTTGGTAGCAAAAATATTGAAGCAGAAGTGAGAGAGATGGTTATGCAGTTCAGGAGACTGGTACAGCCACTTGGAGGCTGGCAGAGAATAACAGGTTTGTAAATGTTGGAGCTTTAAAAACAAACAAACAAACAAGCAAAACTTCAACAAGCCCCTAGAATAATACTCCTACTTCTAAAAAAATTTCAAAATAACATTCAGATATTTTATTCCAGAGAAATGTTTTGTCCAGCAGGGGGTTAAGTGAGTTTTGCAGACAGAGAACAGATATATAATGCATTTAGAGAATTTCATGCATTAAATAAACTTAGGTGATTTTTAAATCATCATTAATTTTGATAACATTTGAATTAAAAGCTGTCTGAGGCTAAATGCCATGTATTATTTATTTTTGTTCCACTTTCCTGTTTTCATCATGCAAGAACCAAAAGTGTTTATTTTACTGGCAATATTAAAACAATCACATGATTTTGAGTAAGTCTTTTGAGATTGTTTGCAAGTTTTTTCTCTTCTGCATGTCTGCTTCCTCCCAGCTGGGGGCTGGCTGTTGTATGGAAAGGCCAGCCACGTCACGGAAAAGCCCTGTCTCTGATCAGATGGGCTTAATATAAACCAGGTTTGCTGAGAGAGAATTAAAGAGGCAGCCCCAACGCAGGAGAGGATTTACTTCGGCAGAGCTGCTCAGTGTGTCACAGCCCACCAAGAGAGAAGGGCACTGGGAGCAAAGGACTGGACTGGCTGCAGGAGCCTGGCACAAGTAAGAGTGGATTTGGACCCAGACTTTTCTTGGAGGTGCTGGAGACCCAGGCAGATAAATGCAGCATGGGGTAGCAAAACCAGTCTGAACTTGGAGCACAGTGTGGGACAGGGACTCGTTTGGTTTTTTTTAAATGAGGGATGACAGTTTGTTAGAGGGTAATTGTAAAATGTTTGTGATGGTTTTGTGAGTGACTGCTCGTTGCAGGTTGCGGGTTACTCTGTGTTGTTTGACTGAATGAGATCTGGCTTTTTTCATCTGGTCTTCTCAATGGCAATACTGCAAGGAAAAAGTGCTTTTTGGAATTCAACCACAGTAAATATTTAATTTTGTTTGTGAAGCAGCCTTTGCTTAGTGCGTGATTTCTTCTTTAGATGTATTTCTTGCTGACAAAGTTACTGTGACCAGGACCATGCAAAAGATGTCATTTTGCCCCAAAGTACTCCACATCACAGAGAAAATATGGTGTGTGCTGTAATAAGTTCAGACAGTGCTTTTTCTATATATTTGTCTTAGGTCCTGCTGGGAATTTATTCATAGTTTTCAGACAGTTTGGTATGAAGAATAGCAATTTGTCCTTATTGCTTTACTGTACTATTTATTGTTCATCACCTATTGAGGTTCAAAAGTGGTTGGGGGAATTTTATGAATAATTATTCCATTTACTGATATGGAGGAGAGAACCAAAAAACATCAGATGCAGGGCAAAAAAGAAAAATGTCTAAATAATGGTCACTTTGGGAGCTGGAATGCATCAAAGTAACTTTCCTAAAAATGGTAGCTCTTGGCCTGTGAGAATGACATCACTCTTCTCTGCCTCCAAGCAAGGCAAAATAATAGAGTTTCCTAAGTAAAATGTAATTAAGAGCTATGCTTATGTAAGAAGAGTGAACCTATCTAATTAATTGTGCGGTAATGAAATCATTGACTTAATATCTATAAATTAATGAGCCTTTTCTCCCAGTTATATCTCCTGTTGAACCTATAACTTGTACCTCCTCAGAAAAGCTGTTGGATTTCACTATGTCCTCCTTCTTACGAGCCAAAAAGTCACTGTCTGAGGCAGAATCATTCTCTGTTTACCTGGCCACAGACAAGACCCAAATCCACCCCATCAGAGCAAGACTTGCTTGCGTGACTTTTTGTGCCAAGGCTGTCTGAGAGTGCAGTGAATTATGACTTACTGCTTCCCCAAGAGTTTTAGCTCTTGACTGAGACAATGAGAAAGATGCTGTACACCCAGCTGCACTGGCAGCTGGAGACAGCTGAGACCAGTGTCAGTTTGTCCCCAGTCAAGCCAAAAGGAGGTGAAATCGTCTGTACCACAGGCAGTCTCTTGGCAGGGCTGCAGCTGCTGTGTAGGACCGGTGTGGTGAGTGAGCACTGTCCCTTCCTGCTCCTCCTGGGACACAGCAATGCCTCCCTCTTCCCAGGACTGGGCTGCATTTAGCACAGCCCTGAGCTAGTAAAGGCTAAACAAGATGGGATTTAGCATGTGAGGGTGGTATTATCCCTAGGAAACAGGCTCTGTCTCATTAACCACTAACTAAAATATTTCTGTGTACGCCACCAAGTACACAACAGTGCAGAAGGGTTAATTTTTCTTTTCTCACACATTAGGTCCCTACAGAGGAGCATGATGTGGCCCCTTGAAGCTAGTAAGAGAGCTTTTCTAAGTATTTAGTGGGTAATGTTTGTGATTTCCCTATTTCTCACTAGGGGTTAAAAATGACTCTCAACAATGTCACCATGCGTCGCACCCACAACAGCAACCTGCACCAGCAGCAGCAGCGATGGAGCATCCCTGCTGATGGAAAGAATCTGCTGGTCCAGAAAGACTCCAACGAGTACAACCCACAGAAACGATACACCATCAGTCCTGATGAATATTACAGAAGGAGCTGGTCCTCAGAGTCATCCGACTCCGTCATCTCCTCCGAGTCTGGCAGCAGCTGCTACCGCGTGGTGCTGATCGGGGAGCACGGCGTGGGCAAGTCCTCGCTGGCCAACATCTTTGCAGGGGTGCACGACAGCATTGACAGTGACTGTGAGGTGCTGGGAGGTAGGTACTTGTGTCCTGGGCTGTTGGTGTTTGCTTGTAGTCAGCTCTGCCTGTAGTAATTGGCACAGCAAAAGAGAGAGGCCATGTAATGTAAACCAGAGGTAACAAACGTTTGGGTCTGACCACCAAAACTCTATTGAACTCTATTGCAGAACAAGAGAGCAAAATAAGATGAGTAAGATACTCTCCAACAATGATTGAAAGCCACTGAGATACAGCAATTCAGGTTCTCAAGCTATTTCATTCCAAAATACCTGTTAGAAACTGCCTCATTCCTGCCTGTGATGATGCTACACAAGAGTCTGCTTCAGCTTTCATGCTGGTCCAACATTTGTGTCACCACTGGCATCACAGGGCTGACCATAGCTTTCCTTGTGGACGAGAAAGCAACTGAAGGTCCTCATGATTTGCAAGAATTAAATACTTTAAAATCATATATAAAGAAAAAGTCACATTCAAAATATTTGTCATTAAAAGTCATCTCAGTCTTTCTGTATAAACACCTTGCCTTAGCAGAGGCTGTATGGACTTTGAGTAAAATACATAAAATTTTGAGTAAAAACCTTGTTTCATGTTGCACAGTATGTGTTCCTCCAGGAGGAAAAAAAGACAAAGGTCCTTCAACAGAGTAGGAAAACTCCTGTTGCACACTGGAGGAAAGACCCAAGCTGTAGGGTTCTCTTTGATGCTTGTCCCTTGCTTTCCCCCCTTGCTTTGTTTAGGATTGCAGAGTGTTCTTTAATCCCAAAGATCAGACCATGCAGAAGCTGTAGCACTAAGTCTTGAGCTATGCTGTGTGCAAGATGTTGACGTGGAAGGGCTGTGCTGCCACAGAAATCTGCTCAGTCTCTAAGGCTGTAGCTGCTATTGCTTTCAGGGGACATGCAGTTTGCTGCTGGGTTTTGTCACTATGAAGGGCTTTCTTTGTCTCTCCCATATCCCTTCCTCCTGCCTGTATTCCCTTGGTGTGATGGTGCCAGTGCTACCACAGGGAATTTCTGGGCATCTCTTTCAACCTTCAATGGGGCATAGGCAGGACAGCTTCTTTTTTGGGTGTTTAACTCTCCAGTTAGGAGAAGTTTTGCCCAGGATTTAAAAAAGCCCAGTATGAGGAAGGTTGAACTCACATTTTCCTTGCTTGCTGTCTCAGACTGGGTGCACAGGGATCTGTGCCTTTGGGGGATTTGAAATTCACTGGTTTAGGTATACTCTGCCTTCAGCTTTTGCCACCAACTTTTCCCATAGTTCTACCAGCTCCTCAGCCTGGAGTATCTCTGATAAAAGTTTTCCCAGTGCTAAATGACTGAAGTAGAGTAGGATCCTTGGACAAGCCCCTAGAAAGTGCAGCTGATTTGATTTGGACACCTCTGTCAGGCAGTTTTCTTCTTCTCCATATGAAACCGTGTGGTTTCCTCTTTCCATCACACTCCCAGCAGCATTGCTTGGAGTATAGCAGTGACAGATTTTCAAGGCCAGCTCTGAAGAGATAATTGGAAGTCTTGCTGTTGTTATCTCTCTCATTGTTTAGTGTCAGCTTCAAAAACATCATTAAATTAACTAAGCACTCACTTTCAGTGTGTTTTATATTCTACAGACGTTCCTTAGGACTGACCAAGGTTCAAATCAGTTCTGAATATGAATTAGGCATAGTATTTTCAAGGAGTGTGATTATGCATTTGTAGCTTCTCTATATGTAATGCAGTGCAGGAGTCTTCTGCATTTTGTTCTCTGGTGTGCATGGAGCTTGTTCTCTCACAGATGCTTGGTCATTTGAAGAAGCTATTTATTTTAACTTTGCAAACTGGAACTTTAGCTTACACACTGGAAATTTTATTACATGAGAGGATAGTTTCAGGGTAGCCAGCTCACAGAGGAGTACAGCTGCTTTTATGGAGAGGCTTTGCTACTGACCGTAAGACGAAGCTAACTCATGAACACAAGCCTTGTACTCTTGGGACCCCAAGGAAAACCACTCCTAGTGATTAGCTGTCTTTTTAGTCTTGACATTTTAAGCATGGGTCCATGTGACTATTTAAAATGTGTAATATTTTTGGCTTATTCTTTTGCTGGGATGTAGATCCCTAGATTTGAGGGAAGGCTCTAGTTACAATTTAGGGGAAAGTTCATTTCATCAGTGCACAGCAGGAGTCTTATGAGGCACAGTTTAGACACAGCGCTATCTACAAGTGTGGTTGGGACAGATCCTTTAAATGCTGTAGTACCTTAAGTCTGGCTTTTTCTTTTCACTGACCACTAGTGTGAGATTAGAAATGGGTCCAAACCCCTCAGTGCTCTTCCTAATATCCCCAGCTTTGGGGAAAAAGAAGAAAGATTGGTATCTGAAACATACTTCACAGCATGGGCTGATCAAAATTCAGAGTGGCAACAGCCTCCTTAAATCAAGGCCACATGGCATTTATAATCTAGGTATGAATTTTTATGGCTGCAGTACAAAATAACCAACCTGTGCTTTTTTCATTTCTCTGCTATTTGACATCAAAGGTGATGTGGGAAACCGTTTAATGAGAGAGAGAGTATGCAACAGAAGTCTCAATCTCTCTCAAACTCAACAGCTGTTGCCTCACAACACCGTGTCCTCCTCACTTGGTAGGCTGCTCGCTGTATTGCTCTCAGCAGCAGTGACTGTTCACCCGTAAATTGTCCATGCTAAAGCGAAAGCAAATATTTTCCATTACTCAGCCTCGCTGGACTCTGCTGCTCCCATGGGGCAAATGTTCAGCCTTTGGTTATTTCTTCCACTGGTTCTATTTTCTCTCTCCCACATAAGATAAAGAGACTATCAGTGAAAATAATGAACATTTTGTTTCCTGATCTTTCATCCTCCTTCATCTATCATGGAAAGTAAGGCAACCAATAATGAACAGAGCACAGATTCAGTGCTGATGGAAATGAGAAAAGAACTGGATGTGAGCCGGCCTAAAATTTGGCTCAATAACTCTGAACAAATCTCCCACGTTCAACAACTTGGAGTTTTGTAATGTATATGATGACACAAAATAATATATCACCAACCTTTCTGCTTTTCTTTCCAGAGGACACGTATGAAAGAACTCTGATGGTGGATGGGGAAAGTGCGACTGTTATACTGCTCGACATGTGGGATAACAAGGTACCTCCATTTGTTCTGTCAAATGCTGAAAGGAAAGTGTGTACGAATAACTGCTAATATAAAAACAAGTTTCCTTTGGGAAAGAAAATAGGTGTTTCCATACAGAATCATCACAGGATTAACCCTACCCTACATCAAGGCAAGCATGCCTAATGGCTCCACACTGTGAGCCTGAGAAATTCAAGTTTTCATTTTTTTTATCAATAAAGCAAAACATTCAAGCTTTCTTTTCAGACCGTGTTCATTCCAGCCTAAAGCCAGCACAATAAATTATCTGGGGCAAGTTTTTGCCCTCCTTTGTGGTGAAGTATTCATACCATCACCACATTGGAATTACTTGTAGTATAACTGTGATTCAAACCATACCCATTACAGTTTACAGCAGGAATGCATTTGGATTCTCTAATGTTTTACTTTCTAAGTAAAATCTGCTCTGGGCATAACGATGTCTGACCATTTAATTTGAACAGCGTGAGGGAGAATGGATTCGAGACCACTGCATGCAAGTGGGAGACGCCTACTTGATTGTCTACTCCATCACAGACCGAGCGAGCTTTGAGAAGGCCTCTGAACTCAGAATACAGCTCCGCAGGGCACGCCAGAAAGAAGATATCCCCATTATTCTGGTTGGCAACAAAAGTGACCTCGTCAGGTGCCGTGAAGTTTCAGTGGCAGGTAAGGAAATGATGAGCATAAACCGGAGATAAACATTAAAAGTCGTCTAGTAGCTTTTGGACAAACTGCACTGCTCTGGCTGAGGGAGTACATTGTGATCAGGACTGGGCAATAAAAGAGTAATAAAATAAAAGAGGACTGGGAAAGAGGGCAGAGGACTGGAAAGTGTCTGCCAAGTCCTTAAACCTTCCTTGGTGATACTGTTATATGTCAGATAATCCCTCTTCTATATTTATTAAGTACCATCATAAACGGGATTTCTTCCCTTCCAGCTCCTAGTGTAAGACCACTGCAATATGTGATTTCTCTGGTAGCTGGAAACCCTTTGTATTCCCAATGCATGTTTACGCATAACAAGTTTAGCCCCTTTTATTCTGCTGCCAAATTTTCTCTTCTTTATAACCAGTTCTCTTGTCCTCCCTGATGAATTAAAATTCCCTCTCAATCTTTGTTTTGCTAGTCTGGGCAAAAACTGTGCAACCTTTCAAAAAAGGTCTCCTTACTGCCTTGCTTTGGGATGCTAAATCAGCCTTTCCTTGGCTGCACACAAATGGATAACCACTAAGCCCATAAATAGGAATGGAGAGACTGTTGGGAACACTGCTGCTGGCTCTCAACATCTGCAGTCAGTAAAATCTCTTCTTGGAGAGTCTTCCCTAAGGCTGAGCTGACACACTGTAATACACAGCTGTGCATTAGACATTCTTGTCTTGGCCCATCAGAAACATGGGTTCTGCTCAGCATTTCCTTCTCTCTGCAGCTGTTCTGCTCTTCTGTTTCCCATCTGAGCTAGATTTTCTTTGCTTTCTGTGTGGATGTGTGCAGTTCCTCTGGCTCCTGTCACAGCTGCCCCAAGTGAAGAGCTTAAACTGAGGGGTTCATGGGGAGCCCAGAGCTGCCCTCTCATTCCTTTTTGCCCAGCCTGCATGTTCTTTAGAAAGATGGCAGGTGAATCCATGTCCCTTCAGTGGCCCTGGCAGTGAATTCACAGCAAACCAGAAGACAATAAACTGGCTTGTGTGTGAAAGAAAGCTGTCAGGTTTAGCTTAGGCTCATGTAATTGAGAATAAAAACTATGATTTCAGATGTACCCCTAAAGCCATAGACACCCTTTATTAGGGTTTTGTACATGTGTCTGTTCTCACTGCTCCAGTTCCAGTGCTCTGGTTCACACCCATGGCCCACGAAGGAGGAAGGTGCCCTGCCTGCAGAGCTGTGCTGTGTGCCTGCAGAGTGCCATCACCCTTCAGAGCAGCTTGAGGGAGTCTGCACTGAAGGTGGCCAGCTTGGCCTTGCTGGCCTCCCAACCTTCAGTGCCCAGCTCAAGTCCATCACTCTGTGCTGCCTTCACAGCCAGCAGCACGGACTGGGCTTTCCTGGGAGGGGATTAACCCCCCTTCCCCTGGGACAGCTGTGACAGGGCAGATCATGGGCTGGCAGGCAGTGTCAGCTGATTAAAGACTCATCTGTGCCCAGATCAGGCTTGAGGAATTCCCTGCTGGCTCTGAGTCCCTCGCAGGTGGCAGCTTGTCCCTGGTGCCCCCTCCCTGTGCCCCCATGTAACCAGGTGTGCACCGTGTGGTTTTTGCAGAGGGGCGAGCCTGTGCCGTCGTGTTCGACTGCAAGTTCATCGAGACCTCGGCAGCGGTGCAGCACAACGTGAAGGAGCTGTTCGAGGGCATCGTGCGGCAGGTCCGGCTCCGCAGGGACAGCAAGGAAAAGAACGAGAAGCGCCTGGCGCTGCAGAAGCGGAGAGAGAGCATCCCCAAGAAAGCCAGGCGCTTCTGGGGCAAAATAGTTGCCAAGAACAACAAGAACATGGCCTTCAAACTCAAGTCCAAGTCTTGCCATGACCTATCAGTACTTTAAGAACACTGGACTCTGCCAGAGCTTGTGGCATTTTGTGGACACTATCTAACTTTGTCAAAGGACAATCAATCAATCTATATTAGATTGGGCTATCAGTGACTTAGGTTCACAGTTGTGATTGTGATGATATGTGCTGGCATAAGAACAGCACAGTGCATGGAAATATCTCTTCCTTTTTTTTTTTCTTTTTCCTTTTTTCTTTTTTTTTTTTTTCTCAGTAGTTTTAAAAGAAAAGTATAGACCAGAATGACCCAAAATTATGCTGGGAACTATTCTGGAATACACCCATTCTTTATCCTCTCACCTACTAGAGTAAGAACCTCAAACTCCCTAACTTGGGAAGTGAATACTACTGTCTTTACTCTTTCTCCTTATTAATACTTCTATTTTAAAACTGTGTAAAGAATTGAGGAACTGACTGGAGATTGGTCCCTTGTCAGTTGGCTGGTCAGGCTTGAGCACCCACAGCTGAAAAAAAAAGCATTTTTGTAGAATAACCACAAAGACACCTGTTCGGTAATTATCTTTATTTTCAGGATTAGTTTCAGTGAATTTACACATCTCTTATTTTGAAAATATTTAAAGGAAAAATCCTATAGTCAAACAAATTTTCCTATCATGTTTTCATATTATGGGTCTGTTTAAAAATCATAGTAAAATTAAAATTAAAGTGCAAGTTGTATCAAAGTGCATCAAGTGCTGGATGCCAAACCTTTAAAAATCACCTGAGCTTTTTTATGCCACCACATGGACTTCTTGTATCCATCCTTGGCCTTTCTCTATGCCAGAGCTATGCTGTATTTATTGTTGTGCAAAATAACAAGCATTTTAATGTCAAGGGGAAATGTATTTATTACCAATTTTCTTAAGATAAAAATGTTAATTTTATTACTGTTTTCTATCTAATATCTTTTTTCAGATATGCAAGTTTTTACATGCCTTGTAATAAAATAAATAAAATGTATGACTGCCTTTGAGCCTCAGTATAAAATCCCTAAGAATGTTTCCAAGTAGAGAAAGGATTGTGCATGCTGGGCAGGTTTGCTCGAGAAGTGCAGTGATGATTCCTCACATCTCTGAACACGGGCTCCATAGCAACCTAGGATCTCAAGGCAGGAAGCACCAGGAGCCTCAAAGATGAGTGCACAATATCCCTCCTATAAAATGGGGTTGTGGTGACAGAGTTAGAAATAAATCACTCCAAGCAAAGTGTTCGGCCTTTAGCCTGTAACAACTTTAGAAATGTAGATGAGTGCTGTTACCCCAGTTTTGAAGAGGAACAGAAGTGAAATGAAACATTCAGGGTCAGAAAACAGGTAGCTGTGCCCTAACCCTCACTTGCTGTTGGGCATATTTCTGCTATTTGCCTCTTGACTATGCTGGTCAGAGGTACAGTCATTGCAATTTTGGCCCTGTGACTCAGAAAAGCCACATCTCCAGCCTGGCAGCTCATCTTCCCTGATGCTGAATGCACAAACATGCAACACGAAAGAGGTGAAACTTGGATTCCCCATTTTGGGCTGCACAGTTTTCATTCACCAAATGCTCTGGACAGGAATGAGCATGCTGAGTGTTCGCCCACAATTTCCTCTGCTGAGGAGATGACTTCTAGCAGTTCTCTAGGGGTAAAACATCCCATTGCAGAATGAATCAATGCTTGTGTGGTATTAAGATCTCTCTGGAAGGAAATTTCTGATCTAGACTAAAGTGTTGACAAGAACAGAAAAAAGAATCCTTTTGAAACGAGCACAAACAAGATGTTACTGGATTTTGGATGAATGCTTTTGAGCTGTCAGCATGCAACCTAAGGTCAAGCCAGAGCAGTCCAGAGAATTTAGTTTTCAGAACTTTTAAACTCTCAGAACCTTTCACCCATTTCAAAAATGAAAACAAAACTGCACAAATTAATTTTTAAGATTATATTTATGAGCTGAAAGTATAGCTGTATGCAAGCAGCACATTACCTGAGTCTATTCTATATCTGTCAAGCTACAAATCTAAACTAAGCAGGTTTTGAAGAAATGCAAAATGTCCATGTTGATCACATAGCCCTTCGGAATAAAAGCCATCCATGTTCATAACATCATTATGATGTCAGGATGCATTGATGGTATGATAAAAATTTGGAATTGCCCAGTAAGTTTTCATATCCTTGCTCATCTCCTTCCACTCCTTCCAGGAGAGCAGAATTTCCTTCTAAAACATATTTTTCAAAGAAAAAGCCAGTGAGGTAGCCCATTCCTTGGCCATGTCACAAGCTGCCACAAAGAGCTGTGCAGTGGGCATGGCATGCCACCTGACCTTCCTGTTCACAGCGAGCAGGCATCACTGCAGTATCTCCTGGGGTCTGAGCAGCACAGTACTGCCTCTGCACCAAAACAATTCAAAGATTTGCCTCCCCCTTACATGCCCCAGTCAACCTCTCACTGACCTTTTTGGTTCACCCTGCAGGCTCCATGCGTGCCTTAGGTTTTCAGGCAGAGCATGGGGGAAGCTGCGGTGTGAAAATCCACTAGTAGCAGCATCTCCCCCATGGACCTGCAGCTCAGACACCACCAGAGTGTGTTATTTCTCACCTGTGGATGTGCAGTGAGAGAGCTGGTGCTGAGCATCTACACTTCGCACTTTTCAGGGCTTTTCTTGTTTTGAACCTGGTCTAGTCTGGTCCTGTGGATTGAATGTCCACCAGGACTGCAGTGCCTGAGATGCACTCCTGAAGGGAAGGTGAGTTCCACCTGAAGGAACCCAAACCATCTGCTCTGATGTTAATGGCCATAGTGAGCTGGGTGTGGAGGGAGGGCTGGGGTTTTCCCTTGCAGCTCATGAGATTAATCTGAGTCATGGTTTCAGTCAATCATCACCAGATTACCAAATACAGCAATTCTTACTATTTATAAAAGCTAGTGTACCTGGAGTGACTGATTAGGACTAATTTACTCTGGAATGCTGATATTTAAAGTCTTTAATATCTTTAACAGTCCCTCTGCTCACCTCAGATGTGAATGTCCAGCACTGTGGAATGGATCAATCAGCGATTCTAATCACTGTTCTGCTGTTTATTAAGTCAGGGCTACAATGACAGATCCTAATGTGATAATTACAATGCTGGACCCGGAGATTTGGCAGTGGCTGTGGAATACGTGAGTCACAGCACTGAGCACACCAAGGCCAAAACGGCAAAACTCACAGAGTCCAAATAAAATAAAAGAAAATAAGTACAGAAAAAAAGGTCTAAGAACACACAAAATGCCAATTATTGTGAAATAGCTGCTATAAAAAGCTCTCTTCAAGAAGATAGATCTGATTTGTAAGAGGAATTACAGAGCATGTCCAGCTCTGTAATCTTTAAACATGACAGATGAACTACATGAAGAAAAGTTTACTTATGCTTTGGGAGAAAACACGATTACTTGTTATTATGGCACTATGTGGATTTGCAAGGTGCTACGGGATTTTGGACTTGGGAGAATTATTGATAAAATTTAGTCAAGTAAAAGAAAGGTATTTTCCATAAAACCAATGCACTGTGGATTTGACCCTCACATATACAAGCCTTTCAACATCAACCCCATGGAAAGCTATAAAGACCTGAGTTCTCTCTCCTGAGCTTTTTGGGGTTCAGATACAAATGGAAGAAAGGGGTCCTTACAGCAGCAGTACTGGGGAAGATAATGGGATCTACAGAGGGCTGCTGCAGAGGAAGGAAGCAGAGTTCTGTGTCTTTACAATCTACTACAGCTCTGCTTTCTCCCTGGGAAGGCTTTTCAGAAAAAGCTGGGGCACACAGAGAAGAGACAATGCACTGATGAGGTCCCTGGATGACTAAACTACCTACTGTCCAAAAGTGAACCCTCCAACTCATTTCTTACAACACCTCTGAAGACTGTAGAGCATAATGAATCATGTAAATAATTTCTGTGTCTGACTCACAAGCACAGGAGACGAATGAGAGTGAGCTCTGGGGCTGGTCCTAACTCATTGCTCATGGAGGAGAGCAAATGCTGTGGGCTGAGGTGGTGTTCAGCACACTGCAGGTTTTATCAGATGTGGCTTCCAAGTGTGATAAATAATATTTAATGAGATCTGTCTGCCTTGCCTGCAGTCCCCACCAGTTCTGGTTCGTTGTGGTAGCACAGGACAGAGAGAGCAGGACAAAACATTTCTGTGTTTTTTCACTTGTAAGACCCATACAACTGTAGGTTTGCAGTAGGACCCAAGACACAGGTGGCATCTTGTGTTAAACTCGTGCTGAAATGTCACATTGCTGGTCATACACACCCAGCACTTTAAAACATGGCAGACTCTATGGGAGGTTTATAGGGTGACTTCTAATTCTCTAAATGTGACCCCCTGCAGTTAAAAAAAGGGAGCACCATGTTATTCTCTTCACTGTGCTCCAGAAAGCTGTGGAGCAGCCTTGTTTCTGCCATTGCTTCCGTAAGGGACCATGGGCCAGGTGTGGGGATGCAATGCAGGGTAGGCATGGCTGCAAGAAAAAGGGTGAATCCCAGCACATGGCATGACCAGAGAACCCATGATGTTATTGTACAGCCTGACAACTTCCCCACCTGCCCCTCCTGGCACTGTCACTCCAGAAATCCCCCACAGATGTTGCAGCAACCCCCACTCCTGCCTCAGTGACCACCACACACAGGGGCCTGCAATACTTCTGCATTTATCCTCTGCAACCACAGATGTGATATCATCAAGGTAATGGGGCTCTTTTTTTTGCCTTTTTCAGAGCCACTGAATTTCACTATGAAAAGCACTTGTGATTTTAGCAGTTTTGCTGCAACAGGTTCCCTGCTGTCAGACAGTGAGGACAACACACCCACGAGAGAGCACACCAGTCCTGTGTGTCTAATTTTTACAGTGCTACCTGGAACATGGTTAATAATTTCCTGAGAAAATGATTAAGTCACACACTTCCTCCAAGTCTTGAAATTTATGCATGAGTCATTTTGAAATGAAATTACTTTCTAAATAGGAGTTGTTTCTGATAGTCGGCATGTGTGCACTCGAAAGCCTCCTGTTAGACACAAAGGTTGCCCAGACAAGACCTTTGGCTGCTCTTTGGGCCAACAGGAGAAAGGCAGGTGGGAACTTCAATGAGCAAATTCAGACTGTCACATGGAGACACTGAAGGATGCCTGACTTCAGCCCCTGTATCTGTACTAACTGCACAGGACCAGCATTTTTTCCCCACCTGCCCTTAGTGGGTGCGGAAGCCTGGGACACCACATCCTCTCAGACCTGGCACTGCCCACCTGAGGGGGGCTGGTAGCCCTCCCATGAGGGATGAGGGGGAATTTGGTGTTTCCTCCTCTGGAGGAAGGCCCTGCAGCTCCACTGAGCTGTGCACCCATTCTCTGATGCTGTGTGTGTTTCACTGAATTGCTCTCTGCTCTAACTTCCACTGAGCTCAGAATGGACCGCAACAACTTCGGCGCGGCCAGGCTGCTATTTTTGTGTCTACCTGTGGCTTTCAGTAACATGTATGTATTTATACAATTCACAGCTCTGCTCTCACATTGCTCAGGATGAATTCCCTCTCTACACACCTTGAACCCAGTGGGATGCTCTCAAGCTTTGTTGCCACAATCCCCTTTTAGTTGCTTCTTAACTTTATTCTCAGTCTTTCAGGTTTTCCTCCTTCTCTTGGTGCAATCTTGTGTGATGAATGGCTGCATTTGCTCCTCCTCACCTTGCTCCATTCAGAAGTCAGCCACTGGAGCTGGAATGCTCCCTTAGCACACATGGTAGGATTTTTGCCAGCAGCAGTATTTGGAAGTTGCTCAGCCCCACCAGGATGTGCAGCACATGGACTTTGGCTGAGGCAGCTCCACTGGCATCTCTGCTGGGGCTGGGGTGGTGTGCCCAGCTGATCAAGCCCTGGGAACAGAGGTTGACAGGGCAGCTTGGAAAAGCAAATTGATATTCCTTGGTTTATGGACTTCAGACTGCCCCTGGATAACAATCAAAATACAATCTACAGACCCAGAGAGAAGAAACACCCTACTGCTTTGGACTTGTGGTGCTTCCAAACTCTGTGCTGTTTCTGAGGAAAGAGGGCAAAGTAGCAATAGGAGATGCTGTTTAGAATTTCACCTATGGGACCTTGTGAGCAGCAGTTTTTCACTCACTTTCCCCACTAGCTTTGTGAAACTGAAATTATCTGCCATTTCCCCCTCAGCCTTCTCCTCTCCACACTGAAAAGTCCAAAACCTGTTAGTGTTTCCCTTAAGGCAGCTGCTTCAACCACCTAACTGGTTTTTTTGCCCTTCACTGTTCTTTAATGCTCTGCAAGAGAGAGAGAGAGAGAGAGAGAGAGAGAGGCTGCAGTTCATTCTGCTCTAGATGCTACATTTTAAAGATTATAAAATGCAGTTCTCTTTCCTGTGTCAGAGAGTGATAAAGCATAATTTTCTTTCCTGCTTTCAGTCCATTTTCTGACTATGTCCCATGTGTGTTGACATGTCTGTTGACATGTTTGGCTGCCATTACACACCGTGTTCAGGCCACAGTGAGCTGTGACTGCTCACCTGCCATCTTTCTACCCACTCAGTCTTATGAGACCCTTCATCATCAAAACCAGTTTTTGTGTTAACTATGCTCCATTCAAATGCATCTCTTTCATGCAGTATTTTGAAAATTACCAATTTGTAATGCACAGCTTTTGTCCTAATTAGGGATTTCAATACATCTGTTTGGTTACAGGTTACAACTTCCACATGCTGAGTGCAACAAGGCTTTTTTTCATAAGTATTATCAGATCAAGCCCTTGTAGATATGTATCTTACATGGAAACCTGAAAAGACAAGTTGGTAAAGGGCAGCTCTGTCACCCCTGCCAGTGTTTGGGATTGCATCATGCAATGAGGAGGAAGACAGCTGCCTGCACCTAAATATGCTTGCAGATTTTTGCTCAAGCAAGTCTGGCTGATGTTACTCATTCTGAGGACCAGGCAGTATCCTTCTTATCAAATCTAGAGAGCACTAAGTGCCAAAAAAGGATCCATAGTTTCGCTTGTGAGTAAGAAGTTACATAGTTCTGCTGCATGAGAGGGAAATACGTCATGGTTTCACCTGGTCCATCTGCCACTTCCTCTAAGGTGTGCTCTTATCTCCCCTGGGTGGGGGCCTGGAAATCCTCTGTACTTTGGCACACAGAAACAAGATTGTGTTGAGAATAAGCACAGACTTTTCTCTAAACTGCTTAGAACTGGAGGTATGTTGGATGAAGGAAAATAAAATTTCTGTGCAAATGTAATTTTCCATTTAGTTTGTAAAAGTAACGTCTTTAATAATTTGTGGTCCAGATTTCCAAAAGCCATTAAAAAGATCTGCAGTCCATGTGATAGCATGTAGATCCACCAGTTGACTCACATTTTACCTGAAAAAGTAATTTCGTAAATAGAATTTGGTCGGAAAAAGATCCTTCTGAATTTATAGCAACCTCAGTGTCAAGGATGGCATCTTAATTTTAGTTGTAATCCATTGCTTGAGTTCAGATCCAGTTCTAGACAGCCTGTTTAACAAACATGTATCTCCCCATGCTCTCCTCATGCTGAGAGCAGTACTGCCTTCTTTTCTGCCATATGTGGTTGAAAGATGTCATTTTGAGTGCCAGTGCAGGACTCAGTGCTGCCTGCTGTGCTTTGGGAATCATGTTCCTCAGGAAGAAGTAGGTGACCTCCAGCCCTGCCAGCTGCATATGGAGCATGGTGCAATTGCTGTGCAGGGACAGGAGGATGATAAGAAACATGGGCTCTGCCATTAGAAGGCTGAGGACTTACAGACCTGCTGCTGGGAGAGGTCCAGACAAACCTTATTTATGGTCCAGCTCTACGTCTGAAGGCCACTACTTTTATAGTTTCTACTTGCAGTATTTCACCAGTGTAGTGATTGAGAATTTCTATTTACATAGGAGAGACAAATGGCCAGAGTACTTCAAATTTAAATCAGGTACAAAAAGATTTAAATACTTTTCCCTGGAAAGCAGGACTTGTTGTAAGTGCCACAGGGACTATGCAGAACATCTGCATCCCCGGTGGATGGCACCTGCTGCAATGCTGAAGTGCAAGCTAGCAGTGACAACTCTGGTTTCTGGAGGGAAAATCCTTGTTCCTGGTCCACCCGTGGGTGGTCACAACACTCTAGAGTGATGTATGCTACATGTGCAGAACTGTAGGAACAGACAGTGTGCAGGCTCTGCCACTGTGCAATTACTGCAGTGATTCTGTCTATCCTTGGCAAAATCTTTGCCAACATTTACTGCAATACAGATAAATCAACAAACTCTTCCCTCTCTAATTAAAAAAAATCCTAATTTAGCATGACGGCAAATGAATGCATGTAAGACGTAGAGTTTTATAGTGTTGAGATTTTGACCTTGAAACACGAGACAAAAAATTACACTTGTCTTCAGAAGTCACATTGTTGCCTGCATGCAATATATATTTCAAGAAGTTTCAGAAATATTAACCACATCTACAGAAATAAAATACCATATGCAATATGTATTTAAAGCAGTTTCAGAAATATTAACCACATTTACAGAAATAAAATAACCTTAGTCAAATATTTACACATAGATCCTCAACAGGCTCAGCTAGAAGCTGACCCCTGAAGCAAAAGTCACCTACAGAGATCTCCAATGGCATGAAAATGTATTTCTGGAAGACCTCTGATAAAATATTAGAAAATTTTTTTCCAGATTGGGTAATAAGTACAAAATCAGTTACAAAATTTAGAACAGTGCTACAGGTACCTTTATACAGCTATAATGGAATTGTACTAAAGATATGAAGTGTTTGTATTATGCATATGAGATAAAAAGCAAGTACATAAAACTAAATTAAGAACATATTAATTTATATGTTATATGAATAAAATCTTTATTATTTATCATAGACAATAAAGATATGCTATTTAAACAGGATTTATTTAACATTTATATAACATTCCCTTATACTTGTGCTTACTCAACAAATTGCTTTTCTTTCTGTAGGCAACCTAGAACATATGTATACAAAAATATGTACACATAACTTCCATAGTAGCAAAAAGTAAAAAAGAACAAACCTAAATCCATTAAAACTGACATTCACTCCTAAAGAGTAGCAGGAAGTCTGCACAAATGTGGCATATTTAAAACAGGACTCCATAAACAGCAAAAGAAAAAAAGAACAAAAACAAAATGAAGAGAAAAATTTGTTTCTGTTATTCTCACCAAACTGAATTCAGCAAAAGCTTGTAGAGACATGAAGTTACAAATTCTAAGAGTAATTAGTACTTTATAGGAATTAACTGTAAAAATCCCATTGTAGCTTTCATTTCAGCTTTTATTTTCACTTGAAATGCTATACCATTGTCAAAACGTGCTACTTCTTTCAAGGCTGCTTTTAAAAACAACCAGAATATCAAATGCAAATATTTTAGGCTTGTGCGTGTCTCTTTCCTTCTGAGTTAAAACAAATTCCATCTTTTTTTATGTAAAGAAAATTCAGTTGTTAGCAAAAAGATATTTTTAAAACAAAACTTCAGTTAAAGAGAGAATGAATAAAAGAGTCAATGTCTGGCCAAGTTGATCTTGTTAATTGATACCATTGCAGCTGAGTCTTAATGGGAACACCCTCCCTCCAACAAAGCTGGCTGGGGTGAGCAGGGTGCAGCATCCACATGGGAGTGCCTGTGCAGAGGACAGGGCTGGGGAATGCCTGTCCCCCTACTGTCCCCACCACAAGGGCAAAAGTGATGGACATACATCTTAAATACAGGATATTTAAAAAAAAAATAGACACTTATTTGTAAGTAGTGAAGTACCACAACCTAAAGATGCAAATAGATTAAGACTCCAGGTTCATCTGAAGGCTGTAATGATGGTTAAGGGACTGGAGCACCTTTCTTAAAACTCCAAACAGAGCTGGGCCTGTTCAGCCTTGAGAAGAGACAACTGAGAGGGGCCCTCACCAGTGTCCATCAGACTCTGAAGGGAGGGAGTCAAGAGGATGGACCAGACTCTTCTCGTGGTGCTGAGCAATAGGACAAGAGGCAATGGGCAGAAATTGATGCACAGGAAGTCCCACCTGAACATGAGGAAAAACTTCTTTACTGTGCAAGTGACCAAGCACTGGAACAGATTGCGCAGAGACATTGTGGAGTCTCCCTCACTGCAGGTGAGCAGGGAGGTTGGACCAGATAACCCACTGCGGTCTGGTCCCTTCCAGCCTTACCCATTCTGTGATTCTGTGATTCTAAGAGAAAACCAGCAAAGAACTATAAAACACAGAAACGACTGAAGTAAAAGAAAAATATTTTAAAAATATATAGGAATGTAGCAAACATATTTTGGGCAGCAAAGGACAAAAACCCCTCTGGTTTTATTAAAGGAATGCAGACAGGTACCACAAAGAGCAATATCCCGTCCTCATTCATAAAAACCTACTACCAGAACTACTGTTTCATGAACATAACTCAAAGACTGATAACAAACTCTTTATGCTTTAGATTAGTTAGAGATAGGAGATAAATATCTCTGTAGTTCCAAATAGTTCCGTAATTTATTTGAAAAGTATATAGGAAGTTCAGACAAAGTTATATTTTTATTTTCTAAGCACGCAGTGTTGAAACAGTCTTATTTTTGTTTGATAGCTTCTACAAATTTATGAGTATGTGAGAAGGTTTCTGTTGTTCAAAAAACTCCCTCTAATCTCCATAACTGTAATGAAACATTAAGGGTCACACAGCAAAAGGTGAATAAAATGATATTCATTCATTCATTCATTCATTCATTCATTCATTCATTCATTCATTCATTCACATTGCTGTTCTCATTAAGACCTTTTTAAGACCACCATGGTATTTTGAGGCCTGAATATTTTTTTTTTAAATTCCTGGAACTGATGGCAGTATCACTTTTGTGGAAAGGAGATGCTTTTTTTTATAGAACTTGCAGAATTTGATTAATCCAAGTCTACAAAATATTTGGAACTCCAATAATGCATTATAGAAATGTAACTGGATTGTTAAACAGTAATTGATGCAACTTATTCAATATCCCATTCACTGCTGTGTCCACTCAGTGCTTTGACAAGACACATTAGGACCAAGAAGTTCAGGCACGGTATTCTTCATCAGGCTGGTTTTGGTTTTATAGATGTGCCACAAAGTGTGCTGGTCTCCCTTTGGACTGGGAGGAGATTCCGACTCGCGGCACTGAGGCTGCTGGGAGCCAGGACTCTTGTTTGCTCAGCCCTGCCCTGCTGTACCTGTGCTGGTGATATGCCTGGGCAGTGCCTACAGGAAAGAAATGTAAATCTGACAGCAGACATGAGGTGCTGCTCTGACCCAAGCCCCGCCAATCACAAAACCTTGCTGGAGTCAAGGGTAAAAGGAAGTGGCTTTGTGCTTCCCTCTCTAAGTGAAACTTCTGACCTCGTGTTGGGGCTCCTCAAGAGGAAGTCTGTCCTATTTTCTTTGAGCATGAAACTAACCCCTGAATGCACAGCATTTAGTTTCAGCTTTGCTGGGCTAGGGTCATTGGGGTCTAGGATGGATATTGGTACCAGCAGCCACGGCCAGCACTGCTGTATTTCGGCACAGCACCACCGCACCTCTCTCATGGGCACTCTCATGGCTGATCCTCTGGCTACACTGACTTTGAGATGCAAAAAGGCAGAGATATTTCTGAACTGAGGAATTTACCCTGCCAATCGCCCTTATAACTTGAAAGGTAATGAGACAGATGCACCCTTGAGGCTTTAAGGTGGGAGATGATGGAGGGCATTAAGTCATGGAGCTTCCATAAATGTCAAGCAGAGGCGTATGTCCAGGGGGGCATTTCCCATGTTAGTCACAAGGGAGACAGAAAAAGAGCTAAAATGGCTGCACTGTAATCTTTGGAAGTACAGAAGTGAACACAAAGTACATACACTGATAGCCCAATACCACTGTTATTTAGTCACAGAAATGAAAGTCCCACTGAAAGTCCCTTGAGGTCCAAGCTTGTGTATGGTGTGCCAAAAAAAGCTGGTCATCCATCACTGGCAGAAATTAAAATTATGTGGTATTTTTAATATTTGCTATTCTAAGCACAGGAATTAGTTCTTTAAATAGTGTTCATTGTAGGTGGTGGCAACACAAAATGTGCACCCTCCTGTCTTGCAGACCATAGGCCTTATTCTATAATGGCTCACCCATGTGACTAAGTCTTGATTACCAAAGTAGGTAATTGAAATAAGTTTGATTATTTATGATTGGCTTGGCTTCTAACAAATATAGAATTCCTTCCAATAGCTAAAGATCAGTCTCAGCATCAATTCATGTTTATCAGGTCAGCCATGTAATTTAAGTCTGAAGTGAAATTGCCAAAGCCCTAGAAGGTTTGACTCCAATTTTGTCACTTCCTTGGGAGTTTGTAATACTTTCAGTGGAGGGTACAACTGCAACCAGAACTCATGGTCCTGCAGAGATAAATTGTAACACAACTGATTTGTGGCAATTTTTGCAGCAAGAATCACATTTAGGGCCACCAGGAATCTCCTCTGAAAAGAATGTGTGCTAAAATGAACCCCAAGTTTGGTATTTGGACATAAAGTACTTTCATTGCATGTTTAAATCAATGTGAATATTCAGGCCCTTGTTGTCTATTCCTACCCCTGTAAAAGGCTTCAAGGAAGCTGATTCAGGGTTTGAAATGCAGATATTATTTAAGGAGACATACTCTGGGAACTCAATAACCAGCAAGAATTCCTGATGAGCTGAAGTTTGCTGCTCTTCTCACGATCATTTTGCTGGTACAAGTATTCATCAGAAGTCCTGTGCTCAAGGAAACACCTGGTTTCTTATCAGGCCTTGAAAGTTCCACCCTGTGATGTAAAACAGTGTCAGTATGAATATTGTCTGCATGGGGAAGGGAAGAGCTGAAACCAAGGGGAAAACGAGCCACATCTGACTTATCTCTGCTCAGGTAAAAAACATCTTTTTTTAACCTATCCCAGGATAACAAGCTGGTTGGTTATAAACTATAAACCTTGGCCAGTTTTGTCTTCACTGGTCAAGCTCTGCATTTCTGAAGTTTGTACTAGCATGGCAACAATAAATCCTGTCCTTTAGAGGAGTTGAGATGAGGGTGTTGGAGTGATATTCTTTCATGTTGCTGGTTTTACACAGTCGTGCCAAAGAGAGAGCCAGGTAAGTCTGAGCACAGAAACTCATTCTGTATTCACAGCTGGGAGGTTGGGAGGGAGGGAGGGACACAAAGAGCATCAGTTTCCAGTAATTTGTGTTGATTTTTGAAACGTTTTCATTCAAAGGCCAGTTTTCCAGGTTCTGAGCTGAGGGACACAAGCTGCCCAGGCACTGCAGATTTGTCTATATAGTTCACTGAATTTCAGTTGACTTTGTAAGTCAGTCACCATAAACATATTCCATGTATCACATACACAAAATGTGTATTATAATACTAATTTTAATTAAGAAATTAAGAAAAAAGATATAATAAAGTGCTGAAATACTGCTGGGCTCTTTTTCTCAAGCACAGAGCAAAATTCATTCTCAAAGCTCTAAGCCTTTAATTCCTGACTTGGCTCACAGGGCCAGCAAAAAACCTCAGGAGAGCAAACCCAGAAGGCGAGGAGGTGAAGCAGTGAACTGCAGTACTGGGGACTTCCCTTCTAGGGAAGGCTTAGCACAGGGCTGAGTGTGGGCACCTGCCTCAGCTCTGGGGCTTGGATGTCTGCAGGAAAGTGTTTGTCCCTACACCTGGGAGCCAGAGCTGCCAGATCCTGCCCAAGATCTGAGGATTGCCTGGCTGTGATTTCTGAAAAGAGAACGACAATTAAGAGCACCTAAGTCCTGCTTCAGTTTGAGTTTCTGGGCTTCTGGGCTCTGCTCCTGAGCTCATTTCTGATTTTCATGCAGTGATTGCTAAATGTAATGGTTCAGGCAGCAGAGTCTGTGATCACAGTGATGAACAAAGCCCTAGAGACTACTCTGTTTCATCATGCCTGTTTCAGTGTCCTACAGGTGGGCACATACATCCAGATGACGGACTCCTCTAAAACTATCTGCATTTACATATATGTGTGAATAAAAAGAGAAGCATCAGTCTGCCAGCTTGATGCTTATTTCATGTCATAATACATGTCCTATCAAGCTTTGTAAAAGGACTATAGATGAGGAAAGACTTGCATTTTCTTTTTAGCTTTGACACAGCGCTATATATTTTGAGCTGTGCAAATTTGGGCATGTCCATATAGGTATTGAGTTATGAATGCAAGAGGTAAAAAAATGGTTTCTTTTGCATTTATGAGGAAAAATTATAAGCAATTTATAAGTCGTAATGCATATGCCACCCTAAGACATCATGTTACAGGACATCAGCATCATGAAAGAAAGAGAATATCTCCATGCTACAGTATGGAGCTCAAGTTTTAATCGTCCCTGGAGGTCTTGCATGTAGAGTAAACACAAGTAATCTCTAGAATATGCATTGTTTATTCCAGAAGAGCCACTTGGTTCCATTATGTCATTGCTTGCAAGAAGAAAAAGGAAAACTGAAATCTATCATCTTGACCTGTGCAAGTTTAATAGCTGAGGAGTTCACAGCATTAGCTCAGCAGCTAACAGGGGCCAGGGCCAGGCAGCAGCAAACTGGGGAACTTCTCTTGTGCCAGGGGTGAAGAAGGCAGGGGAGTGCAGTCTGCCTGTGTGCAGCGGGAGAGCTCACACTGCCACACCTGGGACACAGCCTGACAGAGCCACAGGTGTGACAACTTCTGCAGGGATGGGGCTGACCAAGCCCTTCAGGGAGATCTGGGAATGAAGGTGGGACCCTGCTGTCCATTGGTCAGATGTGCTCCTGATCCAGCTCCCTCCTGCTTTGAGAGTAGCCACATCTACCCACAAATGAAACCAGCCTAGGAGATATCTGTCTGAGCTCTGGTGAGCTGCAAGTTGGCATCACTGTCCTTGCAAGCCAAGAATGAGGTGCCATGTGGGTAAAGTGCTGCTGGAGGTGGTGGCTAGGCTGAGACACAGCAGTGCCTGGGAGCATGACACCAATGCAATGGACATGGAGTATCCTGAGGACAGCCAAACACAAAAGCTGGAGATACACAGCAGCACCAACAGGGAAGGACTGTGCCCCTCAGTGGGGTGAAAATTGTATGTGAGCTTCCCTGAGAAAAAATAGAGCCCATGTCTTCCAGCAGATGGGCAATTCATAATGACTGCTGCAAGGAAGGAAGCAAGCAGGAAAGTCTCTGCTTCTAAGACAGTGTGGAGGAACCTTTTTAGGTGCCTCTCCTGAGTTCCTGGTCATCCCTTTTCTGCTACCTCAGACAGGAGAACTGATCCAACTGAGAATTAAGATTAGCAGGTCAAAACTGAGGAGCAGTTCTGGGAACAGGGATGATACATACAGGCAAGGTTTTCATCATCCAAGGCACAGCATGCATAGGCCAGTCAATAATCTGTGTCTCCTGGGCAGGAGAGCAGGGCCACACAAATGGTGTAGCTTCACTCACTCTGGCCATCAAGCATTAGTACTGTGAACTACTGGGTACCTCTGCCTTCCTTCTTTTGGGCAGAGCTTGCCAAACAGTCAGTGCCATGCTTTGGTCCTATCCCCACACATGCCTGCATGGTTTACCTCTCCCCCTTATGCCATTTACCAGGATGTCTCTTGTTTAGGATGATTGCTCACAAAAAGGTGTTCATCTGCTTTCCTTGGTTTGTGCTTTTTTGTCTAGGTACCCTCTCCCCAGCACAATTCTCACACCATTGTATAAAGACAAATTATCTCAATGTTAACTAGAGTATGAACAATAGAAAGGGCAAAGTTACCAAAAGAGAGTGAGAGATGTCAAAGGAAGGTTTGAAGAATACCTTAAATGGAAGGAATATGTGGTCCTTTAACACCTAATCTATTCTCAGGATTATGAGAACTACAGAGATTTGGCTGAATAATTTAAGACTGAATTGTTTGTGTAGGAGGGTAAAGTATTTCACAAAGAATTTTCCAGAAAATAGAACTGTCAGAAAAAAAAAAAAAAGGAAATGTTGATGGGGATGCATATACTTATTTTGAAGTGCATAGCAATGATATCAGTTTTGCTAATTGTACCATGATAAGAATCCACAGTCCTCACAAGGGAAAAGAGAGAAATGTAAAAAAATTACAATGGACTTGAAAAAAGCAGACTTCTATAAAATAAGATTATTGATAAGAAGAATTTAATAAGAAATAAACCAAAGAAAAGCATTAGCAGGAATGATCAAGTCTCTCTATAAATGGAGTGAATGACATATACTCCAAAGCAAGAGTAGTATTAGGAAGGTTAGTAAGAATAAACTAAATCAGAGCTAATCTTCGCTAAATCAGAGCTCATCAGTGTTCTCAGTCTCAGAAAGAAACTCAGACAATTATGAGTAGGTTACACTACTAAACTGAGTATACAGAGTAGGCAAATACATACAAAATCATAATTATGTCAGTGCAACTATCAGTGCAATGAAGGTCACATGAAAATAAATTATAAGTTCATTGGTAAGAGGTACATTGTTTGGGAGATAGTTTTTGTAGAAACCTTTCCTCAGCAGTGTTGTAAAGTCTCACCTTTATGAGAATATGGGGGCACAGGTCATCAGCAAAGGTGGAGTGACTGAGCAGTGTACAGAGAACATCCATGTGAATGAGCAGATGCTGAAAGGGACACAGTGGGTTAGCTATGGAAACTAAAACTGGTCATTATTTGCATTTTTATTTGCAGGTATAGGTGATTCTGCTTCATGAGAAGCGAAGGAACAAGGTCAGTAGAAATTGAAGTTTGTTTTCAGCATTACTTTTCTATACTTCTTTTTCTTCTGGTGGTACTATCTCATTTTGACACACATTAATTATGTTGTGAAATTATCATACCCTAATAGATCCATAAAAGAAACATTTTCTAAACAAACAGGAAGGGGAAGAAGCTGAGGTCAGGCAGTTCCAGCTAGTTTGGGAAGTAGAAGAGGTATATCAGCTGAGTTGAAACCAGGAGTAAAAGTAAAAAGACAAAAAGGAAAAACTAAAAAGAAGTGAGGGAGAAAAGACAAAGCTGATAAATGGGAAGGGTGAAAAGGATGTGACTAATGATATGAGAAGAGTTGTTTCTGGAAAAACTGACTCGTTGACCAATGATTCACACAATAAACACCTGGACGTTTGCCTTTTTTTCGTTGGATTTACTCAGAGAAACAGCTGGCGCAAGGACCCAGTCTCACTGCTGAGTTTCTTCTGTGATTTTATCTGTGGCACCATGTTATGACTGTTGTAAAGCCTTAAGTGCTTCTGGACTTTGTAATGTGTTTGACATGGGAGAGTTTTTTTTTTTCTCTTGTGCAGCTGCAACCTGCAAGCTGTTTCTCTGTGCCTGGGAAACTCTTTCAGCCAGAGAAAGATCCTGGGTATGACAGGCTCACCTCTGACTAAATAATGAGGACATTCAATTAGGCTTGCTAGGTACCTTTGTGCATTTGTACTTTGTAATGCGCTGCACTTCCTAGTAATGGAGCTTCCAAGCAAAGACACTAGCACTTGAAAGACAAATGCTTGAGTTGTTTATAGGGATTGCACTTCTGACATCACAACTTGAGTTACTCTGCACTTGTCATTTGAAGGAGGATGAAAACTGTCATCAGGAATTTGTGTATATGAATTCGGTTCTGATGCGTGAAGTCTCGCTGTTTAAAAATTACTGCTTCCTGTTGAAAGTGCTGCTCATTCATATCCAACTAGTACCCAGTTAATCTGCATGTAGGTCACTTAAAATCAACATATTTCCAAGAAAGTTAATTTCCCTCCCTCCCTTCATTATATTTATTTAGAAATCATCAGCAACGAGTTTTAATGCTTTATTCAAAACCAGTTTTGAGTTGTGCTCTAAAGATAACTTGCTGCTAGCAGACAGCTTTGAGAAAGTCTGAATCATTCTGAGAACACTTGTGTTTTAAAGCATGCTGAAAGCATAGCCTGGAGGGTTTTTCCTGGAGAAACAAACACTGATTTCGAGGGAAAAATGTAATCTGAAACACAAACAGAAGGCCTAACTTTTCCCAGAACTGTACATCTTAGAGATGCAATCAATTCTCAACACTTTTCTTTAAATGCGTAATTCAGAAAATAATGTGCTGCACAAATAATTTACCAGTGTTCAAGGACAATCTGACAGACTGAGGAAATTGAAAGCAGAAGTTAGAACCTGGATGAAAAGTATCGTTTCTCAAGAGAATAAAATAAGCCTGTCCAAAACTTCTCAAATAAAAAGTGAAATACAAAAAGCATAACATTTTAAGAACTGCAATTAAAAAAAAACCCAAACGTATGCATTTTTCCAAATATGTTTTATTTATTATTTACCATTGTCCTTTACAGCCCAATTGATTTCAGTTCCCTTTACTGCAACTGTGATGCAGAGACTAGTGGGGGACGAGTTCCCTTGAAAGGCTGCAAACACAAACAGACATGAAGGATGGCACACAAGGGAAAGGAATGATGGCATCCATTATGCGATAAATATCTGGAAAAGGGCAGACAGAGGGATTTGTCCAAAGTTACCCAAAGTAAATTTTTAGCAGAGCTCACACAGAATTTGAACTTTCCAATAAGAGGACTTTTCATAACTTGGCTGGGTCCTTTCCATGAAAGGATCTGCTGTAAAAAAAAAAGCCACCTTTATGTCCAAATTCTTGTCTTCTGAATGTGAATTATTCCTGTAACTAGGTAAGCATGCTCTGCACCCAAAGCCATGCCCTCCCCTCTCCACCTGCTCTCTTACAGGAAAGCTGTCTTTCCCCTATGGCTCCAACCCATGCCCAGCATGTCCTTTTCTCACAGCCTGACTGAAAAAATTAAATCAGAAAGAAAATCCCAAAGGATTGAAGAAATATCGAGGACTGTAAATTTCCTTGGAGTTACCTTGCTTTCTTACAGGTGCTGTTTCATACCACACCTATCATTACAATCAATAATTGCCCATGCAGTTAATGTTTGAGCTGCTGAATCTCTGAGGGCAACTCTGAGGAACTATAAACTCAGTAAGCACAGACAGACATCACCAACCTGTGCAAAGGTGATTCCCACAGCTGAAAGAAAGAAAGAACCATTTTTAGAGCAAAATAAGCTTTTCATGTTACAGGTAAGGATGATCTAACTGTCATTTCACAGAGAGATTTTAAAAGCTGAAGCGAGGGTTTTGCTAAAGGATTTTCAGGCAGTGTTAGGATCTCAGCTGTCCCCGTAAAATGGATGGTTGCTGTGCTAAGACTTAGTCTGGTTAATATTTGATTTGGATCAATTTCCTCTGTTTTCTCTTTGCTGAATTTGAACATCTGAAATCAATCATCTAAAGAAAATAATGTTTTTTTTTCCATGGAACCAAATACTTGTGATTGTTACTGATCTTTAATCTCCGGGAATATTCTTTTTTCTCTGAATGTTTATTATTGAAAGTCACTGGAATATTTGAATGATGGTTATCCTAGAGATTTCTCTTCAGTCATGGGAAGCATGGGGGATTACTAGGATATAGCACTGAGACAAGGCTAAGAAATGAAGGAGAAAATATGGCTCCAGTCCTCAGCCCAGATCTCAAGCTGCTTTTTGTTAAGATGATGCTATTCTAATCTTGAAACTGCCTGTTGCTGAAAATTTTTATATGAATGTATATATATTGGAACTCTCTTCTGAGTGACAGGATGAGTATGGATTTTGGGGCTTCGGTCCTTGGCAGTGAGATGGTTCATGAGACTTGGTAACAGTTTCCATCCGAAAATAAATGTTTTAAGACTGATCAAGACTTGCAATAGGCACCATAAATGTAATGACATAAGGAAATTATGTTTATGTTCAAAGGGAAGGGAACATCAAAGGCACTTGTCGTACAAACTGTGAAATGGCTGCATTTCCATGGCTGCATTTGGTAGTCAGATCTGGACAGGAGAACCTGACCTTGACACAGCCACACTTAGCAATTAATTTTCCAGTATTTTCTGTCCCCGTAAGTAGGGCTGGATGTGTCCCTGAAACTTTATTCTCTCCCTGGTACGTCTTGCTCCTTCCTTTTCCCTGAATCCAGACCATGGTACCCCAGACCACCCCATATACAGTAATTTCACAATTATAAGCCACACCATTTTGACTAAAATTTTGCTCCCACCGTGGAAATGTGGCTTACACTCAGGAGTGGCTAATATGTGAAAATTTTTCTGAAATTTCCAACCCCGGAAGTGCAGCCGAGATACCGAGCCAAGCACCTGCCAGTAAAACCCGGGATTGCGCGATTGTTACAAATTGGTTACTCTGTTGTGTGGTGGGTGGAGGTGGGCTGCGTGCCGGCAGCATGGGAGGGCAGAGGGAGGTGGGGGACTCCCTCCTGCCATCCCCATGGCCTGGGGGGGAGGCGGGGGCTCCCTCCTGCTGGCCCTGCAGCCTGCCACCATGGGAGCGGGGGGGCTCCCGTTCCCTCCTGCCACCGCAGGGCAGCGCTGAGCCAGGGTGACCAAGCCCAGCAGCAGCAGTGGCCGGCCCCGAGTGGCCCCGCTGAGCGACAGCGCCGAGCTGGGCCACCTGGCCCTGTCGGCAGCCCCAAGCGGGCCGAGCCCTCATGGCCCTAGCCGAGCCAGTAAACCCCGCCATCCTGCGATTCTGTTACTATTTGGCAACTTTGTTGCACGCGGGTCCTCGCTGTGAATGACAGAGCGGCTTATACTCGGGTGCGGCTTGTGTATGGACAAAGAACAAAATGTTGCCGACACCCGGAGATGCAGCTTATAGTCAGTGCAACTTGTAATCGTGAAATTACTGTAGTTTTTTCTCCCCCAGTACTTTTAGCTCCCTGGTCTTCCTCCACTACTGGTTGGCAAAGGGGCCCCTCCAGCCATGTCTCCTCCAGAGGGGCAGGAAAACCCTACAGGGAGCCCCTGGGCACAGACTGCAGCCTTACAGGATGCAAAGGGAGCACCTTGGGTACTCTGTCCATCTTCCACTCCAAATTAATAAGGAATTAGTTTTTTGAAGTTCCCACATGGTTACTCAGTGCAGCTGGAACTGGCCAATATATCCAGAAGAGAGTGGCAGGAGGGGAAGGGAGGGGAGGGGAGAGGTTGTACAAGCAGAGAAACTAAAAGAATTTTCATTGATGGTATAGCCAGAATATCAGCAACAGCTTTGGTTTGAAGCATCCTTCCAGGAGGTTCCAAGTGTCTTTCTCCTGTGCCACCTCCTCTGGCTTTAGGAGGTCTGTGAAGGACCCAGTAAGGAGGCATCACAGCCAAGCATCTGTAGAGGTCTCTTTCAGCCCTTGTCTCCTCACAAATTTAATGATTTTCCTGATCACTTCTGGTTTCAAAAGCCTGTTGTATTATTTTCTTCCAGTAGCCACACAGTTATCACCAGCCCAAGAAAAGAGCACAGTACTTTCAAAGGGTGTAATTGCACACACAGTATATATAATACAGCTCAGAATGGGATTTGGAAGATAAAGTCCTGTGACACGTCCTAGAATGAGTGCTGGAGAAAAAAACAGTCTGGGTAGCAATTTCTATATTTACAGACCTCCTTTTTGTTCAGCCGTTGAGGAAAGAAAAGGAGAGGAGGAAATGGGATGATGGGAAGCAAAAGCAGGAAGGTATCTGGAGGCAGCTGTGCTTCCCCACTGTGTTCTCCCCATTGGGGGCCTCCCTGGGACAGAGCTGGGGAAGGATTCCTGTAGGTGTGAACCATAGAACATGAAGCACCTCTGAAGATGGAAGCACAGTACGCCAGCTTCACCTCTTTCCAGACTGAGCCTCATCCTCTTTGTTAAAATCTAGAGGCAGGAGGAAGTAAGATTGCATTTCGAGAAAGCCGTCTAGTTTGCAGGAGTATGTAACATAAATTTTGGAAGTGTGTGCTCAACATTTCTTTGAAAATTGAAGCAGAGAGTCCTCCTTGGCAATTTTGTTTCCAGTAGCCATGTTGTTTTAGGGGGTGCAGACATCATAGACTTCCTTTACCTCTGCAATTGCCAGAAACAATTGTTTTTTTGGAACCAGAAGGCAGAAACGTCAGGATGGTCTCTGCAAGACTTTAGTCCTGTGGCTGTAGCATTTCCTGTGAATGTCTCATTGCTTTCAGCAAAGCAGAAACGGAAATAGCTTTGTGGTACAGAATCACGGTAACAATGTGTTTGCATGTCTGGAGTTTTTGTGCCGGGTTCAATTTTCGACAACTCTTGGGGGCTCTCACATGTTGCATCTCTTGCACCATTAGGCACGACCTGATGGGCACAGCCTTCCTTGGCAGCCCAGGGGTACCAGTGGTCCCACCTCCCGTGGGCAGAGCTGCACCTGCTCCTTTGGGGCTCACTCCTCAGCTCTCTCCCTGCAGCTTCAGGAAAACTCAGCTGTTGTCTTCGTTTGCAAATAGACTGGGCCAACTCTCTGGGGCTGAAGTGACTGTCATCTCTTTGCAGGAAGCAAAGCACATTCCAGTATGCTTAAGCTGTGTGGACTTCAATTTCTGCTTCTCATTCACTCGGTGAGTTACAGCTTTTCCTTTGTTTATCTGGGAGCAAATGGCAAAGGTTGCCTGCGAGGCTTGGAGCTCTAATCCTTGGGTGTGCCAGCCTGCAGCCAGCACAGCGGCTGTCACTCTGGGTGTGGGACTGTGTCCCCGTGCGTGTGACCCCACAGCAAGCTAAGAAGACATCTCAGCCCTCAGGAAAAAAACCTTGAAAAAGCCTAGAAGGCACCAATTTACTTGTTTTGCCTCTTCTACTTCCTCTTTAGATATCACTGTTTCCAATACGTGAATTTCCTAGTAGAAATTATTTAAACATACTGCAACAAATCAGTGAAGAGTGAAAACATCAGTATCATGTGTTCTGCATTACAATCCATACATATGCTGACATACTAAATTCTAAGACATATAATGGCTCATAGTTTAAATTATGCATAATAATTATGTATCCTCATTATTTGGTTCCTGTGAATCCTTTTCAGCATTGAAAGGTATTAATTATGCTCTTTATGCATTAAATTCAATAGTTTACTGAGGTTTGTAAAGGCTACAGCAGTGGTGACTTCAACTTCATAATTGAAATTAAGCGAAAAGATTGAAAAAATGTATCAAATTCAAGTTCAGTAAAAAATGCCTCAGAATATGGAGACCTTGAGGGGTGCCACAGTGAGCACCTCCTTTTCCCTTCCCATTTCACAAACTGCTGCTTGTGGCAATGGCAGCCCCCATGAAGTCACTCTGCAGGCATTTTAGCCATCTTCAGAAGAGATGCCAGTGGATGTGGACCAAGAGATAAAGCCTCTTTCCTCTTCAAGCTCCTGAATAGTGATTCATGCTGTAGAAATATGACTGGAAATATTTATGGTCCACATAAAGTAATTTTAATCGACAGAAGTGATATCGCTCACTTGCTTCATAGGCTGCACTTTGAACTTGTTGGGTTTTACAGCATCAGCCTTTGTTCCTCCATGGCAGGGAACATGATAAAGCAAAATCTGTACACAAAATGGCCCCAGGAAAATCGTCCAGGAGCCAGGCTGTGCCAATCTGTGTGACATGGGAATAACTATAGCGGGTCAGATTCAGGGTCCTGACATCTGGTCCCTGGCTGAGGCCAGCAGTCAGCATTTTGCAAAAATCTTGAAAGGTAGCTGCAAAGTGCATTTTCCAGGATGGCAGCTATCAGATTGCATTTGTTGATATTATTCTGCTGGCACTAGTGTTCAATAGCGTCCTTCCCTCTCTTCCCCCAGCTCTCTGCTTTTCCTGTTTTGAAAAGGAGTCACAAAGCCTTGCAGGCGAGCAGGACAGCATCTCTGGCTGTTATTTAGAACAATATGGAATTACTGAAACACTACTTGTGACACACACACACAGAGCAGTGCTTTAGGGTGAATTGTGCTGAACTTAGCTATGTTTTTGTCATAGGCAGAATTAAGCTTTCCCTTGGTAATATGCAGACTGTGCTTTTCTGTGAGAAATTGAATAACTGTCCCAGCAGCAATAGGATCAAATCCAGAGGAAAAGTCAGGCAGCAAAAAACACACAGTCAACTCTGTGGTGTGATGGACAGGGTGGCAATGGTACTCTAAATCTGTAAAGCAAAAAAAATTAATGTTTACTATGGAAGAAAAGAAACTGTACTTGTGCAGCCAAATAATGGAGCCCTAATTCTGACAGGCAGATCCTCAGTGTTGTCAAGATGGGTGGTGAAGAGAAGGGATTTGGGGAAGCTTGGTCTTGCCTTTGAAGAAACAGGTTGATTATCTGAACCATAGTGTGAATTGTCTTGAGTCCAAAGCCTGCCCTGAGAGACTCATTTTTGCTTTGGTTTTTTTGTTCAGAAGCCAGAACAGCCCTGAAATGTTAGGGTAGGAGTGTGGAGGTCTTTAAACACTGGGGAATGTGTGGTTATAAAATTCATAAGAATTTGGCAGAAAAAAAAATGATGTTAAGTCATTGCTAGCCATTAGGAAGAAAACAGATTCTGACACAGATTTACATGGCATTTTTGCCATCAGGTAAAAGCCAAAGATCAGAAGGACATGTTTACTCTCTCTGTGGTTTGCATTCACATGCAATTGATGTGGAGGCACAGGGCTCAAGTGGCTTGCCTAGATGGTTGTGGCACTGAGGGGGTTGGAGCAGGGACCCAGGGAGGCCCACCTCATTCCTATGCAAAAATATTTGATCTACTGGGGAAATTACAAAGGGTGCAGCCACAGCTCCTCCCCATCTTCAGGTGTGATGTTTGGTTTCTAGAAACACTTGTTTTCACAAGGCTTTGTGGCTCCTAGATGGGTCATGGATGGTCCTGCTGGGGACACAGAAGACATCCAGCAACGATTTTATAAATTCCTTTTTGCTCTCAGTATACATTCATCTCTTTCTTCTCCTGTTTGCTCTTAAAGGTAGATCCAATCTCATTTAATTGTGTAGTGGTCAGAAAAGGGCAGGGCACAAGCCTTTGTTCTCTAATTAATTAGTAAATCCCACTGCTTTAAAAAAGTATGTACTAAAGAACCTGGAGATGTTCTGGAAAAGAACCTGGAAGTATCTCTGCCAGTATACTACACCAAGAAAGCTTGCAGGAGGCTCAGTGGTGGGGAGCTGCTGTTTGTGTGGGGTGGCAGCAGACACCTCCTCTGCTGCTTGCCTCCAACCCCCTCTCTCTCTTTCTCACAGGCTACATGGCTTAATCTGGAGGGCCTGAGTGTGAGTGGCCCTCTGAAGGACATGGACTTCTTTGTTCAAGAAGGAGGGGGTCCACGCATCCTTCACCAGGTAATCAAGCATCTTGTGTTATCCTCTCTGGTCAAAAACCCCACAGCCAGCACACAGAGACCACATATGAAGTGTTGTCTCTGTGCTGGTGGGAAGAACAGTCCCCCAAGAGGGTCTGAAACTAATTTTTAATTCCTCTCTCTGGGAATTCAAGAGTCTTCATGCAAAGAGCAGGAGACAACCCCCTCTCAAACACAATTTTAAACACATTAATCCCTGTCTTAGGATATCCTAAGACAGGGATTAATAAAATCAACATTCCTGGAGAATTTCTTTCCATGTAACTTGTGTCATCATTTTCCTTTGACTCTGAGGTTTTCCTCCCAAAGCCATAACCACAGAAGGACAGATCCAGCTCCCAGGCAAATGGAGGATGTGTGTCATTTTTTTCCATTCCCGTGCTCAGACAAAGCCTGTCCTAAGCAGACATTTGCTTTGGAAACAAACTGCATTTCTTGCAGCATTCAGGAAATAATGTGAAAACTCCTCTGTTAAGGATCAGAAAAGAACAGACTTGTTTGAGCAGACTCTTGGAATATCATTCTCCCAGCCAAACACATTGTTGGCAATAGATGTTTAAAGTCACAAAAGCATGAAATTATTTTTATTATGGTGAAATGGAAAAAATAATTATTTTTCCCTGTTTCATTTTTGCCATTGTAGTTCACCCTTGAGCCACCTGCTGTGAGTTTCAGAACGTCTGGTGAAAAAGATGGAATTATTGACATTGAGGCAAAGTCAGGCATCCTGTATATCAACGGCTCTCTGGACTGGGAGACCAAACAAGTGCACAAGCTGCAGGTAAAAACTCAATGAAAAATAGGAAGGGATAAGTATTCACATCCACCCCCTCTTGGTAAACATGATATTAAGAGAAATCTGTTGAAATTTTGAATCCTTTATTTTGCCTATGTTTACAGGCAGCTTTTCATTTTTAATATCAAGATTTGCTGGAAGACATACATTTTTGTGTTTCTCAAAAACTGACCAGGAAAATACTCCTTAGCAGAGGGAGGCTAAGCTGAGAAAACCAAAATTGGGATGTCAATACCAACTCTTTAACTCTCCTAATAGGAGGGGAATACTTGATTGAAAGTAAAATCTGGCCTCATGAATGAGCTTCTCTTGTTATCCCTGAAGGCTGATAGGGTGAATTCCATATCTGGAGTGGAAAAACAAACTATTACAATTATTTAGAAAGCTTATAATATACATGATGGCAAACTGAGATTGTCTTGGTTAGAGCATGGTGCTAATATGCCAAAGTTTGATCCCTGTATGGGCCATTCACCTCAGGGTTTGACTTGATGATCCTTGTGGGTCACTTCCAGCTCAGAATATTCTGTGACTCTGTCAAACAGTGTGAATAAAAGATATTTAGGCAGAGAGGCACAGATCTAACCTCTGACAGGTAAGAGCAGAAAGCTGTTTGGCAGATGTTGGACTCTAAGAGAGGAAAAAGCTTTGTGAGCTTGTGCTGCTATTTTACCCTTTTCATGAGGATCTCACTGGTGTGAACACTGTTGAGAATGGAGCAGGGGATAGGCAGTCTTTGGGTCTCAGTACAGCCTTGTCCTCTTAAACCATGTCAAAAATGGTGGTGTCTTTTTCTGAGGCACTAGCAGCTGAGAAGATCATGAGAGGATCAGTATCTGAACAGACAAAGTGCATGATGATTTTTTTAGCCAGACTTAGCTGTCTTTCTAAAGTCTAGCACTTCAGGTTTCGTGGTTTCATGTTCTCAGCTCTAAAGCAACCTTGGATTGGAATTAGAGAGGGCAGTTTTCTAGTCCCAGAAGTTAATAACCCTAGGCATGTGAATCATTTATAGACAAGAAGTGATGACAGAACAAAAAAATTTTGCTTGGTTAGGCATAAATCGTGATTTTATCTATTATGTGCAAATAAAATGAAGTGTGACAGATAAAGTATATACTTGGTGCTTTAAAGAAGGCTGGAATAGAAATTGTTTGAAAAAAAGTCAATAGAAAAAATTAATTTTTCTTTGCTAACCCTTATATGAGATTATTTATCTGATTTATATTTATAATAGCAATTAATTATAAATGCTACATCATGTTCAATTTTCTACTTGTTTGTTAGAAAGTATATATTTCTGTTTAAAGAAAAACATGAATTCTAAGCTGTGCAAAAGTACAAAGAGTCTGCTGAAACTGGAAGAGGGAAATTGTCCTCTGAGAGCTGTCATCAGAAGTAGGAGTAGTTATTTTGTTTTGTTTGCATTATCTACTGTGGCAAATTTATCTCAGGATGCTACAGTGGCAAATTTGTTCTTATATGTGGAGCTACCCAGTGATGGCTCTCACCAGATTTACATCACAGTAAGAGTGACCTGGCATCTGACATCCTCGTGTTAATTTTCACCTTTTAGCTTATTGCATGAAAATATTTTTTTGCTGGTCTTCTTTTTTTTTTTTTTTCTAATCAGGTGGAAAGTGTGAATGGAAGTGGAAGCACAGTGGATGGTCCGTATACTGTTACAATACATGTGGAGGATATCAATGACAACCCACCAGAATTTAACCAGACAAAGTACTCTGGAGTAGTGAGGCAGAACTCTCGTCCAGGTAATTACCACCATAATTAAATTCAATATTATCGTTAATAGGAAGGTAGGTAAATTAAGCAGGAAGGTGAAGTGGTTGCTATACAAAAAAATATTGGAAAAGGATTGATTTTTCTTCCTGCAGAACTGTACAAAATAAGGATGAAAACCTCTGTAATATAATGAAAGGGCAAAGAAGTGATCACTACACAGTGTAAAGGGATGAGTGCAATCAGAAATAATTTCTATTACTTATTCTTTGCAAGTATCACTTAACAGGCAAATATTGCTGCTCTCTCCATTCCTCTGGAAAAAAAAATAAACCCCTTATGCTAGGAGGGGTTTAACGTTTAAAGGCTACCAAGGACTGTACACAAAGAGAATGGTAAGACTATCTGAATCTTTACATTCCAGTGAAAGAAAGTGCCAGGGTAGATACAGGGTGTGTGCTTACAACATGACTGATGCTTCTCGGAATGGGTTGAACCTTAGCATTTAGAAGAGAGTCTTAGATTATGGATTGCAGTGATCCAGTCCAAGAGTCATGCAAGTATCAAAGAGCAGTTTGAGACTTACATCTTGGAAATAAAACAAAGGACTCACAGAGCTATTCTTGCTGTGCCTGTGGACTCAAGAAGAAACTTTTGCTAAAGAATATGTATATAAACCTCCATGGGGTCAGAAAATAATTTTGAAACATATTACTGTATTCTTAACTGCACTCAAGTCAAACAGATTTTGAATGCTGCACTGGTGCTCAAAAGGTAAAAGTTGAGTTACATTACTGTGTATTTCCTTTTTTTTTTTCACTGTATGATTGTTCTTTTATTATATCTGTGTCACAGGCCATATGCCACTTTTGTCATATGTTCTTTGGGTTTAACTGATTTGTGTAAGAAACTGCAAAGTGGCCTTAAGGAGAGATCCCAGTGAGCTGAATTCTGGGTTCAGGCACTCTTGTGTGATAGAGAGCTATCTGCTGATTTAACTCTGTCACCTTCTTCATCAACTGGTCACCACACCTATTGTGACCCTACTGAGAAGAGCTGGTGGAGGGCTGACCTGGGGTGGCATACAGCAGTGTAACCTCTGCTTCCCATGAGAGATGCATCATGGAGCAATGGTAGCTCCCCAGAAGTTGCTTTCCTGGTTTGGGAGCTCTGCTCAAATGGATTATGTGTTCAGTCTCTCCTCTCAGCACTGTTTCTTCTCCAATCCAAACAGGCAAGCCCTTCATGTATGTCTATGCCACTGACCGTGATGATCCTTCAACTCTCCATGCACAGCTGTCATACAGCATTTTACATCATTTTCCCAAATATTTTGAAGAAATGCTTTTCCAGATTGATAATGTAACTGGAGCAATCTCACCAACCAAGACAGGTATGTGAAAATATTCTTTTTTGCAACGAGCAAGCTTCAGTTCTGGGGTGTGCATAGTAAGAAAACAACACAGGCCTGATGCTTCATTCTGAATAAATGTAGTCAGTGGGACACACTCTACTAAAGGCCTGGTTTTGGGGAACTTGTTTTTTGTCCCAGCAAATTCAAGGGAAGCTAGCAGTAAAGGAGATTGAGATCTAAAAGTACGCTGAAAAGAGAGATGGACCTTTTGGCCTTCAGGCCTACACTGTGTCATATCTTGGAATTAATTTTCTGCCTTGAAATCTAGAAACCCAAAAGCAGTAACATGAAAAATGCAGAGAAAACTCAGCTGGACATGTGATCCCAACTAAATTGCAATGATTTAGAAACACCCTCTGTTCTGCTGGGCTGAACAGGTGCCTGACTGGGGAGAGGGCTGTTCAGTGATGCACAAAATGAGACCACAGCACAGAGGCCTCATGATTCCATCCACATAATGCTGTGCTGCATCATTCAGAGAACCCAGAGGAAGTGGCTTGCTGAGGTTTGTCCCAAAGGACCCTCTGAGGAAGAAGTCTGAAGCAGCTAAAGAACCATTGTGCATGCAGGAGGCAATGGGAGATGAACAGCCCCCACAGCCTCTGTGTCATTTCTCTCGACTCTTTGCTCTGTCCCTAGGCTCTTATTACTTGGATCCTCTAAAGCAGGACACCTTCACACTTGTTGTCTCCGTGAAGGACATGGGAGGGACGACAACAAATGCTTTTGCTAACAGTGTTGATGTGGTCATCACTGTGATGGAGAGCCTGTGGAAAGCTCCCTCCACCATCTACATCAAAGAAAACTCAACCGAGGTCCACCCTGTCAACATCACCAAGGTTGGGTCCTTGACCACACTCCCTGAGCTTCTCCTTGTGCCACACAGTTGTTTCCTCACAACTAACTGAAGGTGCTCCCCTGAACTCAACACCAGAATGACTTTGACACCTCCCAGATATTTTTTCAATATGGCATCCTTTGGAAATGATTGTTAATGGAGGTCTCATTGACTTTATCTTAGAATGAAAGTTAATAGTTTGAAGGTGACTGAGATACAGTCAATACAAACACTAGAGTGACTGGACTTTGCCTTTCAGTTTGGGAGCAAAATTCAGTCATGGTTCCTTCAGGCTTTGAGCAAAACAAGAGTTTGTTGGAGATAATTTTGAGGTTGGCTTCTTCCAGCTACAGAAGAGCAGGGCAGGGGACCAGCTCCACAACAGTCCTGCTGTGGGCAGTCCCCCACACTCAGGGACACCTGCTGTGACCAGTTTTGTATCATGCAGCACAGCTGCTACATCAAAAGTACCTGAAAGGATGAAATGCTCTCTTTCATATCCTGCATTCTCACTGCATTCCTCTTTTCACGATTCAAGCACAAAATATTTTACTGATAACTGCAGGCCAATAGCAGTGTACACATCAGTACATATTAACTAACAGGCCAACAGCCTTTCAGAAATATTTGACTTTGAAAAATGCCTTGGCATTGACAGCCCCAATGCTGTCATCCCTTGAATATGGCATGTGATCCTGTTCATAAGAGTAACTGACTTGGTGCTATTCCCACTGGCCTCAGTTTCCAAGGAAGTCCTGAATGAAAACAGGCAGAAGGAAGACTAACATGTAAGGGTTCACTCTTTTTGGGGTCACTTGTATATAAATTTCATGTGGTAGCCAATGGCATGTTGATTTTGCCTACAGGAAAATGAAATGGAGTTGCTGCTATATAGAACATAAATGTTAATGCTGACTCCATTAATTTGCCAGGCTGTGTACTTCATTTCATTTTAAATGTGTGGCACCCCAGAAAAGCACCTTCCTCATCAGCTTTGATGAATGTAAAGAGTGTGTATGCACTTATTTTTTGGTTTGGTTGCTTCTGATGTTTTTTTAGGTGCAGTCAAATGAACCAGGTGTGATTTATGATATTTTTGAAAAAGAAAAGCTGCCAAGGCTCCCATTTTCCATCAGTAAGGATGGGGATGTTTATGTGACTCAACCCTTGGACAGGGAAGAAAAGGATACTGTAAGTAAACACAGAAAACTTCAGTGATGGCAGAAATTACAGCAGGAAGCTAATTATTGGTGTGGGAGTAAATATGAGAGAGATCAGTAGAAAGGAAGGGGGATGGGGAAGAGGAGAATAGATAAAAGTTTCTCTTCTTGTCACTTTTGTGTAGAAATGATGTGATAGATGTGAAAGTTCATCCACCTACCATACTGTAAACAGCCTTCAGGCTGTCACCCTGGAGTGGGTCTGGCAGCAGCAGTCACTGCCCACAGCATGTGTACAAAGTGCAGATGGACCAGCTATGGCAGGGCTGTAGGTGCACGAGTAAGAGGTGGGAAGTGTGGAGTGCAGGAGGTCTGGAGTTTCAGATCTACTTCAGACCTTGAAGACCACAGATTTTAAAACCTTTTGAGAACTCAGGCCTCAGAAACTATGAGGTAATGCAGGAGTTCTGATTTAAACAGAGAGAAAATACTGAACAAACTCATGAGAGGATATTTCATATTCCCATAGTTACATACTGAAATGCAAAATATTGTCACAGTGGACATTTAAACCATCTAACTGTTATATTTTTGTTGCAGTATACATTCTTTGTGGTGTCAAAAGATAGCACAGGAGAACTGGTAGAAAAGCCTTTGCAAATTCAAGTTATTGTGGAAGACATAAATGATAATCCCCCTGTGTGCCAGCAGGACCTCACTGTACTTGAAGTTCAAGAAAATGAACAGGGAGGTAAGAAAAGAATTTCTGTTAATTTGTATACCTGTTTGTAGTCCTGTTGTTTCCAACTGTGTGTGAATGAAGCTGGAAATTCTGATCCCAAAGATTAAAACATGTCTGTCCCAGGGAAATATGTTCATGTGCAAATAGCATTCCTGTTTCCCCTGCAATAATTCCTGTGGAAAGGATTTCAAGAACCTGAGAAGGACAGACTCAAAACATCTATTTTAAAAATTCTGTTTTATTTAGAATATACAACTGCATTTTTCCACAGATTTGGATAGCTGCTTAGAGTGTGTAAAGAAAAACACCTCTTTTATTGCCAATCCAAGAAATACTGTTCCTAAAGTTGTATGAGCCCATTTTTCCTCATCCAGCTGCTCCTCCAACATAATGCCTTTGACTTCAATGGACCATTACCAAAGTCTGCCCAATGTCTTGACATCAGTCATTTGGTTTCAGGACTGAAGAGTCTGCTGTTACAGTCTTTTGGACTGCCCCAACCCCAAACCAGTATGTTAGAATGCTAAAGGAAAAACTCCCAGAAGTGAAATGATTGTGTCCATTGAAGTGTTTTCCATGCACCTTTGTTTTTATTTACCCTCTACTCTTTGCTCTGGTATCACTGTTGTCACTGTGTACTTCTGTGGAGAAATGAGACCACTGCATTATCTGTCTGACTCCAATCTCTGCTCTGCTACAGGAAGTAATATTGGCACCGTGCTTGCTACGGACATGGATCAAGAGAACACCCCTAACTCTCGTCTGCGGTACCACATCCAAAGTCAGGAACCTGAAAATCCCTCAAAGAATCTCTTCTATATTCAGCAAGACACTGGGACTTTGCAATTAGCTGGCCGTTCCTTAAGCAAGCGTGAATCAGCCAAGTACAACTTGAAGGTCCTGGTGACAGATCAACGTATGTAATGCCTGCTGTTAACTCTGTTCTCACTGGCATGACTTGTGTTCAATGTCCCAAGGATGTGGGGAGACAAGGAGGATTTGCTGAACAGGCAGTAGCACTGAGAGTTGTCTTGCTCTGGCGTGGTTCTTGCCCTATTCTTGAGATGCAGGGAGATTAATCATGATTCATAACACAAGCATGGAAGGGAACCAGCTCTAGGACAGAGTTTGGCTAAATTGGGAACTTGTTAACAAGTACTTCAGTAAGAGGTTTCCTTCCACAGGGGGAAAAAATGAAGAGATCATAATTGTGGTTTTCCCCCAGTTCTTTCAAAGGGACTTAACTGAAAAAATAATCAAGAAATTAAACACAGCTGCTCAGACAGTCCAGATAATATTTTAAAACGTTAAAAGAAAATGAATCTGAAATTAAACTTCAAAAATAATCCTGTCCCTTATGTAAATTGCCAAGAATCCTTTGTGATTCACTGAAGGGAAAGGAAATCAAACTCCATACCAAAGCCTAAAGCTTTGTGCTGGAATCCCTACAGTCAGGCAAAACTTGTGCATGAAGGAACTGGCATGTAAAGAAAGCAGTGTGACATGTCTGTAAATGAAATGGCATCATTTTAGCAGATGTTGGAAAACCTTCCAGAGGGACAAGCTGGTGATTTTTTTTTTTGGATGCTTATTTGGATTCCATGAGAACAATGTTGTTTGGAATTTTCCTTAACTTCCCAGCTCATGAAGTATGTTCATTAAAACACTAAAATCCATCTATATATGGCTGTATTATGCTTTTAAAAATCACAACCTGCCATTGCTATGGGTACCCCTGCTCAGGTAGTGATTAGATTCACATGGATCTGAAGTTTAAGTCTGGCTGTAACAAAACTGAGGGTGCTGCCTCATGACCAAGAGGAAAACAACCCAGGGCTTACTTTTTGACATGGAAAAGTGACATTGAGATGGCTAACACAATTCATAGTTGTCCTTATCCTGGTGAACAGATAAGGTTTTAAAAAGTGAGGGAAATAAAACAGGATGGTATGGTGCTGAAGAAATTGGGAAGATCAATGGTAAGATGCTGAGGTTGTCATTGACTAAGAGATATCTGAGAAAAGTGCTTTTTTTCAGCTTAGTGCTTAGATTGGGCAATCTGGTAGGGCTTGCTTTTGCTCACAGTGAACCTTTCTGGAGGAGAGTTATTTTTGGTAGAAAGGCTGTGTGACGTTGTTTGTCTCTTTCCATGCAGAATTCCAAACAATCTGTGATGTGGAAATACATGTCATCGACATCAATGATCAAATTCCCATCTTTGAAAAGTCAGATGTGAGTATTTTTAACACCATTTTGTATGTTACAATAACTTTTCACAAGTGTTTGAACATATCTTTAATGTCTGTAGAATGTCAATGGGAAGTTAGACATTTACAAAACAAGTAACAGAGTAACCCACTCGGGGAAATAAAGGCAAAATATTGCTGCAAGTCTGCATATAAGCTCTATCTAGACAGTGAGCAATGGGACAGAATAACAGCTAATTATGAAATTTAAGGTAATTTGCTCAGTGGAAAATAATGTGTATAGAAGGAAATTATTTTATTAAAGCAATTTATTCCAGAAATATAAGTTCTGAAGGGAAAGGGGGATGAAAAGGCTTTAAAATTAATCAAACAGCTAAGGGGAAAAAAAAAGCTGGCATCTCCCAAGTACCTTTCCAAACACAGCACTAGTGCACCCGAAAGAGCCAGAGGGTGAATGGGAATCCAAAGCCCTATGTGGTTTGGCCAGAAACAGCGGCCCAGAGACCCATGCCCAAACACATACCTGATTCCAGGATGGGTGTCAGGCTCTTGCCTTTTCTCTGGTGGTGGTGCTGGTATCTGGCAGAGATCTGCAGACATTTTGTGACTTCTGCCTGATGCCCCAAGCCCCCTGCAGACACTGGAGTGGCTGATGTACATACACAGAGGTGTCCCAGCTCCCACCATTCCTGCAGGTCGTGTAGGTGCTGGGCTCAGGAGACATGTCTGACCTCTCAGGTATAGTTGTCCTTTCAGGGAAGCTGTGTTGGGTTTTGGGCCTTGCAGACTGCATTGCCCAGCTCTCTGTTGATGGCACTGGCAGCACAGTCACATGCAGACAAGGTGCCTGCACAGCAGGTTTCACACTGTCTCACCTCGAGGTCTCAGTCCTGGTCTCAAGGTGAGGCTTCTGGGCAAGGGCACACATTAAAGAGTCAGCAGATGCCAATGTGGCAACAGCCTGTGGTGCATGAAGCAATCAGATGTTTAACAGTGAGTGGCCAGGGTGCTCACAGGGTACAGAGAGGCTGTACTGTCCCTACTGTGCGATCATAGGCTGGTTTTGGCACAGAAGCTAAAGATTTGGGGCTGGTGCTGTACTAGTGACACTGACATTGATCCCATCACCTATAACAAATGTGTGGCTGAAAAGCTTCCCTCCTTCATGTGGCTGCTGTGGGTTAAAATACATTCGTGCATGTGGGTCACAAGTTTGTGGCTATGCTGAAGTTTTTATCCACAAATGGTGCTTTGGTATGTCATGTTTCAATGACACCTCTCTCTCTTCAGTATGGCAGTGTGACTTTGGCAGAAAATACCCCAATAGGAACCGTGATATTAGAAATTCAAGCTACTGATAGAGATGAGCCTGCCACAGGGAGCTCCCTCATCATTTACCAAATGAAGGAAGGCGATCCAAACAACACGTTCATCATAGAGACAGACGCTGAAACAAACCGAGGCTTCGTCAAGATTAACAAGGTGAATAAATGGATTTTATTTTTCTTCTTTAGTATTACTTATTTGTCACACACAGTTACTGCCCTGGTACTGATTTGGGGAGGGTGTTGACTGGTGGTGGGGCGGGCACACCCTAAGCACGGTACAGAGGCTCCACTTTTGGAGTCAGGCTGTGTCCCTGTTCTGTGCTCACACACACCTATCCTCCTGCCTTTGCTGTGCCCTCACCACCCACCACCACTACCAGCCCCCATATGATACAGCCCATATGCTGAATGCTGGAAACAGGAATATAAGGAACACTTTTTGCTGCATCCATCAATTTCAATAGTAAAATTGGTCTCCCTTTGAAATTTGCCTTCTTGAAGGTGCTTGGACTATGGGTCCAGAAAACCTGTCACTCATTTTCCAAGGGGTGCCAAACAGTGTGCATCCAGTTTGTGTGCTGCCACCAGGCCAAGTGCAGGCAGAGGAATGTTTGGTGGATGAACAGGATCAGGATCAGCCTCAGCCTCATTTTTTTCCCAAGGATGCAGTTGTGAGAAACTCTGTGGTGTAACAACCCTTGCATGACTTTTGGCACCCAGAGGTCGTTTGAGGGCTTTTCATACAGAGCTATAAATACTATTTCTGTAAACAGGATATTGTTATTAAACTTTGTTGGGCAGGTGGCAACATTATTAGAAAATGCAGTTGCTGAGGAGGCCTCTAAACAGGCATATGGTTTCATTTAAATTGACTATTCCCAGTATCATTTTCTGCTGACAGCTCTCCCTTATTTTGCCTGTGTTTGGAATGCAATCTCCTCCTTGAGAAGAGGGGGACTTTGTAGTTTCTCACTGGAGGTCCCCACAGCAGCAAGGCCATTGCTTCAAGAACCTTTTCTTTTTCTAATTTATCCAGGCTCTTGATTTTGAAACAATGCCTGAGTACAACCTGGTGATCAACGCCACAAACCCCGAACCATTGGTGTCAGGTGTGGAGTACAACTCAAGCTCTCTTGCCGCATTTAATGTTCTTGTGACAAATGTGGATGAGCCACCTGTTTTCCAGAAGCCAGTTTTCAAAACAGAAGTGTCTGAAGACATTCCTGTCAATACCTTGGTCATGACGGTGGAGGCCTATGATCCTGAAGGGGATTCTGTACGGTAAAAAGGAGTGGCTGTGATTAATTAATTGAATTTAGGGTCTCAAAAATTCTTCTAAAGGAGGTGCAAGAAAATATGACCAATACTTGTCATATGGAAAAATACTGTTTTTACAGAAGTCTCATCTCCTAGTAGAAGGTGGATGGGGGGAGGGGGCAGCGACTCACCTGCAGCAGACTGCTGGGGTAGTGCTTTTCTGACCGAATTTCTCTTTGTACTGTGACAAACATCAGCCTTGAAAAGGAAACCACAAGGGAAGCAGGCTAATTTATATCTCCAGGAAAAAGGTAGAGCTGGACTGAGAACAACAAGGTTCCATGTCCATAATGCCTTTATCAAAAAAAATGAAGCATATACTGTGTACCCCTGAGGAGAGTAGCTGCTTTTCATGTCACACAGGAAACCACCAAAATACACAACCTCAACTTTTTCTCCACCAAAATACATGACCTCAAATCTACAATTGAAAAAAATAATTCATTTTTTTTCCTAGATGTCAGAGACGACACACTTCTTTCTATTGTGTATGCAAAGCCCTGTGCAGGACAACTCCTGTGCTTATTGCATGGTGTAAATGTACCTTACACAGTAGAGTCAGATAGAAGAATTATTTGTGACTTCTGCTGTACAATTCCCAGCTGGAATGCTGAACAGATTGACTCAAAATAACAGTTCTTGAAATTTAACTAAAATTCAGCAAATCACCAAGTGGTTAATGGAATTGCACAATATGGCTTTTAGACCTCCTGTGGATTCTTATTCCCAGAGATTTCTCATCTGGCTTTCTACTTGTCCCAAGCTTTTGGGAACTTATCATGTTTGGCCTTCTGTCAAAGCAGTTTGAAAGTGAGCCACGTAGTCCAGAAGCTTTGGGGGATGATGACAGAGACACATGACAGGAATTCAGATATACATAAACCACATTTCTGCTAAAAATAGGTTAGAGGGCATAAAATAAAAAGTAAAAAAAGTAGAAGATGTACAAGTATGTTGTTTCTACTGTAAAGGGTACTGAAAGAACAAAAACATTGAATGAGAAGGTCGGGTCACTTCTGCTCAAACAAGTACCTGTGCTTTAACTGGGTCATATGTTTGTGATTAAATTTGTATAAGTAAATACCCAGGGACATTGATTTTTAAAAAAAATTATATAAATGCAATGATGTGGTGATGCTTAAAGCACTCCCTGTTCCAAGTCTGCCCCAATGGTAGTTACAGGCTGCTCCAGACTGGCAGAAGATATTCACCATAGCTCTCCTTGAGGTCCTGGTCCTTCTCCATGCACAATAGGGTGCCTGCCCTCTGCCTCCCAGCCCTTGGCTTGGGCCCCCATCAAAACCAAGATGTGGGAAATATCATGGAGTGAGATGGACATGGGGTTTGGACAGATCCCACTCCTGGACTAAAAGCTCAGTGCCATCCCAGGTTCCCCATTTAGAAGGAAACTGGAATTGCAAGCGCACAGGCTGCAGTAGCCATGGCATTTCTGGAGTTCTGCTCTTACTCTTATTCTGCATGATTTTGGCCTCTCTTCTCCTGTCTGTGTCTCCTGGTTGGCTGTAGTACTGTAGCACTTCAACTCTTCCAAGAACTCTCTCTTTGAGTACAACTGTAATCAAACTTCTTGCATAAAATCAACAAAGAAGTATTTGCTTTGTCGGAATTTGATCCCAATTTGGAATGGTATATGTGATTTTTTCCCCCCCTATTTCTTTCCAAAGATACTCCTTGGAAGGTGATGCGAGAAAATGGCTGAAAATTGATTCAGCCACTGGGCAGGTATACACTGCTTCCCTTTTGGATCGAGAAACAGAAGAAGTGTACTCAATAGAGGTTGTTGCAACAGAGCAAAGTAAGTGATGAAACAACTAAATATATACATACACACGGAAGAATGCCCTGTCCTTATCTTTTATGAGGAATTATCATTTCTACTGTGACTAAACCCATGAAAAGTACTGGAACATGTAATATATACAGGATATATATCCTGTGGTGTATCCTTAGAAGTATATATTTCTTAAGAATTTAAATTTCTTGCAGAAATCTTGATGCTGTAGATAACAAGGATTAAAATATCTTTCAGAAGTCAGGCATAGTCTTATATTTGCTGGAACCACATGACATATAGAGAAAATTCAATTTTTTTCACTGTTTTCAGTATTAATATTTTCTGCTACTTTTTTCTCTACAGCTATGAAGATTTTGGTCTTTATCCTAGGTATGGTTAGGCTTCCTGAAAACATACTTGGAGAGTAGTTTGTAGCCTTCTACAGAATTTCATTTTATTATAATTAAAACTAATGCTCTCTCAAGTCTGAAATATATTAGGATTTCTAGTTCCAGTCATTAAAATCTTTCCATTTTGGATTGCATTTCCTGTATATAGAAGAGGGGAGAGAAACTCAAGGCATGTCATTCTTAAGAGTGCTCCAAAGAACACTGGTGACCGTGGATGTGACTGCTTGCCAGACATGATGGATATGACAGATTATTAGATATGATCTGCCTTCTTTCCCTTCCTGTAGTTAACATGAGCTGGTGGTAAATTAACCATGGTTGTTAAAAAGTAGTGGCAGCCACCACAAATCCCTCAGGACTTCCTGAGACCTTGTTTCTGCAACCTTCAGACAGAACACCACCTCTCACTGCCTGTCTGACAATGTACCTCTGTGACAGCTGCAAGTGCAACAGCCCAGAGTGTAAATCCAAGATGTGCATGTAACTTTGCATTCTGTTAAACTCAACAGAAAACGCAGCTCAGAAATCCAAAGCGTTCTTGGTTCTACACTTAAGTGATGTGAATGACAACCATCCACAAATAGCTACGGATAATCCCACCTTCTTCTGCTACCCAGTCAGTGGAGGAGAGAGAACTCTTATTCAAGCTATTGATGCTGATGAACAATTTTTTTATTCAAGATTTACTTTTTCCCTTGCGAATGAGATGAATGCAAGAAATAACTGGGAAATCTCAAAATACAATGGTAAGCTAATACAGCCATTCTTACAATGATATGGGGCTCACTTGGTACTCTGGTGAATATGAAGAATTACAGAATTCCTTTTCACTCTTATAATTTCATAACCAGTGTTCCATAGAGAAAAAAATGGGTTGTTGAGAACACCAAAGTCATTAACTATTTTTTGAAAGAGATAAAACCTAATATGTTGCAAGCTATAATTTCATTAGTATTTTTGAGGGAAGCATGCAAGTATGAAATATATATGTGTTTAACTAACACAAATCACTGCTGAAGAAGAAATAGAGCAGTTTGCAAACTGCACATTTTCTGACATTTCATGTACTAAATGAAGTCCTGCCTCACATAGTGAATGGACGTTTTGAAGGGGACAGTAAGCACATGAATAAGCGCTTGGCTGATAGAGCCTGTCTGAAATAATAAAACATTTTTGATGAATTGTCCCACTAGAGAAAGCTGGGTTGCCACAAATTTTAAGTTATGAAAGAATAAATAATAATTTAAAATTCAGGACTTGGAGTAAACAGTCAGCTCTTGCAGTGAAGGGAGTTCATATGTGGTTTTCCAAAGGTTTTTTGCTGGGATCTGCATAACTCAATACATATGGGTGTGCAATGAGGAGGCAAAGTTTACTCATTGTACAAAGTTATTTGAGTAGGAACTAAGTGTGAAGAATTTCAGAACAGTCTTCCAAGACTGAGTTGGTTGAACAATAAAATTCACAGGTGCTAGTGAACCCTGGACTCCCAAATTCACTTTTGAAATCATGGGTGCTGACCTGGCCATTATGAGTCAGGAAGGAGACCTGTAAGCAGCTCCATGGAAATGTGAGGTCAGTTGATCAGCAGTATTCAGAGAAACAGATCAAATATTGAGGATTACAAGGAAACCAGAGAAGAAATCTGAGTACATCATTATGCTCCTGTATCAATCCATAATTTCTTCAAGTTTTGAACTCCAGACTATCTCCATAAAAATGCAGTATAACAGGAAACAGGTTTAGATAGGATGGCAAGGGTAATCAGAGTTATACAGTGGCTTGATAAAAGGGAGTGTATAGGGGCAGCAAAGTAAGCTACTACTTTTTATCTTGGAAGACAGTAGGGAAAAAATACAATAGAGAGATATAAAATTATGAATTCTATGGTCAGGATGGCAAAGGGTTCATCCTTTGCTCTCTCTTCCATTGCACAAACCTGGGACTCTTAAGTGAAGCTTCTGGAGTTATTTCCAGTACAGATAGAATGAGGAGGTAGTTGACTTGGGAACTTGTCTATGCAGAAATTTTCTACAAGTTCAAAGCAAGAAATTACATCTTGCTCCAGAAGTCCCTGAGCTGAAAATCTTTAAAGGGTGAGAGGGCATTAGGAGAAAATAAAATACATGCTTGCTTTTTCATCGTAATCTCCATTTATTCTGGAGACAAGACATCAACAGACCTTTGAACTGATCCAAATGGCTATTTATTACCTTTTCCAGTTTTTAAAGAGTCTTAGATGTGACAGGGTAAATTCGCTAGAAGGATGGTCTGTCCTTCATTTAAGCTGGGAACAATTTAAGCTGGTTATGATCTCTTTGAGTATAGGGGACTATCCTGGTCTAGATAGCATGTTCTCAGTGTAGCACTACCCAAGATCACATTTGGCCTGGGGTACAAATTAGGAAGGAAATTTTATAGTCATATTATGCTGAAGCCAGACTAGGCTTCTAGATAGTCCCTTTTCACTTAATTCTGCAAACCAGTGAGATCTTGGAAGATACAGAGGAAAACAGGAATTACTATCATGTGCAAAGCAGCCTTAAAAAAAAGAACACTTGCAGCTGGTGTGAATGTTGAACTATCTTTCTTGTGCTTACATGAATGTCCCATTTTCTGCTTGCAGCTACTCATGCTTACCTGTCCCCAAAACATGCTAACTTTGAAGAGAAGGTGTATGATGTTCCAATAATACTTAATGACAATGGAAAGCCACCTTTGGAAAACAAAGTGAATCTTAAAGGTATTCTATGCACAGAACTACTAGCTTCAAGACAGTATTTGCATTCATAAATAACCAAATGTGACTACTAAACTTCTCATTAACCTCATGGCATTTCCTTTTGCAGTAAGCATCTGCAAGTGTTCCAGTGAAAATTCATGTTTTATTGAAATAGACCGTCAGCACTCCCGGCCAAGCGTTGGGCTGGCAATTGGAATTCTACTTGCGGTCCTGATCGTCATTGGTAAGCGAATTCTTGGCTGATTTGAAGTCAGATCTCTGAGATGTGGTGCTGCTGCTGCATTTCTGACGCTAATTCACTTGTTGGGTGAAGATTTGTCATGTCTGTTGCAGAATGAGTGGAAGAGGGAAGATCCCTTGATTGTGTATCATGATGGCTGCAAACTTCTAAGTTTTTGGTTGTGAGAAAAACATCCAACAGCACAAAAGCCAGCTAGGACACAAGAAACTGCTGAACTTGTAGCATAATGTCATTTCATTGCTACTTACTGCCCTATGCCTGTCAGGGAGGGGATTTGAGCTTTGTCTTGGGCATCCAGATTATAGTGACAATAGTGAAGCTTCCTACTTATGATATCTATATCTATCACCTATTTCAGCTTTGCAGGTTTACATCATTTATATTCATTCTAACATGGATAAAGAGGAAATAAATTTGTATGCAGTGTATCAAGATCTTAATGATTTTAAAAGCTCAAATTATGCATTATATATACATGTATATATACATGTATACATTATATATACATGTATATATACATGTATATATATATATGAATACATATTTTAAAAAAATATATATGTATATGAAAGAGGGACTGCATCTCAAGACAAACATGACAAATCCTTGCTCAGAGGGAGGGGGGGCTAAAATAGACACTTTGCCATCTGGTTAGATCCTAGAGGAAAACTTTTCCTTTGGGATGAAGGCCTCTGAGCCCCAAGTATCTGATCCTGCCCAGCAGTGCCTTGGGTCCATGCTCTTGGTCCCCTGCTGCACAGCCCTTACTCAAAGCTATTTGCTTTTGCTCAAGAGGCAAAGCACTGTGGATACTACAGAGCAGTGAAAAGGCCCTTGCTGGAACATCTTTTCAGAAAGTTTTCTTTTCCCTTTACAGACAAACACTCTCTGTTTTTCAGGTGCCATTTTAGCGGGTGTGTTTTGGCACATGAAGCAAAAAGAGAAAAAAGGAAAGAGCCAGCCCAAAGATGCAAAAGATAATGCTGAACTGAACAGACTGACTTAATGACTGTTTCATCAAGAGACAGAACCTCCCTTTGGGTTGTGAATGAGTGAACTGTGAAGCTTCCAAAACCCAGAGGTGTACTATCACAAACAGCATAAAACCATGCAAAAGTAGACTCTCGGGGGTTTGGCCTCATTTTTGTACATAATACTATTTAGCCACAAAACATAAACGTATGTAACCCTCAGCAGCAGCCTTTAATAAGCATATCAACTTTGTCTGAAGTGTTAACTCACGGCAACACCAAATGCTGAGCTCCTTCAGGGACTATACCTGGGACCAGTCTCCTTCATGTGACAGCTGAAGTAAATACGGACTTAACAGAGGACTACATTTTGTCAACCTGCCCATATTTGTCTCTTTCCAACTCAGTGAGTCACTGAAGAGCAGATTGGGGGATAAAGTTCTGTGCTACATTTGAAGATACCCCCTGAACTTGTAGGAATCTCTCTGACTCTCAGTAAAGGAGATCCCAAATTTGCTGTAATCTTTAATCTGCCCTGGCTCATGCCTGCTTCCATTATGCTGAATTTGTACTATCAATGTGACATTTCAATTTTTCTTTTTTGATACTCCACAGAGTAAAATCAGTTTGTGAAGCACCATGGCCTTTCATTACAGTTTCCAAGTTAAAGTTTCCCTATGCTGAGTCATGCGGGTAATACACTGTTTTATCATACTGCTGCAAATACTGTTTTTGCCCCCTATACAGCAGATAAGAATAAAAATGTTCTTTAAAGAATTTAGTCCCTGCTTATTTTATAAAAGAAATAAAAAATGATAGAGAGCATGAGAGGAAACCATTGCTGCTTGGTTCTCTATTGTATTTAACCCTTACTTTCACATAATACACAGATTAAAAATGGCTCTTAGGCCAGAGTGATATGTGTCCAGCTGACTCAAGATGCAATCATTGCTGGAGCCACTTCTATCTTTGTTACAGTAAAATGTATTTGAACTCAGGGTGACACTCCAAGAAAAAAGCCTTTCTCCTGAGAGCATGCCTATAGAAGGACATTTTTGGTGACAGTTTGAGGAAGGCTTTTCTTTAAGCTATAAATAAAAGCTGACAAATATTGTGTTAAACTGAAAAGACAATATACTTTTGAAGACATTCAAGAAAAGGTCATATGGAAAAGAGTATATTTGTTTACCCAGGATTTTTTTAATGGCTTTTGTATGCAGCACAGAACTAGAAAGAAAAGAGCACTTTTTTGGTAGCATTGCATTTATAATAGGTTTTCCTAGAATGCTGCCAGCAAAAACTTTGCTTTTGGGCTTCAGCAACATAACCCAATTGTTGTACCTCCTGCCCCAGCTTCCCCAGCTGTTGGAGCTCTGTTATTTGCTGGGGGGCTCACTGCTGGAATGTATTTATTTTATGATGGGAATGTAATCCATTATGTTTGGAAAGTATGACATTCAGTTACGTCAGAGTGTCCAGGGATTAAGATTAGTATATTGTTTTATAAATAAAGGAGCCAAAGTTCAGCAGTCGTTGTACTTGTGTATACCAACACGGCTTTATCTGAACATGGGGAAAATGTGCAGAAGTTCCACTTTGCTCTGTCTCCCTGACCTCTCTCTTTGTGTTTCCTGAGTTTACTCAAGCGCATCTTTTATTTTGAATAATTTCTTTTCTGGAGAAGGGTCAAAAAATTTCTTTCCTCATTTACCTACATTCAGGACTGGTTTGACAGCAGGATCTTGTCCCAGTCCCCAGCCTAATATTGACTCTGTTTCTTGTTCTCTCCCATGGGGTAATTCATTGCACCTCTCCCACCTGCCCACAGACTGGGGAAAAGCACAGCTCCTCAGACAAGAAAAAAGTTCCCCCTCCTTAGGGTCTTAAACGCATTTTCAGTCTCCGTGCATTGGGATCAGCCCTCCTACAGGTATTTACTGAATGTTGATCCCATGTGGCAGGAGAGTCTGAAGGAAACCACCCCGGGGTGTTCCCTCTCTGGCATCTGCCCTGGGGTGCCATCCCTAGGGGCTGAGCACACTTGCTGCTGCACTGGCCCCTCGACAGCCCTGCACAGAGCCCAGGCAGGGCGTGCAGCATCCCGAGTGCCTCACCCCTCCTCTGCCCCCTTCCCCAGCCCAGCTGCCAAAAGCACCTGTGCTCAAGGGGCTCAGGATGTTCGTGCTTGCACGTGTGTACCCAAGCAGTGCAGCTGCTCGCTAACCTGTGCTGGCAGCCACTGCTTCTTAGTGCTTCTTGTCCAGTTCAAACTGCAACAAAATAAAAAGAAAAAAAAAAAGAAAAAAAAAAAAAAAAAAAAAAAGAAACCTTATTTCCAACCCTGACACAAATATTTTCATTTTTTTCACCCCGCTCCTGCCTGCCTGCCAGGACTTCTCCCCCAACCCTCCAGGATTTATTTAGCCCAGTCCTTCTCTGGCTCCTTCATTGGTTCAGTCTTTTTTGGGAGCCAGACAAAAGTTCTCACCCAGCCTTAACTCTCTCGCTGCGGCAGACTGCTGCCCCCAGCCTCCTTTCCAGAGGACAAATTCAGTTTTCTTTGGGTCTCTAGAGAGGAAGAGAAGCAATACTTATTATTATTCCTTCCCACCAGCTCCAGCTGGTTCCCAGGTCCCTGCAGGAGTGGCAGACATTAGGACATTTTGCTCTTGTGTGTGACACTTTTGCTCCAGTTCAAGAATGAGCACTCCTTTTTGAGCTCTTCAAAATCTGGACAATGTCTGTTAGTCACTGCATCCTCCAAAGTTGTTTCATTGACACTTACTGGTAATAACTGACAATACATATACTGCACTTTACATATAAAAGTATAAACATAAACATATATAAAACTATAGGCAGCATTGAAACAAGAATTTTCTACAGATTTAAAAAAAATAGTGCTCTGAAGTTGGCCCCATTATTACTTTTTAAATACCTTGGAAATATAGTCTTCTATTAATTCTGGTTGGTTTTGGTTTTTTGGGTTTTTTTTTCCCTTCCTTGAATAATAGAAATTGTATACTGGCAGGATTTTCACACCTGCAGAAATAACTATGAAGAAATTAGTAAGGTCTACAAGCATTAGAGACCCTTTAAACAGTGCTTTAAATATATGATACAAGAAAAGGGTAGAGATGTGAATGCTCTCCTAATTTATAGCCACAAATTCTTAGAATAGTTTTATACATTGATAGGAACAAAAATTTTGTAAACAACATTGATGACTTTGGACTCCAATTTTTGCCAAGAATAATATCACACAAGAAGTCCAGTGATGAAATCTGCTGAGAATATGTCCTTGGCACTGCTCCTTTCCATGGGTCCTCCTTCAAGCATGCAGCATCTCATTAAAAGGTTTACAGATCGCAAAAGATGTTTCAGTGCTTTCTAATTCTTCTTTACAAGATTAGAGACTTATCAGGCTTTTGATTATCTCCAGAATTGATGGCATACATTAATTAAACTGTCATTATGCCTCTTTTTCCACCCTTTGTAAATATAAACTTGAAAAGTAAGAACAAGATTTTTATCTGAGTTTATAGAACAAATGCCACGGAACAGCAGCTTTTTTGGTTTTTTTTTGGCGGGGGGAGATGGGGGGAATGTGTCCTGAATCCGCGTTTTGCATTTTGGAAGAGAGTTCATCAGCCCTTATACAATCAAAGGTACAAGGCTGTATCCACCACATGTAGTACTGTTGTGCCTGTTAATGGGGATAAAGGTGAGGCAGAAGCTGGTGGCACAGGGATGGGTGGGGAGGGTGAGTGCCAGCGGCAAGGCTGGGATGGGAATGGGGATGGGGATGGGTGGGGAGGGTGAGTGCCAGCAGCATGGCTGGGATGGCTGTGCCATGCAGCCACTGGCACATGTCGGGGGACAGACATTCCCCCAGGCCTGGGGAATGCAGGGAGAAATGTGTTTTCACCCAAAAAATGGCTCTGCAGTGAGCTGTGCTGTTGGATAGGCAAGCACCATGTGGAGGAGAAGAGAGGGAATTTAGGTGGGATTAGGAAACTGGATGATGAAGAACAACTGGTTTTTGGATAAAGCAGATGGGTCCTCTCCCAGTCCGTCTGTGTGGCAGCTAATCCTAAATGCACCTCTCTAGGAGTTTGAGAAGAGTTTATTTTGAAATAAATAAACACATTTATTCCTAGTGTTATTTTCCACAGATGTGCCAGAACTGGGAGCTGAAATTAGCTGATCGCTTATACAAACTGGGGCAAGGAACAGATGTAATCCACAGAGTTACCACTGTTTCTAGACACCAGAGATCTTGCCCTCAGTCTTTAAATGGGATTCCAATGCCATTCCCCCACCCAGAGAAGTTCTTCTCTCTTGATTGACGTTAGGTCTTGAACAGAAGACTCAGAAATTTGCCGCTTCAATTGCCAGACAAAGTCTCAGAGTTACAAATCTGTGCCACAGAAAGGGACCATCCTTTTAGCTTAAAATATTCTGTAATTCTGTGATCCTCTATGGACAGAGCCCAGAAAAATGAAGCAGCACAGGCTGTGTCCAAAGGGTTACAATGATGTGCATGAGTATCTATTAGCACAGTAAAATACCAGAGAAACATTCAGCAAGATGGACAGCATGATCATGCTAAAGGACCCTAAGCCAGGAAAAATGCCTCTAGGTTTTTGATTGTGTATTCCAAAAGAAAACCAGAAGATTAAAGGCAAACCAGCAGCAGCTCTTTGAACTCATTGCTGGACAGCATGTTCCTCCACTGATAGTGAAAGACTGTAGAGCACAGGGAGACAAACTGCTTGAGCCTGTTCTGTTTACAGCTTTGGGGCCAGAGATGGGTGATGGGTACAGCTGCAAAAAGATATTCTGCCACGGATGAGCTCGAGGGCAAGAAGTGTCTTGTGTTTGCAGCTAAGAAGATGACAACTTTTATTGCCCACTTACGTCTGGTTATGACATCAGTATCAAAAAGTAGGGTTAAGCAAGCACCATCTCACCATTCCTGAATCATTCCATAATGCTGAATATGGTCAAGAAATGTGATTCTACAACCTCCTTTTCCAGTTCACTATTCCTCAGGACTAACATTAACATGAAAATCCTCTAGGGAGGTGTAGATCTTGCACGTGGTTTCTGGCTCTCAGAAGTGAGCACAAAGAATAGAAGGTGGAATGTGGAGACCAGGGAGATCCCTCTGGTGCATTAATCCCATCACCAAGTGAAAAGACCTGTGGTCCAGCTGCTGGCAGTCAGCAGAGGCACACACCTCCTGTTGTTTCTCCACCTGCCAGAAGCACCTCTTTGAATATTTCACACCCTGAGGCCTTCACTGCAGAGCTACATACACTCATTTGAATTATTTCTTTTGTTTGGCAAAGCTGCAGTGACTCAGCAATTGAATCCACAAGACATTTCCTCATGTGAGGTTCGCAGAGGGTTTATCCCATCCCTCTGTGCTGCTTGTCCTTTCCCAGCAAAGTGACCTGTCTGTGCTCACTCAGCACAGAAAGGCCATTGTGGAAAAGCCATGGAGGATAGTAGTACCAGACTGATGCCAGTAAAGATTTACTGACTTGATGTACCTTAGTTACAACTGAAGAAGTTCTTCTGAAATAACTTGTCCCAGCCAGCTGAGCAGACTAACAAGAGGTGGGGACTGGCATAGCTGCTGCTGTGTTGCTTTCACCCATTCAGTCTGGACAGCAAAGGGTTACCAGTAGAGGTAATGGTGGGAGCAGCAGCAGGTAGAAGGAACAGGAGCACCAAGAAGACAACCAAAAAAAGAGAGCAGAAGTGTACTCTGAGCCCCAGCTGAAGACCTGAATGAATGGACAGGCCTGAAGGCTTTGCAGCTCCTTGGAACCATCACTGTCTTTCCCACCTGGAAGGATGTGAGTGAACTTCAGGTTGCACATCCATCCTTCTGGATCTGGTGGCCACAGAAGGATTAGAGGCAGCAAAGAGCCAGGGACTTCAGAAGCTGAGTGATTTCCAGCTGCCACCCCTCTGGAGCTCCTTTTGCTGGTGGCTGCTGCTGCCAGACCTGACTGAGAAGGCGCCTGTTTTTCTTTCATTTTTAGCCAACATCTGAAAGGCCACAGATCTTTTTCTTGCCCTTTGAATAACTTTGTTGATGTTAAGATCTACTCTTATGAAACTTTTTCCATTTCCCCAGGAAATATTTTGTGTTAATATATTCTTATCCTTTCCTTATTGATTTTATCTGCATTAGACTTTTGCCAAGTCTAATTTTTAGAGCCTTACGTTTATTGTCTTAGGTCCCAGTTGTTAAGGGTTTTGCTGGGCTCCTTTTCTTTTTTTTTCCATGATGCACAGTACACTTCTTTTAAGTGAGGCACAGCTAAGAGGGGTTTATTATTTCAGTGTAAGTCAGGCTGTCAGTGTGGGCTAGCAGACTGGATGAATATATAAGAAACAGGGCATATTCCTATGTGCTTACATCAGGGGCCTGAGGGCAAAAGAAAGTGAAATGAATTATTTTAACTAATTAGTTTAAATAAGAAGGAAAAGAGAAGGGGACACAAGTGAAGCCTAGGCAGTGACTGTTTTTACTCATTCTTTTGAATATGTGGGTTTGAGCATCAATAAACCATTTTGTCCTAACAAGTAATTTAGTCACAAATACCTTGTATTTTAGGAACAACCTGGATGCTGGGCTTGTAGTTTTGTCACTTGCTAATGTCTCTTGCCTTTCCAGAGCCCTCTGATGGTGCAGGAGAGGATGGCCCCAGGCACAGCAGAACTCTGAATACCACAAGCTAGGGCATGCTATTATGTCCTCTCCTTGTATTGGTCTATATTTCTTTGCTTTGCCTTCATCAGCCCATGTGAGTGCCATTTTTTAAGGCACAGCTCCTGGAAGCTGTAAGCAGGTGCCTTCTCTGCCAGGTGCATGCCTCATCTGCAAAAGCCAGACCTGAAAAGAAATGCCTTTCAAGTCAACTCCTGGAATTCCATCACCTGCACAGGGCTGTGGACATGCCCTGGAGAGCCCTCCCTGGGCTGCTGGCTCAGGCAGAGCCTGCCACCCACGAGCTGCAGGCACCACCCAGCTCCTTCCAGGCTGTTTGTATGGATGATATCCCAGCTCTGATGACAAAGACAGCTCTGTACAGACTAAGCAAATGTCTGGCATAATCAGCAATGAGCACCAGGGGCAGAGCAGGGGTGGCCAAGGCGCCCCAGCAGGGCACCCTGGAGTGAGAAGAGCCCTGCCTGGGAAAACATTAATGCCAGGGACTGAGGGAGGGAGAGGCTGAGCTTGGCCAGAGACACTGAGATGCCGAGTGACTCAGTGGGTGCCACATAAAGGATGTTCAGATTTCAGGGAAGAGGAAAGAGCTGTTTTCCCAGAAGCTTGGATAGGTGTTATCACAGCAGAGCTGTGATGATAGCATTTTCCCAGAATATTGGGAGCAAAAGATACCCTGGATATTAAATATTATTGATACTAGTGATCTCCAGAGCCTGGTTGATTGCAAGGACCTATCACCCAGCCTTGGTCTGCCTTTGATGTGCATTCCTGCATATGCACAAAGCACATTCATTTCCTTTTGCAGTGTTTCATTTGCTGCTAGGAAATCTCTCAGCCCCTCTGACTTTTGGCTATTAAACCAGTGTTTTAAACCAGCTTTCATATTACTGAGAGCCTTAAACAAACTTTGCTAGCTTTCTGCTGCGCTGCATACCAGTGTCTTACCATGGTGCAGAGAATTAAAAATTCCTACAATAAGACCTATGGCTTATTTTCAGAAATTAGCCACCATCGTTACTGCAACTACACAAAATATTCATCTGAAAATTGTCTTCTTGCCAGTACCCACTGTGAAGCCTAATTTTCCAACACTGCAGTATGAAACAGGGCTTCCCTCTCCCTCAGAGGTGTCTAAAGGTGCCACCAAAGCACACAACAGGAGGAATACAAAGAGGTACGACTCAAATACAGTCTGACGGTGCTTTTAAAGTGTGCAGGTTTGCATGTGGAAATGTTAGCTGGAGGTAGTCTTAGCAAAGAAGAGTTTCCATAAAACACTTCCACAAGAAACACCCCTGTTAAAACTAACATGTATGGGAGACTGCAGTTCTCTGCCATCATGCTGTTTCCTGTGCCACTTCTTGAGCCATTTTTTTGTCATTACATAATGTTACAGCAGAATGACTATAACCAGCCTGCCAGTGGCATTACTGTTTCTCAGGGTGCACCACTATGCGTTCACTAGCCTCTGGGCTTCAACTATAAAGCCATCATGACCATGGGAGATGGCATGGTTGTATAGAGAGAGTCATGACCATGACTAATGGGAGAGGAAAATGAGATGTGAGCAAACAGAAAAGGGTTCAGCAGTGTAATGGGGCAGTCTTTCCTGGAGCCTTGTATTGCTAGGCAAGAAAACAGCATCAGTGCTTTAGCTGAAAACAGGCTCAGATAACAGTGACAAGTTGATCTGTGTTTTGAGGACTTCCAACACTCAGACGTCAGCTGAAAAATTAAGGGCTTTAAAAGAGAAGCAATGCAAATACTCTTGGCAAACTTCCTTGGCACGGTGGTGGATCAGCTGCGCTTTGTTGGGGATTCAGATGCATCCAATAAGTTCAGAATGGAAGAAGGGAAAATCCCAAGCCAAAGAAGTACCCTGGAAAATGAAGACATGGAGGCATTGTCCTGAGCAAGCCTGGCCAAGGGTTAGCTATACAGCACATCACATGAGGAAGTTTCAGAAGATGGTGGTGTCACCTTACACTGATTTCCAGCACAGGACTAGCTGACAGAACAATGTAGAGAGATTTGACAATGACATTTAGAAGACTAAGGATTTACCACCAGGTAGACGAAATCAGCCTGAAATTAGTCTGACCAGCACTATATGGAACCTGGTGCCCTAAAGGGTGGTGGGGAATCCTTGCATGCAGCCATCCATTTCCAAGGATGGTGTCATCAGCTATGGTCTTGTGAGGAAGGCAGCTCAAAGATGATTTCTGAAGACAGGGAGACTGATGTTTGGATGGAATGGAGTGCTGCAGGCTTTTGTGGATTGGTCTGATCTCAGGTGTTACATGAGTCAAGAGATATTCAGATCTCTTGTATGTATGTCTGGCCATCTGAAATTGTGCATGTTCCAGGATTTCTAATGCAATTTGTACATACAGGATTAAAGCTCACCGGATTATAACAAAGCAGCCTTCGAGTCTTAATTTAAATTCCTGGTAGCTGTTTTAGTCTTCCAAGATATGGCAGATCTCTACTAGGAGTTTTACTGGAACTCTCTTACCAGGATAATTCCAGCAGAATGACCTCTGTAAATTGCACATTTTTTCACTGTTGAAACTGGGAGGTCTCAGAATAGTGCAACTTGCATTTTCCCTTTACTCAGCATCTGTCTTGATGTTTTGATTATTTGCCTGATAAGTTAAAGAGATCTAAACACTGAGGAGAACAAGGACCATCCTGCTTGTTGCTTTGAGAGCTCAGATTTAACTGCAGTGTAAGAGGAATCTGTTCCCACAAGAAGAGTTCTGATGCGTTTCAGTGTGTACGTGTAGGGGTGAGGTGATCATCTGCTTTGGCTGCTCATGGCAAAATGGACTTCCCCAAAACATTAAATCTCCATTTGGCAGACTACAGCTAGAGGGGTTACTCACTTGAAAAGCCCTTGATGAACTGGTAACACACATTAAAAATGCAGACAGTATGTTTTAGTTGATTGGAGTAGCATCCAAGCTCCCAGTATCAAAACAATGATCCAGAAGAAGAATGTCTATGGTGTCTTGGAAGGCACTATGCAGAAATACCACTTATACCACTCATACCACTATTCTGTCACTTATTTTGGATTAGATAGACAGATTACATTTTAAAATACATCCCAGTGCAAAGGGAATGCAAAGATTACTCTAGTTTTACAAGAAAATAGGTGATTATTGTATTATGCTGCTATACAGCAATCTAATGCTAAAACACTATGGAAAAAAATTTGAAACACTTGAAATTACTGAAGCATTCCAAGACACTTGGGTATTTAAAGACACCAAAATTTGTGTATGAGGTGTAGAATATGGTCTTCCATTCATTGTTCTTATAAATGCAGGTGTGTTCCTTGAAAGCCAGTTTAAATTGTACTGCTTCCTGCTATACTTGAAATACTTTATTTCTGAAGAATGCAGAATCCCATTGTCTACATCACTGACAAAAGCTTGGACTTGCCCTTAGTATGAGCTTCACCTTTCACTAACAAACTCCAGAACATAACTGGGTGCACCAGCAAGGAATGGTATTTTCTTGTTCATGGAGTAGGAAAAATATGCCTTTAATGCTGTTAACTCAATAGAACCACATGATATTATGCATGGTAATGCATCAGCTACTCCAAGATTTGGCAGAATAACTGCAATGTATCCCCATCCCCCAAAATAATGTTTTGATTAGTGTCTCTAGCTTTCTAAGCCCAGGCCCAGGAGCATTCTAGTGTGGGCATGGTGTCAAGTGTCTTGGCTGTGGTAATGGTATGGCATTAAACAACAGCTGCATTGGAATCAGGAGAGGCTGCAAGAAGAAAACTCCTCACATTCCCGGATCTGTCACTACCTACAGGACATGTGAGGATGCTGAGGGCAGCTCTAGGGTCATGCAACTTAGCTGTAATACACAGGGAGTGGAAAGCATTTCCTTTGGCTGACTAGACTGGGCCACACAAGAGGAAAACAATTAATAAAGGCTATAAAATGGGTATTTAGAGTTCTCTGCAACTGTGAAGAAAAAAAAGTAAGGATGAAGAAATTCAATTATGGCAATTTAAATTAATTTTTTAGAGCAGGACTAGAGCAATCTCCATGTCTTAGGTTGCAGTACAGGATGTGACCAAAAGTACGTATTCTATCTCCATGGGAGATATCCTTTGCTAATGGACCATCTGTTAAAACCAGGTGGGGCAGTCAACGTTGTCTTTTCCACAACCCATACTTCCTCCAGGAAGAGATCTTCTGTTAGTGGGCCATCAAGTCCCACTGCATGACTGATAAAATTACATCATTCCACATTGGGAGATGCTCCAGCCAGGGGAAGGAGCTAAACATTTTCTACCTAGATAAAAATTGAGATTTGGAACACTAAAGCAGCCTTTACCCACTGGATTCCAGAGGAAAACTGGACCTTTCCACACATCATTGGACCTTTGCAGGAAAACTGCACCTTCTCCAGGACCACTCCTTCAACTGAATCACATCTGTCACTGCAGGAGGATGCAAACACCATTTAATGGGACTGCTACCAACACCCTGCCTGACGGGGTGTCAGGTTGTACTCTGACTTTGTCAGGGTTTGGAGTTTGTTTCTTTGTAGTACTGTATTTCTATTTTAATTTTCCTAGTAAAGAACTCTTATTCCTATTCCCATATCTTTGCTTGAGCAACCCTTAATTTCAAAATTATAATAATTTGGAGGGAGGGGGTTTGCATTTTCCATTTCAAGAGAGGCTCCTGCCTTTCTTAGCAGACACCTGTTTTTCAAACCAAGACACTCCAGGAATGGATGTGATGGGAAAGATGGCATAAATTGCAAGAGGAGTAACCTGGCAGCAACTATTTATGCACCTGATGTGGCTGATGGAACAGAGCACCCATGGGCAAGTAGTAACACTGAGTATGGACAGGGGACTGTCGTGTGAGAAGGGAGCAGAAGTGTGGCATAGAGAGAGGAAAACAAACAGTGAGGAAGGAAGAGTAAAAGAAAAAGTTTATGCAGGAGTACAAAGCAGAAATAAAGCAATGAAGAGGATATGGTTACACTGAAAAACAGAAAAGCAATTACATTGATCAAAAATAGAGCGAGACAGAAAAGATACACTCTCCAGAAATGGAGCTGAGAGCAGGTAGCAGACCTTCAGTGTTTGTCTTAGTCATCAAACTGAATCAGTGTTTAGGATGTAGTGACTCAAAGTGGTGTAATCACAAACTTCCCAAGTTCAGCTTGAAGAACTGGATCTTAGCTGCTCCTAGATATACTAGGAGATACTATAGGAGATACGTTCAAAAAGCTGCTGAACAAACAAAAGCAATATTATTTTAGACTTGACTTCCATAAATAGGAGGAAATTGTAAAAGGGGTGGTCATAAAATATAACTTTAGGTATAATATAAAACATTCATATTTTCTGGAAAGACTGTCAAATATAGGTCAATGAAGTAAATTTACAAGCACTAAATAATGAACTTTGATTTAAAAAAAGAAAAAGGGTGAAGCTGACTGAACTGAAAAACTCAGAGACCAGAATGAGGATTAATCTTGGTATTTCTTTAAGTCAAAGATTCTAAAACTACTTGTAGGGACAGACCAACTTACTGAGATACAAAGTGCTCCAGACTTAATTGACTGAGTATCCTCTCAAAGAAGACATTAGGAATAGTCTTTACAGAATACAAATACTTATGAGCATATAAATCTGTGATCCTTAAAGACCACAAACAAATTCTTAGGAGCAAATAAAACCAAGTTTTGTACATGAAGATATGGAGATGTAAAGCAAGAATAAGTCAAAACCCATAATTTTAGATGTTGCAATGAAAATGAAAAATAAAACAATTTTCAGTAGTATAATAAGGAAAAATAGCAAGGAAAGACGAAGTGGAGCCACAATGGAGTAAGAACTAAATAACTTAAAAATTCAATTCATACATTGACTTAGTTTGCAGTAAGAAAAATGGAATAAAGTTGGAAACAAACAAGGCAACTAAAGGAAATTATAGCATTTGAGGTGTAAACAAAACTTCAGGTACTCTAATAATGGTCTTGTGTCTCCTAAATTCTAGAAGAATTAGTTACAGTGAACCAAAGTTTTGGTAGCCACAGTTTTGGTATCAAGTTAAAAATGTTGCAATTATGAGTAGAGAACAGCAAATATGATATTTCAGGAAGGAAAAAGTAGTGTACTGGGGCAGGACCAGTACTCCTGACTTCAGGTGTAGGCATGGGTTTAAAGAACAAACATAACTAAAAAGAAAGAATAATTCAAGACACAAAAATAATTGCTGAACAGGAAGAAAGACACATGGGCTTACAAAGTTAAATTATCCCAGGCTGATAGAAGAATGAATTTCCCCTGGAAAAACAAAACAAAACAAAAAATAAAAAAAAAACCAACAAAAAACCCCCACAAAAACAAAAAAAAACCAAACAAAAAAACCCCCACCACAACAAAAACTACCAAAAGCAACCAAAAACTAGAACCCAACTGATCTAATTCCACTGAGTGTCAGCTGGTATTTTGATACACTGTCAGATGGGAAATGCTTAATATAACTCCAGAAGGTAGAGGATAGAAATGGGATCAAAAATTATACCAGGTTTTCACAGTGAGAAGGTAAAGCAGATCATATTGAAAAGGAAAATACCGGGTTGAAGTACCTTGTTAGGATTTAACAAAATCAGACTTGGTTTCATCTAATTAAATATTTTCCTCTGAGGCTTCAGCAAATACTGTATTTTTCCAATGGCCTTTTCTAGAGACACAAGGAGTCTGTGATTGCCAACACAATGCAGAACTAGAGTATCACAAAGGAATAAAAGGTCACCTTGAGAAATAGGTAGTAGGAATGTGTTGAACATTAATACTGTGAAGGGCACTATCACTTGGGGATCAACAATGATTTTGCTGATTCTGAAACAACAGATGGGAATGGCTTGGGGGCAAGCCCACTATTAATGATATGATGTTAGATGAGTGTGAACCAGTGCTGCCACACAGCCACGAGAAAAGCAAATATGTGAAACCAGCAAATTATGAATATTGGTGTCTCACACTGGGAGAACAGTATCTGAAACACTGCTGTCATTCCCAGGCATCCCCTGTCAAGAAGGATTAATTGAAACAGGAGCAAATGAGACAATGACCAGACTAATGGAGACTCTCCTGCAGGAGGGACCGGCGCCTGCTTAGCAGGGAAGAGAAAAGGAATACAAAAGGTTTCTAAAAATATATCAAGAAAGAGTAAACACCAAGGGAAGAAAAATATCTATATAAGGGAAAGTGGCATAAGATGGAAATCTAAACTAGTTACAAACAACATTAATGTAGATGATAGAATTTGGCTTTTATGACTCAGAAGACCAAGACTGGCATGTCATCCCAGTACTAGCACTGGAACAAGAAATTTGCCGGGTATACATGCAGCAGGATCCCTGCAATGAAGGATTGCACCCTACAGGGCTGCTGAGAGGCAGGACACTGTGCTTCGTGGTCCTGTGTGTTCCTAGAGGAGGAGGCAGGCCCTTGCTGCTGGTGGCATGAACACCACAAGAATCCCTTCATGTGAGCAGTCAGCCTGCTTTAACCAGAGCTCTGCAGCTCTCCCTAGACCTTGAATTAAATGCTGTATTTGTGGAAATGCAACCTTCTGCAGCCAGCAGTGCCCCTCACCTCCGTTCAGCTTTAGCAGTACAGTTCATTCCTCCCATTTGACTGAGAAGCTCTCCATGTCAACCTGGCTGTTAGGCTTTATCCACTGATATTAAATATTTCCTGTGATTATGCTATAACACTGCATGCACCACTGACATCATTCCACAGTGGGGGAACACATACTGTCCTCCCTTTTTTGGGACTGCCAGAAACCTGTATTCCCTTAGAGACTTCACAGCACCACCTTCTTGCAGTGGAAGTTTGTCTGTTACAGAAAAAGTTACAGAAAAATCATAGTTGCATACATTATATAATAAAACTATAAGCTGTGCATAATTTTACAATGTATTTTCCTTGTAACAGTAAATATCTTCAGTAGTACCATGAGTGAATTATACCAAAACCAGTCTAAAGTTAGTGCCCACAGTGGATTAGGTGCTACCATCATTTTATCATAGACATGTGATTAGGAGAACTGCTTTGTTTAAAAGTTACAAAATCTTTTTGAAGTCTAAGCTTGGATGAAGCTAATCTGCACAGGAAGCAAATATTTTTCTTTCTTTATATGTCACTGCTTTTCTTCCATTTCATCTCCCTAAGAGTTTGTGCCTTTTAAAGCAAATAAATATACATCAGGGCTGATGGGAACCAGGCAGCTGTGTATTCCTCATCTTGCACAGCAATGGATGTGTCCAAAAGCCTTGGCTTTGCTCCAGTGCCCACTCCAGACACAGGACCTTAGGAGTCATATACTCATGTTTCACATTACCTGCAGATGTGTGAATAACTTGAGATTCACTGGGCCCAGGCCTTACAAAGGAAAACAAGAAGACAAACCAATACTTGTCAAAGTGTCAAAGATTATATGACATGAGAGGAAGCAGGGGAATCGCAACTAGAAATCTGGGATAGCAACTAAAGGAAAAAGAAAACAAGAGGAAAGAAACAAGAAGGCTGAGTGAGAAAGATGTGAAGTACTCACCCAGACAGCACCCATCCAGGAGCTGGGTGAGAGGAGAAACAGAAGGCACAGAATTACAGAAGATTTCAGTTTGCTGGCAAAGCAGGCGCTAAACTTAAAACACACCTAGGTGCATTCAGGAACATGGAATCATAGAAAAATGGTAAAATATAGGTTGGAAAAGACCTTTAAGACCATGCAGTCCAACTGTTAACCTGGCACTGCCAAGTCCACCACAGAACCATGTTTCTAAATTCCACATCTACATGTCTTTAAAATACCTTCAGGAATGGTGACTCCATCACTTTCCTGGATAGTCTGGTCTGATGCTTGATAACCCTTTCTGTGAAAAATGTTTCATAATATTCAGTCTAAACCTCCCCTGACACAACTTGAGGCCATTTCCTCTTGTCCTGTCACTTGTCACCTGGGAGAAGAGGCCAACCCCCACCTGACTCCATCCTCCTTTCAGGTGGTTGTGGAGAGCAATATTGTCACTCCTGAGCCTCATTTTCTCCAGGCTGAACACCCCCAGCTCCCCCAGCTGCTCCTCACAGGATTTGTGCTCCAGACCCTTCCCCAGCTCCATTGCCCTTCTCTGGACACGCTCCAGCTCCTCAATGTCCTTCCTGAACTGAGGGGCCAGAACTGGACACAGCACTGAGATGTGACCTCACCAGTGCCCAGCACAGGGGGACAATCCCTGCCTGCTCCTGCTGGCCACACCATTGCTGGTACAGGCCAGGATGCCATTGGCCTTCTTGGCCACCTGGGCACAGTGCTGGAACACAGGTTAAAATTAAACTCAAATCAAATTTCTTTTTTTATCCCATCCTGAAGCAGGAGTCAGCTTAAGAACAGATTCAGAATATTTGTTTTGGGGAATTTCTTTATCTAATTGAAACAGAGCACCATTAAATTTTCACAAAGTAAATGAAAATGCTGAAAACGCACCATTTTTTTTTTGTCAATAAGAATATTTCACATTGACTTTTGCATTTTCACTAAGAAAAACCTCAAATATTTTGAAAAAATATTATCCTGAAGTAAAAGAAAAACACTGCATTTTTAAAATTGACTGTTGAAATTTAAAAAAACCCAGAAAACAAAACAGACAAAAACATAAGCAAACAAAACCACAAAAAGAAACACCAAAAAACAAACAAAAAACCAACACCCCCAAAAAACTCCCACCAAACCAATTGAAATACTTCATTTTCCTGAGAAACTTCTGAAGGTTTTCCTTTTCCAAAATAAAATGTTTCCATGTAAATTTTCAGTTTTAACATGAATGACATTGTTTAACTGAAAAAACAGTTCTTTCACGGGAAAAAAAAAATTACTAGTTCTTATGTTGCCATTCACATCCTTTTCTTTATTCCCAATATCTTTTTCCAGTATTGTTCAGTTACCCCCCAAAAAAACCTCTGTTCAGTAGAAAAAGGAGCAGAAAGAACTTATCTTCTGCTGTTCTGCACATTGCTGTGTGTACTCTCCGCTTTTTCACATTAACCCTTTCTCCACCAAGACCCTGCAGCAGTTTTCAGGGCAGCTGCCACCTCCCTCTCTGCAGGACTAGTGCAATGGGGCAGGATCAAACCACAGACCCCATCCTCACACCCTCACTGTGGGCAGTGGGAGTAGCCCAGCTGGAGCAACATGTTTTGTTGTGTTTCATCTTGACAGTCCTGAGGTGGGTTGAGCAATTTTTAAAATTGCTTCTGCACTGACAGGGTTTTCTGAGGAGGAGCAGCCAAGGTGGTTAAATGTAAGCTGTGTACATGAGTAGGTCAGGAAAATAGGTATTGCACATAGCAGCTCTAGGTTTCTGGTGCTCTGAGTGCATCATTTATTTCATATCATCCTGAGAAGCTGGCTTCACAACTCTAGAAAGATTTATTAGCGTTACTTGAGTTTATTAACAGAGTGCCTGGGCAGTGGTAGATGACAGGGCCATTCCAGTAAATGCAGTGGAAAAATCATCCATAGTGCAGAACTGTGTTCATCCCAAGGAGCTGAGGGGCTGGGAGGAGGGACACAATGCCCACTTAGTGTCCCCAAGTGACTCCTGAATGATCTTTAACTCTGCATTGAAAGCGGGAGCTTGTTTTAGAATGTCTATTATGGAAAATTTAAACACAGCTAAACAACACTTGGAGCTCAGCTACTATTTGGCTTCAGATTATGATGACATTAAGGGGGGGTCAGGATTGGGTTGGGTGTCTCACCAGCTCAGTACACAGCTCAGCACAGTGAGCCATGCCATGAACTGGACAGGATCCCATCCAGCATGGGATGGACAGTGGGTGACTGCCCTGACAAGAGCAGTGGCTACTTTGCAAATCTCACTGAGTGGAAAGAACAAATGCTGTCATGTAGCTCCTTCCCTGAGCTTGGCTGGATGGCACAAACACTGCCCTTGCAAACCTTCGTGGAACTGCTGCTGGGCTGAGCAGCAGTGGTAACTGCTGTGGAGATGACAAGCCTTGGCAGAAATATTTATGGGTCTGTAGCTGCTTAAAACCAAGAGAGCTGTTCAGTAATCAACTTGTGGTTCTATTTAACAATGTGAGCAGAATCGTCTCTTATCCCTCTAATTGTTTAAAATTGGCAGGTGCTTTCTCTGCCAACAGAAATCTTTAAATCTTTTCAATATTTATCCCTTATAATTGGTATGTTTATCGTAGCATTTTTCCTTGAGTCCGTGTTTCAGAGAGAAACCCAAGAAACACGCCTGAATAAAGCAAAGCTTCATAAAACAACATATCATGATCAGTGTCACACCACAGGCACTCCTTTGTGCCAGTGCTGCCTCTTCTCCAAGCACCAGAGATACCATTCCCACCAGAGCTTTGGATTTTGTTAGAGCTCCCAGGATCACAGGGACAGTCCCTGGTCTGTGCCTTGGGGATGTTACAACCCAATTAGAATAAGTGATGTCTCTTTTTGTCGCTGATGGCCTCCTCCAAGAAGAGCTTGCACCTGCACAATGGGAAGGAGTCAGTAGTTTTCCATAAACATCACCCATGAAAGGAAAAACATCAGCACCAGGGAGGCAGAAGAGGCAGAGCTTGGGGTTTTACAGACTGACAGGAGCCCTCAGCAGACCAAACCAGGCTTTAGTATCTGCACCTGATTTCAAGTCTGCACCGTGTGTGTGTTGCCACCACTCGCAATGACACAGCAGCAGCACAGCACAGAGGTAATCCATAGGGGTTTTTGCACCCAGAACTGTTGACAGCAATATTCAGTAGAGGAAGGCAGAGAGCCTGTTTTGCAAATCCTTCTCTTTACATATTTCTTTTCTTTGTGTCAATGGACATCACTGTTTATCCTGGCACTGGCCAGCAACAGCAACAAAGCCAGAGGTCTCTTTTGTTTGTAATCTCTGCTGAACAGATGAATCATTGCTGAGCACCATCAGATCATTCCTGGTTTATAACACCCTGCTCATGTCATTAAAAAACATCCAGCCATGAGTGGAGTAAATTAATTTCTATTTTTTTCTTGTCCTCACGCTCCTTTTGATATTTAGAACGTGATTTCCACAGAAAAGCAGTAGTACTGATCTGTGCTTGGGGTCAGCATCAGGTCATAGGCTGTGTACAGCACAGCCAGCATTTCATAGATGAGCTCCACTGAAAAAGGCCTCTTTTAGTTGTTCAGTTAATGTCCTGTCATCACTGACTTGCTGTTTCATCCTTCTGAAAAAGTGAGATAGCTCTGAAAAGTTTATTATGCCCATTTCTGTTTGTCTAATGCCAAATTTAAAGTTTCCTGGCCTTTTTTTGGTGATTTCTCCTGGGTGCTTTGTAACGAACTGCACTGCAATGTGCCTCAGCTCAGCAGCTGCCCTCAAATCAGGAGATGCTGTCTCTCAGTGATGCTGTGCTTTAAGCATTCATTACACAAAAATCTCCAGGGGGTGCACTAAAATGAAAAGCACGTGCAGTTATCCGTGTATCATCCAACCATACCGACCCCCAAAAGAGCAAAGAACCTCAGCGTCACCAAGATCATCAAGGACCTTCCCCAGAATTTGCAATGAGGCTGAAATTTTATCTGTCCATCATGTGTGCACTGTGCACAGTGGAAAGTGCTCTCCACAGGAGCTCCAAAGGGAAATTGCTGCTGGGATTAACTCACAGCTCATTCTCTGGTGTGAGTCTTTTATGATACCACACTACAATTTCTGCTCTTTCTAGTCTGATTTTTTATTCATGGGATTTGTATCAGCTGTGAAGTTCTCTGGCTCAGTGTAATAGTGAGGAGCAATTTTCAACATGCAGCTGGTGGAAAAATAACAGTGGGAACAATGGCCTGGCCAGAACTGTCATGTTGTAAAGCTAAATAGAAAATAGCCAGTGGGACAACAAACTTCACTGATGCCCAAATACAGACACTGATACTGGCACTAGGGGTGTTTTGTGCCAATGCTCTGAGCTCCCAGGGGCTGACACATGGCTGTATGTGTTGGTGCAGAACATCTCCCTCCCATTTGTGCCTCCCTCTGGCCCATTTCTCAGGAGACTTAAAGGGCAGCAAGGCCCATTGTGAGCTGTGCTGTACCAGCCATCCTAAGGTATCCCAGCCTCAGGGTGGCATTGGAGCTGTACATTTGAGTACTGGTTTCTGTCAGTGTGGCATACATGTGAAAAAAAATGTATTTCCCAGTTCCTTCTCCACTGACTGCAACATCCACGTCTGGGCTTCTTGGGACTGATGCAGAGACCTTTTTCCTTGCAAAATCTTCTGCAAAGCAGTTCAACCTTCTGGTCCAGCACCATGGCCTCTATTCACAGGGTATGGCAGTTTAGAAAGATTTGCTTGCTGATCTTCACTCAGTGCTGTGACTTCACAATTTTCCATTAAAGAGAAAATAAATATTTTGAGTGTGAATGATTTTTAACAGAAAAACCCCCGAAACCCTAAGAAAATTAAGCATGTAAAGACTTTTGTAAACAAAATGTGTTTTGGAATTTAATTAAAGGTTTGCATACATGCACCAGTGTGAAGCTTAATTTACTGTGATTTGTTGCTTGAAAAAACATGTGAGAAGCATCTTCCTGCATGTTACTCATTCTTTAAAAGGAGGCACTCTGTTACTAGGGCATTGAACCTTAGATCACTACAGGCCAGGGAAAATAAATCACTTCATCTGTGTGCCTCTGTTTTTCTTTCTATTTCTTCAGATCTACTTAAAATAGGAGCCTGTGGGTCAGGCAATGCTTAAGTTAATGTTTGTACAAAGCCAGTTGCAATGCTGCCCAAGATGTGTCTGGGGATGCTGCTGTACTTAAGTGCTTTATCATAATATGATTGATAATTCTATATATTTCAGAAGGAGCAACCAAGGTTGTTGAGATAAATTTTATGGTTCAGCCACTGTTTTATCAATTATTGGTGAAAGTCATGCCTACCTCTGCACCAGACTGTGGTGGAATAGGAACAGAGAGTTTCCTCCCCTGGCTCTCTGGTACCATGACAGGGCAGAGAGACGAGAGCTTCCCCTTTCCTGTGTCTCAGACAGCAGAAGATATTAACTTTGGGAATCCTATAACCAGATACCAAGCCTTTCATCCTGTTTGAGTTGAAGTCCTGTGCAGTCTCAAGGCAAGCTAGAAAAGTCAAAGAGTACAATCACCTTTTTCACTCTTTAGGACTTTGTACCACTGTGGGCCTCCAAGGAAAAGCCAGTGGGGTAGTCAGGCTAGTGAAGGACTTTCTCTTCCATCTCAGAATCAAATACCAGGGCACTGAAATATGAACTAGTTTGTAAACCCCAAAACTATAGGACAGAAATCTCTAAATGCATTCAACCCTGTGGCCAGTTTGCTGCTGCTTCTTTCCTGGGGTTGCTCCATTCCCATATGTCACTGGACCTTCTTGGCACAAGTCCTTCATCCCACAGCAAATCATACACACTCCCTTGTGCCTCGCGTCTGAGACTTCTCCCACCACTCCCCTTTACTCTGCCCAGCTCAGGTCATGCTGAGCTCTCTTCTGGAGAGGAGTCAGTGGAAAGGACCTCAGCTTGTGGCAAAAACACTCTTGCAATGACTCGTAGCTTCCTTCTCCCCATTGTAGTATCTTTTCACTTACCAACTCCTTTCTCAGGGTCAGGTCAGGGATCTCAGGCCAGCATCCTTCTCTGGGCAGCTGGCCTCCCCTGTGCCTGCTCCCAGTGCCTCCCCAGTGCCACTGGCACACAGCCATGCTCCCCTCCTCCTGGGGACGTGCTGTGGCCAAGGTGAAAAGTGGCCGAGGTGAAAAGTGCAAACAAAACCCTTGCAAACATTTTGGGAGTACATTACTGTAAGTGTTTGTACATAAACTCTTGGAGCTTCACCAAGTCAACTCTGTGTCATGATGCATAAAACCACTTGTGGGACTATTGCTTCCTTTCATAGATAAGATCATTGTTTGCTGGTGAGCCTTCTTCTGGTTTGGTGGGGGTTTTTTGTTACATGTGCTTCTTTCATATACTTATTCCAGATCTGTTTTTAATGTTGCTTTATTTTCCCTTGTATTTTCCCTTGTGATGAGGTAAACATAGCTACAAATTCCATTTCTGTGTTCCCTCGCCTGCAGCTCATGGACACTGCTATAATGACACTGCACAGCTGAGCCAGGTCAGAATCCAAAGCTCTGGATTTTGACCTTGTTCAACCATGCAGATTTGGCCATGTGTTTAGTGAAGAGATCCTTTCTCTTAAGTCACTAAAGACCATCAAACACATGTTGAGCTGTGGCACTGAAAAAACCCCACAAAATCTGTGCCTGTGACTTTGGTGAACAGCAGCAAAAGAGATCACTCCTCCCATGAAGAAAAGAACCTCATAGGAAGTTATCTCTATACTACCTAATGAGTGGGAAAAACAACAGGGAGAAGATTATTGAAAAAGCAGGCACAGATAAGTACATTCTGTCTGATTTTATGCTTTTGCCAATCAAACTAGTGTGTTCTCATCTTTTCACAAAGGACAATATGGAAGCAATGGCTTCTTCAAAGGAGAAGTCTTCTGTAATTCGGATCTTCTTGATCATAAAGGAAACACCAATATACAATGGAATACTGGTTGAATGTTATTAACTAGGTTTTGTGGTGCCTAACAAACCAACAGTGCCTCACTTTATCAACCAGTCTCATTTAAAATGTTTGGCCACGCTAGAGAGAAAGGACAGGCAGGTGTATCTTCTTAAGCATCGTATTTTCAGGCTGTGAGAGCTAAGGAGTCTGGAGGGCTGTGGGGAGGAGGCAGGAGCAGCCATGAGATGCTGAGCTCTCCCTACTATATTAGGTAACAAGGAGGTGGAGAAAGCTGTGCAGGATTACAAGTAGGATGAAGAATGGTATGTTTCTCTCTCGCCCTTTTCACTGTATTTCTCTGTTGTACATATCCAAGCAATTTATGGCTGAGTTTCAAATTCTTTTTGGAAAGTGATGGTTAGCTAAACGTTGGTGACAATAATAGCACATCTGCCATATCATTGCTTCTCTTGCAGCTGAGGCTGGTGTTGGACAGAGAATGTTGACCTCTGATCACTGTGCAGAAGAATTAATGAACTCAGCTGTAGCATATTGAATCTACATTTTTACAATACTTGTATCTAAAGCTGAAAATCACTGCCCCCATCATAACCAGAATACCTGTAAGAAGAGACACCTAAGAATAAATGAGGATGGGAAATCAGTTATTCTCTAACCCTTAGAAATTAATCTTGTTTCAAATAATTTGCACTACAGACAAAGTTGGAGGTACTACAGCATCTACATGGGCCTAAAAAGAATGATAACTGCATCTTCTTGTCATCAACCTCATCCTTGTCTTTGCAATCTTCCTAAAATCAGCATCTCACCAAAATCACACCATTTATAAGAAGCAGCTTGTTAGGAACTTAGTGATCATAATTTGTATTATTTTTATCATTAAAATATTGTTTTAATTATGATGATTGAACATCTGGAGTGGAGAGGAACACAGCATGTGATGGCACATTGCCTGCTCACTGTTAACACCAGGCAACATTACTCAAACAGGGAATACTCATGTCTGTACACAATGGCAGTGTTACCATGGAAACATAGGTAGGAAACATAGATATCAATCTCCTGATACAGTAGGTCCCTTTTCAAATGGGTGATATTTTCCCAAGGTTTCTATATTTGGAACAGTAATTCTTTTTGCCTACACGCAACATTAAAATGAGTGGTAATGTTCTTGAGTCATCAGCTGCATCAAAGCATGCAATTTGCAATTTTGAAATTAGCATTTATCTTACTCATCCCATTAATCTTATTGTAGAGCTCTCTAGCAAGACTCAGACTTAACTCCTAAACTTGTTCATATAAACTGTGATATAGTTGTTTAACAACAAAACTGTTAAAAGTATACACAGAATCCTCACAGCAAAACATTAGAACTAACAACAAATACCTTAACAGTTGGATGCAGAAAATATTGTGAAAGGGCAGGGTAATCCAAAATAGCTTTTTCTAAACAAAAAAAGCACTGTGTCAAATCTGAGAAGATCATTATGTCTAGTCTTGTTCAGCGTTTTTCTGTATTAATGGACTTTTCCAATGTGTTACACAAAACTGTTGATTCTTTGAGGATATTCAATTTTAATTGTCATGGGCTATTGTGCACTACAGATTCGGAGCTGAACTCAACATCTGTTTACAGTGGCAACTTTTTATAAAGGTCTTTTAGATCAATAACATTAACTTTCTAAAACACATAATGCAAACAAAACAGGCAAGCACTACAGAGGTGGCTTGGCTTTTACATAGTCCGGCAGAATTCCCACCAGTTCCATGAAATTTCTACTGCAGAACTGAAGACAATGAGAATTTTGAGTGAAGTGAGACTATGGCATGTGGACCATGGTAGTTAGAGGAATATTTCTTGTCCTTTCGATCCTATCTTTCATCTGCCTGCATTTTTTCTAAAATAATGAAAAACTCTAAGCAGCATGCAACCTGTCCTAGCCAGGATGTCTGAAATGAAATACTTTCCCCAAACCATCAGGATAGATTTTTAAAATCTACCTTCTTAGTTATAATTTGATCTTCAAAGTATATCAAAATAATCACAGATTACAGATGTAACATCAAATTCTGTCAGTATATTTCAATGATGGCTTTGTAAATTTTTCTTGCATTTGTTAATGACATTTTGCTAGTTCAAATGGTGTATACAAGGATAATATCATAAATGGTCAACACATATCCATTTGTATAAGTACATTTGGACATATTGTCACCAAAGTTACTCAAGTAGATGTCTTTGACATCCTCTTCAGTTTTGGTGCCTTTGAGTTTTCAGCATCAGACATTACATTTGAAATCTTTCCCAGATGTGCCTAAAGTTATGTGGTTTTTGAGATTTACAGGTGCTATGATTTGATATGAAGGCATTTAGATTGCCTTGCAAAAATAGAGTGATCTAAAAACCAGCAATATTTGCAAAATACTTAATTTTGTGAGAGAAAGGTCATGAATGGATATAGCCCTTTTGCAAGTTATTTTTAGCACAAGCATTTCTAACTGCTAGGCTTTAAAGGAAATATCTGCTAGAAAAAAAATTCCTACAGCAGGCATTTGACCCATCCTTGTGTTTGTAAATACAGAGATTACCATAAAATGTTCTTGTTTATCAAACAATCACATCTTCTTGAGAGCTGTTTGACTTTCTTTTAATTCTGCAATGGCTCAGTGTTCACTAGCTGGGAAGAGTTTATTCCCATTTCTGCTGTTTTACAGAACTCAGGGAGCCAAGCCATGTCAGGTGGTGACAGAAATCTTCTCCAGAGCTCCTCAAGTAAATGACATCCCTCCTGCTCCCTCACTTCCTCCTTTTGATTTTCCATGTGTGTATAGCTGTTACAGGGACTGGGAAAATGAGAAAACAACACAAAATTCCCAACCCAAACTTCTCCCACAAAGAGGAATTTTTTCCAACCTTCCAGGCACATCTAGTGCAGATCTGCCTGGTCCTGCTGGACCTGCATCCCAGTGTCACCCACAGCACCAGGCAGTCAATTTTTGTAAATGCTTTATGCACTACAGTGTCCCTGACCTGTGCTCCTATGAGATGCACACTGTGGCTATGACCCACATGGGGAGCTCCCCAGTGCCCCTGGAAAAGCCACCCCCACCCTCCTTCCATCACACTATGTTCAAGTGAATCCCACTGTATAAAACCTACATCTTCTTCTTTCCTATTTCTGTACATCTGGAGGACAGAACGTGCTGTCTATATTTAGTGAAAAAATAAAACTGTCCACATTGTGCTCCATTTAAATCCGTGGAGAGCAGAGTTTTGTTCCTGATTTTAGCATGGAGAGGTTAGTGCCACTTTTTTTCTCTCTGGGCTGGAGCTGCAATTGCTGAGCTGCTGCCCTTGGAGCCCCAGCACCAAGTCAAAGCCTTTAAATCAGAAAGCTTTGTGCACTAGCAAACACATGCCAATGGGCACTATAGGAAATGCTTCTGAGAAGTCACAAGACCAAGGAAAATAAAGACAATATAAATTATTGCCAATTATTATCAAGAAATAAAAGGGAGTGTATTGTTATGCTGTTGGGCTGTTTTTTGGTTTTGGTTTATATTTAACCTACTTAAATAAACTGCAATGGCTGTTCTGTGAACACAAAAATGGATTGAAAGTTTCCATTTGATTAAATAAGGAGAAGAAATTACCCTGTGGCTAGTCTGTACATTCACTGATCAACAATGAAATCTCAATGGAAACTAGTGACCTGCCACTGTCAACACACAACCAATTTGAACGGAGCTTGAAGGGGGCAGTCATGCAAGCACCACTTTGGACATTTATTTAACACCACTTTAAAGCACAGCTCTCTGTCCAGCTCATGCTATTTTCCATGTATTGTTGGCTGAGATGTTGGCTCTGGCTAGACATGTAGGCTGGACAGGACCAGCCTGTCCCCACCAGGGACACCAGGCACATTGGGAGATGATGTGGTTCGGGTCTGCTCCCAGGGTCAGGCAAGCTGGATGCTGGGGACAAAAGGATTTGGTAGCACAGAGGCCAAACACTCTGGGTCAGCAGGTGCCGGTACAGAAAAGTAGTCGGAAGAATGTGTCCTTTGCATTTTTCTTTTGCAACAGTGCTTGCAATTGCAATGGACTAAAACATTATTCTTAGCTTGGTGGTGTATAGTAAAATGTGCCAATTTCTTCTGATTTTCATCCATCATTAAAAGCAGCTCCAAAGAAATCTGACAGACAATAATATTCCTGGGGGTGATGTACCAAATGCCTGCAGCCACTCAGCAAGGCAGGGCCCAGCTCCTGGGTGCCCTTCAGCTCTTTTTCAACCATGCCAGAACAGGATCAGCTCCTCCCAGAGCCACCCCTGTGTCTGGCTGCTCTCCCCCCTCAAAACTCATCACCTCTTTTTTTTCTCCACTTCAAGCACCCTGGGAAATGTAAATTTAACTGCACTTCACACACCTTGGGAAGACCCAGGGGACTTCAATGGAGTCTGGGAGACTCTCTCAGCCGTAAACGATAAGATTCAGCCTAAGACCTTTCAAGTTAGAAGAATTCTTGATGTATTGTCTTTTATGTTGGAATAAAAGGACAGCTACAAAATTATGTAACCACAGATTTAACATATTGCTAAATTTTGCCTCCCTTTTGCAATTTCTTCCCTTAAACAGCTAATGCTTAAAATAGAGTTCCAGAAGAATTTGCAACAGAATATTCTGCTCTCAGCTTCCCTCCAGGCAGAAACTGGACTGAGAGAAATGTATGTAACCCATACAAAGAATTTTAAAATAAACAACCAAACATCCTCCCACTGGTTTCTCAGAAAACTAGTCTGTGAATTATCCTTTATTTCAAGATTCATTATCTAACATGTGAAAAACACTCAGCACTGCTTGCTAAGTTTAGGAAAAAAGTTGATGTGAAGTTCTTGTTAATTCTATTTTCTGGAAATGTAAGAGTACTTGCTTTGTCTTTCAAATATTTATTGGCTACTGGAATTCCATTACTAAGTTTGAAGGAAGACATAAAAGCAAGGCTGCTCCAAGGTAACATCTCCTTGCCCTTTTGCAGGACCTGCATATTTTCCATGCTCTTAAATCCATGCCAATTTGCCCCATAGAAACAGAAAATCTTTCTCCTTTGGAGGAGATAAGTGATCTCTGAGTCTCTCTCAGGCAGTCTTGTGCCTGATTAGGAATCTCTTTGATTTCAGATTTCCCCACACATCCTACTTTTTAATTTTCAATAATTTGGTCACCTTTATTGGCCATTGCTTTTATCATCTTTGCAAAGATTTCGTTACTGTGCAGTTGCCTGTCCCTAATTGCAGAAGAAGGAATGATGACAGCCAGTGAAGAAGATTTCTCTTCCCCCCTTCACTGAACATTCAGCTCACAAACACAGTTTTAGGGGGAAGCATCTTGCAGGTTGGCGAGCCCCAAATATGCCTTTGTGGCTAATACTAAAAATGGTATTTTGGATACATCCTCTCCAGGAATATTATTGTATGTCAGATTTCTCTGGAATTGCTTTTAATGCTGTATGAAAATCAGAAGAAATTAGCACTTTTTATTGTACATTAACAAGCTAAGAATGATGTTTTAGTCATTGCAATTGCAAGCAATGTTGCAAAAGAAAAACATCAAGCAAGGAAATGTATTTACAGACCCGTTACAGACCTGTTTATCAGCAGATCTCCTCCTTAACTGATCCAGGGCTTTATTTACCTTGCAGAGACCAGAATCAAATCTCTCCTATCTCCTAAGATTTCTGGGGCCACTTAGACCTTGCAGCTTTTTTATTCCTGCCTTCCCCTGTTAAAGGTGGAACTGCTCTGTCTATTTCTTTTTTTCTTAGCCTTCAAAAACTTTCTTGCTTTTAATTTCTTCCCATCACCGACAGCTGGGAAAAGGAAAATTGCCCCTCTCACCTCGGGAGCTTCTCTGATTCTGCAATTCCTTTGGATTTCTAAATTAGCATGTTTCTGACAGCCTGAGAAAGTCCCAAAACCTTCAAAATCATCCTGATATTTTAGAACTCGTTAGACACTGACAATACAGACATATTTTAAACTCATGCCTCCCAGTTTGCTGTTAGTTTTACAGCACCCACATATGACAAGCCAGTAATAAGGACTGCAGATAATAACAAGATGGCTTTGAGAACACTTTTTTCCAAATTACCTTCTTCACTGTGGGAAAGACATGAAGCTACTTTGGGGGACTGGGTAATAACTCACAAATTGGCCTGTATGTTGTCAGGAGAAACTTTCAAGACAAAGTCAAGGCATTCAAGATAGGAACAGTCTGTCTACTTAAAAAAAAAAAATAATAATCCAGGGCTGTGTTTGCTAGCAGGTGAAGTGGGAACAGTTTCATGCCATGGAAAATGAGGCCCTGATGCTGCTGTTACTGGAGCAAGCTGTGCTGTCAATACACTAATAAAAAAAGGGAACATTGGCTGTGAGTACAAGGAGTGTGCTGACCTCATGAAGAGCAACTCAGCTTGGCTGGGAGAGCTTGAAGGAATGATTAACTAAAACAGAACGTTTTATTAGACCTTTTCCAACATCATCTGAAAAGACCAGGTGGGGAGGCATGGGGATTTCTATATCTGGGAAGCACCCATCCTCAGCAAGCATGGGCTCAGTCTCAGTGCTCGGTAGGCTTTGTGCTTTTTTCTCTCATCTCCCACATTTTCTATGAAGCTTTGGTTACTGACATCATTTATTGTGCTTAGCACAACTCTTTGTTCTCTAAGAAAGGATGAAAGCTATCAAAAGCCTGTTTTCAGTGCTCAGAGCTTTAGACCATGTATATCTGATTATTTGTGATCAAAACACAGGGCAAATCTAAAGAGACACCAAATCTAAAAGTTTAGAATAATTAAGGATGATGCTGGAACTAACAAAAAAGATGCAACTTGCAGATTAAAGCTACTTTCCTGAGTTGTTTTCATGTTTTCAGCTTCCAAAATACCACAGTTCTATTAGAAACTATAGAACCACTTGTAAACTACCCTCAGGGAATTTACACTGTGAAAAAAATCATTGCCAGTGGATTGGGGTTTTGGGAAGAGGCTGTACACAAAGATCTTCCCAGATGCAGGGGTTTGAATTGCCCCATCGTTCTCTTATTGGTTTGTAGTCACCAACATGTGGTAATGCAATTATCATATTACAGACAGCCCCAGGCAGCTGAACTTTGCTTTCTGGTGGCTGAGCTGCAATTCCTGTCCCACTGGCAATGTTAGGCTGTCAGGCTGGCTTGTGTCATGGCAATTACAGATAAACTAAGTTACAATGATGTTACAGCCCTGAAAGTAATAACCTAGATCACAAAAGCAAATGTCTTACAAGACTTTCATGTACAAAGATCACTTAGAGCTGATGGCCCATGTTTCAATTATAAAAGCAAGGGCTGAGGTTGCAAGCACAAGCATTTCCCTGGAGCTAGCCATATGTCTCACTTCAGGCCTGCATAGGTTGGGGGCTGACAAGACTCACACCTCAGACACAAAATCCTGAAAAGAATACAGAAGAGGAGATGTAAATATGATACTAATTTATGTTAAAATTAGAGATTTCTAGATCAGCCCAGATATTTTTGAGGATATGTTTCCCATAAATAGGAGACTGGAATATAAGAGATGCAAATTCAGTGACAACTGCTCAGAAGTATTCACTGTAACGGACTCCCACTGAAAGTTGTTTAAACTCAGAACAGGAGAAAGAATGCAGTCAAAACTGTAACAAGTGGGAGTTCAACAACATTTGAGAATACTATGTAAAACCCAGCTTTGTATCTGTCTTTTTTTCATATATCTTCAGTTATAACAAGTAGGGGAGAGTTTTGTAGTGAACCTCTGCCTGTGTGCCATGTCCCCATTTACATTGCTTTTCCACTTATAACTTCTTCAAGAAAACAGTTAGACAAAGAAGTAAAAGGAAGTGGAAATTAAGAGTGAGACATGTATCTCAACAACACAGCTCTATAAAAGGGAATTACTCAGCAGCATTGGAAATAAATCAGAAAGAAAGAAATCCAGGATTTACTGCCCTTGTCAGCTATTTTGGATGAATCAGATCCAAAACCAAATCTGATCTCTTGTGTCTGGAAGAAAGAGTGGTACTTAGTCACGTAGTTAGGCACAGTAATGCTTCAGATTGGGGTGGTAGTGTGCCTCAGCTACCTCCTCTTTTTGTGATCAGCCCCCATGCTGGGTCTGTGTGTTCTAGAGAAACACTTTATCCTCAATTATTTGTTTTTCAGGGACAGTCCTGAGGATTGTTGACCCTGCAATGGAGAGGCAGCCACGTGGCTCTGCAGGCACGTGTCCTCCCTGAACACGAGGCTCTTGTGAATCCCTTATGGTTCATGGACCATTTTCTGTGGCCTTGATAACCATCAGTGAAATACATCTTTGGGAATTACTGCTGGGGACGTCTTCATTTTGATACTCACTGACACATCATCCAGGTGAGTGACTTGAACCAGCAGGCACATGGTCGTGTTCAGCCTTCATGCCACGTTGAGAATAGTGATATTTCCATTTAAATGCCAGTCAGGAAAGCAGTGTACTGGGCAGAGTGCAGGACACAAGTCAATCCAGTTCAGTTCAATATTCTTATTTGAGAGTTACTGTGGGCTAGGCAGAGAGCAAAACAGCCTGCAGCTTTCAGTGCTGTTCTCTTCCTAAATGATGCAGAATGATTTTATTGAAGTAAGCCATTCCCTCCATTTAGTGTGAGGTCTGAATTGCTTATGAACCCAGATGAGGTGTCATGGTATGCATTCAACAATATCGTGGCATTTTGCAACTGTGTATGACTTGTGAAGACAAACTACTTGAACTAACCAATGTGAGCCCTTGCAGCTGCAAGCTGAGGTCTAGCTGGAGCTTTCTCTGCCCTTATCCCCACATCAATGCCCCATTTCTAATTTAATGTGGTGTAGATCAAATTAAACAATAAATCCATCCATCCATTTTAGGGAGCAAGAAGGATTTCAGGATGAGTCAGCAAGGTAAGTCCATGAGTGAGAACCAGGTAAAGAGGGAGGATTTGCAACCTGGGGAAACCCAAGTGACTGACAGGGATGCTGCACACTGGGTTTCCCACAGGGGTAATATGTACAGGGATGGTCACCTTTGGAAAGGAATTGACAGCCCACATTACCCTCTGCAAATTTCATCTTTCTTTTCTGACTGATCACCAAGGGCTTTTGTTCCCCCTTAAAACAGCTCTACTCTTCAGAGGCTTAGTTGGAAAGTGAAACACAGGCAGTTTGATCGCCCCTGAAAAGAACAGCAGGCTCAACAGAACAGCAGAAACATACATTGACGTGCTGTGGCTGCTGCCAGCTCCACAGGGTAAAAAGGGGACTTTTCAAGGTCAGAGACAGTTCATAGGTATTTTCTGGCTCTTCTGATTCAACTGAAGGGAAAACAAGATCAGGAAAGGTTCCAGGCAAAAGGGCAAAGGAATTGTGTGTGGGTGGAAAAAATTGCCTCTGGCTTATAGCTTCTGATCCTGGATTTGGTGGCTTGTTGTATGTGAAAGCACCATTTTTCAAATGTGCTTTGTCATGAAAAGGCTGTTACAGGAAGCTGGGAAAAAAGAGCCTTGCAGTGAGCAGGATGCTGACTCCAGCCCAAAGATGGTCACACAGCCCCTCAGGTGCACGTGTCCAAACACCCTTGCTCTGAGCAGGCAGGGACAGAGGATGTGCAGCTGCTGGTGCTCCCTGCCTCCAGCTCTGCACATCCCAGCCTCCTGTTAACCACTGTTTTGGAACAGTTGCTTAGATACCACAAAAGCCTGGCTTCAACTTCAGGCAAGTTAATTTGACATTAAAACTTGACAATACCAAACGTATTCCAGGGTTGGGACACACTTACAGATAAAAACCACAACATTGGTAGACATCAGTAGTAAATCTAACTGGAATGAACAAACCTCCTCTCAGAGATCTGGTTGAGTTGCCCCCTTTCTTCTCCTCAGGCTCTCAAGGATTGTAGCAGTAAGACTCACATGTGGAATTTCATGTGCCCTTGGCTTGCTGGAGATGAGTGTCAGCTCAGCCCATCCTGAAGGGGTCCCAGGGCCAACTTTACATTTACTAGCCCTTGTAGTGACGAGGCCCTACAATTTAAATAAAGGTCATGGCTGCAGACCTAATGCCACCCCTAGAGATCCCACATTCTTTCTGATGCGAAAACTTTCTGGCTCATCTTTTATTTCTGCAAGGACTTATGTTAATGAAGACACCACTTTAGACAAACATGACTTTAAGGTGTTACAACTTAATTACCTAATGAAAAAAGAAACAACATACAAAAATGGGATTGCATGAGTTAACCCTCCCTGCCACACTCTCTTCCATCCCATTTGGAGTCTGCTTCTCTCCCAGTTGTCAAGGTCCCTTGAATCTGCAGGTAGTGACCCTCTTAGCCTCAAGCAGTAAAAATGGCTGAAAGACCAAGAATGGAACAGTTCTTACTCTTTTTAGGGTTTGGTTGGTTGGAGGTTTTTGTTTGTTTCTTTGGAGGGTTTTTCGTTTGCTTTTTTTTTGTTTCCTTTGCCGACAAATTATCAACAATATTTCAGACAATCACAGACCCCAATTATCCTGAATGAAAGATCATTTATTTCCCATATTTCTTTCTCTTGCATCCAGAAATGCATATTCTTGTTTAGAAGCTAAAGGGACTTGGTTGCTGCTCTGTTATTAAGTGCTTTTGTGACTGATATCTCAAAAATTCTTCTGTGATTTTTCCCTTTTTACTAATACATTGATGTTGTGTATGACTTGCTGCAGCAGCATTTCCTGTTGTACCTGGTGACTTGCTGACTGTTGGGGGCAAGAACATCTGAGCTTTGTAGATTCCTCTCAGAGCAGCCACATATTCCTCCCATTAACTGGTTCCATCCAAGATTTGGTACAGTCAGAAACACAGATTTGAGTAGATTTCACTTTCTGCAAGAACATTCATTAAAATAGAAGTTCACTGGATCAAGTCTTTCAGTCTTTAATCAAATATTATTCCCAAGAAGAACAATGGAAAGGAGCCTTAGATTAGTGAGAATCAGAGCACTCTTCCATTGTTTTCTTGTTAATGCATCTCATCTGGAATGTCTCTTAACTCATTGCAACAGCTGAATAATGTGACCCTTATTTCCTTTGGGAATAATTTTAACTGGTATAACATGCCACTCAGAACAAATAACCTAAGAAAAGTGCTGTAGATAACATTTTAATAAGCTTTATCAGATGATGAAAAACATAATGCTTTCCTCTGCAGCCATGGGAGAAACCATGAATCTGGAGGCTGACAGTGGTTCTTCAAGAGAAAGAAACAAAAACTGAGAAAGGATAAGAGCTTTCAGTGTCAGTTTTCACCTTCAAAAACCAGAACTGCTCTCCCATTTGGTCTGTACAAAAACTTTTTATCTACAGATATTTCTCATACTCTTCCTTGTAATTCCATAAGAAATTGTTGTGAGCCATACTGATAGATTGAAATAACAACTGTATCACAACAAGGGTATTTATTTTTGCTACCATAAGCTCCAGAAGAAAATAACTTTCAATGAACTCTTGGTCAAAAAGTTATCCTAAAAACAATTTCAAAGACATAAAAATATCCCTTAGCTATTTAAACAGAAATGTACTTTCTCAGTTAGGCATACTCAGTTTTCTTAATCAAAGGTAGAAGGATTGAAAGGGAGATCTTAAAATGCAATTGAGAGTATTTATCACATTTCATATCTAGGCAAAAAGAAGATCATTAAGTAAGCTGGAATAAGGGTGAGTTGGATCTCAGGAAGCTTCCTTACGGTTCTTCGCATTTTTGGAATTTCAGTGGATCCAAGGAGGTTTTTTCTCTCCATTGCAAAGCCTTTCCCTCTGTGTTTATATTTTCCCAGTTTTACTGGCAACTAATTTTTCAAGCTACATCCTGTGCCATTGTGAAATACTGCAGTTTATGAATTCTTGAAAAACCTTTACAAGAAAAATTAGGTAAAGCAAATTCATAGTTGATATATTTAATTAACATTATATAAAGAAAAAAAGCAAATGTCTTTCTAGATGAAAACTATATATGGAAATGAAAATGAGATTTAGTGACATTTTATCAGAGAATCAGAGAATCATGGAATGGTTGGGTTGGAAGGGACCTGAAAGATTGTCCAATTCCAACCTCCCTACCACATACAGGGACACCTTCCCCTAGACCAGGTTTCTCAGAATCCCATCCAGTCTGGCCTTGAATATATCCAGGGATGGGACATCCACAAATTCTCTGGCCAACCTGTTCCAGTATGTCACTGCTCACTGAGTAAAGAATTCCTTCCTCTCATCTGATCTAAACCTGCACTCATTCAGTTCAAAACCACGGCCCCTTGTCCTGTCACTATTGTCCCATATAAAAAGTCCATCTCCCTCCTTTTCAAAAGTCCCTTTAGGTACTGGAAGGTCCTGTAAGCTCTCCCTTCTCTTCTCTAGACTGAACAACTCCAACTCTCCCAGGTGTGAGGTGTCCACCTCACAAAAAATGTGTTTTTAACCTGTTTTCATAAGAAAAAGCACAACATAGTTACTGTAAAAAGAAGGTAAATCACTTTAAATGGACAAGTGGATAAAGTGGAATAAAACCAGGCAATGATGACAGGCCAGTGCTGTTGGGAAGGGAAGGGAAGGGAAGGGAAGGGAAGGGAAGGGAAGGGAAGGGAAGGGAAGGGAAGGGAAGGGAAGGGAAGGGAAGGGAAGGGAAGGGAAGGGAAGGGAAGGGAAGGGAAGGGAAGGGAAGGGAAGGGAAGGGAAGGGAAGGGAAGGGAAGGGAAGGGAAGGGAAGGGAAGGGAAGGGAAGGGAAGGGAAGGGAAGGGAAGGGAAGGGAATGTGTACTGATTCAACCAAATTTTTTTCTGAAGGTGTATGTTAGGTGCTCTCAGTAAGGAATTAAAAATCAATATGCTACAAGGGAAAATAAACTGAAGTAATAACTTCTTATCTAACAAGAGAACAATGAACCTCAGAGGTGAAATAAACAGGTCATTTATAAGTTACTGTAAGACTTCGAAAGACAAACTAATTTTTTATTAACTAGTAACAGTAAAGTCTGCATCTATCAGAACACCTGCTGACAGATTTATTTTTGAATTTAACTGGAGAATATATTTTTAGAAAAGGGCAATATATTTTTATTGTAATTTGAAAGTTCATCAGGAAGAAATAACTCAGTCTTGCAAAAAAATTCCTACTGCAGTGCTTAGTTTTATGAGCACAAGATTTTACCAAGATTAGTGCTCAGCAAATGTTAAAAAAGAGATGTTTGCTTTTTAAAGACAGGAATTGCTTAATAAAATTGTGATTCTATTAAAGTCCCTGCAATCAGACTAGCAAAACAAAAGGTCCAGAGGCATAATGGGAAAGGGGGTTCCTAAAATAGAAAAGTTTTTTAGTATCGTTCAGACATTACATTTTCTGTGATGTTAGGATCACTTATCAAAAACATGCCCTAGTTTTGTGTGAAAATACAGAATATAGAAATACAGAAAATACAAAAGGGTCCAGACTCCAACTTTTAATCTAAAATGCTTTTATATAGTGAGAAAATAATAATTTGGCTCATGGGTGCACACAGGGGCTGACTGGCTGATATCCCCACGGAAGAGTAAAGGCTGACTGTCTTATCAGCAGCCCATGGTCTATTCCATCACAGTTTTTGTGCTGAGTGGATAGGGCTGGAAAAACCTAGTGGGAACACAGCAGCCTTCACTCAAGCTGAGAATTAAATTCAAAATTTGAAGGCCAAATATCCTTAAATTTAACAAAGAGGACTAATGCAGTCCATAGTAAACAAATGCAGCAGTTTGGATTGGTCTCCCATTTAAAAAAAAATACTGAGAATATTAGGGTTTTGAGTAAACAAATTTCATCACAAAGAAATAGGTGGCCACCATGGAAAATGTTCATGCCATTGGACAAGCAACAAAAACACATTTTGACCATAAATATCTTCTATTTTGAAATATCGTTACAATATTCCATTAGTTTCATTTCAGCAGGAGCTGAAATTCAGCTGTTTTCCATCCAAGCTCCTCTGTGGTCTGGACTTCATCACAGAACATCACATTAAATGTGGAGCTCAGAAAGGGGAGAGGTACCAAATCATGCAAGATGGGATGTGGCGAGAGACTCTGCCCAGAGGAATGGGATGGGGATGCAAGGATCCTGCTCTGCCACTGGCCTGTAAGTAGAGACAATCAGGAATTTATGATCTGGCTGAAGAGATTATGATTGACTAGTTAAGTTTCTGATACACCCCCAAGATCTCTTTAACAGAGTTGGTGGGTACAGCCTCAAAACAGAACAGTTTTGCTGGCCTAGGAGGCAGCTGAGACTGTGCATCCTTTGGGATTTTGGGGCAGGATAGGGCAGTGCATCTGGAAAAGCTCCATGAATAACCTTCACCTTCTCTAGTGATCTGTGTCTTGAAACAGAGCTGAGAGTGAGGTCCAGCAGTCAGGAAAGCTGGGACACTGTGATATCAGGGCCTTGTGCTGCTGTACATGTAACAACAGTTAAATGTGCTGTAAGATGCTTTGAAAGCTAGCAAGGATCAGGCAAAAGTGCTATTTCCTTACATTGATGGATTCTTACTTTGTATTTCAGGCAGAGAACAGATGGAGGCAGCTGGAATTAGGAGTGGCATTACAATATTCTTTGTGTTTATGTTATGATTCAATTTTTCAACTATTTAACAAGAGGAATCATGATTTAATCCTAAAAGCAAAGAACAAAATTTGTTGTGAATGTTTTTATGTTTTCACATACAGTAACAAACATTTCTTTTTAAATTAAGACATTAAACTGTGAGGAAGGAAAGGCCTAATTTTAGATCTAGATACAGTTAAGTATTGCATAATCTTTCTCCACTTAGGCACTCTAATGCATCTCTTACCTATCTGAAACATAAAACCCATGAACTTAAAGCTATTCTGAAATAAACTTGCTTCTCAGGATAATTTCATGTATATTTCTTATATACTGGTTTTAATTACTACCAGTGGAAAATTCTACATTAGGAAGAAGGTCTTCACAGAAGAAGTGATTGGACATTGGAATGAGCTGCCCAGGGAGGTGGTGGAATCACCACCACTGCAAGAAAAGGCTGGATGTGGCACTCAGTGCCATGGTCTAGTTGACATGGTGGTGTTAGGTCATCAGTTGAACTGGATGATCTCAAAGAATTTTCCAACCTATCTGATTCTGTGGTTCAGTGTGAAATAACATCTTTACCTTTAAAAAAACTTCACTCACTGTCTAGTAAAAAACCCAATGTACCTGCCCAGCAACATGGGACATCCACCTTCACAAAGGTCACTGATGTTGCAGAGAAGCTTACTTGTTCCTGTTCTCTTTCTCTCCATCTCCTCATTACTGATCTCCTATGTCAGATTTTGATTTTTAAGCAGTGAAGGAGGTGTTCAGGGCCAGACTGGATGAAGCTCTGAACAGCCTGTCCTGGTGAAAGGTGTCCCTGCTCACAGCAGGGGGACAGGAGTGGGATGATCTTCAAAGTCCTTTCCAACCCAAACCATTCCATGATTCTGTGAATCTGTATTTCAGTTCTTTGAGAGCAAATTTCTTCTTGTGCAGAGCCCATAGTTACTTGAGATTTCTACTCAGTCTCTGAAGTTCAAAAGGCCATATATGCTTGAGGAAGGCTATATTATTTTGTTCAATTTGATTCAGGAGCTGCAAATTTACTACAAATTTACTGCTCTTCCTAAAACTAGTTTTTTGGTTTCTTTGTTTGGAAACATACTCACTAAAAGTCCTACTTTATACTGCTTGTCTGAGTGTGTAAAATATGCTTACCCCTTACTTGTCCTGATTATGGAAATGTTCATGTTTATCCCAACCAAACTATCTCTCTCACCTTCAAATAGAACTGGAGGAAGAGAGAAAGGTTTTTTACTGAAGGCACTGCTGGTTGTACTTAGTCCTCTGAAAGACAGAAAAATAAAAGGAGAAAGAGAGAGTGGAGCTGAAGCAGGATAAAGCGAAGGAAAATAAATAAAAGGAAAGATCCATTCCCAGTGCTGCAGCTCTATAACCTGGCCTAAGTGTCAGCCTTTGGAGCAGCATTTGAGGATTACTTGTCCCTACTGAGAGCAGGGAGGATGATAAAACAATAGGAAAATAACAAGCAGACACTCACCAGAGAAATGTTTTCCATTTGTAGTGAGGTTAGAAACAAATAATCAAAACAAGACGCAGTGTAACTTTTGCTTTTTCCACAAAGTTTTCCCAGCCGAAAGACGTAATGTCACATGGATCTGGTAAATCTGCCAGCCTGGAACCTCCACCAGGCTGCTGTGGTGGCTCCCACCAGAGACCTGTGCTATGAGCACACAGGGCCTGCAGTGTGATGTCCTCTCCTTGGCTTTCTGCTGCTCCCCACACCTGCTGCAAAGCCACTTTCCCTGTTTGGTGTGAGACCATGCTGCCACCACCTGCCACTGCTGTCTTTGTCCCCAGATCCTGGACCTAGGCTGTGTTCATTCCTGCAGAGACCCACTGAGAGTCAGCCCACCCACAGCATTCCCTAACACCCTCCCTAGGGAACTTTACAAACTCTTAAGCTGGCACAAGTCAAGTACAGGTCCAAAGCCTCCCTGGAGCACAGCAGAGGCCTCATCTACCTGCCACAATCTCCATGTCCTCAACAGAGAAGGGTGTGCTCCCAACAGATGAAAGTTATTCCCAGAACTTCTGTGTAACTGCCAGACTGAAGAACAAATATAAAAAGTAATCTTTGAAATCACAGTATTTATATTGTAAAATAAGTTGTATATGTCACAAGACAAACATCTCAGAGCAAAGGCATGATCCTGATTGCAGAGCAAAAACTAAACAGACCACAGCTCAGCTCTGGGAATTTTACAGGCTGCAGACTCCATTGTGCTCATTTGCAGAGGCAGCAAAATTTTGCAAAAGGCATAATCTGCGACAGTCTGAATGTGGAGGTGATCGTATAGTGCATCAGGGTATTCAACCACAAGGACACAGCCATGGCTTAGGTTGTGCAAGGCAACCACTCCACAGCAGTGGTGCTTATAGAACACAGTTTACAAAACTGCAGCCCTGATCCTACAACGCATTAAGTGCAAGTCCAGGTATTCCTGAGTTTTGTGTTTCCACAATTCAACTGCACTCTCAGAGATAAGGAGAGAGAGAGGGAGAGAAGTACAGGTCACTGTGGCAATTGCAATTGCAAGGTCACTGTTAGAGACTGGAGACACCTTCATCAGAAACATCATGGTGAAAAAACTAATGATAACAAGAGGTTGGGTTTTTTTATCAAGTGAGGTCTACATTAACACTTCCTGGGTATTCAGGTAAGCTCAAATGCTCAAAAGCTATGGTAAATTAGATGAAACAATTGCAAATGTGGTTCAGTCCTATTTCAAATCAGATTAACATGCTGTGTTTTCTTGCTCAATTACTATTATAGAAAAAAAGCAGAGATAAGCCTTCAAGAAAAGTGTGTGTATAGTGCATTTATCTTGATAAAGTTCCGCACAAAACCCTCTGCAATATGAAATTATTATGAATGTTCTTCATACTGGCAGTTCTTATAGCCTTATTAATGCCTGTACTGAACACAAATATGAACAATTCGTTTCCAGAAGACTTTCCCACCAGAGAATAGGAAAAAGTAGGTTGATTTGACTGATTTTCTTGTCATTGCTCTTAAACTGAGGAACTGAGCTTATTTATCAAATTTGATACGTAAGATTTAACACAGAAAGTTTTTCTCCTTCATAACTGGTATGAACCCAGAGAGACAACAAAGATATTAATAAAAATATGCAACATAATCTACACAACATTCTTTTTTGGGCTCCTGCAGAAGAGCATGGTGTGTCTCCAGTCTAGGGGTTTCTGTAAATCAAAGGATCCTTGTGACTCTGAGCAATCTTTTTGCTTAAATTGTTGTCAATGTGATCTGCAAGGTGTAGGACAGAAAGCAGAAATGTAACTGTGCTGTATTTGCATCGCCCTCTAAACTGAGAGTGAATGGAAAAATTAAGAGCAGACTGGAAAAATAAAATCCCTGTTTCTAAACAATAAGAGCCATGAGATATCCACTGTTTTAGTTAATATTTTTCCATGTTAAAAAAAAAAAAAAGAGCTGTCTTTGTTTTAAGGTGTATTTATAGAAGAAATTATCCTATTTTGCATTTTGCTATGGCTCTAAATTTAATAAATGCACTCTTCAGTGAAGATTTTGAGCTGAAGGGCTTTGGGTAGGTGACCAGCCCACTTCCCACACAGACCTCCAAGCCATGGCAAGGCTGGAGACAGACTGTTCCCGGGTGTCTCCAGCTGTTCTGTCCTGGCACCACAGACCACTTTTCTCCCAGAAATCTGTACATTAAAGGCTGAGATTTCTTTGAGCAGGAATAGCCCCCAGCTATAGATTGAGTCTCTTGACTTTGTGAAATGTCACACATTCATGGCCTCAAAAATTTGCACCAACAGATGGAAAATGTGGGAAATCTTCCTAAACTAATGAGACTCGTCTTACTTCTTGTCCAGGAAAACTGGCTAATTCCTTGCAGGGAGGACTGAGGGTATAACACTCTAGTTATAAAAGACCATCTTTTTCCATCTTCAGAATTATTGAACTCCCATGAGGCCTCAGGATGTTTTCATAATTATTTCCAGTTTCTAAAATTTCTTGTAAATACATCCTCCTCAGTCCCACCAATCTGAACAGACTAAACAGGGTGAGCACACTGCCAGGACACTGCCAGGACACTGCCAACAAGGTATGAAAGCGGAGGCAGTCAAATTCATCTTCTAGGAGGGCGTCAGGAGGGAGGAGAGACCTCCAGATCCACATGCACACTGTGTTGCACAGGGAGTCAGCTCGTCCAAAAGAGGGGCTAGGTGCCATGTGGGCAGCCAGGAAGCAGGGACATAGATAAGAATTGCAGAGCTGAGCTCTCTGAAGTGTAGATGCCATCCTAAAGTGCGAAAAGGCCATACTGCTGACTGATATTAGGAATGTTATTTAATCCATTGAATAAAATATTCAATAAAAATGTTGAATTCATACTGATTAATTTAATGCACTCTATTAAAACTGCCTACTTACACAGCCTCCCACAACTTCTCTTCCCCACCTTCATTCAAAGAGAAGAAAAGCTTCAATTTTGTGTGGCAGGGAATGAGTGTGATAAAAATACCCATGTGAGAAAAATATCTTTTGATTGAACTATAAAAATTAGGAAAAAAAGATCCAGGGAGAGCTAGTTGATTGGGTAGAGGTTCCAAAGAGAGGGGAAGCAGCCAGGAAAAAAACAAAAAACAAAAACCACAACAACAACAACAACAACATCGGAAAAACCTGAGAAGCTAAGGCAAATCCATTCTGCACAAAGCTGACCATCTGGAACGCGTTACTGAAGAAGAGATGTGGGATCACAAAGATTGTTTCTGGAAAGGGAGGGGCTTGAGGAGCATGGAAAAAAACCCAACATGGTTGAATTAAGAGCCAGCCACAAACACTGAGCCAGATGGCTTTTTCTCTTTTTAAAATGATGTATGTTCCATCATTCTATATCTCTGCTAATCGCTTTAACACAGGAGAACTACATGGAGCAAGATGTTAAGGAGGAAACAAAGGCACCTGGGTAAGATAAAAAGAACTTTACTTCTCTTGTGTGCCCCTCTGTCCTATAAACTGAAATTCAAAACAGGGATGTCTCTCTTATGCAATAGTACATCTGTTGCTGTTCTAAACTCTTTGGGCACAGAAACTCTTTCCAGACAATGCAGAGCAATCATTTGGGTGTTTTGACAGGTTTCCAGCTGTAAGCCATATATTTGTTTTATAGCAAATTTTAGGTTATTTCCTAGAACTTAAAATATATTCAATCTGCTTTTGTTTTATAATCTGTAAACACTTTGAGAGCTCTATTCTTTATTTAACGATAGATAGGCACAACACAACTGTTCTCCAGTGGCCTGTATTTTCAGCATAATCTTATTTTTTCCTACACCATCCAGAGTTTCAAATATGTTAGAAGAATATTGGACAAAATCTCAGGAGACCAAAAAGTATGAGAAATAGAGAAGATGAATGATTTTTCATTTATATCTGCAGGACTTTACACTGACTGTCTTTGACAGTATCCAGCAGAGGATGGTTTGGCTAAAGCTAGTACATAAATTTGTTTCTATGGCTCAGCAGAAGATGTTCAACGTAGTGCAAGGGTACAAACAAAACAGGGATGTCAACACAGAGCATCTTGAACAACTGCATGTGGTTTCTCAGAAAGGTCAAGTGTTGCATCAGCATAATATAAATGCTCCTGGTAGACAAGGCAGCTCATTGAGGGCTGGTGAGTCAGCATGGCACTGCCCCGTGCCACACAATCCCACTGTGAGAAGAGAGGGGGGCAGCAGGAGCCCTGGGAGCACAGAGATTGCATGGAAAGCATCAGTGCAATTGCCTAGCTGAAGTAAAGGCTGCTGCCTGCACAGCCTTGCCAGAGGGCTGGACTGGTACCTCTGTTGAAGGATGCCCTCTGCTGTGCCCCAGCACTCTTTCAGCAGGGTACATTATGACCTTCCCAACAGCAATAAAAAAGCTGGTTTTTACTTTGACTTCAGTTTATACTTCAAAAGCTGTGATAAAATGATCTCCCAGCAGCAAGGAATGCAATGTGCCATCATAATGAACACAGCAGGCCCCCAGAATTGGGTTGGCACCCAAGCTACATCACAAATGCTTGCATATAATCTTCCATTTAGAGAAACTACACTGACAGACTTTAACTCTCTAGATGTAGCCAGCTCACATTCCCCTCTGTAAACACTGCACATTCACAAATCAATCCCATGCTAAAGCAGGATGAGCAGCAGCAATGAGTCCAAATTGGATGGAAACACAGTGAATTCTTTCCTTTATACCAACTGATTCTTCAAGGAACAGAATTTGTTTTCAGAAAATCTTTCCCTCTCACTTACAAAGCTTTAAGATAGGAAATCCTGTCAGCAGGAGGCTCGACAAGCTATTTGTTTTCGTATGTTCATATTAATAACTCAATCCTTCTCAGACACCACCCATGCACAGGGAACCCTCTGCAGATGCTCGTTGTGGCCTTTTCCTCTGGTCTCTTGGGAATCCTGAATTTCTGTCCCCAAACCTAAATCAGGTGACTCAGCCTTTTGTTTCAGTTGGGAAAGAAATGGCCAGATACACTACTTTAGGTCATTCCCTTTCTGTTGTCCACTTTCCTAATCCCTTCAGTTTCCTTAACCTTTCAGTTAACTATATGGGATATATGGGGTTGGAAACAGTCATCCTATAAGCTCTTTCGCAACTGGAAATCTACCTTAGACAGGGTTACCAGAGCAGTACTGGGTGGAAGGAGTGCTGGGCAGAGTAGCAAGAAACTGAGAACATCATGTTTTCATTTTTACATCATGTTTTCATTTTTATTATTACTGTTGTTATCCTCAAGGTGGACCAAGAGACCAATTATGTATAAATATGGAATGAAAATGGTCACTACCCCCAGAAGCTTGCACTGTAAATAAAAATGTATAGCATATAATATGTATAAAAATATAAATATCTAGCATAAATGGGGTCCAAACAGGGGTAAGTAGGGAAATAGTCTCTCATGGGAGGAACAGTGAGTGAGGATCTGATTTATAGTGGAAAAAAAGCAAGCAGACTGCACAAGAGAGTGCTGCATGGTCATACAATAACTGCATTGTGGACAGGCATGAGAGTGCATTTGTTGAAAGATGGAGAGATGATTTTGCAAGAATGTTTCAGTGCTAGAAGCAAGAGAGTTGCAACCTTCGTGATCCCAGCTGTGCTCTGGGGAAAAAAAGATCTATTTACATTCTTCACAAATAAACAGGACTGCATCAAAGATATTACTGGCCCTACCACCACTTTTTTCTCCTCACCTCCAAGACCCCAGATTTTAGCTCAACAGGGTGACTTAATTACTCCAAGCAATCCTAGAAGAAATGAAGTAAGGAATGTCTTTGTATCAAAACACGTCCTAGTAAATTATAAAAACTGAACACTGCTCAAGGCAAGCTGGGATTTATAAAATAGCTTCCCACAGGCACTAATCCAAGGCCTGTTAGAGTTAACAGGAGCCCTTCCTCTGACTTCAGTGGGATTAAGAGAGGACTCCCACCCATCCCACTGAGGCTCTTACACAATTGACAACAAGTTTAAAGGATCCACCCTGCACAGATGATCAACTTGCAGCACAGAGTAGGTGCACTCATCACAAGCTCCCTTCAAAGGCCTGGAGATAAGGGCTGATGTGTTGGATGTGTGGCATATATGTATGTAACCCAGGAGGTCACTATTGAAATATAAAGCTTTAGAAGAGAAAGATTTTAGTGCATCTGACAGAATATTTCCAGCACTCCAAGAGATAAGTGTTTCTACACATTTGCATGAAACTCATTTTGACTCTTTGACAAAGGACTCATCTTTGCAGAAAAAACAGAAATTATAGAAGCCCACTTACTGCTTTTTTTTGTATGTTGCACTCAAGACATTCACACTAATGAAAGGTGACTTCTCCCTCATCTCCCCCTCCTCCCTGCAGATATCCCTCAGACACATGGAAATTTTTGAAGACTTTGGCACTGTCTGTACTCTAGCAAGTCATGCTGGAAAAAAAAAAACCCAAAACAAAACCCAGGCAGAATTAATGACAGGAGTCAGTCTGCAAAACAGTACAGTATGTCAGCAGCAACCAGGGAAGGAGAACCACCCAGACAGTCCTGCACACAAGATTAATTGAGAAAAATAAAACTGATGTGCTGGTGAAGCAGTTCACAATGAAGAGTTTAACTTTTACCATGGTAATAGTCCAATTTGTAAATGAACTGGGAAAAGATAAAACAATCTTTGCAAGGAATCGTTCTGGAGATTCTTGCACTGATCAGGAGCTCAGGGTAGAAGGACACAGGACTGTGCTTTCTCTGAAACATCTTCTGATATAGACTTAGGAAAAAGTGTAAATTCTCTTAAAGAAGATCAAGAAAAGCCATACATTAGTGTCTTAATGTCTGGCAATAAAACATTCACATAAGGATTGAAGCAAAAGATAAATCTGGCAGCTCACTCCACTGCAACTGTCCCAGAGAACAGTGAAGGCAGCCTGTGCCTTCCAAACAGTTTCAACTCACACTGACAGAGATGCTTTGTTCTGTCTGCACAGCACTGCTGTGTATTGTGTGTGTGACCACTTCAGGAACGTGGATGGACCATGCTGGGCAATGACTGATGACATTTCTCTGGGCAGACAGGCATGGGGCAGCAATGGAGCAGTGGAGATATCCCCAGAGCTAACTTGGGCTCCTCACTTCCCTTTTAGCAACTGCAGCTGGGAAGTGCCAGTCTTCCAGCAGGCACTTTCACAGCAGGGGAGGAGCCCTCCTTGTCTTTTTTTGTCTAAACCTGTGTCACACCTGAGTAAGAACTTGTAAAGAGAGAGATAGCAAACATTTCATTTCAGTTGCTTACTTACTTACCTATTAGCTGCAAAACTGTCATGCCTAAATAACAGTCATGTGTTTGTTTGTTTGTTTGTTTGTTTGAATAAGAAGCAATTACGAGTTTTATTTCTGAAGAGTATATTTTCATATTGCTAATTATCTTTTCCGTGAGCATGCCAGCTAAAGTTTGCATAGAAAAAATGCATTAAAATGGGCCCTGAAAACCCTTTCAAATGATTCACACTGGTCTTGCCCTAATTAAACTGAATGTGAAAACAAACATGCTTGCAGTTTTCTAGGATGATTCTGAGTATTTATGAATTTTGACAGTCTGGCCCATATGTGAAAAAATGAAGCACATGCAGCTGAAGTTTCAGATCCTAATCATGAAGAGTAAGCTGCTTGAACCAAATTAACTTTGTAAAGAATGATACAAGTATTTGATCTCACAAATCCTTTGTAAGTAGTGCAGCTTGTTAACTCATTGGGAAAAAAATTCAATTTGAGTTTCAACATGAGCCCATTGCTGGAATAGAAAAGAATCTAATGTACAAAAACTTCAGCCCTGAGTAAATCATAACAATACTTAGGGCCCCACTCCACCTGCTCTCAGTGCTAGTATGCATATTTCCAAATTTATGCAAGGAAAAGGACTGAAAGAGATATTTCTTTTTAATGCAATGCATTTTTCTGTCTATTTGAACACAAGGATGGACTAACTGGAGGGCACTAAAAAGTTGGACATAGGTGATGGGCCATCAGGTTGGCTAGAGAAAGTGAGTAATTGTCTTCCTGGTACAAACCTTTGGCTTCACTTGGCTTAACACCATAAGATGTTTAGAACAGCTGTAGACTGATCTAAAACCAACAAACAGTTTAAAACAGACAACCTGTGGAAAAAATTAAATACAAACATTCATATCCCTGGGAAATCACTAAGGTATTTAGGCAGCACTGAACTTGTTGAGTAGAACACAGCATTCCCAGTTACAAAATGGATGGAAGTCCTCACACCCCATGCAATGGGGTCAGGCATCTCTGAGTGGGGGGTTTCTGACTTTTTCTTTCAACATGTATAACCCCATCCTATGAACTGTATTGACATCTAACTTTTTTTAAAATGAAAACAAGGTGGAGGAAGGAAGCTGGAACTCCGAGGATCTGAGGGGATTAATCCTGCATGTGGGTGCTTGCACTCCTGTGGGAACCAAAGCCAGGAATCCTTCACACAAATGGTACCTACCTCATTTCCTTCAAAGAATGGAGCAAGATTCACTGTCTTCTTTCAAAGTGGCACCCACTTTTTGCTTCTTTGACTAGTGATGAGTTCTTAGGAAAGCAAAAGACCAGAGCTCAAAATACCTGCAATAATTGCTAAAGCAGGGGAGGGAAGAAGAGACAGGACACAAGCCCTTCTGTAAAAACTGCATGCCATTTCAGGGTTTCATGGAAGAGATGTGGGACACTGCAGAGAGAAGGGGACTGAGAAGACCTAGAGAGAGTACGCTGGTTGTGGGTAAGATCATTTGATGAAGATGAGGGAACACTGTGGCTCCCTCTTGTGAGATTATGACTGTGGTTTATATTAAGAAGTCACAGATATGAGGCAGAAACTGTTCTGCAGCAGTGAGAAGAAGGTGGTAACCCTGACAGCACTTTTTGCTGTCATCTACTCTGCCAAAAAGATGTATCCTCTGTGTCTTCTCAGGAAAATCTCCAACACTCTGGCTAATTCCCCTAATCTGACCTGACTGTGAGGGAAGCCCTGTACCTGCTGACCTGAATACCTCAACAGGCAGCATAAGTGCTCAAGGGAAATATCTAGGAAAAGTAAAATTACTTCTGGACTAGAAACATTCAGTCTGTGTGAATTAATTTCTGAATATAGCCCTCAAGGACAAATCTTGTTCCAATTCTAAGGAATGACAAACCTCCCCTGCACGCCAGTGGGCTGTGGGAGGGATGGTATCTGTTGTTCAACCCTGGCTGAGGAATCAGCTGGGCAGTAATTGTATACTGCATTATGAATCTTAGTGTGCAGGGAGGAGAATTAGCGGGCACAAAGCCATCATCTTAACAAACTGCCAGAGGGCACCGGCACTGACTTGCTGCAAGCTCATCAATGCCAGCCCAGCAGCCGATCCTGGCTTCCCGGGAATCCCCCTCAAATCCCTCTGAAAGTCTCCATGGTGCAATCCAGAGCCACACCACACAAAGGAAACTGCAGCTGGCGCACAGTGCAGACTGTTCTGCAGCAGGCAATTGCTTTAATGATGCAGGCAGCAATCTGCCAAGTTTCTTAATGCCTGGCACTCAGGTGATAAAGGTGCATCCAAAGCCCCGGGGGGTGGTGAGGGCTGGTGGAGAACTCACCTGGCTGGGTTCAAGATTGGGTCTCCAACCAGTGCTTCGACGTGCCATGGTCCCTCTGCCAGTAAGGTGCAATATCTGCATTTTTGCAGAGCTAGCATTTAATTTCACCCTGGTAAAAAGGCTGCAGAACATATAATCCACCACCTGTAACTCTCCAGTAAAGACAGGCGGGGCTTTAGAGCTGAACCTGCTCAGTGATAGAGAATGCATGTCTGGTGAATGGAGGCAATCAAAGCCTGACATTCTCAAGGACCAAACATTTCACTGCTCACACAGTTTTCATAGGAATAAGATCAAAGAAAGAACAAATGACATATGACAGACATTAATTGGTTTGCACAGGCTTAACTCCACAAAGATTCCTAGGACTGTGATACTGACTGTTAGGTGCTCATTTTTGCATGGTCATAGTCTAAAAAGGAGCTGTCACCGTTCCCTTCTGTATTGTATCCTTTGTAGGAAGCTCAGGAAGTGATTCTATTAATTTTGCAATTCATATCCTAATCTGTGGCTTCCAATGCTGAAAGAAAATAACTGCATAAGTGTTCTGCAATTCAAATTGTCACCACAGGTGCAGCTTTTTGTGTCTCTACATAAACAAACCTGTCACCAAGAAAAAAGGGCCTATATATACATATATGAGAAGCAGTAACTCTTGGATTAGCAGTAAACTGGACTAGTTGTCACTTTTTGATCTGTTTCAGCTGAAATCAGGACTCCAGATAAAACACTACAGAAGTCCACAGTCAGATGCCCCATTTATTGTCCCCACTACTTTTCTTACTACCCAGTTCTCTAGCCACGAATGCTACACCAGCGATGTGGCAGCAGGTTTCCTGCCGCAGAACACTTCGGTAAGTGTATAAACAACTCCACCAGCGAGGCTGCTGCTACTTTGATCCACCGCTATCACAGAATCTGCAGCAACACATCAAAGAGATTCAAAACTTTTCCCCCTGTTCTGGTCAAACTTCCCGAGCGGCGGCAGCCACAGCGGGGCAGGAGCGGGGCCCGAGCGGGACAGGAGCGGGACAGGAGCGGGGCAGGAATGGGACAGGAGCGGGGCAGGAATGGGACAGGAGCGGGACCGGAGCGGGACAGGAATGGGACAGGAGCGGGGCCCGAGCGGGGCCCGAGCGGGACAGGAGCGGGACAGGAATGGGATAGGAATGGGACAGGAGCGGGACAGGAATGGGACAGGAGCGGGGCCCGAGCGGGACAGGAATGGGACAGGAGCGGGACAGGAATGGGACAGGAGCGGGGCAGGAGCGGGACAGGAGCAGGACAGGAGCGGGACTGGAGCGGGACAGGAGCGGGACAGGAATGGGACAGGAGCGGGGCAGGAGCGGAGCAGGAGCGGGGCCGGAGCGGGACAGGAATGGTACAGGAGCGGGGACAGGAATGGGACAGGAACGGGACAGGAGCAGAGCAGGAGCGGGGCAGGAGCGGGGCCGGAGCGGGGCAGGAGCGGGGCCGGAGCGGGGCCGGAGCGGGGCAGGAATGGGACAGGAGCGGGACAGGAATAGGACAGGAGCGGGGACAGGAGCGGGGCCGGAGCGCGGCCCTGGACGATCAGATGCTGCCCCCTGCCTGGCTTCTCGCTCCCCGGTCCCGGCTGAGCTCTGCTCTCCTATGATTCCATGCGAGGAGAGGCAAAAACTGCGAGCTGCGTCCTTCACGTCTCCTGGCATGGAATCATAGAGCCATAGAAGTGTCAAGGTTGGAAAAAGACCTGTAAGATCATAAAGTCCTACCGTGAACTGCCAGGTCCACCACTACGTCATTTCTCTAAGCACTGTGTCTACATATGTTTTTGACTACTTGCAGGGGTGGTGATCCCATCACTTCCCCAAGCAGCCTGCTCCGATGCCTAACTACCCTTTCAGTGAATAATTTTTTCTTAATATCTAATCCAAACGTCCCCAGGTACACTTGAGGCTGTTTGCCAGTTGTTACCTGGTGAAGAGACCAACCTCACCTGTATACAACCTCCCTTCAGGTTTCTCCAGACTAAACAACTCCACTTCACTTGGCCACTCCATGATCTCAACTCCACTTGGAACTCCAACAACAAGTCAGTGGTGAAAGACAGGGGAAAGAAATAGTTATTTCCCAGGGAAAATATTTTTTGTAGGCACCAGAAGGTCACTTTGAACAGTTGCTCAAATTGCTGAGCATCATTTAAAAGGGGAAGGGCCTAAGTCCATGTCATAAGACAGTGGTAGATTATCTCAGATCTTTTTGGGTTTCACGGTAGTGACTTTATGATACTTTATTAATTTTGGGAGTTTTTGCATTTCCTGTTTTGAATAACAACCATTTCCGTAGTATCCTGTTATAACTGAAGTCTGCACTTTGTTGGAGAAATTGTACCTAAGTAGACAAATTGCAATTAAATTCCTTTACTATTTTGCTCCTTCCAGCTGTAAAAATCAACACTGCAAATCCCACTGGTTTCCTTCTGGGGTCTGATAAATTTCCAAAAGGAATGCAGCCTCTTTTTCCAAAAAACCCAGTCAAAGTCAACCTTAAATGCTGTAGACAGACCTTGGACAGTGTAGCAGTATATTCCCCCACCCCTCTCTGCACCCATGCTTAAGCCATAGCCACCAGTGGGAGTTGTGGCTACATCCAGCTTATTCTGGACTTGGGGGGACAGATGCCAACATGGGAGCCAAGGGCTGTCCAGAAAGGTGACCTAGAAGCCTTGCTGCTATGCAAATGTAAGTGAATCATTGTACTACATAAATAGTGGGCAGCCCTCTAATCATGTGTGTGACACCCGGTGGACCTGCTCCAACATGTCCACACCTTCCTTGTGCTGGGACCCCAGAGCTGGATGCAGCAGTCCAGGAGGGGTCTCACCAGCACAGAGTACAGGGGCAGAATCCCCTCCCTCACCCTGCTGCACACACCTCTCTTGATGCAGTGCAGGACACAGTTGGCTTTCTGAGCTCCAAGCACACATGGCCAGGTCATGTCCAGTTTTTCATTCACCAGTACCCTCAAGTCCTTCTTGGCAGGGCTGCTCTCAATGTCCTCCTCTCCAGACTATTGATACTCAGGGTTGCTCCAACTCAGGTGCAGTACCTTGCACTTGGGCTTGTTGACCATGATGAGATTCCCATGGGCCCTCTCCTTGAGCTTCTCCAGATCCCTCTGGATGGTATCCCACTGTGTCAGTTACACCAGCCAGCTTGGTGCCAGGGGCAAACTTGCTGAAGGTGCACTGATCCCACTGTCTTCATCACCGATGAAGACATTAAATACACTGTTCCCAACACGGACTCTTGGAGGACACACTTTTCACTGATCTCTATTAGAATACTAAGTCACTGATCCCTACCCTCTGGATGTGACTATACAATTAATCCCTCATCTATCTAACAGTCCACCTATCAAATCAATCTCTCTCCAATTTAGAGAGAAGGATGTTGTGGGGGATCATGCCAAAGATCTTACACAAATCCAGATGGATGGCATCCCATAGCATTCCCTTATCCCCTGATGTAGTCACCCCATCACAGAAGGGCACTATTCTGGTCAAGCAGGACTTACACATGGAGAAGCTGTGCTGGTTGTCCCAAATCACCTCCCTGTCCTCCATGTGCCTCAGCACAGCTTCTAGGAGGATCTGTTTCGTTATATTTCCAGGCACAGCGGTGACATGTCCATAGTCCCCGGAGCCCTCCTTTCTTCCCTTTATAAAAATGGGTGCAATGTTTCACTTTTTCCTGTTATGAAGGAATTCACCTGGCTGCCATGACTATTCAATATCACTTATTGCCAAATAAGCATGGAGTATAATTTGACTGCTATCTGCAATGAACAGGAGGAAGCTAACAAGCAGCTCTACATTGTTGATACATGAACCCACAATGCTGCCAGCTTTGTTCATCCTTACATGCAGATTTGCATACCTGGGTATCTCTGCCAGAATGCAGTTTCAGGTCCTGTGTGGACAAAAGCCGAGGATTGGAGAAGAGAAATTAAGAGGCACATGAGTAGTTGTAAGGACTGGGGAGATTTGCCATCCTAGACCAGAGGAGTACCAGAACAGATCCCTGAGCAAATACCTGCACCAAAGCATCATACTGTGGCTTGGAAGAGCTGTTGTCATCTTGCCATGGCAGGGCAAGAATTCTCTCAAACTTATTTTTCCCATTGCACTGACAAAACAAGAAACATCTCAGAGGAAGTGAGAGAACATGACTTCTCTGTATAATTATATAGGCATATAAAGACATCTTAATGGTTTAAAAGCTGCAGGAAAATATTTTATTTAGAGATGGGTAAAATTATGACACCATCAAAATGCCAGGCATTTTGTCACTGCCTTCACTCATGAGTAAAGATCTTATCAGATATCTTCAGCTGAAAATATATAATTATCTCAAGTATGCTTAAACAATGAAAGCCTGCAAAGGAGAAACTTTAGATAGGACCTATAATCCTTTCCTTTTCAAGATCAAAATTCTTGTTTCAATTTGACTTTAATTTTACTGAAACTTAATTTAAATTTTAAAATGAATTTTTAAAGAAATCTAATTGAAAAGTTGAAGTAGGATATTTGAACAACTTCTAGGCATTTTAAAAGAGGTTTTACATTTTTTGAAATGCTTGTTTTAAAATACAGTTTGATAAATTAACACTTACTAATGAAAAATCATTATGCTGATCAACTTCTGAGCAACTGCCACTGTCATATTGTGTCTCTCACTATGAGAGGTTGCCAGTAGGACTTGAGGTTAATGGTTCTGCTGATGATTTTAGCCTGTTTAGATAATGAACTCAGGTAAAATCTCTGCCAAAAGGACTGGGTAGGCAGCTTTTTCCAAGACATGTTGGTGACCCTGCTGTGGCTGGCCGGACAGGTGAGTCACTCACTGCACGTCACTGCTCATGCACTGCTGACCCAGGCAGGCACAGTGACTGCCAGGGTCATTAGGTTTCATCTGAATATAAAGAATTTTTTTCCAGTGAGAATAATCATTTGCAACTATGTTCCCAGGGTTGTGATAGAGTCTCTATAACTGGAGGTTTTGAAGATGTGACTGAACAGGGTGGTTGCTAATCTCATCTACACTCCCTTTCCCATAAAAGATTGGACTAGACAATCTTCTGAGGTCCCTTCCATACTGGACTGATCTATGATTCTATGATTTATATGCCTACATGCCCATTAGGATATGAATAATAAGTAAAACTTATTCCACTAAATGTTGGGTCCCTTATTTTTTTGGTACTTTTCTATGAAATAGCTCTTCACACAGGAATGAAGAAAATTATTCTCCAAGACTTCAGGAGATGAGGTGAGTCCCTGGAGAAACCCGGAGGTGAGTTTTACTGAGTGTGGTAGACAAGGGCTGTTCCTTTTGCCCTACCCAGCACAGCTTCCAGATGCTGTCAGGGGATGTGACCAGAGCACTGTGAAAGTGATCTAAAGCCCAGAGTACTCCCAGGGTCACGGAGAGTCTGCTCAGTACTCCTGCGTGGTGCTGAGAGCCTCTGGGCAGTAGCTCTGTGAGAAAGGAGATGCGAAAAATGTGAGAAAGGATTCATTCTGACTCTTTAAAACAAGCCATTACAGATTCTGTTGGAAGGATTGTCCCAATTCACTAAAATGTGAATTATTGCAAATCAATGAAATTCAGTACAATACAAGGCTTCAGAAAATGCCAACAACAGTGTCAATCCACTGGAATAGGCCAATCCTTTTACTAGTCTTTTACATTTCAATACTATTATCCTTAAACTCCTGGAAACAAATTATGCTTGAAATAATAACAAGAAAATATTCCTGATTATTAAATAATGAGGGAATCCTCACTAATAGCATCTGCAGACATCCACTTCAGTAACAATTAATAAAGTGTCTAAATAATACCCAGACTACACTGGTAAGCTGACTTCTCTTACTCAGGGTTTAAGCCAAGTTGTGGCACACTAAGGAAGGCTAACAGTAGCTTCAGCAGACAGAGGGGCCTGAAAAAAATTCTTGAGAGGACTCTTGCCTGTATGAGTGATAATTTAAAATTATTAAGGCTAATATTGGTGCCACACCAAAGGACTCTCAGGCATATTAGTTTACCAAGGAAATGGGTTTTTTTTTGAGGTATAAAAATGACCTGCTTGAAACAAATTTCCTACTTCAAAGTTTGCATTTTGCATTTTGGGATACCTTGCATCCTTCTCCTGCCTTTACTTTTTGCCATAGATGATGTTATTATTTTATTCTTTATTTTATTTTGTTCTACTACATTTTTTGTCCCTTGGAACTGCTTTAACTATAGAGAAAGAAAACATCCTAGCTGCTATATTTACTAGAATCTCCCTATTATAAATGAAAAAATAATTTTGAATTTGTTTTGAACTTCTCATATGCCAAGAAGAATGGAAGAACTAACCAGAGCTATCAGACCTGCCAGCCCCTTGTGAAATCTGCTGCATGTCTAAGCTGCTAGGAGGTAGAAAATGAAAATAAAATTAAGGCCCCACCCATTGAAGGCACAAGCCTTTGTCCTTGTGTCTTTGCAAAATGGCCATATTTAATTCAATAGTGGTAACAAGGTTTCCAATAATTTCCTCTAAAAGATGCTTTTAAACATAACAAAGAGTTCATCTTTTAAAGATCATCCACCGAAGTAATGAGAGCAAAGGCCAAATAATACATTCCCTTTTCAAAGTCAGCTTCTATCACAAGGGAGTAGTATTTCCTTCTAGGCTGAGATCTGGGTTACAGAAGCTCAGACAAATTTTTTAGCACTAACAGTTCTGCTATGTATAGGACAGTGATAAAATTAATATATCATAAATGTCAGGATCAAGTTCTCACAAAATAGGACTAATCATAGGGACAAAACTGAAAAAAAACCACCTTACCATGAAGTGGCTGTTCACCTTCTACATGGTCAGATAGGCAGGCAGGTCATAATTTCATGCTTATGCACTCAAATACCAATTTCTCAGTTCTGTCAGTTCAAGTATTTTCCAATTCTTTATCTTGTTAGTTCTTCTGAAACGTTCAAGCTAACTTATTCTCCCTTTGAGGAACAGTATGCACATTGAATTTTAAAAGGTGTCTGTCTGCCAGTCTTTCATGAAGATAAATTTGCATTAATTACAGTACAGTGACATTAGATTCTGCAGGAAAGGTTTGTTTGGATTATTGACTGAACCAGGAATACAACTGCCAATAAATCCACATATATTTATAATTTACACAACCATTCTTCTCACATTCAATTATCCTCTATCTTCCATGCCATTTCCAAGGCCAACATAATAGTTTTTTTTCAGAAAGTTACAGGAAATCCATAGTTTGCAGACAAAAATAACTTGTCACTAAAGCAATGTACTTCTTAGGATGCTCAAAATAGCTTTCACCTTTAAAGGTATGGAAGTTGTTCTAATTTCTAAATGAGTTTATAAAATCTAGCGAGTACTTCAGCTGTTTATGATATCATTATCGCCATGACAATCACATAGACACAAAGACAATACTGATTCATTTCTGCTTGACAAGACTGTTGACAGGTTGATTGTAAGAAACCCTCTTTTTTATAGTTCTTATTTTTATTTCCAGTCATGGCTGTTGAATATACTCTTTCCATATTACAAAGAGCAAACAAATTTGCTTATTTTCCTTAAATACCTGTACAGAAAAAGTTTCACCTGTCTGTATAGGATTTTTTTTAGGCACTCAGTAGTCTGCACAGTAGATAATGACTCAGGTCACCTAGATAGGTTTTTAAATTATTATTTTCATAGTACATTTCCACTGTTATAACTCTAATCAAAATGGGAAATCACAACAAGACTGTGGTCATCTTCATGTCCCAAGGACCTATGCCTTTATATCCTGTGAGAAATTCAAATTACTGGTTTGGTGACTCCTCTGGTTGCTCTGGTGGCACTTCAGGACTCAGTAGGGTGAAGCTACAACATGAAGAAAGGGACATGAGAAGTCCCTGGAGTGTGTTCCTGCTGCCAAGCAAGCTCGCAGGAGCTGACAGAGGCGCTGACAAAGCCGCAGTGCCTGGAGCTTGCAGGCCAGAGCCAGCGCTTGTGACTGCTCATACCTCCAGGCACTTCTGGTCACAGGGTACTTTGAAAGACACAGAAATGTCATTGTTTGTGTCTTGTTTGGAGGGAAAATCCGACCAAGAGCAAAGCAAAGGAGGACTGTGGAGGCTATTCCCTGTATTGGATCTTGTTTAATAACCTGCACTCACTTTCATAGAAGTTTAGTAACAAATCCCTGATTGACATGCTTGCTAAAGAATAAAAATGCATAGACATACAATTTTGCTTCCTCTTCTCCTTCTATCTCAAAAGTGAAAAGAAAACAGTACTAAAGTGAAATGTAGCTGAATGACTGCTTTTTCCTCCCCTCTTTGCCAAATGAGTGTGGATGTTAACTTGCCATTTGCCAAAGCTAGGAGCTACACAAACATCCCATCAGGACCAGAACCATCCTCCACTGCTTTTCCTGCCCAGGCAATCTCAATGCTAAATACAAAGAGAAGCAGTGCTTCCCAAAGACACCACAAAAAAAAAACCACCCCTAAACAGTAAACACAAAAGAAAAAGAAAGGTTTTTTCATAATTTTTGTACAGAATGTATCAGTGTCCTTTTAAGAGTTTGCCTTTCACAAATAACCTATTTTAAATGAATGAAAATTCAAAAGGGTTATATTGAGAAAATCTCAGGTTTTATTTCAGGTGGACCTAATTTTATTTTGACTTTTCATTATTGAATGGAAAATACATTTTGTGATTGGAAATATACATAATATCGAACATCAAAGAAAAATTGCATGTAAGAACTGTCTGTAAATTCTGTTAAGGTAAAATTTGAGTTTTTCAAACTTGAATGGATCGTTTCAACTTCGACAGGGTCTTTCATTTCCAAATAATCCTCAGATGTGATATTTTAAGGTTGAAAATGCAGCACATTATTCCAGGTTTAATAAGAGAATATTTGACTGAAAAATCACCGTGAAATAAAACTGCAGGGAGATTGGGTCAGGGCCATTTTGCATTAATTCGGGACAAAGGGAAGTGTTTCGTCTCAGGGTCCTTGCCCTTGCCAAGCCCGATGCTGTTGATTGAGCAGCTCCAGTTAATGTAAAATTAATTTTATATGAAATGAAGAGTGGTGGGTAAACTTGCTGGTATCAGTCATTGCGCCTTGCAGCCATTGAGACATGAGCTGCGGCTGTGAATAAAAGGCTGGTTGGGCTTCTCTGGAGAGCATCTTCTTTTCCATGCCTTGGCTCTACAAAAACACTTCCAGAGCTTGAAACCACCAACCACCCCTTGGGCTGGCACAAAACCTCCGGTGTGAAGTGTTGGCATGCGACTGAAAGGTTCTTTGCATATTAATCGTAAATTATTTGAAGGCTCTTTGCATATTAATCGTTAATGGTTTGCTGTGCCTAAACCCAGGCAGCTGCAGGACCGGCTCTGCCCAGCCCTGTGCTACGAACATCACCCACAAGGAGGAGCCCCATCTACAAATAATTCATTAAAAGACTAGCGTTCTGCCTTAGCCGTACCCAGGCTACACAGATTTGCCAAGAACCACCTCTTGATAGAAGAAACAGCGGGGTTCTTTTCACCTAAATTCCCATCAGAAAGAAGATTCGCCAGATAGGGGATGTTTGCCTAATTACATTATTCAAACTCTTCCCAACTACAAGGAGAACAGATGTTTAGTGACTGGAAATGAATCCAAAGGGAAAAAACATTAAAAACAACTGCCTACAACAAGAGCGTACAAAATCAATTTTTTTCCTTACACTCGATTAGTTATGACGCCAAGCACGTTTTGCCCAGGCAAAAAGCTATGATTAAGTGAAACTGCTTCCCTGGGAACTACAGGATGATGCTGAAAGAAACACAGTAAAAGTTAGTAGAAAGATTTACACAGTAAAGTTTCTGCATGAATGTGCAACAGCAGTTTCCATTTTGAATTTGCTGTGCTTATTTCAGTACAACCCACAAAACTTTGTTTAACTGAGCACTGTCTTTGTGAATAGCCTCATTACTATCTTAGAGCTACAACAATCTGGAGAAGAGCAGGAACAGCAAATGTACAAACAGTTGCGCAGTTGTAGCTTCCCTTGCTCGATTTTCAGGTGTGCTGAGCCTCCTGAGAGGTGTTAGAAGCCAAAAGGGTGCCTGTGCACTCTGAGCCTCTATGGGCATGGGCTTTTGAAACTGTAATCCAAAGCTTGGGGTTTGCAAATTAAGTGGCTGTGTTTCAAAACTTCATCTTGAGTAACTTGCCTATAGTTATCCAGTCATGCCTAGTAGAATAAGGACAAAAACCCATACCGGTCAAAGATCAACAAAATGCTGCCAGGTACCTCAAATGCACAAGCAAGGATTTCTCTTGATTTCACTTGAGGAAGAATTTAATTCAAGATTTCTGTCATTTAAGTGGGTTTTAGCTCAATTTTCAGCTCACTCACTTTAAAAGCAGTGTGGTTCTTCCTTCCTGTCTGTACATTTATTTTACCTACCCAGAATTCACAGTAAGGTAAGCAGTTTCTTTTTTTTTTATCTGCTGCTATCTTGCTTACTTTTCAATTTAAGTTCTTGCCCACTTTGCAAAATAAAATACCTGAGCTGTTAAGATTTCAGAAAAAAAAAACCTCATTAATTTTTTTCCTGCATGATTTAGAAACAAGTACCTTTAACAGATTGTTTTAATAAAATCAATTAAATGCTGAATTTATGTATTCTAACAAAACTCTGCCCTGCTCTGATACTGGCTGGAAGGTCAACCCAGAAGGACCCAAGCAATCTGGGGGTTACTGGAGTGAGCAATTGCTAACAAATATGATCACAGATCTAATGGAGGCAGAACATTCTGCTGGACCCCACACTTAAAACCAAAGAATACAACCAAGTAAGAGCTCATCAGGGATGTGACGGTCACAGGCAGCCTTTGCTGCAGTGGTCATGAAATGTTGGTGGATCCCACAAAAATGAAACAAGGAAAATAGCAGGACCAACCCCTGGAGTTCAGAAGATCAGGCTGTGGCCTCTTAAGGTGTCTGCTTGGAGAAATCCAGTGCAATACATCCACAGAGAGAAAAGGAGACCAGAAGAGTCAGCTGAGTTTCAAGTATAACCTCCTCCAGCTTCAGAACTACCCATCTCAATGTGCAGGAAATCAGTCAAAGGCAGCAGGGAGCTGCAAATATGAGCAAGGAGACTCTGACGAAGCTCAAATAGAAAAAGGAAGTTCTGTAAGACGTAGAAGCAAGGATGGGTGAACTGCCAGGAATATAGAGATGCTGCCCAAGCACATAGGGGCAGGGTTAGCAAAGGCAAAACCTTTCTGGAGTTGAGTCTGGTAAGGAATTGTGGACAGCAGCAAAGACATCTACAAGTATATCACCTGCAAAGGAAGACAAGGGAAAATGTGGGCCTGCTGCTGAATGGGGTTGGGGACCTGGCAACAAGAAAGCTGAGGCTCCTGTGTTTACTGGTAAGGCCAGCCTTCAGGAACAACATGCTCTCAAACCTGTGAGAAAGCCTGGAGCAAGAGGAAGATCAAGTTAAACATTTAATAAAAAAAAAAAGCATATTAATGTCCATGGGGCCTTATGGGATGTACCCATGCCTCCTGACAGTGCTGGCTGATGTCACTGTCAGGAAAATTAATTCACAAACACCAGAGGTTTATGTCCAAAAAGGAGACAGAGGAGTCCTTTTACTTTATTCTAATAAAGGGAGAGGCCATGGGGCATTCCCCTGGGATCTCTCAAATTTTTGGAGGATGCAGCCTCCTTTTTATCCTATTTTCCCAGCTGCATTTCCCTCTCTCTTTCCCCATGGGCTGAGGTACTTGAGAGATACAGACTTCCTGGAACACCTGACACCTGGGATTCCCCTCTAATGTATAACCCTCTCTGTTAATTTTTAATTCTCATAGAATTCATCATTTTCCCCCATTGTTTCTTTCATCTTCCAGTACCCAATTTCATTCATAGGCAAACCTACAGTGTGTTTGTAAAGGCAAATGTCTTTTTCCATTCATCAATCAGTGGAATCAATCCCATTGTTTCTTCTATCTCTCAGTGCTAGTCTTATCTACCAGCAGATCCACGGCTTGTTAGTAAAGACATATCCAACATTTCTCTCACCACTGAGGCCGCCCTCAATTATCTGTGAAAGATTATTAGGAAAAGTTCCTAAACTGCAGAAAAGAGTGAACGTCACTCCTGTCTTCAAGTAGGACATAGGGAACTACAGGTTTGTCACCCGCATCTCTGTCCTCTGGAAGGTGATGGAGCAAGCATTCCTGGAGAGCACCTCCAAATAATGAAGGACAAGGTTACGGGGAGCAGCCAGCTGGACTGTGTAACCACAGAGCCCTGTAATACAGCCCAGGCATTGCTAGCAATGCACCACAGGCTTTGTGCTGAATTTGCAAGGCCTCAGGATAGAGAGTCTTCAGACTCACTTTATCCAAACTTCTCTCGACCTGCTTGAAGCTTTACTTAAATTGGCTGAGCTGTGACAGCAATTTTGCTAACTGATCAGGAGGTTAAACAGGAGAGTTGAACTAGATGATGCCCAGAGGTTTCTGGCAAACACACTATTCTGTGAAAATAGTCTAGTGAATTCCATCTAGTATTTGCATCTAATTTAAGTAATGTAGAGAGCATTTTTTAAATTGTTTGACTTGAGAAAATTTTCTCCTTATTTTGACCCTCTCTTTTTATCTCGAGTGAAGGAATGATAATTAGAGGTGATTCAACATGTTTGGGAGGAGTTTACAGATACAGAATGTCTAATTCAAGTTCTTAAAAAAAAATATTTAGCTTAACTGAAATTTAAAGAAAAAAGATAACTAGCAAATAATGGATATTTAGTATTGGTCTTCACTGCTTCTCTGAAGAGTAATACAGCAAATTAATTTTTTTTTAATCCTTGGAAATATATTTAAGCATATGAAAATTAATACACATTTTGACTCCTAGATGTCTTTTGCAGCCATTGTAGCTTATGCTGCTTCTTAGTTTTCTCTTACAAATACATCTGCAAAGACCTATATCTTAAGTAGGTCTATTGATTTTTTAAAATCAAGAGTAGATCACAACTGGTATCAATTTGTTCAAACATTACCTCTGCCTTATAATTAACCACCAGTTTTTTAGATTTTTACCCTTCTTTTACAAGAAAACTTTGAACTAACAATGGAAATTACTGCTTGTTCTAGGTGTGGTAGGCTTTTTGTTGGTTTTGTTTGGGGTTTTTTTCAGCTGGAACAGGATATTTTACTTCATATTTTACAAACTTTCAGCCAGACCAATAGTGCTTTTATTGTCATGATATATATAGGATTTCCCATGAAATTATTAAGCTTAAGATCTGAATCAAGTTTTCTTTTTACTTTGGGCTTTGTTTTCCTGTTATGTTTTGTGGTCAGGTGTGGATGTATTACTGTCCCTGCTAGTCAAATATTCTAGAATGCAATTTTTGCTTTGTTCAGTTAATAATTGATCAATTTGCAATTGCAAAGTCGAAATGTATGTTGCAGTTATGTTCCTGGTAGGTTCTGCCCAAACAATCACTACATCAATACAGACATATTCACTGTTTTACTAAATTACCACCAGTGGAATATTCTGGCAACTAAATTTATCTCAGAAGCTTTTGGAAATGAAACAACCCCAAAAAGTCCTATTTCTATCCTAAGATAAAAATTTTAGTTCTCTGCCTATGAAGCTGCCAGGCATCATTGGATGCTCCCTGTTTTGCAAACAATTCAGTCATCTGATTATTTACTGCCCTCTTGGTAGTAGTCAACCAGTTGCCTCTGATGGACTGGCAGGATCTCCAAGTGCCCTGAGGCCATTCGATTTAAGGATTTAAGCATTGTTCTTGGGAGAGGGTGATTTAAGATAAAGTGAACTCTCTTCAGGATAGCAGCATTCACCTGGGGTATGGAGAACAAGAAAAACTTGTTGAACAAGGGAATGCCACAACGATTAGCTTTCATTTGGGCAACAACTGGTGGAATGCAGGAGAGCAAAATTTCCAGTTTGGCATTTGAACAACTGTGAAAATGTCAGCATGTAGTAGTCGATTTTAACTACATTCTAAGCCAAACTTAACTCTTTGTTGTCTACAAACATAGCTCCAGGGCTCAAAAACCTCTGAAAAAACCCACACAGGCATCATTCGAAAGAGAAGACTGGCAGAAAAAGAAAATGAAATGACAAGTTTGCCTCATGTCCAATTTTCTTTCCTCTATTTAGTTTTTTCTGATCTTTTCTCTTTCATCCTCACTCACAGTTTTCTGTCTTCTGTACTGAGGTGCCACTGCAATGTAAAAATTAGGAGAGTACTGTTTTGCAATGTGCACTGCCCTTGGATTTTAAAATTCCCTGCACCCATACATTTTACTTTTGCATCTGCTTTCATATTTGCACAGAAACAGTAAACATTTAAAAAAATCAGAACAGCAGCAGCTGTTCTTTGTTCAGCTTTTGTTGTTTAGGGTTTTTTTTTCTTCAGCTTAGACATTTAGTAATTTCTGATCTCTTCATCTGCTGTTTGTTTTTCTGAGCAGGATCACGTCACCAACCACCACTGATGCAAGACCTTTCTCATCATAGCCATCTCTGACATCACTGTGGTTTACTGCCTTCTGAAGCTGTTTTATAACACGCACCTACGTTTTCTTCCATGTATGCAATTCCAGCTTTAAAGACACATTATAACAGGTTTTTCCTCCCTTACATTTTCCTACTTTATCCTGATTTTGTTTTTAGGATTCACAGTCTTGTATTTCTGTTTTGAAATACTCCACATTCTGTTGCTTTTCTGAACCTGTCTCCTAATGTCTATTGCCATTTTGGTCACTGCTTCACAGCTTATGATGGGCTTTCATTAGCTAGACAGACCTCGTGTCAACTTTTTTTTTTTTGAGCTAGCTGCTGCAGCAAGTGAGTTTCCAAGTACTCTTCCTGCAGGTACCCTGGGAACACTTGATCTCAGATCAAAGGGACATTAATGATTCTCTGACTTCAGAACTGAACTTTTAATGCTTCAAATGCTCCTTTAAGTTGCAGCATTGAGAAACAAGACCCATAATACTGCAATATTTCTATTTTAATACAGGTTAGCAAGTAGAGCAGACATCAGAATTGTCTTTTATCAATTTAGTAATGATATATTTTAACTGTTGGAACTCTTGTCATAGCTCAGGCAATTTTAATTCCCAAAATTTTGTATGATACAGTGGCTTTAAAATGCAGTACACCAGTTGAAATGCTATGTTATTTTTGGCCCTAATCTCGTGTCATCTTCTCACTGCATTTTCTGTCAGTTGGATTCTCACAGCAGTTCCTTACATATTCTTCACTAAGTAGTAGGAGTAGTCAGGAGCCTTCCTCAGCTGTAGGAAGTATCTTACACGTCAATTCTACAGAATATAGATTCTTTTCACCTCTTTGAACATTATTTGGCATGAAGTTACATAAACATGACCCAAATGTAAAAAAGCCCCAGATACTAAAAATACAAAGTGTCTGTCAAAAATCTACACATATTTTATGCTTATCTTTCTGACATTGAGCTAGACAGCTTCTCAGACTCTTTAATGTCAGCTTTTGCTAAGCAGTGAATGGTACTTCAGTGTTCATTTCCAGATCAGACACAGAAGACAGACACAGGGCTGCCAAGGCACCTGCTAGAAGATTCTTCTGCCTTCTGAACTACCAACTCTAAGTTCAGGTTCTGTTTTTTTCCTAAATTAATATTTCAAGCTAGACTCTTTTGATTAAAAGGCATTGCTCTTCAGTTTTGGATATTTTACTTCTTTTTCATATAAAGACCTGGATCATCTTCTCTGTAGAGATGTTCTTAGGATTGAGTTTTGCAGAAGACTGAATAGAAGAACATCAATTCCTCAATCAGTTGTGTTGGAAGCTTTAGAGATTACTACTCATATAAGCAAGAAGGAGTGCAGGTTTCAGAGGTTATGCCAAGGGAATCATGTGTTGCTCACTTAACTGTTGAACACTGGCAGGGCTCTGGAGCAGGGGAGATAAAGAGTCCTTGCTGTAACAGCAACACCTTGCAGAGCACAGCAGTGACATCCTACACACCATCTGTGTAGGTCACTGCAAAAGATGACACTGGAGCTGAGCCGCACTTCCACATACCTTAAGAATCAAAGAGCAAGAGCAAGCCCTTAGAATAGAGCTAATTACAGGAATAGTAGGTACAAGACAAAAAAAACCCCAGAGTAATTATGCAAAAGTGACAGATGCAAAATCTTCAGGACTGCTGTATCTCTGAAGACCCAGGGGAAAAATGCTTAAGATTCGCCTCCAGAGAACACCTAAATGGAGTTACCTATGTGTGGATAAGGTGACAAAGCTTGTGCTGTGCTCAATGGAGTTAAATGTAGGTGTGGAGCAGGCTGAACAGCCACTGAGCCCCCACAGCATGCACTCAACTCAGCTTTACCACCTGTAACAGGCACTTCAACACTCACGATGCAGCACACACACAGAGGACCCAAGCCAGGTGTCTTAAGAAAAAGCTGGTGAGGGATCTGCCCATAAGCAACAGTGCTTGTACCTACACTGGAATACACTGATTTTTGCAGAGACATTTGAACTACTTCCAGAGTAGCAGGGTGGTAGTTGTACGAACACTGCATGCGGTACAAATGAATACACTTTATAGCAGGAGTAATAAAACCCTATCAAACACTGCCATGCTACAGCTAGGTCTTCTGTACAGAAGCCAGGTTTTGTTAAGAAAGAGTTACTTTCTCTCCCCTCTAGAAGAGGCTGCTACAAGGGAAGCAGCATTCACTCCTCTCTCAATTGCCCAGAGCTGGGAACACTACATAATCACTATTAGCCATTTTAATCAACTTGCACAAAATCCAGAATATCCTGGAAAATAGTACTCTTATTAGACCAGCTGTTGCACCAACACAGTGGGCAAAGTACTAGGAACAACAACAGGAAAGACTGCAGAATTAATGACTATAGGCTTACAGCAATTTTGACAGACTCATTTTACTAATATACAGAGCTTTTGAATGAAACTATGCTTAAGGCATGGCTGTGTGTCAGCTCACAGGTGCTTTCCTGCTAACATCAATGATCTCCCTGTTTATTATACATTTCCCAGTCTTTCAGCACCATGTGACATGACACATGATGTCCAAATAGACAGCCCTAACTGGATTATTTTTGCAATTAAGATGTGAGGCCATACATTAAAGGCTAATCTAAATACACATTTTGGATATTAAAACAGAGCAATTTGTATATGATGCTATAAAAATAGTTTGGTATTCACAAGTTTTATTAAGAAGGATTTTCCGTAAGGAATATATACATTGCAGTTGTTTTCATCTTTTTTTCCTTCAACATAGAAGGAGATGATATAGGGAGAACAATCCTAAAACCATTTTGTACTAGGTGGTCCTTATTCTTTGAGTTAGACAATATTTAGTCTACTCCTTTTATTTGTTAAGTTCTTAAAAAAAAATCTAATTTCTTCTAATTGCCACAAACAAAATAAAGTACGTGTTTATCATGGTATATACTGAATGGTGCCTGTATTTTCTTACTCTGTTTTGTGTAATCTTGGAAAGTTTCATGACTGATTAGGTGGGTCATCTGCAAGAAATGCAGTTTAAGAAGATTTGCACACTGACCAATATACGAGGTAAATTGTTTGGCTCTTTTTACCCTCAGACCTCACAGAACAGATAGAACAGACTATTTATGCATCTCAGATTGCTTTTCATTTTGCCATACACTGCTCCTGCCAACTTATACTTCATTTGTGATCCAGTTATGAAAGTCAGATTATCCTTTCCCTCTACCCAGAAATTATTAACACTCACAAGCAGCAAATAAAACAGGAGTACCCAGCATTGTAACAATTGCATTCCAAATAAAACCACCATGTCACTGGTGTGAGCAATTAATACTGAAACTTGCCAAGGAAGCTTTGAAATACAGTTCTACATGAGTTTCAATTAGAAACAACACTCTTTGTACAACTGACATGGGCTGTGCTTGGCATTCGGATGGGATGCAAAAGCAACACAAATACTACTGGACCTGAGGGAACAGAGGTAACAGAGCCTTAAACTGGAAGTACAGATAACATCTCCCACTTTCATACAGTATTACTGTTGAACTGACACCAATTCATCTAGAACAGTTTTAAAGATTAAAGTAAATCTTGTGTTGACTGTCATGATTCAGCCATCCTCCATGGTTGAGCCACATAACTGCAGCTGTGAAATCCTCAGTTGAAAAAGTAATCCCAGCATCACCCTTACATACACAATATCTGTACTTTGCACAATGCAGCAATTCTGGTAGACAAGCCAAAGGTGTCCTCAGCCTGCAGCACAAGAGCTGTTTCTGTTTAACTCACCATCAGCTCATTCTTGCCCTGATTCAATCTGCACATCTCTATTTTAGACTGTTTATGAAATGCTGTATTGCTTGATACAGAGTGCAGTACACAGCTTTAAGATCTGCAGTGATGCTGCTTCCTCAGCAGCATTGCCCCTGAAGGTACCCAAGAGGGGCTGGGAACTGAGCCACACAGTGCTATTAACAGAAGGATTTGAGCTTTGCTGTCTGGGGGAGGCAGCACCACCATGCCTGATGCAGGGTGGCATTGAAGTGCTCTGAAGTTAAATTGTTTCCATTTATACTTCACTTTCATTGGCCGTCTGATGTGCTCATAACCAGGATCACACAAAACAACAAAATCCTAGCAGAACAGATACCACATTCTGCATCAACTCAACACACATGGACTTCTGCATAATTGATCATTTTATTGGAATCTGTTAAAAGATGTTTGTTCAGATCACCTGTTCAGCAGGCAGTTACACTGCTTCTGTTCACTGCACACACACTGAGCAAGTCTCCAAGCAATACATAAATATCATCTGACCCCATACTTAAGTATCTTTACTACAAAAAAACAGCTTCTCAATAAAAGTTGTATCCATGGGACCAATGTGCATTTCTTCTAGCTCTGACTTGTACCAAATCCATATCAACAATCATAGGTTAAATACATCAATGCATGTTAATAGAGTTTTAACAGTAAAAAAAGTAAGAAAGTTAAATACTGCAACAGCTGAGATACATACTGCATTCAAATGCTAGAACATAGTCTATTGACCTAGTTAATGACACAGTCACCAAAACACAACATACAGAAGCAATGTCAACAGCCAGTAATTGTCTAAGCATTTTAGAGTTCCCCTTTTCCCTTCAAATAAAGAAGGGTTGTGTACATCTTGAATGTGAACTTAGGCGTTATTAACCTTACAGCAAGACTGATGCTGATAGTTAAGGTTAGGTAGAGCCATACTAAAGCTGCAGGCCACTGAGTACACATAGCATATGTCAGTTTAAGGAGCCAATGTTTACTACAGGACAGGTTCATTGTTCAAACTAAGTGCACCCTATGTAACAGTAGCATTAATTGGCAAGACATATTTGGCAGAAAATGCCACTTTTGAAACCTAGTAGAGTTCATTGCGTTAACATTTCATAGTTAATTGAGTGAAGTGTTGATTTAACCAGCGATGATGAGGACTAGGGAGGTATTTTAACTGAAACATCTTGGTAAAGTGAAATAAGCTGACATATCATTGTTCTCTAGAACCCAGGAATAAAGTTAAATGTGTTCTCCCAGTCATCCTTGACCAGCATTTCAGTTTTTAATCTAATGGCAGGTTAAAATAAATCCATATACAATGCAACATACCTCAAATAGAAGCAATGATGACCAATTTGCTGTCAGTCTCTACTTTTACCCTTACAAGCCCAACAATTTTGGCACACAAGTACAGCCAATCTTTTAAGCTCAAATTCAACCATTCCAAGCCAGAGAGACCCATTTCAGAAATTGCTCTGTAATAGCATTCTGGACTGTAAAAACATGCATACACCAGTTGCTCAGAAACACACAACTAAAAGAAGTTGCTAGAAATAGCCACTGAATATACACATACATGCCAGTGAGTTTCCCAATTAAAATGCTATTTACAAGCCATACTTCAACTTTTGCAATTTGTAGTTTTTAATCCAACTTATACATATGAGTTCAAGTGAAGGACATACAATGTGACTTTTCAAAATACTGAAGTGAAAATGAATGCAAATTACAAAGCTACAAAGATGTTAGCAATGACTCCCTGATCTTTTCAGGTGAAAATTATTTACTAGATAAGCAATGTCAGGGAGAGATGGAGTCCATGAAGGACAGGAAGGAACCTCCAGGAAAGCAAACACAGCCTTAACCAACAATACTGACTTTGCAAAAAATATGGAAGTTTCTTTATACTGAAAACTGAAGTCCTCTATGAAGTTATCAGATATCTTGCTGCAAGCTGTAAATGTGTTATTGCCCTACAAGTTGTTCAGAAACCCACAGCCAAGTATTAATGCACAAGAAATTTAGACATTACCATGCATAAGGTATGATTAAGCTGTAACACAATCTCAGGTATTGATTATGGCTTAGACCTGCATTGAAAGTCAACACTTAGACAAATATCCTTATGTGAATGACATTGTCCATATGAAAGTGAGACAACTTTGTTACACTGAAGACTTCCTTGGTTAAAGTGACCTTCTGCTTAGAAGAAACAACAGACAATATATTCACAGATAACCATTGCAAGAATTAGCCCTGTAAAAAATTCAGCAATACTTTTTACTTATCTTTTCCTTAAGTGTATATATTTGCAGATATTGTAGAAGCAAGCTGTTTCTTGAACAGCTACATCTTTAGTTAATTCTTTATCCTACTTCCTCCCTCATCCAAACTTGCCAAATTCAAGACATTGTTCTTAGCAGCATTCATAAAATCAATAGTGCAAAGTTGTTATAAAAAAACTCCTCCCAAGCTAGGACATCCTCTTCAAGTTTTGTATTGGGTCAACAGCACTTCCCATGTTTTTAGAGCTCTGGGGAAAGGGAGGAACAATAGATATGTTGAATCTAACAAAGGAACAATTGTTTGCCAAAGGCTTTTTTAAATTTTATTTTTGAGTGGATTTCTTTTATTTGCTGCTCATACTGGCCCTTGTTAAAACTTTGGTAACTAGTTCACTGCATTACATTCACAATTCCTCATCTTGATATGCACCTATAACATGTGAATTGAACTGCACCACAATAATTGTAATGTCATCTCTATACATTCGAGCCAGCTCTTCTGGAAGACTAAGCATCTTGGACAGTCGCTCATGATCCACAGTTCCAAACTCATTGTTACCCACTGCGTGACGTATCAGGTGAGTTGCTGCATTCTGATCTTCAAATACTGACGAGATTCTCGCTCTCCTTTCTGTTAAGAGCCCATGCATCTGTCCCAAAGTTACCTTATAGCCACCAACAGCTATTGGTTGTTGGTGGTGAACACCTGTGAGGTACTCCCCCACAATTCTAGCCACATCTTGCCTGTGCATTGTCTCCCACAGCCCATCTGTGGCCAAAACCAGGAACTTATCCTGTGGCCGTAACTTGTGATGTATGACTTCTGGTTCAGCTGTGAGGTATGGGGGAGTGTAATAGTTTGGAGGAATAAACTTAGTATATTCATTGTCATTCAGCTGATCTGGGCCTGATTCTATTACTCTCTTCTGCAGTTCAATACTCCATTTAAACTTCACGTCACCAAAAGCTCTGAAAGGCATCAAGAGACCCAAGAGACGATCTTGTTTCACAAGACTTCTCTCTTCAGATTTTGGATGCTCCATTTTCACACGTTCCACTTCACGTTCATTTTGTGCATTGTGGTCATAGGACAAATTAACTGCAGACCAAGATCCATCTTCTTCCTGAACACCAAGCATTGCTCTACTGTCACCTGTGTTTGCAATGTGCAAGTCAATACCATCCACATGGGCTACGCAGGCAGTTGCACCAGAAAACGCTACTCGCAGTACTAGGTAGTTGAGAAAAGAATTTGGATCTCCTACTTGAGCTTCCAAAGAAATATCATTATCAAGCCTCTTAAAGGCATTAATTAAAGCTTCTCTCACATCAGTAGTCTCTCCACTGTTGAGATCAATCAGCTCCTGCCAGTAAGTTCTTAGACTGTTGAAGTAAAGCTTGGAAGCCTCTTTGCTAAAGTAATCGTTGGGATGCTTGTGCCACTGTAAAATGGGCAACAGAGCTCTGCCGCTCTCCACAGCATTTTCTATTTCAAGTAAAGTCTCATGAGGTAACAAAGAGACAGCAATGTAGTAAAACAGTCTTTCACTGACAGCCTGTGCACAAGCACAGCCTGCATGACCATCAAACACACCCAGAAGCATCCCTCTTGTCTGTAAACAAGTGGCAGCACTCCTCCGGTCCTCTATTGGAGCATTAGCAGGCAACTGGTTGCTATCGAAGCCAAGAACAGAACTTACATTTTTACCATCAAATTCTGGAACTTTGAAACTGTATTCATTTGCCTTCAGAATGCTGTTGACCTGTGGAGGGGTGAGGTAAAACCTCTGCGGCGTAGAAGCATAATCCCTTGTGTGAATAAAGTGATTAAAGTGCTCCTTTGGCCTGTAAAGTGCCGCAAATTTCTTCTGCGGTGCATATCTGAAGTGACTGTGAGCAAAATGAGATGACAAACAACACAGATGTCTATGGTGGCAGTAACACGCAGTACTGCCTATTCTGCTAATCTCACAGCTACGAATCAATGGGAACAGATGAGCTGGTGCTGGCATGGCATCAGACAACAATGGCAGCCTGGAGCTTCGGACTGGAATTGCTGAAAGACAAGAGAGCAACTAGGCTTAGTGGAACAGCTAAGAGATTTTTTTTTCCCCAGAATTGTGTTTACAGCTCCTAACCAAGTTGCTTAGCATATGGAGTTCATAGCTTCAAAGGACTTGACAAAGAAAGGCATTGCAAGATGCTTGATAGACACTACATTGGGCTATAACAAAAAAGCTATACCATGCTTCAGCACAGGTATTTTAGCTCTTACACCCACTCAGATAGCAGGCAGGAAGTGAAAGCATCATCCAGACAGCCAATGAAGCTTCAAACAACTTAGCACAATGGTTAGCATGGAGCACTCTACAGAACTGCCACAGGACTTTTACAGGTATTAGTTGTTCTGGTGATTTCACAGCTGATAGAGACAGATGTAGTACACAAGGAAGAAAACTCTATAAGGCTGAAAAAGAAAAAGCACCTAACAGGAAGACTCAAGAAGCAACTCTGAGATAACACACAATGAAGATGGTTTAGACAACAGAAGCAAGAAGTAGGTGATAGAGAACTAATATTTTTTATGCAATTAAAAGTCAGTAGCAGGTTTTGTTTCTCTCCCCACTTTCACATGTAAAGCCTCAGACTTGCGTGACATATACAAAATAGCCACAGTAGTCTATGCAGTAATTTCCTAGCTTAAGATATAAGAGGTACAAGAGGCAGAATGGAAATACAACTTTCCAACACCTATTCTATCCCAGTACATCTTAAGATTATAAAACACTTCAAAAAGCTACTCAGTTGAAGGTCTATACGCAAATTGTTTGCTTCCCTGACTAGAATAGAGGCTTGCACAATACTCTAAAGCTAGTTCAGTGTTAAGATAAACCACTAGCATCTGAAAAAAAATTGTACTGTTACTTACCACATCTAAAAGCATTCCTTATTTTTCATTTCCCTGAAGACAGAGTATGGCATAGCATACTCCTTCTTGTCCCCATTTGCATACCAAATCACAACATTAGTGAAAGTGCCTCTCAGAAGCCTTATTCACCATGCCTCATTATCAGGAAGTCTTTTACAATGTAATACTTGAGAGACAATTCCAGAGTGTAAATGGAGTTGAACTGTGCCTTGTGTGAAGCACACACATCTAAGGCAAATGCAATTTTCTTTTACGATCAAGTTTCATGGTAAAAGCTTTTTCTCAGAAAAGACCATTAGAAGGTCTACTGCAGTTGTAAGTACTAATCTATCAGCACTGCTAGGTGTCAAATTGTTTTACTGAAGAAATGGATACTGCTGTGTTAGGCAAGGTGCTTCAGTCATTAAATGGATTTTTTTTCTTTTTGCCAAGCAGGCATACCAGTATTTCAGATGAGATCCAACCCCATTAAAATATGCAACAAGCCCCAACACTCAGTCTGAAGACTCATGCAATATAGGAGAAATTGCATTTTGCATCACTCCATTCCATTAGTTTTCCATCATTTCAGCCACGATTCTGATCACCTGGGGCAGCAGAGAAGTGTCTGGAAACATATGAAGCTTCACCCCATTCTTCTTTTTTCAAGAAAGGGAAGCAGGACATATTATTCCCTCCAAGCTTGTTTGTTCTTTTTAAGTAAACCAGAGTAGAGCCCATTTCTCTGTTACATAAGTGCTGAAAGCAGAGTAGAATTCATGTTGCTGTCACTCCACTGACTCCCCAGTACTAACGAGTGACTGCTGCACATCAGTAAGAACTCTGAGTCTCCCACTGACAGCTGAAGATGGAAGTTTTCTGTTGTGCTGGTACCAGGAAGAGCTTGGGCTGTAGTCCAGACACCCATGAGCAGCGAATTGGCTGAAGCTTCCAGATGCATACTCAATTTATGTTAGCCATTTGCGTCTCCAGGCCAGGCTGCACATGCACACAGCATGACAGCAGCGGACTGCAATTCCAAATATAGATTTCAAATTCTATTCACTACCTTCTAATTATATAGGAGCTATTCTGGTAACAATTATGTATATTTCTTCACATAACTTTTAAAAGCAACAATTTTGCTTAAGGTTCTACGGATGTGCCTGGCCTACAGCAGCACCTCAGCACTGGTCTCCCACTAGACTCCACCTGGATCAAGCTGTCCTGACTGCTCAGCATTTGCGTTCAGTGCTGACCCACAGTGGTACCTCAACTGTTCTGACAGTTTTGTTGGTCCATGATCAAGCAAGACGACTGGTGCTGTAACAGTTGTGCAGTGCCACCAGAGGTTATTTTTATGATTTTTAATCATTAGTTTATCAAGTGTTACATGAAATCCAACAGGAAGTAGTAAGAAGTAGGCCAAGATTTTCCATGGCTCATATAATTTACAGTAGATCTATGCCAGTTCAAGAGATCAGTCTGTTTCACATACCAGCTTCAATAATTCCAAGTTGATTAAGTAAACGCCTAATTCCAAGTGTCCAAACCCAAACAGAAATTAAAGTCTTTCCCACTTACCCCCACAACACAACTGCCCCAAATATAACCAGACACTCCAGTTGCCCTTTAAATAATTAAGATCCCAAGATTATGGTTGCTCAAAAGATGGCAGAGAAGAAAAACAAGTAGAAAGCAAGACTACTCAAAGTCTACTTCAAGGCTGATTGAATATAGTTCAATCAAAATTTGTGAATATATTAAAATCAATCCAGTGTAAATACCTCTCCAAGCCCAGAGCAGGGTACAAGTGCTACTTTTCAAACTGTAAATATATAACCCATAATGAGTCAGATGGCCAACTTATGGGTTTTGTAGTACTACACTATAAAAATACAAGTATGTTCCACCTTACGTTAATAAAGGCTCGTTATAGCCGTACTATTAGGGATAACTGACACTGCACAGACAGATTCCTCCAAAACACTGTGCTTACCAAGACACCCATGGCTTCAGGTAAAAACACTCAGTCGGGTGCCTTTCCTACATCTGACAGACCTGAATGAGCCAGCTGGAGAGAACAGGGCGGAGAAATAAGCATTGAACACGGCAGCACCGTTAATCCCTCTCTCCGGCCTCAGACACAGCCCAGCCTAGCAGCCCCTTCCCCGGCTTCCATCCGACCCCCGAGCCCGTCGCTCCACGGAGAGAGATACATACCGATCCGCCTGGGCCCAGGACATACACACATTCTCCTGTCACAACATGAAGCCGCCAACATCCACAAAGCAGAAGCCCGGGGGGCGGGGGAAGAAGCAAGGCAGAGAGTTTGTTAGAGAAGACGTAGAGCTCCGGCACGGAGGTGGGACGGCAGACAGGAGGAGACACGCACACACAGCCCTTCTGCGGGCACACGGCGCCGCTGCTGCCGCTCACCCAGCGATGGGACGGAGCCAGCTCCGCAGGGACCGCCCGCACCCGCCGCCCGCCGCGCCCCGCCGGCCCCGCTGTCCCTTCCGGCAGGGCCGCTCTCTGCGCGCCGCCGCGGCGGACACCGCTCCCCGCTCAGGCGCTGCGCGGCCCCGACATGGCCGCCCCTCCCCAGCCGCCCGCCCGCCTCCGGCACGACCAACACCTCCTCCCTCCGCCCGTCCCGGGCACAGACCTGGGCCTTTGCCGGGCGGCTCAGGGACACGGGGGAAGGACCGTGCGCCGGAAAAAAGGAAGCGGTTCGATGGATAGGACCGCGCCCCCGCAAACGCACCCGCCACTCCAAACCCCCCGACAGCCGCTGCCTCACGCCCGCGGCCGCCGCGCCTTTATAAAGGGCCCTGCGGCGCGCGGCGCGCCGCCCATTGGCTGCTGAGGAGGGCAAGGCGGGCACGTGACGCGGAGGCTGAGGGAGCGCGCGGGGGGTGGGGGCGAGGGGGCGCTGCGTGCGCGCGCACCGCGCAGGGGCGGGAAGGCGCGGCGGGGACGCGCACTGTGTCCGCGCCCTTCCCCCGGGTGTCCGTGAGGGCAGGGACGGGACCCGGGAGTTCTGCCCCGGGAAATGGGGCCGCGGCCCTTTGCCCGGAATGCTCCCGCCGTGCCTTGAACAGGTACAGAGCACGTCAACTCCGCAGGAGACCGCTAATGTCTGTCCCCTAAGGCAGGGACCGCTCTACCCTGCGTGAGCCCCCACACTCCTCTGGTCTGGAGTCAGTCACACAACTTCTGACTGTTACGGAGACTGAATATGGGAAATATTTCATGGTCTAAATTCTGTAGGGTGTGTTGGCATTTACTCTGAAATCCTCTTAAAAGAGTGGTGCTTTTCGGTTTTTTTTGTTTTCCTCTTGAAATGTTCGAGTTGACTTGCAGTCACGAAGCATGTTCACTCCGCAAGAGACCACTGAAGCTTGTACTGAAGTTTTTTTGGTATTTTGTGGAGTTTTTTTGGTGAGGGTTTTTTTGGGTTTTTTTGTTTGTTTGTTTGTTTTTTGGGGTTTTTCAAATTTATTTAATTTAATTATTATTAATGTGTTCACAGGGTGGTTTGTCTTCTCCAGAATCGCTCCAGGCAAAGCAGGCTGCTGTGGAGCGCCAAGGACCAGGGACCTCTGCCCTGACACGGCCACACCGCTGCCCTCACTGCCGGCAAGGAATGGCTTGGGGCAGTGGCTGTGAAGAAGGAGCAGCCCTTCCCTAGAAGGACAACGCGATCCTGCCGCTTCCAGCCTCCCCTCCCTCTCCCCTCTCTTAGTTCCCGTCTTGTCCCTGTTCCACATCTCTAGGGCAACGCTCAATTTTGCATGTCCTTCTGAGGTATTACTCTGCTCCAGACTTACTCTTCGTGTACATTTCCGAATATGGAAAGTACATAAATTTGACAGTATTTTGATTTCCTTGATCATCTCTCTGTTTATAGATGCCTGTGCTCTCACACCTTACCATTTTTCAGGATGCCCACTTTGCTGTGTGTTGTTGGCAGCAGATGTTAGCAAGCCTTGAGGTGTTACAATTAGCATTCCCTCAGCAGCTGTAACAAAACATGGGTTTTTGACTATACTTACATATTTTCTCAGTTGGTAGGATGTGTACAGCTATGTACCAAAACCAGGAGAAGAAAAAAGGGAAAATCTGCACTTAGTACCCAGAAGACTCAAGAGCTCTAAGCTCTTCTTGAAATGTAAGAGTGTGGAAAGTACTGCCCTGTGACCCTCTGTGTGAAAACCAGCTAGAAAGATAAAATGATGCCATCCTTAGAAATGCAAGTCTGTCATGGTAGTGGTTGAAATCACAGGGTATTAAAATTTTCATGTATTGGTGTTCTGTTTTGAGAAATTTGTTTATCCAAGAATGGTATGCCATCATTTTCACTTTGAGGCTTATTTTAGAAGTAAAAAAAAAAAAAAAAAAGGCTTCTGAAAGATGCCATTATACATTAAAAACTTCATTAAACAACATGGAAAACAAATTATTTGCATTCCTTTTTAACAGTACCATATGATTAAAAATAGATTACCAGCATGTGCTGAAATAACAGCCATTTACATAATTTTCTACTTGCAGCAAGAATGACTGTAAGGCCCCAAGTTTGGAAATTTTCTTACAGACTATGTAAAGGTGCACTATCAAGCCACCTTCTCACCTCGTCAGAAGGAAGAAGGCTGTGGGAAGACAGACCTCTGCTTGGGTGAATTTGAGTCATCACTCTACGATACACAGAAATGGGTTAGGATGAAGTCATCACTGATCACCTCATATTCCTCTAAGCGAGGAGTTTGGAGTGGCTTCATGTATGACTTTCACAGAGAATGTTGCTAGAAATGTACCTAGAAAAAAAATTCCACAAAATAGTTAGCATTTAGCACTTTTGGTCTTCAGAACATCTTGTGCCCATTAGTTCAATTCTCCGTAATTTGCTGTGAAATTGAAAGGTTAATGGTACAGCTTCCCTGTTTATTGATTTAATTATCCCTTTCTTCCTGATTTAAGGCCAGGAGAGGAGCTACTTTTAGAGCTGGTCTTGGAAGTTGTAGCTCTGTCTCACAGTCTCCTGCTGATATATCTGAACATCAGACAAAATTTGAATTTTAAACTATTAAATGAGAAAAGATTCTGGCCTAAGCAGCCATATATAAATCCCACAAATTAAAGACAAAATGCTAAAATTTGGCTGACATTTTGCTCCTCAAGCTTATGTGAGTTTGCTGGTGTGCTGCCAGAAGTTGAATGTTGCAATTAATTGGAAAGTTAGATTTTTTCCTTCTCTTCATCTTGCTGCTGCCATGACCTTTTTGTGCACTTTGAGCAACAGTCCATTTTTGCTGATTCTAAAGAACAAAAAAATATTCTAATTAATAAAAACATGTTGTTCCACATTTAACATTTTGCACCAGAGACTGATAGAAAAGCAATTACTTGTAACTACTTCAAGGTATGCAAAGTCTCCCTGTTTCCCTGGATGAAAGGATTATAAACGGAGTGTAACAAGAGACATCAGTTCTTGTCTTAATGTGCCTGTTGCCAGCAGTGGCTAATTCTGCACTGCAGAACCAACAGGCAGCTGTGCATTATCACTGCAGCTAAAGTGCTGCAGTACTTACCCTAACACACGTTTCCAAAAAAATACATTTCCAGAGAAACACTGTTACAGGTCATCAAAATCAATTTTCATTTGAAATCAAATGTTTGCAATAACCTTCTGGTTTAAATAGGTTCTTGTTCCTGATGTATAAATACTTTATTGATTCATTTTTATTGACTCATTTTTACTGAAAGCTAGTTCAGGACCACAGGATAATATTTCACTTGTTTTTGACTTGACTCCTTTAATATTCTTATGACATGCTTGCACATAATGTTACAGAAATGCCGTGTTGCTCCTGTGCTTGTTGAAAAGAGCAGTTAGTCATAAAACCTGTCTTAAAACTGAGTGCATGGATCAAACACTTCCCCTTGGCAGGCTGCCATAGCAACCTGGAGAAGGAAAAAGGGGCAGAAGAATCATATAAGTTTTGAGAGCAGAAAGAAAAGCCTAGCAAGGGAGAAAATAAAGGAGACAAGCAAGGCAGGTATGGAATAAACAGGAAGGATTGCACAGGACTAAACTGTGTTCTTTCCTTTTCCCAAGAGCATTACAGAAGCAATGACAGCAATGTAAGTATGGTGTTCCACAGAGCAGCAATTTATTTTTAGTGGAAATCAGGAGCATTATGTGGCAAAAACAAATGTGTCAGTAGAGCTCAGAGCAGATGGAGTGCCTGCAAACAGCAGTGGCCTATGCTCTGTGGTCTGCTTCAAAGGGAGAGTTTGGTTGTACATTCAAGTTTTCTGCTGCCCTCTCAGGGAGTGTTTGCTGTGGGTGGTGCATCTGTCCTGCCTCAACACAGCTGGGTTCCTGAGTACAGTGAACATTTCTGAAGTTTTACAATGAGCTCTGCAAAAGGTGATTTTAAAAGAACGCCTAAGAGTATCAACTTTACAGTAAGCCAGCAGCACTGAGAAACAGGATTCGTCTCTCCCCTGCCCTTTCTAAAGGCAAGTCCAATGGCAAATCACAGACAATTGCTTGCAGTGGGTATTTTGCTGTCACTGTGGGATTCACGGGTAGTTTAATTTATTTTATCTCCCCTGGATGCCCTTTGTATCTGCACTTATAATTCCTTTCTGAAATGAAGCAATGGGTCTGACTCATTCAACAGTTCAGATCCAACTTCCTAGACTCAGAGAGTAATTGAGGTGAGACAGGACCTGCTGAAAGCAGGGACACCTTCAAAGCTAGGCCAGGTTGTTCAGGCACTTGATCAGTCCTGTTTTGGACATCTTTGAGGACTGAGGTTCTCCAGTCTGCCTGGGCCCCAGCTCCAGTATTTCACCACTTTCATTTTAAAGATTTTTAATTTTTAAGTTAATCAGAATCTTCCATGTTAAGCTTGCGTCTGTTCTTTCTTGCCCCTCAGGACTTCTTTGTGCCATCCTATATGTTGTTGTGCACTAGTTTCCACTCTTCACCTGGGCTGGTTTTTCAGGGTCTGGTATCCAGTTTGGGGAATACAGCATTTTGACAGCTTGATGAAGTAAAGGAAATTCTGTAAAAAAATAATTTTTTGGCCAGCTTCAAGAATGATACTTAGGACATTATCAGTGTCTGGCTATGAGGAAGTAGTTTCAGGATATCAGGAAGCTGGATCCAGCAATTACTGTGGTTTTGAAGGGTCTGATCCCTTTTCCAGCTGTAGTCCATAATTTTTCATATTTCCTTGTTACTGTCATTTTAAAAAGTAACTACATTTGCAGTTATAATGGCTGCCATACAAAAGATTCAACAGACTTCAGGGGAAATAGTAGAGATTGACATTGGGAGGGGAATCTGCCTGCATTTTTCCGTAGAGAGAATAGCTTACACTTTTCAACAGATAAAATATTGTTTACCTAATGCTGCTGGAGCAATGATTTCCTGGATTCATTTTATCAGATATAATACCCTGAAATAAAAGATTGCTCAGATGCTGGTAACTGAATACAGCCTTTTGTCTTTACTTGAGGTCACTGGAGTCAAGAGAGGGAAGCCAATGGATGGTCTGTGGAAACAGCTGGCTTGAGTTATTTCTATGCAAATGTGAAAGATGAATAATTTCTCCAGCAATGAGGAAGAGCAACCACTGCCAACTACTAGATACTGTCTTTGCATGAGGGGATACTTTGAAGTGAAAAGTAGTTATGGAAGATAAAATTAGAAATTTCAATTTAAAACCAAGAGCAGGCTCTGAACCAATCACTTAGGTGTCTTGGGCCCCAGGGTTAGATCAGGTCACATTTCCACTTGTCATGAGGGAGTTTAGGAAGAATACCAAAGTGACTTCCTTCTCATTCCTCTTTGCCTTTCTCAGTTTAGTCTTACCTAAATGCTGGGAAAATAAGACCTTGTAGCCTTTAGAGTTTGTATTTGATTAAAAAAAAAAAAAAGCTTTTTTTTCCTGTAGAAAAAAGATGAATTATGTTACTGGTTTCTGGTTCCCTTGGTTAATAAATAGACTTATTATCTCAAGTGACCCCATCTACATAAATATTTACTATTTGCTTTATACTATATGTTTCATTTCTGTTTTAAACAAACCAAACACATATTTGTTCTAACTTTTTCCCTTTCCTGACTAGATCCAATATGCTGTTCTTCCAGGGAAGTGTCCTAAGCAGAAGGTTACTGAGTCTCATTTGCTGCCTCTGAGCCAAGGAGTGGTGGATTCCTGCGTGAGTGACCAGTCTTCACTTCGTGGTATCTCATTACCCTTGCCTCAGCTGACCTGCAGCCAGACAGTAACAGGACTCATCTAGAAAAAGAGGCAGTGGGAATGAAGGTGACAATTATTACAAGTTAAAAGCTTTAGCCATTAGGCTGTTATGTGGTAAGATAGGAACAAGCAGAATGAGCAACACTGTGCCTTAAAAGTGGATCTGGAGCTTTGTTTATGGTATTCAGGAACTGGAGGCAGCCAGCTCCCTCTGAGAGATGCTGGCCATCTCGGCAGAGCAAAGCTATGCTCCTGTGCCAGGCTTTTAATCAAAAGAGAAGGCCTGACTGTGATCATTTCCAGCAGGCCTGCTTTAGGGGTGCCTTTCTTCTCCTGGGGAATTTTTTTATAAGGTCATTTAGAGATCCCCATTCTAATTTTGCCCTGCATTGACACGGGGGTGCTTTCCCTGAATCTGGATTCCAGCCCAGGGCTGGAACCGACTTGCAAGTCTGAATAACCTGCATATTCAGTTGCACAGCTCAATGATGTCCCTGTGGCAGAGGCCAGGGAGGTGGTGCAAGATCACATGTTCCCCCGCAGATGGGCTGTGCCTCTGCCTCTGAGGAGCCTCCATAAAGATCTAGGAGCATTGGGAGGACATTCAGTGAGCACAAGATGACCGCTGTCCTGCTGTTTCTCAGGAGCTCAGGGCACATGTTTCCTGCAAATCTTTTGGGCTTGCAAGTTAGCAGTCCAGGCACCTTATTCCTTCCCCATGATCATTTTACTCAGTGTGTTTTAAATGCCATGGAGCAAGTCCAGATTGCAAGCTAAGTGTTTTAGAGTAGCATTTTAAGAAGAAGGATTATTTATTCTATTAGTATTGACTTTAAACACTGGGGCTAAGCACCAGCCACATCAGGCTGTTTCTTTGAAACTTCTTTGAACTTCAAATGCATCTCTGGGCCTGCAGCCTTGTGTAACTGCACAGATTTGTTCAATTTGTCTGGATGTTATATAAGCTATCTTTTATTTTCCTTTTGCTTGTGATCGTGTTATGTAGGCTGCCTTCTTAAATTTCAGGAACCCTGAGGCAGCCTGAGTCATGTGTATGAAGCTCTTTTTTGCACTGTTGTGTAAGGTAGTGAATTGCAAAGGTCATGGGAATGAGTTATTTAAAACTGAAACATGCTGGGCTCTATCCAGCTCAGAATAGATGAGCTCAGAAAGGCATTTGCGTTTTAAATTACAGTTTGGGTTATCAGGGACTGATTCACCTAACTCACTATTTCAGTTTCCTTAGCAAACAGCTGTAGCACACAATATTTTTGTTTCTTTAAAATGTTTTGCTGATGTAATCATGCATTCCCATTAGATAATGAATAAAATATTTACCTTCAGTACTAGAAAACAAATGCATTCACAAGTATTATCATCATAGGCACAGTCTTCATGCTCATTCATTTTCAGTGCTCACAGCAATTAATCTCCCTTACCATTTGATCCCAATGGGAGATGTAAGATTCATGGTCAAAGTGCACAGAGGGCTTTGATCTACCCAGTGATGTGGGTTGTGATGTGTCACTGTGCCCTTGTGTAAACTGGCTCAGTCATACCAATGCCATGCAGGTTAAAGGTGCAAGAACAGATAACCCTGGAGTCTCTAGGGGAGATCACTGTTTTTCTGGTCACTCTGTCTACTGTCTGGTTTAAGCCATCCAACTGTACTATCATGACCTGTCTTGCTTCTTATGTCATGTCCCCTCTGAGGCCCTCCAAGCCACCACCCATAAAAAAGTGTATCCAGCCATACTTTGAAGTGAAAGTGCTCTGAACTCTTGCAGAAGTACTTCTAAACTTGGATGATTTCACAGACCAGTTCAGGGCACGACTCCACCAACTGCTCAGCACACAGAGCAGGGCAGGCAGCAGTCTCTGGCAGCAGGGAAGGGCATTGCAGTGGGCCAGGGGAGCAGCAGGGAATACAAAACCACACCCTGGGAGTGATTTTTGTTCTCTCCATCAGTCTGTGGAGCTATCCTAGCATCATTTTGGCCGTTTGCAAAATTCATGTGTGCAATTCTAATTTACTTCTCTTTTCATGCAGCAAAATTAATCAAACTGTGATCATACCAACTCCTGTTGAAAATAGTAAGAAAAAGCTATGTGATGAGAAAAAAATACATTAAATTAGTTTGGCATTGAGGAAGCACTTAAATGACTGATTACTGAAACCCAAACCAGTATAATCCACCTCCCCAAATATTGCATCAATGTCACAAAATTTAGTAACAGCATATCCCCAGACAGGCTTGCAATGCAGTTTACTGGTAAATGATACAGACAGAAAGTGGTTAAGCCAAAAATTGTGGAGTCATACATGTGCATGTAAGAGAGGGGGGGAAAAAAGACCAACTATTAGAAAAAAAAGGCTAGAAATGCAAAGGGCACAGTAAAGTGAGTTCAGGGACATGGCACTGAAAGAAAGGAAAACACTGGGGCAAAGGACTTCCTGGAAAGGGCTTGAATGTAAACACAGGTGGGCTCTTGCTGTTCACATGCTTTTTGCTGTGTTCAGAAAAACAGTAACTTTTTATACAGGAATTGTACATGTGAGTCTCTTGCATTTATATCCAGTGTCATGACCCAAGTTGATTGCTAGGATTAAACAGGAACAGCTAAAATAAGAGCTGGAATAAGGGAGAACAGGGTCTATGAAGCATAAGGAATTAAAGATGTTAACAAAAAAATACCCCAGTTATTTTCCTGTATTCAAGTCATTCTGGTTTGTATTTGCATGTATCAGTGGGTAAGATATTTGAGTCATGGGGTGGCATGTTTATAATGGACACCTTGCCCTGAGTCAAAAAGCAGTGCCTTAGGTTAATCCAAGAAACACATCTTGAATCTGCCATCGTATGAAGACTGGCAACAAGCTCATTTTCCCCAGAAAAGAGCTATAAAACCAAGCAAGAGAAAGTCTGCAAGCAGAAAATCCATTCACTTCTCTGATACTGCTCTTATCCTCTTGGACTATCTTAGGTCGAGCAGCTGGAAGACAGCATGTTCTGTAGGCAGACAGCTCCTGGCAGGCAGTCAGTACAGCTGCGAACACCACACTCTGTGCCAAACATGAGTCTGTAATTTCTCTCCAATGCTCAGCTTTTTGAGGATAGCATTTAGTAATTTCCTGGGAAGACAAAGGGTGCCCATCAGAGCTAATGATACTTTACTTGCTCATGCGTTGCCATGTGGGAGGTGGCTATAAAGCACACTTGGAAAATGAGCACACTGATTCAAAATTCCAGCAACGGCGTTGATGCAGGAATTTGCTGCCAGGCAGTTCTCAGAATTGCTGTACCCTTTGTCAGACAAGGAGGCATTTTTTTCTGACTTGCTTTTCTCAGCCGTCTGAATAGGAGAGCAAATGTGCCTCAGGAGAAATAAGAAGTGTGTTAGTTTTCATTAACTTTTAATTTGAAGTCGGCAAACTGAATGAAACCACAGTAGTAATCTGGAAAGGGTATCTGAAAGCCCTGTTGAATCAGAGATGATTCCTCCCTTCTCTCTGGAAAGTACATATTTAAAAGGTGCTTTGTTCAGAGGCACAGTATCCCTGCCAGTACTTGCAAAGAACTCAAACAGTGGGAGCAACTCTAGAAAGTCATTTCAGGCTGCTGCAGCATTCCCCAGGCTGTAGTAAAGGTCAGTGTGTGTGTGTCCTTCAGCCATGTAGAGTTTTGATTAGCCAATCTGCGTCGTTGACAGCTCTGAACTCTTTCCAGACAGCGAAAATCAGGGCTCCCATGCGCACAAGAAGTGCACTCCCCGTGCCCAGCTTGTGCTCAAAGGCATGGGACTTGCTGCACAGTGTTCAGCCTGTAACACATACTGCAGAAGGCTCACACCCAAACATTCCAGTCATGTCAGTAAAGTTCAAAAATGTTGTTTTGCTGCCAGGTCTTTCTTGAAAAAAAAATTTTAAAAAAGTTTCAAAGAAAACTTAAGGAGAAAGGGACTGTAGCATAGTTGAGTCTCTTCCCACACTGTACCAGTTTTCATGGTCATTCCTTAAGGCCATCTTTACAGCACTCACAGTGCGGACCATCATGTTTTCATGATTTCTTGCCTGCAGCAATCAAAATTCTGCCAAGTGCCTTGCCTTGCCACCTTTACCTTTTGTTTTGTTACTGTGGCCAAGCCTGTTTTGGTCTTGTTACCAAGGCCAAACCCCCAGATGTAGTGTGATACTGGGAAGCCAGATATTTCTGACCCAGTTGGGATTCAGTGATGAGTCCTGCCAGAAATGTGCCCATCCCTGTGAACTAGAAATGCCTTCTTTGTTGCATTCAAGCACCACTAACCAGACTTTCGTGGCTATGGATTAGCTTAAGTGTTTGTCAAACACGTGTATGGTGCAGTTGCTCTACATGATGCATTGATATTGTGAATGTTGAAATAAATATAGCATCCAGAGCATTCTCTGGCTTCTCCTGGACATCAATAAGTAGCAAGTAAAAACTTGTTCACTGGCTGTCTCAAACCAAACACCTCTATTAAGAAAAGTTTAGTTTTGATGTTTGAAAATGGTTACTTTTTATTGTTTTGCTTTATCTTCTGTCAGTTACTTTCTGTACCTGAAGAGTAGAGAAAAATGCTGTAGGAAGCAGAGATGAACAACAGGCTTGTACCACATACCAGGGAGCAGCTGGTGAGTGAAGCACTCCCTGACAGCCCAGAACATCAGGGGAGCTGGATGCAGAGAGGAAATGTGCTATATTGATCCATTTCTTCTGTTTTGTTTTGTTTTCTGTTAATACCAGACTACTCCTTTATTTGAGCTTACATATGGGGAGCACTCAGAACTATGACAATGCAGCAAGCCGAGGCTGCTGACGCCAATGAAGGTGGGAGGGAAGAACACACATATAAATGAGAGAAGAATTTGGCCCAGTGCCCCCTTTTCGCTTTTTACAACCCAGGAAAAGCAGAATACTGTTGCTGACAGTATCAGCTCTTAACAGTAATTGCACAATAAGAGGACAGTGTATTAGAATTTATGTTAATACTTAATTTTCTATTTTTTTTTTGCCTGTCTCTTGAAATGTATCTCCCTTAATGCTTGGCTACTCTGAAAAGCCAAGTTCCTGCAGTCAGCATGAACAGGCAATGCAGAGGTAATGTTAAATGATTTCTTACAAAGTTTTATTTTTGTAGAAGTTCATGTCTTTGTGACATTTGTAATGGTGAGGCAGTGATATATTCAAGCTTGCTAAGTGCACTATTTTTCTACAGTCTCAGTCAAATACTGTGAATGAAGATTGCCATAGTTACGGTTGAGTTCAGAAATTTGGCACTGTGGTATTGTAATTCTGGTTTCTTATCTTGCTTCTCTTGCTCTGGTACAGTGGGAGACACATTTCCATCTCTGTTATTAGCTGTAGTGTGATAGATCTTGCACATTCATTTAAAAATGCTTGAGACAATGTGAGATGAGGGACATTTTCTATTGTCTTGTTTTCCCCAAAATCAGTGAGCGACATGGACTTCCTGCACCCAGTCTGCTTGCCTTTGTGCATATCTTCAGTTGAGTCCTTAAAATTCAGTTTGGCATTTTAATTCATTGCAAAAATATACACCACCAAGTAAACAGGTACACTGACTGCTTCCTTTTATATAGGATATATTGCGTGTAAAAACCTGCATTATGTTGGCATTTATTTTGACAAAAAATCAGAGGTCCCAACGTGACTGCAGCTGGCAGGTCTTAACACTGACCTCTGTGTGGTCTCAGGATGGTGGCTGGTAAGCAGGGACTTCATGGAATATCCTCTGAAAAGCAAATGCCTTCTCCCCTAGCTGAGCGACAACAAGGTGTGTCTCGCTGTCAGAACAACGTGTCTCCATGAGCTGCTTTCCAACACATCAAAAATGACACATGAATAGCTGGCAATCATTCAGGCGTTTTGCCAGGCTCCTGAGTCATTCCGAAGCAGGCTGGGAGGTGGCTCGTACCGCCCTTCAGGTGAGGACTCGGCACCTCTGGGTCTGCCCTCCGCCTCCCCTGCTCCCCTGTTCCCCTGCTCCCCTGTTCCCCTGCTCCCCTGTTCCCCTGCTCCCCTGCTCCCCTGTTCCCTGCTCCCCTGTTCCCTGCTCCTCTGCTCCCCTGCTCCCTGCTCCGAGCGGGGCAGCGGCTCAGCGATGCAGCAGCGACAGAGCATCCTCACCTGCAACCCAACCCCTTCCCTGTGCCGGCTGGCATGCCTCACACACCCTTTGCCAGGACAACACAACTTCCAAAGATGGAAATAGATTACTATTTTTAATTTTTTTCCCCCTGCATTGTGTACTGCTGGTTCAGTGAATGGAATCTGGCCGTAGAGGAGGCAGGGGGTGGCTGGGATGGGGAGAGAGGACCTGGGGAGAAGCAAAGAGGAGCAAGGAAAGCAGGTCTGCTTGTCCTCTTGTCTTTTTTCCATCATCCAGCTGTGCCTTTTGAGCTTAAAGGTATCAATCAGCATCTCTTCTTTAATACAGTAAGGACAATAAATATGCTTTATTCTCCTGAGATGATGGATGGGAGGGAACACTCACAGCACAAGATGGGGTAGGGCCAACCTTTGTCCTGCAAATATTTTCCTGTAATTTCATTCCCAAACAGGATTATGCATGTATGTGCCTTACAGTAGGGATCCGCTTGTCATTTGGGACAAACCAAACATAACATGAACAAACTGACACGAACAGAGCTTTGTTTTGAATATTTGAAATACTGGTAGAACTTTTAGGAAAACCATCATTCGCCATGCTTTAATATTGTAATGGAGCTCTCTGAGGTTGTATGCTTATCTGCATAGGGGATGTAATTATATATGCATTTCATACCCATGGTGAAATAAATGTTCAGCTTGCTTGCTGCCTGTGATTGTGATGCCATATGCTTGGCTGAGCACTGCTCCTGATGGATCACTGTGCAAGGATGCCTTGCACTGGGGCTGAGTTCCTTGGTGAGTCACTGCAGGAGAACGCACGGTGGAAAAAGCTCATTTCCCCAGTTGCTCAGAGGTAAAATATTTTTGGATCCATGCCTGGTTTGTGCTAGGAATATTAAGGATGTTTTTGTTTTTCTGATAAAGTTCCATTAAGAGAGTGAGTGATCATTGCTCCAGGTAGCACTGAATTCTCTCAAACTGTAGCTGAGTTTTCCTTTCCAAATCAGTTATGTGGTTGTGTCTGAAACTGTATGGTTGGCTTCTGTGCTGAACATACAGGACTGCATTTACTCTTTCATCTTTGCTTTATCTTTAGTTCCCAATGGCAAACTGGCATTGAGCCCTCATCTGAAATATGGACCGTAGCAAATCCATAATTTTTCAAGCTTTGATGCAGTAATTAGATGATGAAAAACCATGTGATTTTTTTTCTTGAAGCTCTGTTAAAATTATCCAAGTTCTTCAAAATTATAAGTAGAATTAAAGATATGTTTTTAATCAAAATCAAAGCACTGGAAGGAGTGCCCAAATTTTCCTGTGCTGGAAATCTGATGAGGCCCAGAGTGAAGTACTGCTGGAGGTGGGGGTCAGTCAGTAAAGGCATGTTCTGTGCACAGGTGTCTGTGCAAGGGGTTGAGCAGTTCTCATGACAACTGGATGTGAGCAGTAAACACAACAAAAGCAGACAACCAAAGAGAAAGTGATGAAGGACCGAGCATTCTTTTGTCTCTGAGTTCAGTAAATCTATGCCATCAGGATGAGGAAAGGACAGGCCAGTCCTCAAATCAAAGTGTTTGTCTCTCCATTTATCGAATCCTAACCTCTTATTAACATTTTATTTTTTGCATCTGTTCTGTTCCTGAGGGGGTGGCCAGCTGTTTACAGAGGGCAGCATTGTCATCTGAGCTGCCTGTGCTTCTGATGTTTTTTTGACCAAAAAAAGCACCATGCTGAGCAGGGTGATGATTTCTGCTTGTTTCTGCAGAAGGTACAATATTACAACCTTGAGGCAGGTGCTCTTAATGCACAAGGTGATGTGGTAATCAAGTAATTGAAAGAAAAGTAGGGTGATGTATGAGGCCATGATTTATTTGACATCAAAAGTCATCTCATAATCCCTGCTGCAGGCACAAAACCTCGGTGGTGACAATGGGGAAATCTTTTCTCTCCCCATTGTCTTTCCTCATGTTCTTTTCTCTTGTTCCCTATGTCACTTGCTGCTTTTACTTCCCTCATGCAAAAGAAATGGGATGTATTTAGTGCCTTTCCTCCAAATCCTGTGGAACTGTAGGACACCTTCTCTGCTCTCAGGTTGGTCTGACACTCTTTGCAGCTGGTGCTTCTTTATGCCCACCTGCACCATGTGAGGCTGAACCAGAGCTCTGGAGGAATGTGTGGATATCTAATAAGGTTGTTAATGAGGAGTTCAAGCTGGACCTTATAACTAAGCAGATGGTTAGCCACAGGTAATAATCCAGAAACAGCAATGGGAGCACTTTAAGTTGTGAGGGAGGTTATAAGTGTGTGCCTTGCTCCTTTGGGGTCTGGGATGTGTGTCTGTCAAAGCTAGGCATCTGCATGTTTACGAAACGCCCTGAATGTCACCTTTAGAATGAGCCCTGGGGACCAGTTTTCTCTGAGCTGAGGGCTGGAAAGGCATCCAAACAGCTCTGCACAGATAAGACAATGAGGGCTGTGGACTTATATCCTTGCACGAAAAGCCCTTGGACTGCACAGAGCAGCCTTTGCTCCCTCCAGCAGCATTAAATGACCCACCCAATTGGACATCCAGTCTTGCCCTGGGTGGTGGAAGGAAACATTTATCCAGAAGAAGAGTCTATCATAGCCAGAGCAGTTCCCTATCTCTGGATCTCATACAGGCAATTTCACTCTGGCATACATAAAGGAAGCAACACCTATTATTAAAACACTTTGGAAATCATGGTACAAATAGCTCTTATAAACATCAAACACAGGAGAGATAAGCACTTGAATAAAGTAAGAAATTGTGTGCCCTCAATATAATGAAGGCAGCACTGAGGGAAATGTATTTTCCCATAAGAAATATACAGGAAAACCTGCAGGTACTGCAAGAAGAGAGAGCAAAGGATGGAGAGTTAGAAAGCACAAGCATTCTCCTTTCTCAGGGGTGGGAGGACAGGTGGTGGGTCTGTTCCTCACAGACAACAAAGGAGATGTTAGATTTCAAAATGAAGTTTTGATAGTATGAAACCTGAATGGAGATCCTGAGGGTTTAATTGGTTTAGGGTTTGGTGTTCCTATAAACTTCTTTTAGTCCATGAATTTCATTCTGTGTTATTAAAGTCTTCATCAATGTGCCCAGGCTCTTTGTTCCCTGGGCTTTGGAACCTTTATGTCCCTGGTGTGATAGGGTATCTTCCAGGATGCCAGGCTGTATTCTGTTCTGCAGGGACCTATAAGCCCTAGTTATGCTAGGCCATTCCAGGTTTCTCATCCCTGGAAAATAATAAGTCTGAAATATTAGTAGCCCTGTGGAGCTTGTAAGTACTTGGCAACTGTGCAGCTTAAGAAACCAGGAAGGAATAAGGCAGATCCTGAAAAAATCTGTTTATTTTTTTTTTTAGAAGATCTTTAGAAACTGTTCAAAGCAGTTCCCTTAAACCAGGGAAACTGGTTCAAAGGCTGCTGAATTTGATGAACTGGCATTTTCTGATAATACCCCATTTTTTGATGGAAGTTCCTGCCATCTGTAGGACATCAGTTATTGCCTGGTGCAGTGACCTGGTGGAGCCAGGCCAGCGAACTCTGAGCCACCATATCCAGTGAGTGTAGCCCTGCTTGGTCTGCACCTGGCCAGGGTCCCCAGGCTGCCTTCACACCAGGCCAGCAGCAGAGAGGAGCAGCCTTACAGGCAGCCAGGTCTCTCACATCCCTGCAGTGGGTGGCTGGAAGGGCCTGGCCCTCCCATCCTCTCGCTGTTGACGCAATGGAGCTACTAGAGATCTGCCTCTCCAGAGTAGTTTCTAATTTGTTTATTGATGTTGACAGAAGCCCATTTTTACTTCTGTCAGCAGAGGTGATGTGGCTGTAAATGAACAGGCAGCTCTGCCTCCCTCATTATCAGCGAAATTGCCAGCTAAGCACTAACTTCTGGACCCTCTGTGGCTGATACACGGAGCAGAGCAGCAAAACAAGTGGCCTATTTACATTTCACTATGCTGGGGGTGAGAAAAAATGTGGTTTTAACCCCTGAATTGACTCAGTCCATGACCAGGGAATGTACATGTATGCAGATGGCTATATGGCCCCATGGTTTCATGGAAGTGTATTTCTTGTCATAATTTATCTAACAAATCTGTGGCTTTGGTAAGGTCTAGATATTTTGCCTCAATTCATACTTTCTGCATAAAACTCATAAGGTATGAATGGGGATGACAACAAACTGATAACCCTGAAGTGATTTGCATGTTGTTCCATAGAACAATATATATAACATAAACATAAAAGAATGTTGACTCCGATGATTGTATGCATGACATTACAAAATTACCATTAACTTGAGATAATTCAGGAAATTTGCTTTAATTAAGACTACTTTCATGTTTATGCCTTTGTCTCACTGAGATCCTATTCCTATGGTTTTTTAAAGTCCCTTTAATATACATTTTATGCTTTTGTTGGGCACTTAAATAACTCGACTGGAGTTCAGTGGGGAGATTGTCACAAGCAGAAGTGGAAAGCTGTTCCTTGGTCCCTCAGCAGCCAGCAGAAAGAGTCTGACACACAGCCGGTGAATGGAGTGGCCAGGGGAGGTCACAGGTTTGTTCACTTTGAAGAAGCCTCACACTGAAACCCTCCTGGCAGTACTGAGATCACTGTTGGAAAGACAGTGTTTAGGCTAAAAACTTGTCCTTGTACAAGAGCAGGCTGCACAGAGTGGGCTCGGGCCAGGGATCTCCAAGTGCATGGCAGATATTTGATGGCAAATGATACAACATTTTGCAAGGTATTTGGAAGTATTCTGGAGTGTTTCAACCACAATTCTCTGTGGGCATCCCCAACTCTCTGTGCTGCAGTTTCATCACAGAAATTTCCATACCAAAACTTTCAGCATTCAACCCAGGCATTTTTTTGAAAACAACAGCTAATTTCATCAAAAGGCATTTCTCCTATGTTCCCAGATGTTTTAACCCTCTTTGACTCAGTCATCTCTATCCCAGGAAACAAAATAATGTCCTGCATTGGTCTGGGATGGAGAATTTCCCTGGGCCAAGTGTGGTCCCGTAGTTCCTTTCTGTCCAAGAAAAAGCTTGGCTTTGTCTGGTCTGGCTTCTGTCAGCAATGGAGTGTAACTGGACAGAATGGTGGTGGCCAGAGCTGCTCAGTTCCAAGTGCACCCATTCCCAGTGGCCAGCCCTGGCCCTGTGAGGAGACTGCAAAGCAGTGGGACTGCCTGTCGGGGGACACAGGGACAGGGACACACTCGGAGTCTCGCAGTATGGTGGTAGGCAGAGACTAGCATTCGGAATAGGGAGGTGCATAAGGTGAGGAGGTGTCCTTAGGATGAAGGAGGGGACTTGTGAGCTTAGAAGGGAAGAGGAGTTTGGGGCAACAGCCAAGCAACGCCCAGCATGTCCAAGAGCAGTGTGACAGCTGCTCCTTGTCCCTTGGGCGCTGGGCCAGCTGCCCAGAGGCTCTGCAGCCCCTCGTTCTGCAGCTGCAGGGGTTTCCTGCAGAGCAGAGCTCGGCCTGGCAGCAGAGCTGGTGCTGTGCGATGCCTTTGATCCTCATGCAGCCCTTCCCTGCCAAAAGGGCCCTTTCGGAGCAGCTGGGTGGAGCAGGGTGTGCGAGCCGTGCTGCGGCTGCGCTCCAGCAGCAGCTGGAGAGAGGAAGGGATGCTGGAAAACACCCTTCCTCCTCCAGCCTCCACGGCCTGCACTTGTGGGCCTTTTGTTCCACAGCTGTACACGCTCCCAGAGATGCCCCTGCATGCATTGCCCCTTTCAGCTGTCTTCAGCCTTTTGGAGTGCAGCCCCCTGACCCAGGAGCCAGCACAATCCCAGCAGGGCTCCAGCACTGGCACAGCCTTCCCAAATCACTGTTTTGAAGCTGTATCTCATTTAAACCTGCATGCTTAGGTACAGGCTAAAGGGGAATTACCAACTACTTTAATTTGTGCTTTTCCAGAGCTCTCTTTTTTTTTTTCTGATGGGCCAGTGCAGCCTTCCAGCAGAATTAATAAGCACAGATAGCTGCCTGAGGAGTGCCAACCCCTGCCAGTGCCAGGAAGAACCTTCACTGAGAGGCCCTCTTTTCTCTCCAGGTTGTGAAAGGAATTTAAACTTTTTCAACAGGTTACCATCAAGACAATATTCTTAAATCAATACTGCTCTGGGACTGAGCAAACAAGAGGGAGGTTGTTTCAAACATTTCTATTCCAGGTTTGGCTTTAGTACAACCTTTTTATGTGTGTGTAAACCTAGAGGAAAACTGTGTTTAACAGTGTAGTTTGTTGGGAGCATGAATATCTTCCCTTGCTCTGAAATTAACCCTAAAAATAATTACCTTGAGACCAGACTGTGCAAGAGCCTGTGCAATGACACAGCAAGGGGGATTAGGCCACCAATGGGGTTTCAGCATGTGCTTGGAGGGTTTCTTTGAGAAAAAACATTTCCAGCCAAAGGAAATTGGGTGATTTCCCCTTTCCTTTAACTAAATCACTCCTTGGCAACAAAGGAAACACAGACCTGCAGCATCCCCAGATTTTGGACAGGGATATGAGCTTTGGAGCATGTTATCATTGCTTACATCCCTCCTTTAAACTCTTAAGCAATAACTTGGGGCCAGGAAGGTCACTGGTCCCTATTGACTCTTGGGCTAATGGTTACAAACACTGGGGGGCCAGGTACCTTTTACCTGCCAGCATGGCCACCCTGTTGGGAACCATTGATTCTGTTTGCAGGGGTGATTTGCAGGAAGAAAGTGCATTCAACCCACTGCTGGGAGCCCTACAAGATGTTGTTCTCTGCTCCCCACCTTGCTGATGGCTCCAATCCTCCCACAGTGTTTAATTTGGTGCATATAGCCTTCTGTATTGTGGATCTCCTGCACCTTTGTCATATGGAAAAGCTGAAGATGGCAACTTCCTGAACTGTAGACACTTTTCTCATGGAATATCTTTCTCATGTATTTGCTGGGACAGGGCAATCTGGTAATTCTTAGCTAAGGTCTGAATACAAAACCATGCGAGAAGGTGTCATCACTGGGTGGTTGTTTCCACTGCATTTGCTCAGGACCCTCACTGTACTCCCAGCTTGCCCTGTTGGGTGTGTGGATTGCTGGCAGCCAGGGATGGGGTGGTACCTTGTGTTCAGCATTCACATTTACTGCATGGTCTTCTTGCAGTAAAGGGGCTGCAGAGAAGGTGCACACAAGAATGGGCTGCCTTATATTTCCTGTGCAATGCCAAAAACAGCTGAAAGAGCTTGTGATCTGAGCTGATGCTGCACTTTGCTCTGGTGTCTCAGGGCAAAACTGAGGCTTGCTGCCCCTCCTCCAGGCCTGGCTCCTCCACTTCTTCCTCCCCTCACCTGGTGCCACCAGCATCATCCTGGCCCTGCAGGATAGCAAACCCTGCCAGGGTTCCTTGCTCACCAACCACCCTCTGAGCCACATGCCCAGCTAGATCCATTTCAGTGCCACTGCACAGATAATATCAGGGGCTGGGGCTTGTTCCCAGCTGTGAGCTGGATTCTAGAGGTGTTTATTTCAAAGCAGAAGCATACACAGAGCTGGCTCGTGCTCCTTGCAGATGCCTATTATGCTGTCCTTCAGCTGAGAGACTGGCAAGGGGTGTGAAGAGCAAGCAGGATTTTACACTCCTGCGGGAGAGTACACAGGCAGAGAATGTGAAAACATCCACTTCCTCTAATTACACACTGTGGTTTCCAGTACAGCTTTTATAACTATGGATGGCATGACAATCACTGGTGGGTGAAGTTTTCTGAATTCTCTAACTTTGCCCTTACCTACTCCATTCATTTAAAGCTTTCCTAGGTAAAGCAGGAGACAGAAGTCATTCCACGGAGTACGAAACTCCATGCTCTTTCCTATGTAGATACATTTAAATGTCTGATACTTAATTGCATCATAAATAATCCCAGCCCTTCTTTGGCAATGGTTGTTGAGAAGGCAGCGTTTCCCTCGATGACAAGGGGTGGGGACTCAGTGTGACTGTGCAGAGGAGCCAAGAACCCTGAGTGGCCACCAAGGGAGGTTCCATTATCTCATGGGCTCTTCTGGCTTAATGTCTGCTGAGCATGGGCAATGAATATTATTATTTCAAAGAAGTGTGTCATCAAAGCATTTCTCTGCATTTACTCAGAATGTCAGAAATAAACCTCTGGAGAGCAATGCTAGCTTTAAACAGCTAAAGAGATTGAGGAAATTGTGGTTTGCTCACAGTATTTGGGGTGAGGAAGCAAAACTTCCTCACTGATAGCAGCCAACCTTTCCTTTCCTGTGACAACCTGTATAGCAGGGGTTTCACAGCTGCACATCTGCAGCTGCAGACCAGACAGCATCACTGTAGGATCCTGCTCTTCCTGTTGATAGACCAGATGGTCCTGATCCACAGGTCTCAGACCCAGCACTTTCCCATTGCCATGCTCACAAATCCCTGAGACTCATCACAGCATCTGCAGTCTTCAAAGGGTGTCACCTAAGAGAAATAATATGTGGTAAGATCAGTGTTAGCCACCAGTGAGCTGCACCTGCCTCTGCAAGCCAGGAAGCTTTTTTTTTTTTTTTTTTTTTTAATAACTGTAACCATGTCTACACAGATGAATTTGTCAGGCTTTGCCTCCATCCTCATGAAAAGGTGCATCTCCCTGTCCCTGAGGATTTTGGATGATGTGGGGAGAAGCCAAAGCCTCATCATCAAATTCTGCACTGAGCTTTGGGCTGCCCCATGTCACAATATTCACTGCATTGTAATCTCCACAGAAACCAATTTGTCATGTGTCTGACCATGCAGTAATATTTTCCAGTGTTTGTAGGGAGAATAACTTGCACTACAAGGTACAGGAGAGTAATTGATCTTTTCAACAGTGAAGCTCAGCTCTTAATATTCACACACATAAAAAAAAGAAAATGTTGCAAATAGGAAATGCAACCTTTTCCTTCCCTGTCTCAAACTGTCAAAAAACCAGAAACTGTATGCTTTCAGGAGAAATGAACACCTGAGGGGTCCCTCTCCCAGCATCATTGCTGCTCTGACCTCTCAGGATAGGGCAATAAATACCAAGCTTTCAGCACAGCTGTTATTAAAGATTTCAGTTTAATTCCTGCTATGCCCTTGACAATGTTTCTGGGGCTTGGCTCTTTGCAGGCCCAGATAAGCCTGAAAAGGAAGAGGAGAGAAGGGCTGGTGCAGCTGGGACAGCAATCTGGGGATATGCCCCAAAGCCAGCGCCCAGATCCATCCTCCAAGAGGCTGCAGAGGGGGGATGCTGCCCCAACAGCTCCATGGAGTGTGTAGAGGATTCAGATGGAACTGTAGCACGTGAAAGTGCAAAATTTATTCATCCCAGGATGGCTGCCAGTGGCAGGGCACAGATAGGAAGGGGAATCAGGCTCTGAGATGCACTGAGCTGTTTGCTTGGGAGGTAATTTGGTGCAACTCTTCTTGTTCTAGAGATCAGGCAAAGCCAAAAGCAAATATCTCCATTTAGCATTTGCAGAAGAACTGGAGATTTATTTCTTGTATGATTTGAAGGGGATTATTTTCCTGCAGCTGTGAACCAAGGTGAGAAGATTATTGCAACCAGGGTATTACAGTTCATTTTATCCACTCCTGTTTACTCCATATTGCATGAGTCTTTCTGCTACCCTGACACACAGAGCTGTAAAATGGAAATTTGATAACCCCATAATAAAAGACACTTATGTATAAAACCCAACCACTGAAATAAACCATCTAGATCTGTCTATTAATTGCTGCAGGTTTTCTAGGAATAACTGCTTTAGTGCTATGGCAAATGCATTTCCTCCTGTCTGCTGAGACTCAGCCTCTGGTTCTATGAACACCACAGGTTGTGAGGAGACTGACAGGTGTGGGCTCAGCTTTCATAGATAAACAAAAGAACAAATCTGAACATTCAAAAGGAAATTCTCTGTGTGAGTTAATGCAGTTCTGCCTCCTGGCCTCTGCAGGTCTATTCCACAGATAAGCTTTGAACATCAAATATTTCTTCATCAACCCCAAGGGTTGCCTCACCTCTCCCCAGTTCCCAGGCTTGGAGCTACTCCTGCTGTGACTGAAGTCACAGGGAAAACTAAAGGGGTGACAAGTCTAGAGTAACATCAGTAGGTTGGTAAAGCAGTCTGGAACAGAAAGGGATACAGCTGGTCAGGCCTCTGGACCATCACAGCTTACTGAAGCTCTACCAGGGTAAAATGTAACTCAGCTTGCAGAGAGCCAAATGCATCTCCCATGGAGTTGTCTGGGGATTGTCCCACAGGCTTCAGGATCCCCAGCCCAACCTGTGGATCCAGGTCCTCCCCATGGGCACTGGAGCCCAGACCTGCCCGCACCCTTGTGCCCAAGGAGGCTGGCACAGCTCAGCCACCCTGCCTGCAGGATATCATCCACAGCCCCACTCACTTTGGCAGCCAGAGGTGGGACAGCAAGGACTGTGACTTTCTCACAAGGGTATTCTGCCTGCTGTGTCATGGTAGAAACTGGGAAGGAAGATGGTGTTCTGGGATGGAGATGGTATGTAGGCAATAGAAAAGGCAAAGCTGGAGGAAGCCAGTGCTCAAAGAACAGGGTTTTTTTGAGGGGTCTTGGTTTCATTCCTTCTTTTAGACATACACGGAAGCTGGGACTTCACACTTTTAAACTGACTTTTAAGGCTATTTTTGGATTTCATTCTTCTCACCAAAGAACCTGTGCTGCAACCCTGAGGCACACCTTGGCACACAGCACTACTCAGCTTGGCAGCATTCTCTGGCTGAGGTCACATATCTCCTCATTTGCCCAGGGAAGTGGAGAAAGGCAGCAGCTGTCCCAGCAGAGCTTGGGTGCCAGACCTGCAGGAAGGGAAGGGCAGATCTGTACCTCAGTTGACAGTGATGGGGTGGTGGAGGAGGTTGTGTCAGTCACTGCCCGGAGGTTGTGTCAGTCACTGCCCGAAGGCAGCGGCTTGGGGCACAGAGAGTTGAACAGTGCTTTGAATTGGTGAAAAGGTACAGGAGAAATGGGCATGATACTGGGTAGAGAAAAAAATATTAGGGGAAAGTGGGTAGTGTTGAGGGAGACCAGTTTTGAGAGGTTTGGTAGTTACCTCCTTCCACTATCCATTTACTTGTGATTTTCTCAGGAGTGTGTTGCAATGTCACTATCCCCTTCACTCACTGCTCAAACACTCCTGCTGAAATCAGGAAAAGCAAAGCAAAACCCCTTGAGCTGGGTTTGGCTGGCATCACTGCAGCAGCTGATGGGAGGGTGGAAGCTGAGCACACTGCCAGCTCCACTTCTCACCTCTGGTAGGGTTTACCTCAGTCACACACCTGCCCCTACCATTCAAATGAATGTTGTAGTAAAAGGGCAAGTCCTCACTAGTAAATAAAACCTGCAAATTTTAACATATTTTTTAAGTTACTGTACCTTGTCTGTACATACAAATTTTAACTATTTGTAGAAATAATTTGTTTGGTATCTAACTTGGCAAAAAACAACTATCTCATTCCATTAGTTTTGGCAATCCAAAACCATACCTTTCATTGTTGCATGGGCTGCAAAACCCCTTTGTCACAGTTGTTCCAACAGAGCTTCTCCAGGCTGCAGAGCCAGCAGCAGCCTCTGGCTCGCATGGAAGAAGAAACATGTTGTAGGTTTGGATCAATGAGTGGGAAAAAACTCATCTCAAATCTTTGACTTTTTTTATTACTTAGAGAAACAGACAGGAGAGACTGAAATGCCATGTGGGCAAACAGAACATTTAGAAACCTAAAAGACACTCATTACATGAACAACACGTTATAGACGCATATTAATTAAAAAAAAAATAAGCTGGAAATACAATCACAAGGGATATTTCTTGAACAAATATCAAGCTTGATATTTCCTTAACAAATATCAAGGAATAGGGGAACAAAGCTCAGTCAACCCATTCCAAGTTCATTGGACAGCAAGAGTGAAGAAAAGCTTCTATGAATTCCTGGAGCTTTTGACTCCTGTAATTATTTCCTAAATCATGTAGAGTACCTATGTTAGCTATATTAACATTTTAGACAAATGATCTGGAAAAATAAAGCAAAACAGAGTAGTGTGTACACTGAGGAGAAAGAGAGAGCCAAGTGACTGAACTGTTTTGACAGGATGTTTTTAGATTAATTTATCATTTATCTGTTAAGAAGAGTTGCTTTTAGCAGTAGTTCTTGCAAAATGCAAGGTCATTAAAGCTTCCACGTGCCCTACTCTGCAGCAGATGATTAAAGGCATATCTAAAGCAAACTCAAAGGAAGAGTTTTGTATGGAGAGGTGTACCTGGTTAGCACAAGCATTGAGGACAGGGTACATAGTGAGAGCCCACATGCTGAAATGTCTCTAGTTCTGCTGGTACTGAACTGATAAAAACTGAACTAATTAAAACCACACATCTACTGATGGCACAACCACATCTTCATTCTGCTTTCCAGACATTTTCTGATTCACCCAAGTCTAGTCAGTTTAGGTATTCTGACTGTAGTTGGTCATAAATCTGACCACTCTGGAGAATGTAAGGTTGAGGTGTGGTTCTGTTCCCTGGAAAAACTTCATGATCATGAACACATCACCAGAAGTCAGAGGGAACAAGTGTGCCTGTGACCACTGACAGTGATGCACAGTTCTATTCACAGTTCTACTGGTCTAAAGACTAGTATTAGGGCACTTCAGGTCATCCTTGCTCATTAATGGACCACAGCAACTCTCTACACCCCTTTAGTCACATCTGTTAGCTTGAGTAAATATGACAAAGATTTTACTTCCTCTTTGCAGTCTTCTGCAAAGTAAGGACTGTAAGGACTTAAGTTTAGTTAAGCTGTGCAAAGATATCCACCAAATAAATACATGGATACCAGGTAAGGCTAACTTTGCCTTGTGAATATCCAACTGCAGAATATTTTTCAGATGGCTCCTTAGCTTAATTTACAGTTTTGGCTCTCAGTAGATCACTGACAAGAAACCTCACAACTAATGAGGTCATACTGTCATGGTTCCCAGTGGAAATACGATTTTTGGCTGTTTAAACAGATTCAGAACCTAATGGAGACTTTAATTACTACATTCCCCATAAATGCAACAACCTTAATTTTATTTATCCTGAACACTTCACTCCATTAGAAATTTTGTATGCACACCCTTTCTGAGGCATAGCATGCACCAACAAAGAATTGTGTCCATAAGCAGATATGCAAAGAAAGCATGAAATGGCAATGCCCATGCTAAACTGCACATTAATAAATGGATGTCCCACTGCAAATCAACTTTTCAGTTATGTCTCTGGTAACAGCCTTACTGGCACATTCTATTCTATTCTCAATACAACTGCACTGGACTAGCAAGTGACACAGGCTTTGCAGCACCAAAAGCAAATACAGGGGAGCAATAGTGACTGAGATTTCTGCTCATGTTACTCTGAGTTTAGTAGGATATAACATGGTACCAACATGAGAACATGCTCCTTTTTATGAAGCCAAAAACCTTCTGGCATGCAAGGCTGCTTCAACTCAGATAAGCATGTCTGCACTGGAAATCTGCTAAATTCAACTGATCATGTCCTCATTTTCTTGGTATTTTTGCTCATGTGAGTCCCTTGTTGAATCATCTAAAGACAAGTAACACTATTCATGTTTAACTATTTACTGACAAAACATTAACTGTAGGGAGATTTTTCAGTGATAAAAGAGGTAGGTAGACACCTCAGTTTAAGGTGATTTGAAGGCCACTAACAATCTCCCTTGGCACTTGAGTAATTATTAACTCTTCTAAATTCCAAAAATATGATGATGGTAAAACGATTATGGTCTCTGCTATATCTAAAGATAATAAAATCAGAAAATTAGGAGACCATGATCACCTGTGAAAACAATTCTAAAAAAGTTTTAAAAATTGCTTCCATTTCACATGTGTGGAAAAAGTGAACAGAATAATTACTGTTGTTTCCCTGAACACGTTGCATCACACGACAGAAGATCAAGAACAAATCCCAAATGCTAACTGAGCAGCATCTCCTCTGCTCTATCATAGCCTCTTTCTCTACATCACTGTAACATCACTGTACCTCAAATACCTGTTTGGGATGTCCTGTGTAGGCCACACCCAAGAAAAACAAGGATAAACTCCAACAGAAGAGAAAGAATTATACAATACTGTATGACACAAGACAGAAACATTAAAATTTCAAGTGGGAGTCACAGCAAATAAGTGTTCTTTAAAAATTCCTCCTAAAACACTAACTTAATTTAGAATAAATCCTGTGCTGTGCAAATTTTGACACATATTTGCTGAACATTAAACCTCAAAATAACCTTAAAAAAAAAGAAAAAAGATTTAAAGTATTTTCAGATAATTTCAGAGTTGGCAACCTCTCCTGTCAATCAGATGCTCAAAGTCTGTGGTCAATATGTTATCAAAAGCCATAAAATAATTTTTATCTTATTCTAATAATAACACTAAGTTTACTTCTGTCTTATTTGCAAGTACTTTTCTTTTTAAAGGCCTATGGCTTAGTGTTCACAAATTAAAAAAAAGCCAAACTATAAATACAGAAAAATAAAGCTTAATAGCACACAATATAAAAAATGGCAAGCTTCAAACCCATTACACAGTTATTGTTGAAAAGTGCACTGCAATTAATCTGCAGGTCAGAGATGCTTTGATCATGTTCATATTTTCCATGATTAAATCCTTGACAGTTTTTCATCTTCTCAATTAAATGAGAAATCTTTGATCCACCAAGGTTTTGGATGCCAAATTCTTCTGCCCAAGTGTATTACGAATAAACCTAAATATCTAAGAACATTTTGGAAAACAAGCATGTATTAATGAAGAAATACTTACACTAGTATGTTTCAGTATCTAACATAAAATAGCAACTTTAGATAATCTTTAGATCATAAATAAGATTAATTAGGTGCTTAATTTCCTTTAGCATTTTTAAAACGATTTCCACTACCTTTCCACTCTAAATTATGATAAAATATGTGAGATTAATTTTAACAGATACTCATGTTTTCTACTGAAAATTATTTGTAACCTTTTCATCCAAAATTACCATGTGAACAAAATTAATTTCTCACAAGTCTATTTTACAAAATAAATAAAAAACCTCAATATAATTCTTCTCTCACTGCACACTGCTAACTCACTGGATATATTATCTAGTTAAGTATTTAAACTGCCATACTGACTCCCATTTAAAAATTATTACTTTGTTCTTAAATTGAAATTTACCTCTTGTTGCAAATATGTTAGAATAGCTGCTAAAACAAAACTTTGGGAAGCTAAATCCACAACTGAGAAAAACAGGATATCAAAGATGAGCAGTGTTGTTTCATTGCCATAATAGAGAACATCACTGAAAGAGTGTCCTTCATCTATGGAAAGAGAACATTTTTTTAAAAAATTGGGTGAGTTGCAAGTTTGTAGAGTTCATCAGTCCATGCTGAGGAAGCTGGTAAGGAAAAGGAAAATCAGAGACAGAGCAATTTATGACATTCTATGGCAACACAGAGATAGTCCTGTCATTCTATTGAAAAATAATATAAACTTTTTGTTTATAAAATGGCATCATACTGATGAACACAACAGGTAAAACCCATGTGTCACATACAACTCTATTTACTCTTGAAATCTCAGTCAGATTATTTTTAAAAGTTGTTTTAAACAAAGAAGTAGATGTAACTTCCACGTCACTGAAATTTTTAGTAACTATTAGCTCTGGCCCCAACTCAACAAAAGCATAAAAGCATATGTGAAACACTAATCTTAGAAAAATTCAGATTTTAATTAAACTTAAATAATTGATTGATCGTCAGTCATCTCATGTTTGCTCAGCTGTGCTTACAATGGGAAAAGACGAAACTGGTAAGCAGGCCTGAAGAAGCATTGACAATCGCAACCAGAAACCCATTCTTTGAAAAATTGGAATATCCCCAGAAATCATTTGTATTGTCATTAATAGAAAAGGGTCAAAAGTTCAGGGCGAAGAAGACTCACCTCACTTCCTCCTTTTAGGACCCCTCCCCACAAAAACGACCCCAGACTTAATTCAAGAAGCCAACCATGCATGCTTAACAGCTATTCAAGCTAATTACCATAGGAAGCAGGGGATGGGAGGGGCTGGTATTATGAATATGTATTTATTTAAACCTTTTGCCAATAAATAGACTCTGTGACCACCTGTAATTTTGCAGTGTGTATTAGGGGGCTACCCCACGCTGCTGCCCAGCGCTGAATAAACATACCCTTTCTAACTTTAAATTGTTAGAGAGTCTTTTGTCCATCACAGTTGAGTACTCATATTGTGGTAAATCATATGCTTAGTGCCTCATTTAGGAGGAGGTTCAGAGCTTAGCATTATTTTTGTTTAATGGTTCCCCAGAAAACGGGTTTTTTAAGGTGAAAGTACCTTTTTCATAGCCAAAGTACTCTGGACCATTTATCATCCTCTTTATTTTATCAAAAAGCACCACTTCTAGAAAAAAATATATTCTTTACCCTCTTTCTACTTTTTCAAAAAATGTCCAATACAAGTTTGATTGGAAACAGTGAGTTTTCATAATAAACTGTGTATTTCAGTGCCATGAAATCCTGATTATGAATTTCATGTACACACCTGTCACTTTCATCTGCCTTAAATAAAAACATCACAGTCAATGACAATTTATAAACAGGATTTCTGTAATCTAAAGAACTTCGCTTAAATACCTCCCTCACAAGCAGTCATTCAATGATCCCTCCTGCTGTAAAGTCCATTTTAGATTGTAAAACCTGGGAAAGAAATCTGCAGAGAAAACAGGATACTTAAAATAGTACAAATACCACACATCTTTTTACCATTATAAAAAATACTTTTCTCTATTGGTTCCATGAACTCCATGCCAAGAAGTCGTTCAAGCAGTAACTTATCTTTAACAATGTAATCCATTTCTTTATGAACCTGTAAGAAAAAGAAAAACAACACCTGTTTTATGATTTCAGACCTGCTACAAAGTGAAGTACAGCTACTTAGACCTTTGTGAATGAAACAAAACCCACTGGTCTATTCCAAGAGAAAAATAAGTACATAATAAAAAAGGATTTGTCATTTTCAAGTGCAGTCTGCACTGTTGGAGAGCACTTCAATTGTTTGGGTTTTTTTTGGTTTTTTTTTTGAATGAAGCACTATTCTGTATGCCATAGAATCTTTAACAACAAACCTTAAAGCACATCTGCTTAAAGAGCAATTACAGTCCTTCAGATTTGCAATTCTGACTCTGTACTCAGAATAATTATATTTCCCTTGATGTAGTAATGTCAATATACATACATGATCAATAAAAGAACTGAGAAATTTGTTCATGGCATTGTAGGCCCTTGTGCTTTGTTCAAAAGTATTTGCAGACGAGTCCAAAAGCCTGGTAGGACCACGTTTCTGAAATACAACAAGACCAAGACTTTAACAGAAAAAATTAATATTTCAAATAACATTTAAAGAATACCAATATCTCACTTACTCTTGTTAAGGTTTCATGAATCCAGTCATAGTGCAGTCGCATTTTTCTTGAAATGGAAATCTGAAATGTCTGGCCATCTGTGTTTGGTAACAAACCTCTCTGACTACACAGATTTTCCTATACAATCAAAGCAATTGTAAATTAACATTATTAATGTCATTCATAGACCCAAAAATAGTCAAAAGCTTTTCATTTCCTCTCTTTCATGTGTATATAATACTTAATATCTCTAAATATTTGAATCCACTGCACTCTTGTTCTACTGCAGCAAGATTTCCTTATGACATGAAATCCTGACCCCTGCTGTTGCAAAATCATATTTCTCTTCTCACCTGTGTTTGTTCATTACTTTCTAATAATACCTATTCTGATATTTATTCTAAAGACCTTTCATTTAGATCTATAATTTCTTCTATACTTGTCTTGCTTTTTTTTTTCTTTCTTTGTTTTGGATTCCTGACTTTTTCCTTGTTTTTTTCAGGTCACATTTATTAAACCTCAAAAACTCCAAGAAAATAAAAAAATTGGCATCTTCATGGGGAAACCCCCCTGTTTTCCCCAGAATTATATTAAAATAAACAATTAGGAAAAAAATTGTAAGAATTGGTAAGTCAAAAACATTATTAATAAGACTTCTCTATATTTCAGTGTTTGAGATTTAATTTTCACATGGTTATGGTTTTTTTTCTGTCCACTTAACATTGAAATAGCAATATCCTTATTTAAGGTACTTTCTTAAAAGGTACTACTAAAAAGTTACAAGATGTCATGAAATTTAATGCAGTCTCTGATCTTGTATTAGACATTTCATATTTGCCTGATCTTGCAGCAAAGATACAACATATGACAAACAAGAAAAAATACTTACGCAAATTAATTTCTATCAAGAATGGGTGGTATTACCATAACAGAAGAGATGGAACAAAATAATTGATTAACAGATTACAAGTTTCTGTATTAGTGTTTCAGATCTGTCTCTTTACGAAAGCTTTTTGGTATGCACCTTTTTGAACGTGTCTGTGACCTTATGAAAAGCTCTAATATTGAAAAGAAGGTTCTTAAATACATGAAAAAACTTTTTAGAGGAATTTTATATCCTTGAAAAGTGAAGAAGTGACAAGACAAAATAATGAAGAAAAAGAAAGATGAAGAGCTAGTTAAAAGAACTACTGAGTCATATATTTATGTTTATATTTATACATACCAACAGCTGCTATTTTAAGTAACATAGTTCAATGTAGTGCACAATTGCAGATCCATAATGCAAAGGTGTGTGGTCTTTATATAAAATAAATAATTGAGCAGGAATACTTTTACTTACTGCTTCTCTCTTCAGGTTCATATTCATTTCTTCCATATTGGTATCTGCATGCCCATGCACCGAGCGACCATGGATGTAATAACCAAAGCAGTTGTGTGACAAGAGAAATACTGAAATCTAAGAGATGGGGGAAGAGAGAACATTTTAGTCAACAATTATAATTTTATTTTTGATCTTCTGAATTCATAGTGAAGTTCAGTCAAACCAGCCAGCCCTGCTACAAATACAAAGTGGGCAGGTACTTAAAATAATATGGGAGAAAAATATTTAGCAACTCTTTCACTAACTAGCTTTATCTATATGCAACTAGAAACACATACCAGCTTCACGTTTAGTTTATCAACAGCAAGGATCTGCTGCTGTTTGATTTCCCTTGAGCCAAGAAGTTAAAGCTATTAGATTTTATTTTGATTCAAAGGTTATTTCTGTGCTACATAATACATATGCATGATTCCTAAAAGACTGTATTTAACAGAACTTCATTCAGTATGATACAATGCTTATATATCACATAAACTCCAAAACTAATTCTTTTCTACAACCCAGGTACTACATGGGTGTTTCAGAGAAGAGGAATAACCACGGCTGGAAAGATTGATTAAAGAGGTAAATCAGTATTTTTAAGAAGTTCTGGACAAATGAGGTAATCCAGTCTATTCTGACTACATTCTTCTTTGGTTAAAAGGAATTCCTGCAGTGCAAAGCTTCAAAATCCATATATAAAGAAGAGGAAGTTCAGATGTGAGTAAGAGAAAATGCATGCAAAAGGTTGTAACTGTTAAGAGGGACAAAATGAAGTTCAACAGTTGAGACAAGCACAAGACAGGAGCAGAAACTGGACACATACGTATTCAATAAATCCAAGACAACTTGCAAGTCAGAAGGACTAAAACACAAACCATTATACAAAATGGCAGTAAATGGTCCCACTCCTACTTTCTGTTATAACTTGTTATTTTTGAAGTCTGTATCAGCACATGTAACCAATTTAAACTAAAAAAAAAAAAACAACCAAAAGCCCTAAAAATCAGATGTCTAAAAGAGCATATTGATACCTATGCTTCTGAAATAATTTTCCAATTAAAGTTTAACTGAAATTTTGCAGAGTTCACCAATAAAATGAGCTGAAGGAAACATCAGGTTTGGCTGCTAGCTAGTAATCTAAATTAAATGAATAAATATTATTTAATATTTTTATGACTATCTTATGTATTATTCTATTTTAAATGCCACACTACAAATGAGACAAAAGAAATACTTACATTGCTCACGCAACACAAATCAACAAATTGGCTTATCTTATCTTCAACAAATCTTTCATAAATCACAGCAAAAAATACAACCTGAAATAAATCAACCAAATTTTCTTTTATTAGTTCATCAGATTCGATGTTATTAAGCAATTAATTTAATTTCACCACTTAACACACCCACAAATAACAGACTTCGGTAGTGGACACCATTGCACTGGACTTAATGAAACAGGATTGACATACCACTTCCTTTAAGAAGTAAAGTTGTAGTAAGAACCTGCTTTTTATTTTGAGCTTGTCAGATGCTTCAAAGTTACTTAAAATAAAACAAAGTATTTGCATCAATTCAGTCTTTGAGAGGATTAAAATTCTGATTCCAAAGTCAGATATCTCATATCTCAGAAGATTCACTTTAAGTCCTAAAGGTGTACTACACTAAAACAACTAAACTTAACAGTTAAAAACATATCCCATGCTATGATAAGCAGTTTGGACAGTCTAGTGAATTATTCTTGCTTCCAAGAACTAGCCTGAAAGTGATAATTCAGGATGTCACGTTTTACATACTTGTAGGATGGCAATGGCTACCCAGAGTGCAGCAGACACACCAAATCTTAAAATGCGGCTCCAAGGAGCTACATAGCTCTCACTGCTTCTTGTAAGACTGGAAGAAGCATCCATTAAAGCCAGGTTTGAAAATCCCACCACCTGAAAAGAACATCAATACAACAACAGGTGAGAATGAATAGTATTAATTAGGATCCTGTTGTTTCCATCATAACAGGAAATAAGAAAAAATAATGAAAAATGGACCTGGGAATAGTAGCCTGCTCACTATGATGGAGTTCAATTGTGTGATCCAGTGTTGTTACTGAGAAAAACAATTAAAACATAACCTGTACATATATGGGTTGATATATAAATTAAAAAACATGCAGCTCAATCTCATAAAAAGTCATTATTGGCTTTTACTGAAAATCACCAAAAGATTCTACTGCTGTACTGCATAGGAATGTAACTTCTGCCAAATTTCAGCTCTTTAGTCCTATATATTCCAGTGTTAAAGCAAATTTTAATGTGTTTTGCAACTCTTAAAACACTGATTTCTTTTGTTTGTACTGAATAGAAATATATTTTCCTCCACTATCTATCTTAAACAAAAAATCTAGAAAAAGTTCCAAAATAAAAAAGATGAGAGGAGCACTATGTGTGAAAAATAAGTGAAAATCTTTCAGAACAGAAGTTGCACCAAAATGTACTTGTACTTGTCCTCATCTCCTTGTGCATGTTACTTGGGCCAAGAGACACCCACCTCACTACATCCTCCTTTCAGGCAGCTGCAGTGTGCAGTAAGATTAGGTGCTCTCTTTTCTCCCTCTCTTGTAATATTGCACCTAAGTTGGCCCTGGCCTGTATTTATCAACAGCAAAATGCTCACGTAGTGAATGAAGAAAGTTTCAGGACTTTCATTATTTAATTAAAAGGAAACATTTTAAAAGGACTATAAAATTGAATAAAAGTATTAAAATATGTATAAGAACCTCACAAAAACAACAATATGCTGTACATTTTAGGAATACTTCCCAAGATAAAAAAAAAGAATTTACTAAAACACAAAAGAAACAAGCCCAAACATTTTTTAAAAGCTAAAGCACAGTTTCTCACATATCCTCAAGCTGTAACTGAAGGCATACTGCCATCAGGAACAGAACTGGCACATTTTATTTCCTGCATTGTCAAAGGGCACTGCAGCAAATCATCAGGAAGGAAGCTCAGTTCAGACAAATATGAAATGAGAAATAAAGCTGTATATTGTGGCAGGAGAGTGCTAGTAGGCAAATAAAGAATCAAGTGTGTACACAGACCTATCAGTCTCTTAAGCCCTTTAAGGTAACTCATTACCTTAAAAAAAACCCAAACAAAACTAACAAAGATCTCTAAGGTAATGAAAGGTTGGATTTTTTTTAAGTCTTCCTTAATAAAATATTGCAATGACCTATACACACAAATAAATTTAAAAATGCAATAAAATAATTATTTTACTAAGTCACAGGATTTCAAGTGAATGTAAAGGTGATTCACTATTAGCATACAGAATGCAAGAATTAAACTCAGACCCTTATGTTACACTTTGGTTATGAATCATAAATGATGATGATGATGATGATGATGATGATAATAATAGTAATATTACCTCCAGAAAAAAAAGAACTGCAAGCACTTGAAAGAGAGGATTTATTTTCCTAATTGTCTGAATTTCATTCCATTCATTTGCTATAAAGTATGTCCTCCATATGCTCACAGGCGCAGCAGCACTTTTAGTAACACCTTCACCTAAAAAGAGTACATTGAGTAAAGCTCTAAAATTTAATATCTGAGAGTAATATCTGAATTTCACCAAAGCTGCTTATACAAACAAGCATCGTTTGAATTACCTTCAACTGCTTTAAGAACTTTGCCCTTAGGTCTTTCCCAGTCAATAAAGAAAATATCAATAGCAAGTTGTGAAACCAGCAAGTGTAAAAATTGCAGAGCCTAAGAGAGAAAAGTAAGGACAGAAACAGCATATACAAAAAGATGGAGGAATAGTCACTGTGTGGATTATTCATTAAACATAACAATCAATAGCTTGATTATACATGAAACTGCAACTTTATGACCAACTTTTGATATTTTTTTGTTTAAAAGCTTCTAATAATGGTAAGTCATGTGATGATGTCCAAAATTATGAAGAAAATGCAGCAAAGTAACAAATTAAAAAACTGACTATTTTCCCATAACATACTAACCTGCACTCAGAATTCTACATATTTGAACATAATTATTTGGATCTGTCTTCTCTCTAACCAGGAACTCACGGCACTTACATTATGCTTTAAATGGAAGTACTTGCTTTCTTGGTATGATGCTATTTTATCTGGCTGTCTTTATACCTTTAGCCTCGAAATAATTATTTTTCAGTCTTTCTCTTGTGACCTTCTTGAGACATTTATTTTCCTATAAAGACTCCACAAAATAAATTTCTATGGCAAAATGACTTAATTCTTAGAACATAATTATTAGGACATAACATCTACACACTAATAACTAATAACTGTACAAGATATTTAAAAACAAGCCCACTGAAAATATATGAAAATATATGAAGCATGCTGTCATGTATTTTATGGTGAGGAAAAAATTATTTACCTTTAAACTAAACGCACATGCTACGTATGTAACAAAATCTTCTTCTTGAGATGGGAGAGGTAAAAGGACAGATACAAACTGCTGAGCCTATAATTGAGAAGTTACATTGAAACAGTACACCTGGCATACATGACAACATAATAAATCCTTAAGTGCGAATAAGCTTTTCCAGAAAAAGATCAATGAATGTGTAAAAAATTTAAATGACTAATAAGCAGACTGCAAGTACAACAAATCCTAAGAAAAAGAAACAGGTGAACACAAAATTTAAGCACACAAAACAGAAGATTATATATAACTTGCCTCAATAGTCTGACAAGAAAAAAAAAAAGAAGAAAAAACCAGTTAATATCCATGTAAAAATATATTCAATATTACTAGGTTTTCATACATCCAAATCTGGAAAAACACTTACTTTGAAGAATACAAGCCAATAAATCCCTGTGCCCAGCGTGATGATAAAGAAAACGTTGGCAAGGTCTCCAGCATAGAACAGTAAGAACTTGAAAACTGTCTGCAATTATAAAAACATGCTGTAGATATCTGTAAAGCTAATTAAGTAATGCATATGTCCATAATGCATTCATATAAAATGTTATGTAACTCACATAGGAAACTCTAGTAGCGAAAAGTAGCCCTGAACAGAAGCTTTCCATCGTGGTTATATAATTTATGGTATATTCACTAGCTGAAACTCCTAAATGCTGGTTTTTATTCAAAGAATTAATGTGAAAACCGAGTCCACTCAACTGATCAGAATAGCCCTGCAAATATCTTTAGTTTTAGAGCGGTATTTCCTGAATAACAGTATCAGAATCAAAAAGAATGCAAAAACCCAACTACCTCAAGTGAGCCTAACTCTGGGGCACAGTTCTATGCAGCTAGACTAGAAATTATTTCAGTTACCTTAAGAAAACAAATTGTTATAATCACAGGGAATGACAGCAAGTGTCCTTAAAGAGAGGAAGAGATGTCCCATTTCAGTTTGCCAGCTGTTCATACCTGCAAGTCAATTATAGAGTTTCCTGTCCGCCTCTTCCAGCCTGCTGTCTTGAGAAGGGACCATAACACTGCCAGTCCACCCAACACACCCAGCGCGATCTGAACACAACCAAAAATTATTTGCAGATATTTTTAAAACACAAAACACAGAAGTAAATCATTGTATCAACAAATTAAAGGGAATTACAACTTACATCGGTCTGAATCTGAGCCTCTGACTGATTCATCTCATAGCTGACTGCAAAAGAAACCTGAATATTTAAATACAAAAAGTAAATATGCATAGAAATTCTGAAGTGCTACAACCATTACAGATAGTAGTAGTTTTCAGTTTTAGCTGGTGGGAATTTCTATCTAGGGCTACTATACAAGTAACACACACAATTTTTTTTTGGTGCATATGACCTGGTGTGCTCAGGTGCCAGGCTCAGTACCAGCATGGACTATGCTACTCTTACTGCAGATTTTACCAGCAGTAATGCTGGGCATGGGTGCCTGCCATCTGCAAGTTACTAGTTACACCTGTTTGTAATTCTTTCAAACGTGCATGATTTTTTTCCTCCTGAAAGGAGACACTGAATGTTGATACACTCCCTTTTGTCAGTGATTAAAGGTAACCTTGACGTAATCACATGCTCACATGCAAAATTATATGGTAAACTTGCACAGCCCAGATACTGGGTTTTTTTCAGTTTGTATGTAATACAAATTGTCATGCAGCTTCAAAATTGCTCCTTCTAGCTTAAATTTAACCTAAGACCTCTTTTGACTTTGGTCTGAAAGATTTGTACATGAAAGAGAAAATCTTTGGCTTGGTTTTATAATATCCTGGCCTGAGTCTTTGTCACTGCACAGCTAAATTTAACACAAGCATGATAATAAACGGTATTGTTAATTAAGTTTAAAAGAAGTATCCTCCTCCCCCCGCCAACCAATCCCTTCCTCCCTACATCTTGTCTTCCCCAAACATTTGTTCTTGTCAGACCTCCTTCTATCACTGCACTTAGACTTAAGTCTAAATATCCTCAGTACTACAAGCTCAGTGTTTACAGAAACTGGAAACAAAATTCAGTGTATCTTTTTAGTTGCATAAAATTTGTTAAATGCAACAAGACATCCAAAACTGACAATACCCAAATAGATCTCACATAGCTGTAAGGATGAAATAATATGACAGAAAATTGAGGAACTGAAAACAATTGTTCCTACCATGACTATCTGAATGAATTACTTTCTAGATACAGTGCTGTCTCAGCAATTAAGTAGAGACATCACTTAAGCAGGGAAAAAAAGGTCTTGATTTTTCTATCTTTCTAATTCTCTTCCTTTCATGCAACTAATATGGAACTCGAGGAATGCTTCTAGCACCACAAATTTATTCTAGCCAGATGTCTATTTGTACTGGAAGTCTGAACAGTTGAAGGTTGACAAGCAGAAAATTCTACTTTTTTTTTTTTTTCTACCGTCCTAAGATCAACATTTTTACTTTTTAATGCAGTGTGATCTAACACACAAACAAGAGAGAAGAATGGGGATCTGAGCCACTGGCCATGAAGGCAGGCAAAAGGGGAAGCAGGAAATGCCCCTTCTGCATCTGCTACAGCAGGATTTGTTGGTTTTCAGTACAGAAGGATGAAACACTAAAGGATGTTTTAAATATATTACCAATATTTTAACATAAACAACAGGTGATCTGAAATGTTTGTGTCATAACAACCACCTCTTAATGCATTGTTCTAAATAAAAATACTAATTCTGTGCATAAATTGGTTGCAGTGCTGCATGAAGTCTTTTACCTGTTATTTTATGTGTGTATAATTTTATTTGAACTGCAGCCTAATTTAGCATTATAAAACCAACTTTAAATTTGAAGTGTTTTAAGTTAAAAAATACTGAAGGTAAATTGAAAAGAGAATACTTTTAACTGATTTGTTTTAAAAGGTTTTTGTGAAAACTTGTAACTTCAAAACTGATCAGAACTAGAAACTGCTTATCAGATTTTTATAACCCACTACCAAAAACTGGAATTCCAATAGAACTAAAAGTATAATTAAGGTAGCACAAAGATCTCACCATCACACTCTGGGTTTCAGGGTTTTGGATAAGCACATCTGTGTAATCAACAGTAATTAGAGGAGGGTAGATAGTTCCTCTCTGTGTATGGGATACCAGACGAATACTGCAGAAATACAGAGCATGATTTTTAATACAAAAGAAATCAGATGAGTGCTTGAAAAGTAATCACTGAAACTTGCACTTACATGAAAATACTAAATGAACAGAACAACCTGATCAATAAAATGTGAATTTCCTAACCCAATGACATGACACGTCACATTTTAAAAGCAACTCAAGTGTACAAAGGCATGTACAGCAATATATTAAAAAAAATAATCATGAGAAGGATTGTTTAATTGTAAGAAAATACCTGAATCAATCTTTACCTGTCTGCACATTACAGGAGGATATCACATAAAGGAAACAAAAAAAGTTTCTTCCAAAATACATTCCAGCTGAGATGTGCAAACAGTAATGACCCTAACAGGCAGTCTCACAATTTTAGTTAAATGACTACAAGCCTATTCTGGATTGTATAACAGAATAGGCAACAGGTTGCAAAAATACTGCAAAAAAGAATATGGAGTATGAAATAATATCCTTGTATAGTCAGCAACACACACATTGAAAAAGAATTAACAGAGGAGTTTTTAGGTCCTTCCAGATAACACCTGCTTCTAAGAGGTGACTGAATACCTGCCAACTTGTGCTATGCAAACATGGTCTGATCCTTGTACCTAGAAGGGAATCATGGTGATTTTAATTCCCACAAGTCAATGTTATTTTCTTTCACTCATCAGAACAACCTGTGGAAATTCAGGCCATTTCCAAATATACAATGGAAAATGCAGCACATATTACATATTAGACATATTAGAAAATACATAACAAAACAACTTTAAGACAATAAAGTGAAGACTTTACAACACTGACTGTATTTTCTATGTACTATATATTATATGAGTTAATCACCTTATTGTTATTTTGCTTGCAATCCGAATTACCCTTGGTGGTTTTCCCAAGTCATTCTCTTTTCCACTAAGTGCATCAACCAAAAAAAATCGACGAGTCAAAAGCCAGTTGTTCATATTATTGTCTAGGAAAAAACATGACAGTTTCACAAACACATTATTCAACACAAAAAGATAATTAAATGTATTAGAAACAACACATATAATTGTATAACACATAGTAACTACTGAGGATATAAAATGGTTTATTTTCAACTTATACAAATACATAATTAAATTAGATTATTTTATTTCTGCATATTATTGATTGGAAAGGTGTATGCAACAAAAGTTTGGGCTTAAACTATCAGAACTTGCCCACAAATACTAAATTTTCAAAATGGAAACAAGTTATGGTGTGTTGTGGTATCTTTAAATGCAACACAGTAACAGTAATTAATACAGATTATTTCTATTTGAAGTTTTCAGATTGTTTAAATTTACAGAGATGCTGCTATGACCATCTTACCTTGATTAACAAACCTTTCATTGTATTGAAGATTCAAATTTAAAACTGGTATGGCCCAAAGTTGTTGCTCTCCATTGCCACCATTATATTCAAGGAACAGGTCATAAAAGACTGGATTAGCAAAATCCAGTAAAATCTTAGAAACTGAAATTTTGCACTACAAGAAAAAACGTGGAAATAAAAAGATCACTTTAACAATTCATTATTTTGTCAAGATGTGGATTCTTTCCCTACAAAATTATTGTGGAATCCGTACCACTTCTTCACAAAAGAGAGAATCACAGAATCATCGAGGTCCTGCATGAACCTCCATTTCTCCAGGCTAAACACTCTCAGCTCCCTTAGCTGCTCCTCATAGGGTTTGTGCTCCAGACCCTTCCCCAGCTCTGTTGCACCTCAATGTCCTTTTTAAGAGAGGCCCAAAACTGGACACAGCACTCAAGGTGTAGCCTCACCAGTGCCACGCACTGAGGGACAATCCCTGCCCTGGTCCTGCTGGCCACACAATTCCTGTTATAGGCCAGGATGCCACTGGCCCTCCTGGCCACCTGGGCACACGCTGGCTGGTGTTTGACCAGCTGGCTGTCAAGCAGAAACCCCAGGTCTTCTTCTGCTGGACAGCTTTCCAGCCACTCCTCCCCAAGTGTGAGCACTGCATGAGGTGGTTGTGACCCACCTGCAGGACCTGGCACTCAGCCTTGTTACCTAAAACCACTGTCCCTGGCCCATCAATCCAGCCTGTCCAGATCACCCTGCAGAGCCTTCCTGCCCTCCAGCAGATCAACACTCCCACCCACTCTGGTGTCAGCTGCAAACTTGCTGAGGGTCAACTTGATCCCCTTGTCGAGATCACTGATAAAGACGTTAAACAGGACCAGCCCCAGTACTGCGCCCTGGGGAAAACCACCAGTGACCAGCTGGATTTAGTTCCATTCACCACTCTCTGGGCCTGACATCAGCCACTTTTTCACTCCACGAAGATTGCACCTGTCCAAGCCACGAGCAGAGAGCTCCTTGGGAAATGGTGACAAAAGCTTTACTCAAGTACTGACAGACAAGGTATTCCAGCTATCCCCATGCAGTTACAAAGTACTTACTATTTTATGCAAACTTCTTGGAAATGATTGCAAATAACTAGAACGACTAATGTGGAGAATGAAGCTCTTAAAGTTTTTCAACGCATTTGGAAAAAATATCCTAGCAAACCTCACAGACGTAAAATTTGAAACAGTGTGAACATTAAAGTCAAGAATACTGAAGTCATGGAGTACTGAATCTGGTTCTGGGCTCACCAGCACAAGAGAGAAGCTAAACTACTTGATAGAATCCAGCACAGGCCACTATGGTGAGGAAGAGACTGAAGCATCTCTGCTACAAAGAAGAGCTGAGACTCTTTTATCTGGAGGTAAGAAGGCTCAGGGGGATCTTATCAATGTGTACAAATACTGTACAAGGGAGGGTGTATGAGACAGAGCAAGCTCTTTTCAGCAGTGCCCAGTGACCAGACCAGAGGCAATGGGTATAAACTGAAACAGGAGGTTCCCTCCGAGCATCAGAAGACAGGTTTTCACTGACACAGGTTGCCCAGGGAGGCTGTGCAGCCTCACTTCCTGGAGATAAAAACCCATATGGAGATGGTCCTAGGCAAACTGCACTATATGGCCTTGCTTGTCTTGTGGACAAGACAGCCTCCTGGGTCCCTCAGCCACTTTGTGATTGTGTGAAGAAATTAGATGTGAAAGCAGGTAGCTTTTTGCAAACGTGAACAACCATGCATCTTTAAATACTCACATAATTTATAAACCATATTTTCTCCAAACCCATATGGAGAAAAAAATGCTTACAATGGACAAAAATTATATTAAAAAATACTCAGTAAGTTACTGATGTATCTATTCAAACCCAACAATATTAACTGTTATTAATACTTAACAACAAATAATACAGATTCAATATCAAATACTCAAGATTTTAAATAGAAAAAAAGCCCCAGACTCAACTAGTTCAACGATCCTAAACAGAACATGTTTTCATTCTGTCTGAAATACTGATATATGGATTAAACAACATTACACAATATGGAAGAGTAAAAATATTTAACAATGATTTGTCAATGTTATTTGGTAAACACTTTCAATTTCCCAGACTAAGCTTCGGCAGCTATTACCTTCCAAGACTTTCACACCACCTAAATAGTAGCCAGAGTTTTATATTTTTACACTTCAACACATAATGTAGGGAATGATTTTCAATGTTAGATGAGTTAATGAACACTATTAATATATAAGTATGAGATGCCTTGCACATATTTGGAGTTTTATAATCATGTTTCTTTCTCCACTCCCTTGACAAGGAGATGACCACCTTCTCATTTAACATACTAAGAGACAAAAATTAATGAAGCTTTATCACTAGCAGAACCATTTCTGTGGCTGACATAATTTAGTGTTGTATTCCCTTTTCCTTTCTTGGTGTTTAATAAAGTGTGAAAACCCAACAGTTTTTTGTTCATAGTTAAGACAGCTAAAGAATCTCTTTCCTCTGATGGGTCATCTGTTAAATTAAAATATATTTTCAATCTCTTTACTGAATTCACTAAAATCAGGGCATACAACAAAGAGTAAATGGGAACAATATTCAGGCATGGCATGACTGAATTTGCCTTCTTTCCACACGAAAACTGGCCAAAGATGGTGGTAGAAAAATTAGGAGATATGATACAAAGCATATGGCTGTCATAATTCAAGTGCTGTGTTCTTCCACTGCAAAGTCAGCAACCTCACAAATAAAAAGGCCAGTTTAATTTATTGTGCTATGCAGTAAACAAGTTTTGTAATATAGTTACATAATTTTTAAAACCCCACACTTATTTCACTCCATTTCCCAAGAAAGAACTCCATGTTGCAGTATATACCTACTCCAAACACTCTTCAGTATGCAGTGAATAACTAATGACATATAAAGAAGCTTAATTCAAAATTCAAAATAGCATTTTATATCTTACTTACACTTTGTTGGTAAGTTGTCCCAAAAACATAAGCTGCATTCAATTTAGTTTGGGTATCAGGACAAAGCTGAATAAAACATAGTTATAATTAGGTTAATTCAAAGGTATAGTCTTCTAATATGAAAAATATTTACAAGCGCTTATATATTCAGAGTTCTCACAAAATATATTTTGTTCTATTTTTTAATAAAGAAGGATTTATTTTGGATGAAACACATTTTTCTTAAAATTCTGGTTTAGCTTATTCATAGTATTTTTCAGTTCCACCATGAAATCTGTGGACAGCAGCATCCAAACAGGCAAGAAAAGTCTTTCTGTGGACTGAATGTTCAATGTACTGTGTCCCTCAAGCACAATCAGTGACTTCTGCTAAATCCAAGAATCCCATAAGAAAAGAAGTCAACATTCACACAGCCCTGTTTCTCTTAAGCTGGCATTCTCAGAGAATCAAAGTTATAGCAAGTAACAGATTTTTTTTTTTAATACACACTTATATTTTCAGCAAAGAACAGCAGATTCAGCTAAATCCAGACAAAAATAGTCCAAAGTTTAACTAAATGAGCATATCATTTAGTGGAGGGCAGAGCCATTTTCCTAAAATAAGAATAAAATCTAAATTTCCATAAAACACAATTTTATTAGCGTGAAACTGAAATTCTGGGAATTGCTAAAATTATGCATTGAGACCACTTTAGCATTGTGATGTCTTATCATCATGCACAATCTATTACAATAAAGGAGGCTTTGAATGGAAAAGCTATTCCTTTCCCATTGGATCTTGATAGCTGTTAAAAGCTTTGCCCTAGAAAATAAATCTGCCCCAAAAAACCTAAATTTATATGTCAGAATATATAATTTTCTATACATAGTAACTCTCTTAGTAACCTGTTTTCTTAAACACTGGTTTTCCTTAAAACTGCAGACACAGACACAAGATGGCTCATCCTGAGGCAGTAACAAAATAAATCCTGAATGTCAGCTGCTCTTCTGTAGACACTGGAATGTTTGAAGTGATGTGCTCCAAAAGAAAAGGAACCAACAATTCCCAATTGTTCTTGCTAGTGTTCCTGTTGTTAGTATTCCTATTGTATTGCCTAGGGAAATACTGAGAGTGTGTAGAACACCACTGGACTGCTAAACAAATTCTATTCTGTAACACGTTGCAGCTGCCAATTGTTCTCTCTCATAGACTAATTACTATTGCACTTTCTAATTGCTGCTTACTTGTATTTTTCACAGCCTAACTACAGCACATGGTACTGCTGAAGTAGAATGTCTATGACCCTGAAATCTGAGGTTGTAGCATCCAAGGTTGTAGTGTTCCAGCCAGTATTCCCCCTTTCTATGTAAAGTCTCCCAGCATGTATTTATAACTTTCAGTTAAGAAAAAGGCACATGCTAGTCATAGTATACATTTTATATTTAAAACCAATAGAAATAAGCAAGTAAAAAAATCCCAAGATAATGCAAAGAAAATGGTGTAGATCAGCTTTCCCACCTCCCTTGACAGTGACATAACCACTGATTTGATTGTCACCCCCATGATGTGTGCAAATAGGTGACAGGATCTAACAGGGACATACTCATAGCATCATCTATAAACACATGTGGACACAGAGCTAAAGAATACACTTTTCTCAACAAGAAAAAGAGGTTTAGTAAGAAACTACACACATGAGCAACTATGCTGAATGGAAGACAGAGATAGTTGTTTCTGAATGACTAACACCATTTCTCAGAGCTCCCCAATATGCCAAATTTATACTGGTCCAAAGGATGAATGCAGTGTTGATGAATTTATACTTCTGATTTTGTAGAGATCATCATGAACAAGAATAAAGGGCCATTTTTCCTAATCTATATCTACAGTTATGAACCGTCATTAGTGTAATAACCAAACTCTTGGCTTTTGTATTAATTTGGCTAAAGGCACTCAGAACATTGTGTTATCAAGAAAAGACAACTGAAGTCAAACATACCTGTAAGATACCTCCTTCCAAACTTTGCCACTTGAGAAAGTTTCCTGCTGCATCAAATGAGGCTGCAATGAATTTCAGCTTTACATCCTGTTGATGAAAAAAGGTAAAGACCAATGATACTGCTCTGAACTGGACATAGACATTTTAGAGACTGCTGACTAATTGTTTAATGTTTCCTAAAACTTTCAGCACAATCCTTCTTTTTTTGCCCTTTTGATTTTGTTTTTAATCTTGGGTTTGGTAGCTTACTTAAAAAAAAACCCCAAAACATTCTTCTACAGCTTCACTGGTGACATGGAAAAAAATCCAAAGGAACTTCTAAACATGTAGACATACCCTAAACTAATCAGAAATCTATGCGGATTTCTAATGTATACTATGTTGGAATCTAGAGGGCTTCCAGGACCTTCAGTGTTAGGAGGAATAACAAGTATTTTAATTATTGAAACAACTGCTATATTGCAACACTATTTAATTTAAAACATAGCCTTGCAGAATAAGGCTGAAAAAGACTATTATTTTATTTTTGAGTCAATAAAACTCAAGATAAGTTTGGAAGTATAACTGACAAACAGGTTATCACTAGTGTTATGTTTTGTGATTAGCTGAACTAGAATAACCTATTCCAGGTATTCTATTTTTACAATGAATTTGGAAAAATAAATCACTTTGCTGTTTGATTTGCTATCTGATTTCTTCATAAAAATGTGCCAAATAACAAACTACTTAAGAAGCAGTCATCCCTCCCAGAGATGGGTATCTGGCTTTGTTAACATTATTTTTCTCACCTCTTTTTTTTCCCCCTAATTCACCGCAGTAAAAGGAAAAAGCTGCAGTAATTCAGTGTATCAGCTTGTAGAGCTTTGTATCAAAAATATTATAAATAAATCAAGCAGGGGGAGAAATGTGTGTGTAAGCAACAGAAAGTGTTAAACACCACAGAACAGTGATGAAGAACATTGTTCCCAGCCACAGAGCTGATAAATGGGCTGTGATAAAACCTGGCACAACTTGTCAGCAAAAGACCCTGCACTTTGGAACACCAGAAAGGTGGCAGTAAAGATACAACACATCACATTTACCCCTCTTTTTCACATTACTTCACCATGAAATCTGACAAAGGGATGCACATATTTTAAACATGCAAAAAAGACAAAGACCAACTTTGCCTCACATTTATGAAGATGGAAGTAAACAAGACTCTAAAGCAAAAGACAGTGTCAAAACAACTATGAACTCCTAAGGTGTCTAAAAGGTTTGTCTGATTAGTAGTTTACCACTGCCAATCCAGGTCCTTGGGCACAATGAACACTTTAAAGCTCGCATCCTTTGTTCCTTGTGCCCTGGTCAGACTACACAGGCAAGCACATCTTGGTCTCATGAGAATGTGGGTATGGGAGTGAAAGCAAAGGAAGTGACTAGACAGTATTTTACACAGGTGCAACACACCTTCCTCTTCCATAAAATCTCACACTGAGTTTTGTTACAGTAACTGCCTAAAATCTACCTTTAGTAGAGTCACACGTATAATAAACCTAAGCCTTTTTATGTGATTTTGTCCTCTCCCTAATGTATGCTTCCCTACCTTATCTGTTCCCTTAAAGGTGAAGGTTGTAGGAAAACGGTTTTTCTCAAGCACTTGGGATGCTAATCCTGGTTGGTCACCATAATACAACCATGGAAGATTATGCCTCCTGAAAAAGAATTACAATGTTTTCTCTAAATAAACAGTATTTTTCATCAAGGAATATTTAGAATAATAATTCCCACACAAACCTACTGAAGACCAAAAGTTATGGAAAAGGCAACTTACCAGTAGGGTATTGAATGAATGACGCCCACCCTTGCTGTACTGACAAAAATATACTGAAACAAACCACAGGCATCAGTACTTGAAGAACTCAATGAATTCATATTCATCACACACATATTTCCGAGAGCTTGGCATGCTGTTAGATTAGAATACAACTGCGGTAGAGAAACACAAGAAAACAGAAGACAAGTATTTAATTACCCTCCCTTTTGTGAGGCAGTCATAAAATTGATGTTATTTTTAAGAAGCCACTCTTAAACTTCAAAGCAATTTCATTTTGTCAACACCTAGTATTTTCTCCCAGGTATTCAAAAACCATATTTTTATAGATTTGCAGAGGGCAGCATGGAATCTATACTCTCACTTTTTCAGCTTATTTTAGTTGCATCTGTTAGATGGTAAAAAGTGACAGAAATGTCAAAATCTGCACTTAGAAAACAAATTAAAATCGAAATGTTTAATATCACTTAGACTGTATGGCAAAGATGACTCCTTCAAAGACCTCAGACTGACAACTACAGATGCATGTAGTGTAAGTATTTTCTCTTCAGTTTTATGCACCTTGTTCAATTTTGGTAAACACACCAGTGCCAAGTGATGTGCAGAGGTGACATCTGGCATCTGGGTGCAGGGGTCGCTGCACTGGTATTAACTTGCCACCTCCTTACCCTCATTTGTGTGGGTCAGACCAGCAGCTGCTCATCACTTTCAGGCAGCACCTCTGAATGGCTGAGCAAGGTCAGGCAGACAAACAGGATAACAGTGATAAAGAATGGGACCAGTGGGAGAGTACATCTCAGAGCTGTGTATATGAGATGGTGATAGGAGCAGCCATAAGGATGATCTGGGAAAATTCTGGACATAAGTCTGCTGAAATACTGATTGACAGAACACCTGCAAGCCTGGGAACATGGCCTGGGAGTCTGAAACAACCTTGAGAGGTGCAGCTGGGTACCTGAACTTCAGAGACCTCCCTGAGATACCATCAGTAAGCACAGACCCAAGGAATTATAACAGCAACCTACCATCTGGAAAGATGAAAAGAGTCTAGAAGAGGGTTAGGGTTTAGAAGAGGGAAAACATTCCAAAAGAGTAGATAGGAATAGGCAATTGCTATTGATGGTGGTACATGAAAGAGTAAAAAAACGGTCTGGAAAAAACTAAAACTAGCCTGACATTGTCATCTATTGGCTGCTCCAGGTGGTGCTGCCCTACACCACCTATGTCTCTCTGATATAAAAATTACTTTTTACCCAAACTAGAGGGTGAATCTGTCCCTACCTCTCGTCTCTCTCTCAATCTCTACACACAGAGAAGGTTCCCAACACAAACTTTTCTATGAGCTCTCCTAGGCAAGTTACCAGACTGTGGCTAAGGATGCCTGACTGCCACCATATTCTGCAATGTTGCTCATCTTTGAAGTGAAACTTCATCTGTCATCAGTTTTGACGCCCCACTCCTGGGAGTGGTTTCTTGAGTACTGTACTGGTACTATTTGGAATAATACACACACCTATGGGTAATTCATCATAAGCACATTTGCTGCTTTCCTAGTGACCATTTTGTAGCAACTTGTAATACTGAAATGTATCCCTGCTGCTACCATTGACTGCTGTTACCACTGGAGTACATATATATACACTTGCTTTACTAATCATAACTGTACTCACTTGACCAGTAATAAATTGCAGTAATCTGTAATAAAAAGTGTAGGAAATAAAGACTCCATGTATTCATATATTATGGAATCCTGCAAATCCATATTGTGATCTTTAGAGACTTCTAGACCAGGCAACCCTTTGCGGGGTGTCAGATAGGGACAAAAAGTAGAACAGAGAAGTTAAAATCTGGTATTCCAGAGAGCAATACAGAAGGAAAATGAGAATGTGTGATAAGATAATTGCTAAAAGGGAGGCAGAAGCACATGGCCTTCACAAGGGTCTGTGATTCTGTGGCTGCAGCCACCCTTTTACCCATGGTTACTGTCATCCAGAACAACATAATGGTAAATAACATTTGCATACAGAAAGCAAATTAAAGCTAAAAAGGGTAGTTCCATGGTTATGAATAACTGAAAATCAACTAAGAGGCAAAGAGCAGGTGCCAGTAAATACTGGATATGTAAGAAGTTTATTTTCTGAGTGATCCCTTACTGGATATGCTCGTTTATATCCAAATATATGTGGATAGTAGATTGCATACTACTGATATTGAAGGATTTTTCTTTAACATCATTCATCTTGTAAAAATTCCAGTACTGTAGACTTGCATTAACATTGACTATCCTCAATAATTCTAAGCATTTTGTATATATAATTACTTCTTTTCTATTCTCATCTCAAAAACAATTCTTTAAAAATAAACAAGGTAACTTCCAAAAATAAAGGTGATATGCTTTTACAGAGTACCATTCTGTATAAAAAAAGCAAACTGCAAACATTAATGAAACTCACCCAACAGGCAAAGGCTGAGGACTGCAGATTTTTCAGAAACCATGCTGATGTCAGTGTTATACCCTGTAAATAACAAACTTTTTCACTGTCTTTGTTCACAACTCATCCATAATGTAACAGTCTGGAAAACTATGTCAGCTAGAAGATGCTACTTATTTTTTTCTAAGAGCTTTCTGTTCTTTGTAAATATCACAGTCTAACAATATCAGTTCAAAACAGAACCATAATGCAATAATTTCTTCCATTTCACTAAATTAGACAAAGTATACAGGACAAGAGCTGAAATACTTAAGCTTTGAATATGGATTCTGTGATGCAGAAGTCTTCTTTACCACACAAGAGAAGTACTAACAATTTCAAGGGTAGGATGTTGACTTGATGGAAAATCTAACTCAGGACCAAATTTGCCAAATACTTCACAACCTCCTTTTTACAACTTCTCACATTTGAACTACACATAGCATTCATACATACTGTAAGCAACTGAAAAGACACATTTCCAATAAAATATTAATTAGAAGATGGTATTATCAGGGAGCAAACCAGTGATTGATATCAGAAAAACTGAAGACTGCTTTTGACTTTCTTTCAAGTGGTAGCTTTTAACATCAATTCATTTAGGAGCAAAATAAATTTCTTAGCCATACAGCATTTCCTGAATTCAGAACTACTTGGAAAATGGTCCTAACTTTGAGCAGATTTCACAATTAATGAAAGTTCATCAGATAAAACCATTAAAACCCCTTCAATCCAACAGAACATATTTTCATTCATTAGCCAATTCAACGAGTTCAGCAATTTCATACATAATCTTAAACTTTACAGGTGCCCATTTTCCCCTAAGATCAAGAAGTACACTCAAGCCTTGTATCTTTTTTCAAATGTTTTACACAAATACTAAAAAAGTCCAGAGGTACTCATGGATTCTTCAGCATGTTTTAGTGATACAAGAGTATGCCTTAAATGCACACAATTAATAAAAAAGGACACATGCTACTTGCTTTGCTACTAAAGTCATGTAAATTACTTCCCTTTTTAAGTTTCTGAGAGGACATGAATCTTTAAAAGCTTACTCCATTAAAACAATGCTTGCTTGGTGTTCATACCTACACCCTATCTTGATGCATATGACCTTACAATGGCTGGAATCAGGCAAAAGAGTACCACCTTTGTTTTCCAAGAAGGGGAATTTGAAAGTAAGTAATGACAAAGCTTAAAGGTGTTTCAGATTAAGTACACTTACTAGCTGTGCAAAACGAACAGTTGCAACTCCCTTTGGGGGTAAGCCTTCACGAGCCAAGAAACACAACCCCCCAGTCTGAAAGAAATAAAAGAATAATAAATATTGGTAAGATATTGATACACTTGTCAAAATAACCTTTCTTTTTCTGAACTTTAATACAATAACCTTTGTTCTACTTACTAGAATGTTTGGGCTGTTGCAGTCACAAGAGTTGCTTACTTGGATGAATGTCTTTTCACATCTTACACACCTATGGATAACAAACATGAAGAATGTACTTAAAATTTAGTTAAGTGTGATATTTAGTCCTAAGTGAAAGTTGATTACATAGCATGCCCGGGAACAGCATTACCTGAATGAAATTAGCTTCTGAAATTCAGAAGCTGTTACTGATTTGTTTCTACTATCAGTGAAGTAGAAAATAAATAATTAATCATCATGATAAGAACTCTGTTCTGCTTCCAATCCAAAGCCTGCTTTTTAGTCACATTAAAGCACGACAAAAAAAAAAAAACCAAGCTGCTGGCCATATAAGGGCTTCAGTGAGCACAAAACATGGTGAGCTTGACACAGGGCTGAGGATTTCCAATCCCCTGCCTTCAAAACTGTCATGCCAAAGACACACTGTTCCTCAGGAATATTCCCTTTAAACTAGCTTGACACGTTCAAATTTATCATGACAAAAGGCAAAGAGCACCCACCTGCTTCCTGATGCGTCTGAGGCAGAGAATGACTGCTCACTTCCATTACAATGCATGCACAATGCTTCATTAAGCAAGACTCCCTCGATGCTTCTTTCCACTAAGTAGAAAAGAAAAGCAGCTGGGATAAAACTGCCTGATGCAAAGTGTCACAGGTTAAGAGAAGTGTGAAAAAATTCAGTTTAGTTTTAAATGAGAAATGCAACATTTCATGCCTAGTTTGGTTGTTCCTCTGTTATTTACTCTGAATAAGATTCAAAGGCCTCACTGAAAAGCAAAAATTCAAAACAACAAGTTTGCAAATTACTGGGAAAAAAATTACATTTCATCTGAGATTATTCACAGAAATGTCACAATTTCCAAGTTTCCAAACTGCATCTTCCACCAACTATACCACCTGGCAAGAGATTGCAAATCTAGTTATAAAATAAAAATCCAAACCAAAAAGAATAAAAAAATACAGTACTAATGTTCTTCCTGCATGTCAAATTACAGAATCAGCTTTGCTCTCAATATTTTACCATAAAGGCCCAAAATGTATTTTGTAATTCTCCTACAGTTTAAGGTAGAAGACTGGTATTCAATGTTTTCCAGATTCCTAGGAAAATTATCGATCTGGAAAACAGTGATCCTCCAACATACTCTGTTGGAAATGTAACCAAAGTGGACATTTGTAATACTCATTCAGAGAATTACAGGCATTCCATGTCCTTGAAAATAAGGAAAACTAGAGGTTCCAAGAGCTTTTATGTTTTACACCACTGATGAAAACTGTACTTTGGTCTTGAATTCTACTATGCAAAATAAGCAAAAATCAATTTAATGCAAACACTAAATCCAACATTATTTTTCTGTCTACTGAAAACCACCTGCAACTACTAGAGAGCATCAAGTAAGAAGCACAGATATAGGGAAGCACATCTCAGAAAGTCTCAAGTACAGGTGTCTCAGGGAGGCATGAAATCCACTAACACTAATGCACAGCCATTGGCTTGGTTTGCTCAGACTGTTCTCTTCCACCTACTCATGTAATTCCTTTACTGCTGTTTATAATTCAAAACATTGTAATGTTTTTGTAGTCTATACTGCCTTTATTTTTATTCCAACATTAATGACTCCATCCATTGCCAAAGAGCTTGAAGGAAGTGATACACCAGTATTCATTTATAGAATGTTTGCACAATCGTTTTTATTGCCATAAGCAATGATACAAATTTATCCTGTCTTTCAGAAGTGACTATTCAGATCAAGAGCAATGTTGAATTTTTACATTAGATATGAAAACATATGTAAAATTTTCTTTCTTATTTAACAGAAGAGCATATCTTAGTAAACTCAAATACCTAAAACAAGTGCTATCATCTCATAACTGGCATATATTTTTTTACCTAGTATTTCATTATTGGGGCATTTACAATGTCCTTTTGAAGTCAAGCCTTTGGGGCAAGTAATACAATTCCATCCATCTTGAGTAACTCCACTCTAAAATAAAACATAAAACTATTAGAATTTTCAAAAAATAGAGATCACTCAGTATCTGTGAAGAATGCCTTATCCAGCTATTAGCTACTAGAAAATGTGTTCAGATAAAACATCGATAACATTCATGAAGCATTTAAAGGTAAAAAAAGGCTAAACAATCTGGGAAAAGCAATTTGTAGCAGGCACACACAAAAAAAGTTAAGCTATTATGAGCCTGTTAACTTACATCCTTCAGCAAAAATTAAAAGTAGAATGTTTAAAAAGAGATACACTGAATAAACATAGTAATGCATACACAGACATTTTATATATAAATTGCATATTGCAATTCCATATAAATATACAGAAGTAATGGAAATGGAAGAGTTCTAAGTGAAGCAGCTTACATAATTGTTTGGAATTTTGTACCTAGCCAGACAGTTCATATCTACACTTATTTTATACTGTGAAGTAACTGCACTACAGATAAAAAACACTGAGGAAAATGAAGAGAACTGCTCATCCTCAAGTGATGTTACTCCCTTCTCCACTATCAACATTTTATCTTTGCAAAAGCCTTGGCACTGGATCAAAGGCAAATGCTACCATTGCAGAAAAGAGGAAGACACAGCAAAAGATCACAACACGAAATGATATGTGCCAAAGTCCTTGTCTAACACAGCAAGAAGATGGAAAGGAAAGGGAAATTACCTACATAGCCCATTAGCCATTGAACACTTAACTCAGGCAAGCAAGCTGCTGTCCTGACAATTCTTCTATAGTTATTGAAGGGAAAGAAGTATTCAGGAAGGCTTCACCCTCAAAAGTTGGAGGAAAGCTGGAAAAATATATTTCTTTGCTTACTATAGAGGGAAAAATCTGCTTAAGCCTGGTGTCATGGTTCAATGCTGAGACTATGACACAAAATTATAGCTTAATTTGTCAAGGAAGGTCAGAAGAACTGATCAAATTATAATTATAATTAAAGTAACTTAGTGCAGCTCATTTTGAAGTAAGAAGATGAAATATTGTGGATTATAAAGACACAGCCTAAATATTACAGTAATAGTATTTACATAAATAATCAGTTAAGATACCTATGAGCTGAAAAGCACCTTTAACATGGTACAGAGTTGTGCTCTCTGGGCAAGGACAAAGCAGAAAAGAAAAGCAGTAGAAGGAAGTCGAACACTTAAAAAAAAATCTTATTTTGTCTGTGGTATCAAATTTGTTATTAAAAAAGCTGCAAAGTAAGAGAAACAACAATTCTAAATTCCCAGGGACTATTACACAAAAATATTTTAAATAAATGAAAAATAACTTGCAGTCAGGACAAAATTTAAAATTAAAAAACTCATAATGGTTATGCTTAGTATTTTATCAATATGGCAAACATGAAACATTCACTACTTACCATATTTTCTGGACATTTTTCACAAGTAACAGAGAACCCACCATTACTAGAAACCATCCTGTATCCTGGCTCACATACACAGGAACTACCTGAAGAAAACAAAACAAATTCACTTTTAATCTATAGAAAACTGACTGGTTGTAACAGAATACTAAGAACAACTACTATTGTTCTCAAGAGATCAAGATGGATTATTAGATAGACACATAAAACACTTAAGTAAGATGTGAATGAAAATCATCTTGTGTTTTAAAAAATGTCTGTTACAGTTAGCCCACAGATGTTTTAAGAGAATGTTACAAGGCTGACTGATCTGCCAGGGTGGAACAGGACCCAGAGCCTGTATTTTGTGGGTTTTTTAATTAAACCAAATTTTACCAGTTGGTCTGTAATAGATAAAATCTCTCCATCTAAATCTTCCCATAGCCTTTCCTCTCTACAACATCAGCATTATATGTTTGCATACAAGTTTTATTTTTTTAATTTTAAGTCAGTCCTAAAACCAAAATGTGTTCCTATGAAAAGGTTTTTCAAAATATAACTGTTGTATAAAAAGCTGTTTCAAACTCAAGGCTTTTAAAATTGTGCATGGGGATCAAGGTTTATCTTGAATAGTTCTCAGTGAGGGAACAGAACATACTAAACATTTTTTATCAAATTAAACATTATTTTCATGCACAGTATAATGCCCATCTGCTAGTGCTCAACAACTTTTGTTTTGGAAACTTTTTCTCTCTCAGTGTCATGAACTTCTCTCTGTATTTTTAAACACAAACCAAAACTGATTACATGTACTAATAAACTATTTTTATCATTTATGCCTATTGAACTGTGCAGGCAAAAATAATGTCAAATTCTGTGGAAAGTTTTGTAACCTTAAAGTACTTTCTAACAAGACCAGCTATACAAAAACATTTGTCAGAGTGATCAACCATTTCTACTTAATTCTAAAGAAGAAAATGCCCAATTGGGTTAGATCAATGAAAAGTTCGAGTTGTGACACTCACAGTGACAAAACCTAGATTTTTAGGCATGTCACCTGAAAGCAGAATCCAGACTGATGAGCCAGCCAGGGAGTGTATAGGCAGTCACAAGCAGAATTCAGTCAAGACGCAAACAGCACTGAATGGCACCTATCTACAACTGCTCCAGTCAGATTTGCAGGAAGAAATAAACCCTTGAGCTCCCTGAAGCCCTTTATTTAGAGGAAGAATCAGCCTAAAAGGAAGTTATGGCTATAGACACACACGTTATCGGGGGATCTGATAACAAATAGCATATTTTTTTCCAGTAAGTGAACTATGGGATAAGTCTTTAGGGAACCATGGTGGTGGCGGAAAAGGTGAGCAGCTTTCACGCAGCAGCTGCGAACGCAGCTCTCCACATCCCTGCTGCTGACTGAAGTGCCAGTTCTGAAGAGAGATGTTGTTGGGTGTTAGTCTCAAATTTATACACACAGCAGGGAACCCCCACTCCTGTTGGGACTGTGTATTTATAAAGGATGGACCCTAAAGAAAGCAGCCAGCTATCTGTATTTTCCATTTAGTGCTGTCAGGCTGTGCTGTATCCGCTCCAAGCTCCCGCCTGGGACTGGGACTAGCGTAGGCAAACCCCAGGATCTCAGACACTTGGTCTCCCAGACATTCAAGTTTGACAAGGAGTTTCAAGTTACAGAAGTGTTCGACAACATAAATGCAGGGTCCTGTGGAATTTTAGAGATGCAAATGCAAAGACAATATAATGCTTGGGGAAAGAAAGGTTATAAGATAAAGGTTGAAAGTAATTTCTCTGAGCTGCATCTCAGATACATCACGGCAGCGCTGGGGCCTCTTAGGTCTTTGCGGGATCCTGGCCTTTTGTGGCTTTCCCAGACCTGCCCGAGGGCGGCTGTTTCACCGCACAGCCTGAGCCCGCTGCGCATCTCCCGCTGCTGGGGGCGGACTCAGCGCGGAGCCGCCCGAGCCCCGCCTCCCCCACCGCTCACCGCCGGCGCTCTGCCGCTGGTGGGCCCCGCAGGGCGCGCAGGCCAGGCGGGAGCTGTCGAAGTAGCGGTCGGCGCCGCAGTCGGCGGGGCGCTGGAGTGGGACGGAGAAGCCGCGGGCGGGGGGCAGCGCCGCCGACACCGCCATGAGCAGCGCGGCGGCGGCGGCCGCGCGGCCCCGCGTCGCCATGGCCACCGCGCGCCCCGCCCGCGCACGCTGATTGGCCAGAGCCCCGCGGTACGGCGAGCGCCGGGGGCCCGCCGCCGCAGCTCGCGAAGCGTCCGCGGCCGCCCCGGGGGACAAACCCGAGGTAGCCCGAGTTTATGTATTCGGTACACAGAGCTTTGTTCGCCTTGTGCGTGATGAGAAGCGCGAAACGAGAGGACGCCGCGGCCCGGTTCGCAATTTCCGATACCTCATCTTGACCTGGTGCGTAGTGTATCATACAAATGTGACACGTGTTTGTAATTTCTCCCCAGAGAAGAAAGCAGTAACAAGGTGAGAGAGCACAAAATACCTAGAGCGATCGGTGTTCTTCATGCTTAGGTGGAACTTTCTGTGCATGTTTCTGCCTGTTGCCTTTGGTCTTATTCCCTCAGATGTTACCAAAACTTTGCAAGACACTGTGTCCTGGATTTTAGTTATTTCTCATTGTCCCCCTCCTGCGAGCTAATTGCCTAGCTATTTTGATTTTCGACATTAGCATGTTTTATTTCTAACTGGATCTATTTTGTTGGCTCAATATCTGTAAAAGGTTGAGTTGATGCTTTCAAGTCGAATTATCTGTCCCCAGGCTCAAGTTCTTGTAAATTTGACTTTGTAAAGATGTAACTTTCAACCGGGGTTCTTTATTTGTGGAAACCTCCACCTTGTATCCGGACAGAATAAACAATGTCTTTTTTCTAAACAAGGCTCTGTCTGTATTGAGAGAGCTCCTAAAAGTCGGCAACATTGCTAGGTGAACCTACCATAAATAGTACAGGGTTTTTTTTCCTGCGTACAATGGAGCAGACAATTACTGGATATGCATAAAGACAGGGGAGAACACGGAAAGACAAGGAAGGCAGGCAGGATAAACATTGGGATAAATACAGCTCGCTTGCACAGTCAAAGTACTCTGCCTCTGCCCTTCCCTTTACTTAATCTTGAAATTCTCCTTCTCTTCCATTCCCTCCGTCCCTTCCTGTCACAGCCCAGGCTGGAGCCAGCCCGGCGCTCCGTTGGAAATCGCGCTAGGTGTAGGAAAAGCAGCGGCTGGGCACGCGCCGGCACCGACGGGAGTGAGCCTGAGGGCAGCGCACAGCTCGGTCACCGGTCTCTGTATACAAATCCCCCACCGTGCAGGTCTATCGCTGTGCCTATCTGTATCACACACACCTACTCACACAGGGACCGCAGAGCCGCCTCAGGGCAGGCAGCGGCCGCAGCCGAGGGGGCGGGGTCACGGGGCCGCGCCGCTCTGCGCCCCGCCCCCAGGGTGCGCGCGCACGCCCGCGCTCGCGGGCCGGAAGCGCTCGCGCAGCGCAGCTTCCCCTCAGCGTTGGGGGGGGGCAGTGGAGGCGGCGCCATCTTGGCGGAGCCGTGCCGGGAGCTGCGGGACCCGTCCGAGCGGCGTGTCCGGTGGGTGCGTGGATGGATGGCGTGAGGGACAGAGCACGCCTCCCCGGGATGCGGCGTGTGGCCGAGGGCGGCGCGGAGTTTGCCGGTTCTCGGTTGCCCGACCCTCACGGAACCGCTGCGCGGCCACTCCGCGTTCCCCGGCCTCCTCGTGTCCCTGGGCTTCCCATTCCCCTTCCTCGCTCCCGGTGCCTCCCTCAGCCCTGTCCCGGTGTCGGGAGGCAGACCGCCTTCTTCGTGGGGGCGGAGCCCCGGCGGCTCTGGCGGGCCGCAGCACGGGTGGCCCTCGCCCCGTGCCCCTCGCCCGTTCCCTGCCCCGGCCCGCGGGGTCCCAGCAGCGCTGCTGCCGGCGGGGCCACCTGCTCGGAGGCGGCTCCGTGCTGCACTCGGCTGCAGAGCTCACTCATGTTTTCCTTCAGCACTGTGAAAACTGCTATTCGCAGCAGCCTGCTTCCTCTATTAATGCTTATTTTGAAGAATAGAATAAGAAACCTTCCCCTGTTCCGCTGGTTATTCTATACTGGTCCAGTTTCGTAGTTGGGGTGTTTATGTGGGTATTCTTTCTAGCTTGCGGTCTGTGTAATCTTTTCAATGTTACGATAAAAATACTAGTCTAGTGCAGACTTAGTTTCCTAGTGTGTTTACAAGCTGTGGATTATTTTAATGGCTTTAATGTTTGAAATTTCCCGAGGTGGAAGAATAGGTATTGTACAATAGGTATTGTACTATTTTCTAGCCAATTTTGGTCATATATAAAATTTCATAACTGTACACTTCTGTGCTTTTAAGTTGTGGCATTAAGTTGTTTATTTATTCTCCAAATCCTTGCTCTCTGAAGTCCTTGTTCAGTTGATGAATTGCTCTTACTTTTCATGACAAGTCAGCTCTTTTTGCTAATGCACTTTAAATTTTTGGATGGCTTGTCTATGCTTTCTACTCATGTGTGATTGTTTGCTATAGGGTCAGTGAGAGCTGTTATTTGAACTTGCATTTGTTTATGGACTTCTTAGAGATCACAATATAATCTGGAATCACTGTCTGGTTTTCACCACTGAAGGTTGTGTTTTGTATCCCTGGTGCATCGTGGAGAACTTGCTGTGTATCACCGAAGAATTATGGAGGAGAGCTGTTGTGAATGATGTTTAAAAATTGGGATCAGAAAGAGGAGTTGTGAATCCAGAAGTACTACAGATTAAACACATCATGAAGTAGCAGGGCAGCGGATTTGCTTTTTCAAGACACGAAGGTGCTGTATGAAAATTCTACCCTTGAATTCTCCATTCTTTTTGGCACTGCCATTGCATCTGTTGAGAAGACACGTTGTAAAGTGTTCTGGGTCTGGCTGGGATGGAGTTAACGTTTTTCACAGCAGCCCGTACAGTTCTGTTTGGATTTGTGGCTAAAAGAATGTTGTCAACACATCGGTGTTTTGTGGCTGAACGGCACTTGCACAGTATCAAGGCTTTATCTGTTTTCCCTACTCTGTTCCTCCAGTGAGTGTGCTCAGAGTAGGTGAGAAGCTGGGAGGGAACTCGGCTGGGACAGCTGACCCAGACTCACCAAAGGGATATTCTGAGACCTGTAACGTTGTGCTGGGCAACAAAACTGAGGTAGAGGAAGAAGTATTTTGATGGTTTTGGTTTCTTTATGTGGATTTATTTCTTGGCTCCCAAGGCTGTTGTTATTTGGAGGAAGGCTGGACATCAGTCAGCCTGTAGGAGGTGGTGAGTTCCTCTGTGTTGGTTTTCCTTTTCACTGATGAAACTATCTTGACCCACAAGTTTTCTGGACTTTGTTCTTTCCCATCCCGCTGGTGGGGACGAGGAGTGAACAATCACTGTGTGGGTGCTTGGCTGCTGGCTGGAGTCGACTCACAAGAAAAGTACAGAGAACAGATGGTCTTCAGTGAAGTTTCTAAATGGGCAGTTGTTTTCAGTTTGTTGTGCTTATAGAGTATTGGTGCTGAAGTGACGTGGAGTCTGTTAGTGACAGAATTTGGGCTTTGCTCTTCTTTTGCTAAGTTCAGGTGGAGTGAGAGTTATGGTTCTTGACAGATAACTCGTCATCAGGATCTAGTGCTTTACAGAACAAGGTTTGTAGGAGTGTTCTTGAATGCTCAGTGTTGGGCTGTTGTGTTTGTTCTAAAGGGATGCAGTTTGCTAGAGGTTTGTGTTTGTTCTGAGAATATTGTGCCATTTATTGTGTGTTGTTAGAAAATGTTGAAAATCAGGGTATGTTAAGTCAGTGTATTCAAGCTTTTATTGTTCTTATGTTTGAAAGGCAGTAGAATAAGGACATAGGGAAAATAAGTTGGCTTTGTAAATTCAGGTACTTCTGAAGTTTGTCCTTGTTGGATATTTTTGCTCTTTCATTTGATGGTCTTCACTGTGTACGTTAAGTGGAGCGCTGGACTGGTGGATAGCATACTCTTGTGGTGAAGTTTGAAACCAGGTGGATTTCAGAAGAATGGATGTGTCGTGTAATCCTGAGATGGACCTAAGCACCTTTCAAGAACTCAGTTGAGAACTGTTCCCTCGATATACTGTCAGTCTGTTTCATTGCAACAGTTCAGTGTGGCACAATTGATGACCAAGTAATCTCATCGTACTTTCATCGTTTCCAGAAGTCAACTTAAATTTTGAATTTCTTTTGCTTCTAAAATGGAAACAAAGATGCAGTGCATGGCATCTTGGAACAAGGAAGGAGTTCTTCACATGGGTTCATAACATGCTTGGCTTTAGTATTAGCCACTGCTATGGATGGGCTGCAGCAGTGTAGCACAGTGTGTAAAGCAAAGTACAGGTATCAGCCATTAATTATGTTTCATTTTCTTTCCACAGTTAAGTTGATTTTACAGAATTTATCAGGTCTCCAAAGCAGAAACAGGTAAGCTGCCAAAAGCTTAACACTTCTCACTGAGTATTGTGACAAGATCATACACAGCCTTTTTTCCTCCCAGAGTTGTGGCTGGCAACTAGAATATGCTTGTGGCCGCTGCAGTTAATATTCTGACTACGCCAAAGAACAACATTTTTGAATGCTGAGAAAACGTACATTATTGAACAGAACTGATCACTGGGTAGAGCAACTTGTCAAAGCAGTGAAGTCATCACTGTTTGTGAATTACTTCATTTTCCAGTGACACAGTTATTCTTTTTCCTTTTTCCTTTTATCAGTTAGTATCCTGTTCAAAAGTAAACTGGATTTTTTTGTTCTTAGGAGTGGGCAGAGATGTCTGGCATATAGTAACTATGCCATGAAAGACTTGAGGTGTTTGTTAGGTATTGTGGATGATGAGGAGTGACTTAGGTGGATTTTGTTGCCCTTAGTGTAGGGAATATTGATAGATTTGTGCACGCGTGCTGGTGGAGTAGCTAATTGTTCTGACTAATGAACATTCAGTGAATTGTGTTTTAATCTTGTTCTTGTGAACTTGTGGGTTTTTTGATACCTTCTCTCTTGATGAGACAAAGGCATTCATTAAAAAGGCTCTAGCTTCTTAAGTGATAAGATACTGTAAAATAGCTGAGTACTAAAGACGTGCTATCATGTGTACCTTTTTGTCTGCAGGTGATTTTTGCTGTGGGTTGAGCTCAGCATGGCTGTAGTCATCCGTTTACAGGGGCTTCCTGTTGTTGCGGGTCCTCCAGATATTCGTCGTTTCTTCTTGGGATTGAATATTCCTGATGGAGGTGTGCATATTATTGGAGGAGAGATTGGGGAGGCTTTTATTATATTTGCAACAGACGAAGATGCACGGCGTGCCATGAGCTGTTCAGGAGGGTTTATCAAGGACTCGCGCATAGAGCTCTTTCTCAGCAGCAAGGCAGAGATGCAGAGTACCATAGAAATAAGCCGGAAACGATTTGACCGTGGGGGACGAGAAACTATGTCTGGCTCTAGAAGAACAGGTACTAATGGTTCTAGTATGTCAAGTGTTGGAGATATACCACATTTAGTTACAGCTTCTCCTAAAGGAATGAGAAAACCTAGTTACGGGCCACCAAATCGCCTGGAGCCTGGTTTCCATACCAACGGCACAAGATACGGTGATATGGGTATGCCTAAGTCAAACTATCAGATAAGAAAGGATTCTCACCCATTTAACCCAGATGATCGTTATTTATTTCTACGTGGTATACCTTACTCTGCAACAGAAGTTGAAGTACGTGGTTTCCTTTCGGGGATACGTGTGGATGGAGTGATTCTGATAAAGCACCGCAATGGTTTAAACAATGGTGATTGCTTGGTAAAATGTGCTACACCTGGTGATGCCTTAGAGGGACTTAAACGTCACAGACAATACATGGGTCAGAGGTTTATAGAAATTAGTCCAACTACAGAGGAACGGTGGATTGAATGCGGTGGGAGGATAGACATGCCAGATGAAATGGATGACTTTTTGTGCGAAGACCATTCTCCAAGAAGTTCAGGCTACGTGCATTCAAGGAAGCGTTCTCGTTCAAGGTCACCAAGGAGACAAAGAACACATTCTCGTTCATCTCCTACCCAGGAGTATTACATACACTTAAGAAATCTATCTTTTAATGTGGAGAAGAGAGATTTGAGAGATTTTTTTCCTGATTTAGATATACACAGCAAGCAGATCAAGATTCTAACAGATAAGCATCAGAAAAGGACTAGAGATGCCTTTGTGGTGTTAAGGAGTGAGAGAGAATATCAGGCTGCTTTGGAATGTCATAGAAAGGTTCTTCTCAATCGTCCTGTGTACATTTTTCCAATTTCAAGAAAGTCAATGTTGAAAATAATTGACTCTTGTGAGAGGAAAAGATCACTGGACAGAGATCATCTTGGACAGGCCATATCAGAAAAAAGTTACCGGGAAGGTCATTCCAGCCCTAAGACTTGTGTTTATGTAAGGAATTTTCCATTTGATGTGTCAAAAATTGAAGTGCAAAAGTTCTTTGCAAGGTTTGATATTGATGAAGATGATATTTACTTGCTCTATGATGAAAAAGGAGTTGGACTGGGAGAAGCATTAGTGAAGTTTAAATCTGAAGAACAAGCTATGAAAGCAGAAAATTTAAATCGTCAGACATTTTTGGGAACAGAAGTATTAATAAGACTGATATCTCAGGATCAGATGCAGAAGTTTGGTGTACCTGCACCATTATCTGCACCAAATGAAATGCACGGTCATTCACATCATTCACATCCATATGACAGAGCTGACCTCCCCCGTCCGGTTGGTTCACCATCTGGACCACCACAGGGGCCACCCATGCATTCATTTGGTCCCCCTGGGAACTTCAGGCATCATTCTGAATTTAGACATCCCCCTGAGGACTTCATGTGCCCCCCTCCTAAGGATTTTAGGGGTCCACCACCTCTCATGGATTTTGGTGGTGACAGTGAACCTTTTGGCAGAATGGAGTTTGGGAATAATAAAATGGGAAATTTTCCTGAAGGAAGATTTATGCCAGATCCAAATTTCAGTGGTGGTTCTGAACGTGTTGTTCCTATTCTGTTGAAAAATTTACCTTTTAAAGCTACTCCTAATGAGATTCTGGATTTTTTCTATGGCTACAGAGTGATACCAGAGTCAGTTTCTGTGCAGTACAATGAACAAGGACTACCTTCCGGTGATGCCATCGTTGCTATGACAAACTATGAGGAAGCTATGGCTGCTATTAATGAACTGAATGATAGGCCCATTGGTCCACGGAAAGTTAAGTTGAGTTTGCTGTAGAGGAAAAGATGTGCTAACAACACGTTCTAGGTTTGACAGTATTGACAGTTATTTTAACTTTTAATTACTGGAAGATGGAAAACAAACACTTTCCATCAACGGTTGTAAATAATACCCAGTTCAGTTGTTTAGCTCTTGGTTGAAATACCTGTAGGACATTGAATGTCATACATCAGGGTATAAAAGAATGGAGTTGTAATGCTTTGGGTTTTTGTTTTTTTTTTTTTTTTTTTAAAGATTAATTTCAGCCTTACGTTTTTATTTGATGCAAAGACATAAGTGCTGGTTGACTGACCACACAACGGTTCAAATAAAAAATTTTCAGTGCTCCCTGCATTAGTAAATGACACTGAGGTTAGCTTAATAAAATTTTAAAAATTACTGATTTTTTTTTTTGTTTATTTTTGTCTAAACTTTTCAGGTTTTACTCGGTTTCATGTGTTTGCAGGCATTCCTGTTTAAGAGCTTCCTGTTCTCATTAGCTGGCTTTGCAACTTTTTTAAAATAAAAAGGAAATTGCCTTTTAAATGTGTGTCTTATATTTAAAACTTGTAGAGTTTATGATCTCAACTGTTACACTCAGCAGATCTGGGTCTTGGTGAGAATGATGCTGGCTGCTTTGTGTGGAAAGAGTGAACTGGTAGTTTATCAACAAAGCAAAGGATGAGTAGTTTACAGAGATTGCAGAGGCTGTATTCATCAGTTAGGCTTTTTTCTCCCTCACTGTAGTACCTTGAGGCAGAAAATGAATGTTGGCATTAGATCAAGAATTCTGACTTCAGTGGTTTTGTTTTATCTTCACATATGCGTAATATGAATACTAACTGGCTCATGATGTCTGGATGCATTCCAGGTCAATCTCTGATTAGTTTTAACTAACATCTGTCACTGGCAACCAAGCTGACAACCAACGATGTTATTTTTTTACATAATAAAATAAATGCTTATGTCAGCATTTAGAATGTGTTGTTTTCATTGGTTTGTTACCAGCACATTTAAATTTTAGGAAGAAATAAAAGGTAGCTTGGAAAAGCTGTGTCTTCAAAATGAAGGCTTAGTAGGAAACTTCGATTGTGTAGGAAAGGACTTTCATTGAGATGGCAGCTGTACAAGATAGTATCTGTAGTACTAAAGGATTAAGCTTCCGTCACCTCAAACTGAGACAACAGAGTTGTAACTTGGCAGTGAAAACTTCTAACCTTTGCTTGTTCAATACCCAGAATTCCTAAATCCATGAAGGAGGGAGGTCTCTATTCCAGTCCCCTCCTCAAAGCAAGTTTTGGCTACTTAAGGCCTTGTCCATTGCATTTTTAGTAAGTTTAAGGACAGGGCTGTCTGGGCAGCCTTTCCAGTGCATGATCCCCCCTCACTAGAGGTCAAACCTTAATTACTTTATGTGAAGTTATTATTGTCATTGCAGAACTTCCATGCCAACTGTTTGGTACAAGAAAACAAAATGAGTAGAATTTTTTGTCCTGCAATATTTACAAGGTTAGTGTAGTTTTATTTCTTCTGCATATTACTTTTTCTGTGTTTTAAGTGCCAAGAAAAAAAATTTGAATGATAATGGAAGGTCTGTATATATAGATTCCTCTGAGCAAAGAAATGCAGCGGCCAGGTTTTCAAATTCACTTGCTTTCTGGTAGGAATTAGCTTTAGAATCGTACAGTTTTGAATCTCCCTCTGAAGTTAAAAGGAAATAAAACTCAACAATTTTGGGCTTTATTTAATTGCTTACTGTAAAAGTGATCAAGAAGCAAGAAGGTGTTGCAGGGAAAATAAAGACATGAGAATTCTCAAACTTCCCTGATCGTCATGTTGAAAACTTCATTGTGATTATCTTTGTAAGCTAGTATCTTTACTACTAAGCTGTATTGAAAATGTGAATACAACTAACTTCTCCAGTTAATCAGTTTCAGATGATTTGTTGATTTTAGAGCACTTCTAGTTACTACATAATAAGAGATTTCAAACTTGGAGGCTGGAAAGGTAAGAGTTTAGCAGGTTGTTTTTCCAGTAAAGTGTGAAATTAACTTTTAGAAAAAAAATCTCTTTTCAAAAAAGGTTAAGAGCAATTGCTGATAAGATGCTATTAGTTTTTCAGATGGTAAACTTTTTATCCCCCTTAGTGAACATATAAAAAATATCTTGAAGCTTGTAATGGCAGAGGTCATAATTCAGGCACTACAAAATGGTCTCTTGTTTGCCCTATAGCTGATTTGTATTTAATTTAAAGTCAGATTAGATTTTATGACTTTTTCAAGTTCATCTGAAATGTTTGATTGATAGACCAAAAAAATTTATTTTTTCAAGGTCTATAAAGAGCTGTATCTCAAAGTAAGTACAGATGCACTGAAGCATAGATAACTTGGGAAGGGATGCCAGTACATCAGTTAAATAATACAGTTAATAGGACAGTTGGTTCTTAGTTTATAGCTGTTATCTGGTTGGTGTTTGTGGTCTGTGTGTCTGTCTGCCTCTGTTCCCCTGGCCTCTCCAGACTGGGCATTGTATACTGATTCTGCCTGAATGGATGGTACTGGTGCAAGGTTGTGATGACAGCATTTCCTGAGAGTAGGGTTTTATAACAGATGTTTAGTGATTTGGAGGCACTGTATTTCCAGCACAAAGGACAAATCAGAGACTGTAATTACATGGCTTGAAATACTGTTCTTCCTTTTCAAGTATCATCCATATAGTAAGGAGTAATGAATGAAATGCTAGTTTGTGATGCTGATATAAACATGGCAAGTTTCCTTAGTTGTGTCTTCTCTGAAGTTGCTTTTGCTACCATTGTCCAAAAATTCTGATGTAAAAGAGAAAAGTTTCTGTTGTCAAAGACTAGAAATAACGATTACCTACGAAAGCAGCGTAAGGCATTTAGGGAAGGTCTAACAGGACAGTCTGATGAGCACTCTTAATCCCAAAGGAATGTGCCAGTGTGTTCCACAGAGAGGTAAAATAATCCAGGTAAGAATGGATACAAGCCTGCATCATCTAGGTGCCAGTAATAAAAAATACAAATGAGTGAGTGGAATAACTGCAAGTCGGTCTTGCAGTGTGCACTTGTACCATGTGAAAATGTTGTCCAGAAGTATCTTTAGGTAGTATTTAATTCTGAATTGTTATTCTGGCTGTGCAGTATTTTAAACAGGGACTTCTTATCTCATTGTGACCTGTTTCAGGTCACAATTTCTGTGCACCATGCAAAGTTAAGACATCACGCATGCAGGACAAAATGCCCAACACTGTACTTCTTTTCTGGAAGTTTTTTTGTGATTCCTGAAGTTGACTTTTTTGTGACATAGGGAGAATGAATTTTATGCTTGTGAACTGCATAATCTTAGGGGGGCAATTAATCAAAACAAAACTGCCTTTTTTTCAGAATTGCTTTCTCAAGGCATAGCACACAAATATTTGCTATTTGTATCTATGTATATTATATGAAATCCTGAAATTGTTATGAAGTTAGCCATCTGTTTTGGAGATGGACTACTTCATTGCATGTGAAATGGTGAAGTGGTGATCACCAGAATTCTGATGTGATACAACTATTTATTGAAGTATCTTAGTTGCTGAAATAGATGGGAATTATTTACATAGCTACTTTTGAAAGTTTTGCTCATCGGTATTTACTCCTTGCCAGCAGTAATTCAATATCAGTGGTATGTAATGCTGGTGTAAAATTATTTTCTGGGTTTAAAACAGAACCCTATATTGTGAGCTTTTCACTTACTTTCATCACATTAATTTTTGGCAAAACCTGTTTTTTCACATGTCGAAACAGGTATGCATTGCATACTTTGCAGTAGTGGACAAAAGCAGCATCAATATTATAAATGCACTTTATTTCTGTAACTAAAAGAAGATTTTGTTATGATTTTAAATTGTTTTCTCAGTCACAAGTTTAAATTCTTCTGCATTTGTTCTTTAGCAGATACTAAAGCTGGAGATGAACAGTGTAGTAGCAGCTTTCTGACAGAACCACACACTGTTAAAAATGAACACATGTAACCTCTATCTCCAAACAGGATAAGAAATTACACTCAAAATGTGTAATTTCTTGTATATTTGATGGAACCAGTAACTGTTATGCTTGAACTATGTATAGCATGTCAACTAATATAGTAAACATCAACTACGTAAAATATCCACTAGTTTTATCATGAAGGCACTTTTATTTAAAAAAGCAGAGCAGCAGATTGAACATAAGATACTGGGCCAGGTCCTTATTTTTGACTGTTCTTTCTGTATGCATACAGGAATCAAAAGTCATCTGTACCTGTTGAAAGCCTGAGGAAAATAAAAGTACACCTCACCCTGCCTTCTGCCATCCAGTGTGGACAGCAGAATTAAATCTTAACAGGTTGTTGCTGCAAACAGTTTCTTAGCTACTACAGTTACTTTAGGATGTATAAACCAAATTATAACAGTTACAGCTAGAGTACTTAATAAATTCAAGAGGTGTATAGCTAGAGAGGTAATATATTGGCAAAGTAACAAGAAAACAATGTTTGTAACTGCTTCAAAGCTTAGTGCAGTTTTTGGACACTTTATCGTGTAAGTTTAAGCAAATGTGATTACAATATAACATCTATGCAAATATAATACAGGCATCTATTTAAATATTTAATTTTCTAGCTACTGAAATTGTCCACTTTCAGTGGCTTTTTTTCCATTCTTTGAAACCAGTCATTTGTCTGGCACTCTAGAATCAGTACTGATTCTTGCTCCTCCTGGAATTCCAAATATACAGCCCCAGTGAAATTTTAGATCCAACATATAAAAGCCTTTAGGTAAAGGGCTTTTTTCCCCCCCTTAATAAAAAACCCCTACTTAGAACAGCTTTGTTATCTCACTTCCTTAGTAGCATCAAATTCATCCTCCTCATCCTCCTCTTCATCATCATCATCTTCCTCCTCATCCTCTTCTTCATCTCTTCTTAGCATTCTGCGGGAAATCTGCTAGAACAAAAATCCAACAAAAGGATATCAGCTGTTTGTTCTCTGCAAGCAAAAAATAATTCTCCAATGGCATTTTCAGTCTAAATGTTTGTAGGGATTTTATTTGTGAGAGGGGATAAGTTGTTTATTTATTAACTCTTCATAACATGTACACCAATGGAATGATACATGACACAGAATAAAAATATATAATGATTTTTAAAAGCTAAAATTCATGACAACTATTATAGGATAGGGAAAACGGTATTTTTATCCAATTAACGCTAAAAATCAACAAGATGCAAATAATTTTTTTCCTGGGTTGGCTGTTGAAACAGCAGGCTGAAGATGAGTAATCTTGTCTTGATGACATCAGACCTCTTCAGTTAAAAGCTCAGAACTATGGTGCTCTAAGCTTTTTACTTTTTTTTTCAAGAAAGAATTAGACAAACTTAGTAAGAGTTTGATTCATAGATGAACTTCTTTCCCTGCCCATCAGTGCTTTTCTTTAGAGTGACTCCTCTTTTTGGTTCATCAAACATTAAAAATAAGTGCCAGCTGCCAAGCTTTCATCTCATTTGACAGATTCTGCAGTCTGTACTTTTTTTTAATGAGGGCTCAATCTAATTCCTATTGAAGATAGATTTATCACAGACAATGCAACATTTACAATTTAAAGAGGGATATACATTTGGTTTTTTTTTTTCCCAATGAGAAAGAGAGCATTGAAGACAGTTATCTAAGTCATCTGGAATGCTTTTGAAAATTTTTTTCAGGTTCAGTAGTTCTCTAAGGGCATCTGCAGCTCTTATTTTGGTTATATTTTCTGTGTCTTCTCACATACAATGATATAATAAAAACTTCTGTACTGAAGACAGAGCTTGCCTTTGTTTTTTAAAGCAATGCCCTGTTTTCAAAGTCCTTAAATGCTCATTATTAAGTTGACTTCTGAGATTTTATAATTCATACAGCCATGTATGTAATGGTTTTTTTGTGTGTGCATAAAGCAAACTGTAGTCACTGGACTTCTAAAAGCAGAAAAATCCTTAGTCTTGTTGATGCTCACAAAGTACATAATTTAGCTCGAAGCAAATACTTTCCTGAACACAACAGAAAATGGAGTTAATCATTGGATGAAGCTGGGTTAATTTGTGCTGAAATGTCTAAAGCAGCAGCCTCATTCTGTGAAACAAGAAAAAGACAATGACAGTGATTTGTAATTGGAGTTTAAGGAATGCTGCAGATTGAGCCTGTTAAGGTGAAATGAATGTCACTGGGATAGACTAATTTTCTAAGTTTTATTTTCTAGTTCAGAGTATCTGAACTTCTTCAGCTGAACTTGCATCATATTTCTGAAGAAAAGCTAGTTTCCCCTTTCCTGAAATAAGAAGTGTTTTGGCTTTATGGCTTTTTTCTGCATGCTACTCAAATACCTCTGACCATGCAGCAATTAACTAAACAGTATATTAAATATTATCACTGGTGGTGCTAAGATGACTATCCCTAAGAACCAAACTGGATCAGGGAAGGAAAGTGAGAAAAGAAATTATGCAATTTAAATCCAAGTTATTGTGCCAAAGAACTAAAACATACCGGTATTGAAATTTAATTTTTCATAACTTAATGCACAAAAAGAATATGAAAATTTGTTGACTGTAAATAATTTTATGTAAAAATCAATTCCATCAGTTGCATGTAGGTGATGACTATCTTGGCTTAAGCAGTTCAGCTCCATGTTTCACTGCAGATGCTGCTACAGAAGCATGGCAATTCTCTCCACATCTTAGTGTTGGAACATTCAGATGCAGACGTTTTCAGTAATGGTTAAAATGATACTTTGCTGTCCTACAGAGTATCAGTGCAAAAGTTTGTTATATTTCATGCATATAGATAAAACCTGTGTAATAAACTTTGATTTAAAATATCTGGAAAAGATCATTTTGTTTTGCTATAGTTCTAAAATATAAGATGTATCAACCTGAATTGGTAAAGCAAAACGTTGAGGATAAATTGCCAAGTGAAGTGTTGTAAAATGAAGGACATAGCTTTTTGTAAAAAAAAGAATCAAGCCCAAGGAGCACTTTATGTTAAAAATCTAAAAATAATACAAAAAGTTAGTCCACAGAGCCAGAAATAAATTCAAGGATGGTATGTGTTAAATCCTCTGAAAAGTTCTGAATTGTGTTACTGGCACACTTTATTCTGTCTGGTATGCAGGTATGCAGTGACTTCCCACACTGTCCCCTCCCTACAGGTTAGAGTTTGTGTGTGTCTGTCTGTCCTCCCATGCCCTACAGACTTGGGCCGTGTGAGTCTGTGAACTGCTCCCAACAATATTTATACTGCTTTACATTGGAAATTGCGAAGTACTGCATTACAGTCAGTAAAGGATTACTGTGTAGCAGGAATCTAGATTTGTCAAACGTTTCAGAGTGAAAGATCCACAGAAAAGATAAAAACCTGAAAGTTTTTCTGAATACAGCATTTTTTCCCATGAGATGTTTGGTGGTTCCAAAGATTAGAGGCCTTAGTGTAATTCAGCACCATGCTATTTGCAGAATCAGGAAGGGCTGCCCTTTCTTCATGTCCTATGGTGACTGCATTAGTAGGGTGTTCCACCCCTTTTTTCTGCCATATAATCCTCCTCTGCAGACACACTGCACAGCCAAGTAAGATGACCTTATTTTGAACTGCATTGCAGTTTCCCTCTGAGTCTAGATGACTTCCTGTTCTTTTCAGGTAAGTGAGAGGTTATGAGAACACTAACACCCTAAGTTATAATTAAGAGAGCAGTTTAGGAAATGAGAAAGGTTAACTTGCAAGTTAGTCACCTCTGGGAGATACCAGTGTACACACTCAGTTTTCTCCTGTTTTGTGTTTTTTCTCTCTTACATTTTCTGAAGTAGCTTGAACATGAAATTTGCCGGAGTGATAGGAGTGGCAAGTTAGTCAAGGTAGTATCATGCACTGAATCACGAGGTTGTATCTCTTCAGATGACACAATTCATACTTTAAACAGTAGAACAGCTCAACTGTAATAATCAATCTGTTTTGTGTTGAGAGCAGAGAAGGTATAAAGTGTGTACAAAGTCAAGAAAGATTTTCCTTACTACAATATCAGTGCATGATTCTGGTCGAAGAAAAGTAAGACATACATTTTAAATGTGGCTTTGTCTTTAACTGAAACACTGGTAAGAATCATTGTAGTTACAGGATTACAGCTGCAATAAATTAAAAATAATTTAGCTATTTTACAGTGTCTGCAAGTTTACTGCTGTAAACAAAGAGATTTGCAAGGTAACTGGTCCAACAAGAGTGGCACTGTCTTCAACTGTTTCACTCATTTTTATCATCCTTTTCCTCATCACCTGCTGTGAACTTTCAGAGTATAAAAGGAGAGGTCTGTTAGTCATGGGTTTGCTCTTCTGCTAGAAGGTATCACAAGTCTGGATTAGGATCTGGTAGAGAGGCCACACTCTAGAATCTGAAATACTAGAAATGTGCAAGTACTTAAAGAATGCCACTACTCTTTCAAATAAGCTGCTAGATCTCTTCTCTGCAAGATGCTACAGTTGGTTGATGAAAGACCAAGTATTGTTGGAAATGGTATTTGTCAAAAATAAGCAACACGGCTTTAAAAGCTGAGGGGTTTTTCTCATCAATGATAAAGCTGCATTATCAAGAGCTTAATATGATATTTATATCATTTAAATTTTCTTTTCATATCTGATGGTCCTGAACTGAGTAAAGACAGTGGATCCATGTGCATTAGCTGAAAGATTATCTTCAGTAGAGGGTTAATACAGTGATTTAGTATGTAATATTTTTCTTACCTGTGCTGTTCTCAGTGAAGATTTTGAGGAGCCAGTTCTTTGCAGGGGGGACTTGGAATTTGCACGAACTATGTCTAAGCGAGACTGATAGTCTGGGGGATAAAGTGAGCTCCGAAAAACCTGATCAAATGGAGAAAGCTGTGACTTAGATGCTTGCAAGCTAAGAAGCGAGACTGAAGCTTGCAGAAATGCAGCACTGGACAATGAAACTTGATCTAGAGATACGCTAGATCAGCTGTAGTTTGGACTGATCACTTCTAGCTGAAACAGTGTCCTTGCTTAACCTGAGACACATCAACATACTTACGTGGTCAAGGTAAACATTCTTCGGAAGTTTGGGGGCATTTACACAGGGAAAACTGCAATGGTTTCCCACCAACGTAAGTAGCTGAGTTTCAGGCTAAGCTAGAAGTACGAACCCCAGCAAATCCTTCAGGCTATCCATTTCTTGCAAAGATGAACTCAGCCCCTTCACAAACAAATCCCTGCCATTGGTCACAACTGCATCAGAAAAATGTTACTTGCAACATGTACTACTCAAGAAAAATTTGGGAAACCTCTTAGCATACAGGGGAGACTGTAACATCCATTGTATTTTCATGTTATTTCAACAACCAATAAAGCTATTTGTGTAAGACTTTAAGTCAAAGAGATGGTATATTATGGTCAGTATTTTTATGAAAAGTAAATAATTGTCCAATTAACAGGAAATTTAAAATGATATTAGAAATTTGGTTGTGAAAGATGAAGTATTGACTTATAGGAGATTTCTGAATTGGTGCCATGTGACATGATGACTGTGAAACTAAAATAGCATGATCTTGCCATGGCATAGTTTAAATGAAGTAAAATTACCAAGTAATCTAAAATATGACTGTCACTGAAGACTCATGGTTTTTTAAGTATTGTGCTAACTTGGTTCTGAGCTATATCAAAATTATGACTGGTAGGATTTACAAAAAAAGACTGAAAATTATTCAACTTTTTGCCAAACCAAACATATATACACAACACGCATTTCAATGATACTAAGTTTAAAGGCTCAACATTGAGAAGAACAGCAAGAATTAATAAAGGACTGAAAAGCATATCTTGGGAAAGAGAGACTATAATTCAAATAGAAAAGAAAGGGGCGAGTTGAAGCTGGTTACTGCCACAAGCAAAAAAAACCAAAGTAGTAAATAACAAATGTCTCTTAATTCTAGAACAGCCTAATGAAAATTATTATAAGATGAAAACAAGCAAACAAAATTCAGGTTAGAAGGAGATCTTTAATGCAGTAATGAGTCTTTACATCATCTTATCACAGCAGTGTAAGATTTTTTCTAAGTGCATCTTTAGAGCAAGACTCACTGCAGAAGTGTTCTTTAAAAACTATGTTAGTTGAGCTTGGAGTGGCAGGTAATTTTGTGAGTCTCTTTTCTGTGTTTTGTGGGAAAGATTAGATTGCCACTGCAGTCGCTCTCTGCATGCTGAAGAAGTTTTTTCTGGAGTTTTTTCTGGAAACCTGAAATACTTGTTGCATTTTTCTGTGTGGGACTTGTAGCCCAACTGTGAAAACTGTTTTTATGTAGGAAGTAAACAGAAAAGCAAATCTCAATCACTCTTACCTCCAAATCTTCATTTTCATCAATATTTTGGATATTTTGGTAGGCAGCAGTATATATCTCTAAAGCTTTCCCATGGAACAACATTTCAATAGTTATAAATTCAGAAAATATGTTCTGAAAGCAAATGAAAAGAAAGATTGTCTTAATGCAGTAAAATACATTTGCACTTCAAAAATTACTCTATTCTATGTTTGGTATTTATATGATAGAAATAAATACATGCTACTTAGTATTTTATGTAGTAAGACTGAATTTTAGGAATTAAACATAAATGTTGGCTGGGCTATCACTTATGCATGATAATTAATAATATAATATGCCTGATAATAATAATATATAATTATTATTTTAATAATAAATTCTAAATAAATACTTCAAAAGTAAAGAGGAAACATTAGGAATAACATGTCTTACTGAAAAGTCACTTGATAATATCCAGTAAGTATTCACAAGATGCAGTCATTCAGAAGTTTTGCTATTTTGGAGGCAGACTTTTATAACAGGTTGAGGATAAATTATCTGTAGATTCTACACAGATCTGTAATTTACAATTCTGTGAAATATTCAGAAATACCATGACATTTGCATTTCACTGAATACACAATGTTGCTAATCTTGCCCCTATAACTATAGTAATCTTATCATGCAAGATGAAATGTGAGCACACATACTTTTATGTCCCTTATCTTCTGTTTCTCAAAATTATCAATGGTTTCCTCTAAATGCCGAGTTGTTCGAGTAGCATCCAGTGTTGCTCTCTGCAGTTCATTCTCAGCCTGGTAAAGTAATACAAAGGTGAAATTAGTCTTGCATTTGATACAAAGCTATTTGCTGTAATTGCCATGAGAACATTTAAGTCTTGAGTTTCCAAAACAATACATATCTGTGTTACAGTATTTGAAATCTGTAGCTTAGTGAACATATAAAGATGACTTCTACAGTGTTGTGACTTTGATGTGAAACATGAAAAATGATGAGCTGCAGCCAGTCAGGAAAGTCCCTCTGCCCTGATTCATTTTCTGTAATAATCTCGTGATAGTTTTCTGAGCCAGCCCTGACACCTCATTGACAACACAGTGACTGGGTTTAGGTATTTAACCCAGCACAGGCCAGAGTGGTGGATGAGCAGGAAGGATCACTCCTTGTTTTATACTGGACATCAACCTGCTGGGTCCAGAAAGAGACTTTCTCAATATAGTGTCATGAACCTCACCTTACTAAGATTTTATAAATTATTTAAATAGACAGCTATAGCAGAAGCTGGAACTAATGTACTTATCCTGTAAATATCTCAATCTTGCAGGCTAGAGTTATTGTAATTTTTAGATTCAAATGCATTTTAGGTATTGTATGTTTTTAGTATTTTTATTATTTAAAAATATTTTTATTATTAAAATATCTTATAAAAAACATCTTCAATAGGGCACTGTTAAGGGAACACATCAACCAATTCCTAACCCATAAATACACAGTGTTTCTTATTTTGTTTCTACAAAAAGCATTTTAATTAGATATAATTATGAACTTAATAGAAAGTTCACTACCATTTAATGAAAGAGATTGAAACTATTCTGATTAAGTGAAGTCTGAGAACTGTGTATATTACAAATTAACAATGTACAGTTAGAAGAGCTTGCACTTGAAATCAACAAGATTTGGGTCTAAACTTCTGTTATTTTCCATACATTATTGGTCAAACATCATACACTAGTGATACTTTCAGGCTCAGTCAGTAAGTATTATCACAAATCTATACTGTCATGAGATTTCAAAGTAGTATATGGATTAAAGACTGTATCCTATGGTCAATTTGAAGGGTTCTTCCCATTTTTACAAAACCACAACTTAAGATAGAATTTTTTTTAATGGAAAAAGACACCACAGGTTCAGTTCCTGTGATCTAGCTTTTTTTTTTTTCTTTTATAAAGAAACCTAAGGCAAAAGGCATGCCCTATTCAATTCTTTGACTGTAATCTGCTAATCTCATTTTACAGGGTTATCAGTTTGAAACAATCTCCTTTCAAAAATAGCCTAAAATCATAAGACCCAATTCTGCCATTACAGGGCAAACAAAATTGATAATAGTAGTACGTAAGGTCACATGTTCATCTCTCTTGATTTTGCCCAAACCACAGGAGGGAAGAAAAGAGATTTTGTGTATTTTCAACTTCTTCAATCAGTCACTCTGTAAGTGATGGCAACTATTATGCATATACAGCCCTTAGACATACAAATACAGTATGTTATTTCTATGATAATCAAATACATCTCCTCAGTACATCTTAGATTGGACATAATTTGTGCAGATATGCTTTGGGAGAGGAATTCTGGTTGTTTTAGGGTGAAGTGTCTAAAGTTGCAGAGCCTGCATAATTTGGACAACAGCAGTTTGGTATTTTCTCTTCTGAACACTCACCTGTGACTGGAAATATTAGTAAAGGAAAAAATGGCAATGTAACAACCAATATTCACGGACATGTTAATGTTCACTTCCACTTTTAATATACCGTGAAATATTCACCTTATTTGTTTCAAAATATTTAGTGCTATTATTATGTTGTCTAAAGCTTCTGGCTGTAAGATGTACCATTTTTTAGAGCTTTGCTAGAATTCAAGAATCTAGGGCAAAACATTTCAGGACAGCTGTTTGTTTTGAACTTTTGAGGGTTTGGTTATTTATTTTTAAAAGAATAACATAAAAAGCAGGCAACCTACAATTTTGCAGACTTCTTCAGTGAAAAAAATCTATTTTGATCTACAGAAGTGTATTTTTGTATTTTTAAAAATCTGGTAATGTTTTCTTTTCAAAGTTGTGCTAATTGTAAGATGGGAGTGAGTACAGATCCTTTGCTGTCTGTGGCTGAAGTTGTTCACTGCTGCAATATCGCAGTGGCTCAAGAATAAGAGAACCCCTGCAGGAGCCCAGCTACTGTGCTCTAATGTGGGAAAACTTCTCAGACCTGAAAGCTGACCTGCACACACCCTCAAAAGCAAATGAACACATTCCTACTCCTAATACCTTTCTATGCATTTTGTGTCAATCACTTTAAAATGCAAATAGGCGGCATTTGGTGCCTTTGCCATGTGCAGAATCAGACTGTACTGAGATTTTATAATTTTTCAGCCAAAGCCTTCAGTAGAGAAAACAGGTGTTACAAGAAGCTAAGTCACAGAAGAGTATTTGGGAGTATTTGGGAGAAGCTTAGAAAAGAAAAAGAAGAAATTAACTAGGTGCCAGTGACATACCCATGAAATGAAATGAAATGGGAATTAGCTTGAGGGAGACAAATGGGACCAGTTTCCCTTTGGGGAAAACAGCTTATTGTTATAATTTACTCTCTTAATTTCAAGAAAAGAGAGCTTTGCAACTCAAGTTCTAACCCTGTGGCTGACACATATCTGTCTTGATTACATGACGAATTCTAATTAGCCATGACTTGTTTTAACTGATTTGATTAGTATTAAATGGAAATTCTCTGGCAGAGACAAAAATAAAATGTATTTCTCCTGTGTTGCGTTTGACCAACAGAGTAATTTTCACTCTTCCTACAGTCTCATGCCCCAGTCACTAGAAAGATCCTGAAGATTCTGAAATAGAGTTGTTAAAACCCAACAATGATCAGGACTGCTTAACTCCCAAGTCCACCACAACAATGTAAAAAAACAGTAAACAGCACATCATGAACCTAGATCCTGAATCATAATACATAAGCATAAAGGAACTGAAGTAGGATTGCCTCTATGCCATTTAATTTGGCATTCTCTAGATTCTGATTGCTTCAAAATTTGAAACTTTGATGAGATTTTAATGAAATTCTAATTCAGTTTGATGAAAGCTTAATTTTTCCTGCTGTGATACAGAATAGTATACTGGGGTGGGTCTTTGGAAAGGAAGAGTAGTCTGAGTATTCTACTAACAGAATTCTGTATTCTACTAACTTATCCTTTCATGCAATGGAGAAAACTCATATCCTGTCTAGGTACCAGGAAACACAATTACCAAAATGGCAGGGAGAAAAATAATAAAACAATAAATTCACAGAAATAAAAAAGGAATTGTCTGATTACACTTACTTTCAAAAACTTCCAAATTCCTAGATGTAATCTATGCCTACCTCTCTTGCATAAACATATCAAATAATTTCTAGTTTCTTTTCAATTCAAAAGTTAGTAACTACTGTTCTGTAGCAACTGTAACTCTTCATGAAGTTTAAGAAAAGATTCAGCATTGGAAACAGTCCCTCTAAGGAGCATTATTGTTTCTACTACTTCCTAAGCATAACAGTTTAGTTCCCAGGAAATTTTAAAAATATTTCTCATAGTGACTAGAAATGCAGGATACAATAATGTGTAGATCTGATGGATTCCGCTGGCGTGTCTTTTCCAGTTGAGATAATTGCTTGGCTTCTCGGTTCTTTGCTGTTAAAGTTGCTTTAAGATCATCCTGGAAATAAAATGTTTTAGACATGTTTGAAATACATCTGGGATAATGCAAAATATGCTCTCCTTCATACATGCATTGTCTAGAATACACAGACAAAACTTCTGCTTTGAATAGAAACAGATTTTAGTGATCTGTTAATTGGTCCTACGAAAGAGAACTCAGTGGAGACTGAGAGAGTTTAGCACCTTGTGCAACTCCCTATAGCACATGCTGTAATTGAAAATGTGGGGAAGGAAAGAAGCTATTCACAGCTTTACATGAAAAGTGTAGCAGATGGTCAAAAGCATTAAGAAGGCAGACTAATTTCTGACTTAGCAATAGAATAAATGTACTTAGAAATAAAAGCAGCGCCAAATAGTGGCATCATAAAAAAACCAAAAAAACAGGCAGCAGTCAGTACCAAGGAGAAATCATGAACAAAATGTAACTGCTGTCACCAGTCCACTGCCAACTGCTGTCACTGCTGGCAGTGGAGCTGCTGAGGGGGCTGGAGCAGGAGTCTGATGAGGAGCTGAGGGAGATGGGAGTGTTTAGCCTGGAGGAGGCTCAGGGGGAACCTTATCACTCTCTACAACTCCCTGAAAGGAGGCTGTAGCCAGGTGGGGGTCAGCCTCTTCTCCCAGGCAACCACTGACAGGATGAGGACATATAAGCTGCTGCAGGGGAGGTTTAGATGAAATATTAGGATCTTTTTTTCCATTGGAGGGGTGGTTAGGCATTGGAATAGGCTTCCCAGGGAACTGATGGAATCACCATTCTGGAAGTGTTCAGAAAAGGTATCAATATGGCACCTGGGGACATAGTTCACTGGTGAACATGGTGGTGCTGGGCTAATGGTTGGACTCAATGATCACAGAAGTAATTTTTAACCTAAACAATTCTGTGCTACAAGGTACCATAGGAATTCCATGGCTGAAAAGGTTAAACTGCATATTTATATATATGCATCCAGTTAAAGCTTTTAAAACCATTTGAAACAAAATACATCCAAATAATGATGTAGCTGGAGAAGATAAAACAACTGATCTAGGAAAGGCAGAAACTGTTGATAACTGTTTTTGCTCATTTCAAAGGAGATGTATATATACTTCTAGGAAGTACATTTCCAAAGTATGTATTTCTAGGAAGACCTGTGACAATTTAAGAATATTCATCTACCAGTTTTCTCAAATTTTTGTTCATGCTATAAAACTGTGTATTGCAAACTTTATATAATGGACTGTAAGATTAACAGTCAAGTATTTGTCACTCCACTGCTGCTGGTATGAAAAGGGTCATTAATTTTAAAAGGAGCAGTAGTTCAGAATAAGCAGAAATACAGTCTAAAGTCTAACAAAATCTGAAGCAGGATTTGGCATGCATTTCAAATCACATTTTACTCTAAAAATACCACTTCCCATTTATTTACAAGTCCAAATTGGAGTTAGATCTATTAGAAACTATCACATTGGGAAGTCGTCTAGGCTCCTTCCTTGGATTTCACAATTTTAATGCTTGTATGTCTCCATCACTCAAAAGGATACGCAACTAAGAATGTGTCTTTCAGGAAGTTTTGTGTTCCTGTGACCAGATTACTACTCAGTGACAAGCAGAAGATTGCCAAGTTTCACAATGCTGTGTTCCTTTAATAACGAGCCTGCACATGAGGTCAGGGTCAAAACATGCAGCTTCTTCTATCTCTATCCTTGCTTTCTGTGTGTCCTTGTATATAACTGTCATTTTGCTTCATCTCTAGGGAAAAAGAGTCGCTTCGGATAATAAAAACTGCTTCATCTTCAGCCCATCAAAACTGACTTCACTGCTCTTCTTCCAGAAGGGAATTTACACCACCTCTAAGGTCAAAGACTACTGAAAAGGCCTTCTGCTTTTATGAAAACCATGTGGCTACAAGAAAAGAAAGAATAGAAATTTTCAAAATTGTTTTTTTCCAGCTTTAAATTTTAAAGGTGGAGGAAGAGAATAGAACGTATTTATTTTTGAAACAACAAAGTTTTCTATCTAATGGTCACAGCTGCATGTTTAGTGCTATTTAATGACTGAGCCCTGTTAACAGCACTGACTTTCTAGGCCCACTTAAACAGTCAATCAGATTTACCACTGTGGCTTGAAAGGGTTCTGACTTTCATTCAAAGTGTACTTGAGGATGCAACCAGGAACAGAGTTGCCAAAAAGCAGAAAAGTGAAGATATATAGAATAATGAAACAGAAATAAATCCTCATATCCTACATTTAAACCATGTTACAGGACAAGAATATTGTTTTTGCTTCCACTGAAGCTATTCAGCATCACAAACCAGAACAATGAATGAAACAACTTTACTGCATTAGCAGATAAAGGACAACACTGCTCTGACTGACCTGGGCCTCTATAAAGCATTTAACAGCACAGGACATTGATGACTTACACCACAGAAAAAGCAACAGTTGTTTTTAGATAAAGCCCAGAAACACTGCTGTGTACTTCCTGGAACAGATCCAGTAAGTAAGTAGCAGTGAGAACATCCCCTTTATAGAGAGTAGCTATAATGACATACTCTGCCTGATTTTACCTAGTCAGCTAAAGCAGTCCTAGAACTAGCAGCTTGTGCTAGATTTACATGAGTGACAAAATTTCCTTTGTCACTAAATATGTCCCAGTGATTATAGATAATAACTGAAGAACAGGTAGTTGAAGTTTTAACCAAGGTTTATGGGCAATGTGCCATGGGAAAAAAAACCCCACTTAATGGCCTACATCTTTAGTGAACTCTATCTTAGTTGAAAGGTAAACTTGTAAAATAGTTGATCCCATCTACAGTTTAAAAATGTTCTTGCGCTCCTCAGTGTAGCTAAAATAAACGTTACGCAACGCTTTCTGACATTCTGCAAGACAAAGACCACAGGAAATTCAATTCACTGTTGCAAGCAGTGACTTGGTTTCAGTTGCTTCTGTCCTCAGCATTACTGGCTATCAGTGGCAGTGCAACTCAAGGCAGACTCTTCAATGCTTTGGAAGGCCCACACGCTGCTGTCATGTTTTGTGTGTCCTCAGCATCCCTACAGCCACAAACACAGGAAATTTGTGTTCCACCCTCAACATTCATACCCCACAAAGTACCCGGTTCTAGATCTCACAAACTGAGTTTCAGAGTGACCATTAAGATACCGGGTTTTAAACTCTATAGTCTACAGCTCTGCTAAGGACTACCATGGGTAGTCCTACTCAAGTGCAGAAGGCATTTCCTTCACTATCATTTCTCTAACCACCAAGTGAGGTAACTGTGCAGTAAGTTCCAAACAATACTTGGTTCTTCACCATATGGGAAAAAAACCACTACCAAAGGTCCACTCAAATTAATCATGATGAACACACCGCAAGATTTTTGTTTTGGTATTTTTGTAAAATACCATCTGATAATAATAATTTAAGCTTTTGATTTATATAGATTATGGTACAGACACACACATCAATTATAGATTTGAGTTTGCAGGATTAAGGTAATCTATGTATAAGATACAAGTATGATGAAAATCTAATTTTAGAATCTGCTTATTAAAAATTTCTAGCTCAAGCTTATCTTTCCTGGAGAAAAGAAACTCATAGATATTTTAAGGGACTATCTCAAACCCCTGTTTTGAAAATATAAGTGAATGAAGAGAGCTCAGATTTTTGTGTATCTTCAGGTCATCATGATGACTTAACAGAGAGGGATTTAGGCCAGTAACTACTTACCAGGTTCAAATGTGTTTTCTAAGTTATGAACTTCAATTTAGAACATAGTTCTGAGTTAGAAAAGCTGTTAAAGGCAGCATATTGATGACTAAGAACCAAAGTAGTAGTAGTAGCAGTAACAATATTATCACCATCATTATCAAAATGAAACAATAATAAATTACATTATTTATAAACAAAAAGTCCTGAATTTACACTATCCAGGAAGTTTCATACTAATGCCTCTTCGGAGCATTTGCTTGTGCTCAAACAGACTGAATATTCTTATCTTCACATAAAAGCTCTTTCCTCCAATATATATATATAGCTTCAGTTCAGATGTCTAACTGCATAATTAAGTTAAACTGATAACTGAAATATGAAAAATCAGAACCCTTTTCCCCATAAACAAAAAGTTTTCAACTGAGTGGCCAGGACAGTGAAATGTACCTTGTGAGTAAACACATGTTTAACCTACCCTTTTAAGTTTCACTATGGTCCCGTAACATTTCAGAGGTTCCACAACTTTGGCTTCCAGCCTGTCAACCTAAAAAAGAAATCACAAGGTTGCTAAAATCATCCATATCCACAGTGTGAGGAAAGGGGAAATCGATTAATTTAACAGCGACTCCTCTTACTACGAATTAAATCAATGTACACTGAAAAAATATTAGGATAAGAGTTTTCAAAAATTTTGTAAAAACTACAGTCAAGTAGATTAACCAAGAAGGAATTTGTTTTCTGAAGAGCTCAAGCTGATTTCTAGTGGAATTCCTATTTTTAAAATTAGATAAGGATAAATGAAACATGGAAAATGATGAATATATCAAACTGAGTAATAAATACATCCAACATTGCATCTGTAGTTTTCTATCTAAAGATCAGTGTATTTGCTCTACATGTACTGATACATTATGGACTAAGCTATCTTTGCTATTAAATATACTGTACAAAATGGAACACTTCTTAAAAATAATGGCAACAGCATCACTGGTACTGAGTGCACTAAAAATACCATACAGGGTATGTAAAATGCATAAATGCTCTCACAGATGAGTGGTTCTGAATTTTTGTTTCAGTTCTCCTAGTCAGAAAAACAGCTACATATAGTCAGACAGGCAATAGGATAAGACCTGCTTGTCAAATCTGACAAAACTGTCTGAGTGGCCCCAGAGTAATCTGCCAATGAGTTTTGGACCATGAGTGAGTCCTGTGGCCCATGGCTGTTACATCCAGATTAGAACAAGGTGCACACTCTACTGGGAAGGGATGGTTCCCTCTATACTGGTAGGTAGTCACCAGTCAGCCAGAATCTATGCCAGGTGAGCAAACGTTTCTCCTTGATACCATCTACCAGTGCATTGCCAAACAATTTCACTTGAACTGCCAATGGAATAAAGGAATAGGGCAGTAAGGCTCTAAACAACACATGTTACAGATGTACCAAATCACCTGCCCATGTGATACCTCATACCTCAGTATTTATATATCTAGCACTGCAGCCACAGACCAGAAATTGGTAATTCTTATAAGCTTATTTTCTCTTGCCCTCTTTGTCAGCATACAGGAAAACTGTTACATGACTTGATGCCCAGAAGAAACAAAGCTGAGATCATATATTTTGTTTGCAGGAGCAAAGGAAATCTTGATTTAAAGACTAAAAGCTTCTCTTTTCCTTTGCTGCTTCTGCCTTTTTTCTTTCAGAGGGCAGTGTTGGTTTACACACAAGCATGGTAGGAGGATGCAGGCCAAATGTCAGTTAAAAAACCACAGATTTAAATCAACAAAAGCAAAACTCAAGCTGTTACATATGTACCTCAAAATTACAGGTTCATAGTTTAATGATGAAAACAGAGAGATCGTGCAGTTTGAGTTCACATTCACCTTTGGCCACAATATAAATTTAACAGGAGAGGATAATTTGCTATTACATCAGTTGAAGCATAAGGACCTACATGTGGCTCAGCTGGAGTCAGCTGTATAAGAGCTTATGGAAAAATAAAAATTGCACACACCCTAAGGTTTCCTATTACTTCTTAAAAATCCCTCCCTAAGCAGATTATTAAAGATCCACACATCTTTCTTGCATTTCAAACTCTCTGACTCTCTGCTTCCCATATTAACTACTTCTAAAAGGTTTTCTTTTTCCACTTTGTTATTATGAACTTGCAATGCTCTCCAAAATAAAAAAGTCCTATCTGAAGACATAAACAATGCCAACTACTTCAGTCTCTTTTTTGAACTATAGTGGGTCTTAGCTGTTCAAAATATAAATGGGAATTTTCTACTAATGGGAATGTTCTACTAAAAGAATAGATACATACTCCAAAAACTAGTATATGTGAATAAATTTTTCTTTATCTCAGTATTTTGAAATCTGCATCATAAGTTCCAGTTTGACTGGCACCACACATCAATGTGTAATTGGCATAAACACCTTCCTTTACACTCTCACTCATCTAGCAGAAATGTCACTATATAGTCATATATGATCCAAATCAAGTTTGTACTAATGTTGAACTACAAACTTATGAAACCTACAGTGGTCCCTGATGGTACCTCTTCAATGCTATTTCTGATAATGCTCACCAAAAGGAAAATGACTGATTTTATGTCAGTTGCTGCTAGACAACTCGTCACACAACTGAAAAAGAACACTTTATTAACCATAAATCATAATCTAAAGTCTAAGACTAATAAAAAAACCCTTGCTCTTTCTCAAATACTTTAAGTGTTCATAGGTATAATTTTGCTAACTTCAACAGGACTAATTTTAGACAGTTTTCCCTGAAGTGATTAGGAAGGTAAATGATGAATGCTTTGGCAGCCTATCCTGCTCAGACATTAATGTATTTAGATGTGTTTTCTCCTGTTTCTCTTCTGATTGCAGAATACGATTTCCCTTTTAATCACAGATAAGTAACTGAAAAGTTCAGATGGCAAACACAACATGTGCAGCTTTAATTTTGTACCTCTGCCTGGCGATAATCCTGAAGTCTGGAAAATTCATCTGCAAAGTTTTTCAGTCCAACTTTTAAGTTTGGTGTCTCTGTAGCTGCATATGCATATATTTCATTTACTAGAAGATCTGCTTTGTCTCGTAGTCTGGCAGTTTTACGTACATATCCAGCAAATATTTGGCACAATTCACCAAAATGTTTTTCCACATTTGAAACAGCATCTTGCATTTGTCTAGTCTGATTGTCCCTGGATACCAAAGAAAAAGAAGTGAAAAATAAGAAGGGCAGAAATGTTTACAACACATACAGAAGAAAAACTATATAATTATACTATTAATAATTTGGATGTCTCAGTGCAAAGTAGAAATTTATTCTGAAAAAGAGAAGGTTTTAACCGTAATATGTGCTTATTATGAATGAATAACAAACAAAAAAGCTGATTTACACTTAAAGATTCAATAGTTGAAAACCCAAATCACAAAAGTCTGCTTGGAAGCTTTCCTCCTGCATTTAAGCAAAAGCACAATATTACTAATGGTATTAGTTACCAATGCAGTGGTAATGCCTGCAGTCTCAAACAAGACTTCTGCATGACCACCCCTTCCTGCAACAATCTGCAATCTGAACAGGCAAGGCAATGGCTGGAGAAATTAGGCAGTAGAGGACAAACTGGCAAAGGTATTCAATGTTCTTTAAATTGCAAACAGTTACCAAACTGCACTACAGAGAATAAATACCACAGAGAATTAAAGAAGAAAAGTGAATGGACAGAAGAGGTGAAAACTCTAATACCACTGAAAGGACATTTATCACACTAATAAATTACTTTCTTTCAAACTATATAAATCTAATTAATTTATCTGATCCAATGCCTGTATGTTTCATTATTAATTATTTAGATACAGTAACTCACATACTTCACTTTGTATTTTCCTTTCATCTCCCTGTATTATTTGATGGTCATGTGAACTCATGCCAGTTGTTGATCTGAGTGAACCAGGTCTAAGACAATTCAGCTAACAGAACCTGCCAGACACCGGGTCCTAAGAAGTCTCTAGGGTGTAACACAAGGTTATCGATGTGAAGTGCTAGCATTTCCTGCAAGAGAATTCACTCCTACCACCATCTTGACAAGGGACAGAACCAAAAACTTCCTTCATATCCTCAAGCTATCCCAATACTGCCGACCAATATTTAAATACTGACTTCATATCAGGATACATGATGATCAGAAAAATTCAAAGAAATTTGGTACTTTGAGACTAAACAACAATGCAATCAATTCAAATGAGGAACACCGTTACTTCAGGAAAAGTATTTCATGCCAAAGTTCTGCCTTGGGCAAAAACCCACTTGGGCTGCTTCATGGCAAGCTGTCTGGAAGATTGTTTAAAAGAGATTCCATTAAGGTTAAAAAAACAAACAAGGAAGTTATTCAGTCCCCCAGGACATGCGGGAGCACAGAACCACTTGAATAGGGATGGTTTCACCAGGTGAGTAGGCAAGTAAGAATTTCATTAAGTACTAATAAACCTGTTTTTCAAAATTATACTACCTCATAAGATCTTCAGTAAAAGGTATGTATTTCCTATTTTCATGAAGGATTATCATGTCAAAAAGTGTTCCCCTCCAGGAGGAAGACGTAATCACCCACCTTACAATTCAGATCTTACAGTACACCCATGCAACTAGTACTTAATTTTGGGATGTGAAACACGACGTTTTCTTATATGGCGGTGTAAAAGTTTTTATTCCCCCCTCATTATCGCAACCGCTTAGAAATGCCCACAGAATTATTCGCGAGAAGTCCAAATAAACACCGGCAGCACATCTTTACTCCATCTCTGCACAGCACACCAGGCCTGGAAAAGTTTCGCGGCCTTTGCCGGAGAAGGCAGAGGGCCCTTCTGCAGGGAGGCAGATGCGCTGGGAAGGGCCGGGCCCGCACCGCTCCCCGAGCCCCGCGCGGCGCGGGCGCTGCTCCGAGCGGGGCCTCCTCCCCCCGCAGCCCGGGGCCGCCCCGGCCCTCCGCGCCCCGTACCTGGCGTCCAGCCCGCGGCCCAGCAGCATCATGGTGGCGATCGCGGCGGCGGCCGGCGGGAAGCAGGGAGGCAGGGAAGGAGGGAAGCAGGGAAGGAGGGAAGGAGGGCGGCGCTCCGCGTGCGCTCGGTTTCCATGGACACCCGGCCGGCCCCGCCTCCGGCCTGCGGGACGGGCTGCGGCAGCTCCGCGATCGGAGGCGCCGCGGGGAGAGCGCGCAGTGCCAGGACACCGCAGTCAGTGCGGCGGGAAAGGAGCGCCGGCATGGATCATCGAGTCCAGCCTCCGACCGAGCACCAGTGTCAGCTGGAACACGGCACTGAGTCCTGATTTCCTCCAACACCTCCAGGGACTCCACCACCTCCCTGGGCAGCCCGTTCCAGTATCTAATCACTCGTTCTGTGAAGAAATTCCTCCTTATGTCCAACCTAAACCTCCTCTGGCGCAGCTTAAGACTATGTCTTCTTGTCCTATCACTCGTGGAAGAGGCGGACCCTTGTCTGGCTGCCGCCTCCTTTGAGGGAGCTGTCCAGAGCCCTGCGGTCCCCATGAGCCTCCTTTCCTGCAGGGCTAACGCCTCTGTTCTCATTTAACTCCCGGCTCCCTCAGCCGCTCCTCACAGGATTTGTGCTCCAGACCCTTCCCCAGCTCCACTTCCCTTCTCTGGACACGCTCCAGCTCCTCAATGTCCTTCCTGAACTGAGGGGCCAGAACTGGACACAGCATTGAGATGTGACCTCACCAGTGCCCAGTGCAGGGGGACAATCCCTGCCTGATCCTGCTGGCCACACCATTGCTGGTACAGGCCAGGATGCCATTGGCCTTCTTGGCACACGCTGGCTCATGTTCAGCCACTGTCAACCAGCACCCCAGGTCCATCCTCAGGGGCAGCCTTTCAGCCACTCTTCCTGCAGCCTGCAGCACTGCAGGGGGTTGTTGTGACCCAAGTGCAGGACCTGGCATTTCACCTTGTTGAACCTCATACAGTTAGTCTTGGCCCGTTGATCCAGCCTGTGCAGGTCCCTCTGCAGATCCTTTCAACACTCCTGCCCAACTTATTGTCATCCACAAATTTATTAAGGGTGCATTTGATTGCCTCATCCAGATCATCAGTAAAGATACTGACCAGGACTGAGATCTGTACTGATGCCTGGGGGACACAGGTAGTGACTGGTGCTACCCCCACATGAGCCCACCCAAGGGCAGGGGCAGGGTCTGTTCAAGGACAAGTGCACTGTCAGGGCCTGGGCTGATACAGAGGCAGAAAGCCAGAAAGCACAAACCTCTCCCACTACAAAAAAAAAAAAAAAAAAAAAAAAAGCCAACTTTTCTTGACCTAAGGGAGAGCTCTCAAGGTTGGCAGCCATGGGAAAAATCCCATGGAGCACCAGAAAAGATCTTAAAAAAAAAGAACAAACCAAAACCAAATGATACTGAAAGCATGAAAAAACCCCTAATCCCCTCTCTGTAGTGTATTGGGAATGTGGCTTCAGGACTATGTGACCATGATCCTGTCAGAGTCCCTGCACATGCTGTATGAGACTAATGCAGAAAAGAGGAGAGTGGGAATTGTGCTGTGTCCAACACGAACACATCTGATATTACAGTGGTCCATGAGAGCTTGTTGGACAACTGTAAGCATGCTACCACAGAAATATGTGGCAACAACTTCATACAGATAACAAAGTTTAATTTGCAACTACAACCAATGGCCAAAAGTAATGAACAAGGTGTTCCCATGGCATTTAACAGGTTCCAAGTTTGGTGTACCCATTGAGATTTGTTGCTACACAAGATGTATATGTGCACACACATACACACACATACACAAAGAGATCTCTCACTCAAGCGTATGCAGAAGATCTAAGGGTCAAAGGATATTCAGTGGGAAAATAGTCACTGCTGTGGGAGAGAGTGGTGAGGGGCACTCAGTCCAGGAAAGTCTGTTTGGATGGAGGTGATGGTGCAGAAATGTCTCTGCCCTGTTGGCTGGAGATCCTGTCTGTGGACTAAGGGGTTCTGCCTCTTCCCATTCCAGCCTTGGCTCATGAAAGGTTGGTTATCCCCATGTGTCAGCCAAGCAGAATGTGAGTGCTTCTACAACACATGTATGAAAATAATTTTATAGGTTTGCATGAGCGTGTGAATAGAAACTGATTTAGTTAAAATTTGTTTTTTAACTTTTCATCTTGTTTTTTTCTCTTGAAAGTAGATAATTCAGATCACTTCAACGAAAACTTTAATTCACATAAAACATAATATTCTTCAAATAATGAAGTTCAAATAAAGTTGTTTGCACCAACTTTAACTTAGGCTAAAACAAAATGTTGCCAATCTTTCTAAAGGCAGGTTTGTGAAATCAGTGGTAAAACTCACTCCAAAGGTTTGCAACCATTAAGGACTTGGCAGACTTGTATGTGTAAATGGAAGATGTCTTTCAGAGGATGCAAGGATGAGAGGGCAGCTATTACCTGGAAGTCTTAATGTCTCAACTTCAGACCTGAAAGGAGATGCTTCAATGTTTATTATTGAATCTACCCACTATTAATAATCTAATAAATCAGCTAAATGACCTGGCAAATAATCACTAATAAATAATTACTAAATAAATAATCACTAATAAATCACAAATAATCACTATTATTACTGTGCAATCCTGTAGCTCCCCACACTATAGCAAGATCCAAGTTTATCACTCTTGGATCTTATTCATTCCACACAACTACCACTGAACTGCAGTTCTATCACCCCTTTCTTGACTGCATCACACTGCTTGTCATTTGGGGAAGACTTTTCCCCCAAATTCCCCTTCAGTTATGTAGTTTCTACTCTCTGCATGTTGTTTATGTGGCACACTTTCTGAGACATACCATTTCATTTTAGTCCCTCCTTCACCCAACTCCATTTACATCCTAAGCACTTTATCCTGTATGCAGACAGTTGAGATACCAGAGCAAGGCTTATCCTGTTAATTTATTTTTTCCCCCACTATTTCTGTGCTCATATAGCATCCTACTCTCAAGTGCTTAATTGCAAGTCATTGCCCTTGGCATGTTCTTTGGACAGTCTCCTGGTCTCTGGAGGTAGCCTTGTCTCTTCACAAGGACCTGTACTCCAGCTGGACTTCTCACTCACAAATTTCAAGAGCTCTGAAAGTTAAAAACATCTATTCTGCTACTTAGGGCATGTTTGAACTTCATCACCCAGGAATAGTCAAGCAAAGCAAGTTCCAGAGTACCCAGAAATTCTTAATAAACAGCTGAGCTGCTATACAAAGAGTAAAAAGAAGTACATTTCTATTTGCTTCAAATTATGAGTCAATGAGGAGCAGAGACTGCCAGTTAATGAGAGGCTAAAAGACTGAAAATAAGGAAAAGTTGCTTGTGATTAAAGTTCAAGAAGCACTCTTCACTGGAGTAAGACCTGAAAGAGAAATGACAAGTCATCTTCAGTTATTGCAAACAAATTCTACTTCAGTCCTGAAGTTTGGTACTTGTCATAGAGATTAAAAAAATTAATTAGTATGTGCTGATTTCACACATGATTTGCCTTAATAGTTCTTAATATGATTCTGTAGATATCCCTGGTATATATGGCCCACCAGCTCCAGCTGCACATAGAAAGCTGAAAATAATGTCATGAGGGACTGTTGAAATTTTGAGTCATCAGAGTGTACAAGAGCACAAGCTGCATAAATCATGGAGTGGAAAAATATTTTTGTACTATGATTTAGAAATAATTACAGAGAATTATGTTGAAAGTAATGCCAAATTTCCTGCTCATTACCTCTAAGTAAGTTTCCAGAATAACATAGTAAAGATGATGACATCTTATAAATGACAAATTCTGCAGATAAGAAAGCTCTGAAATATCCATTTGACAGTGTTTTCCAATATTCCTCCAGAGGATAAGCAACACACTCTTCCTGACTTTAATCAGCTTGAGTAAATTCCCTGTACTTGTTTATTGAACAACAGTATATAACTCCAGAAGTGTTCAGCAGCAGTGAAGAATTGCCTGTCATTACTGTGTAGAAAAACAGGGTATGCATAAGTCTGTGGAAACTTCAGGAACACTAATTGGATAGAATTTCTTTCATCGTATTTAGGGAATGCCTTAGCCATTAGTAAGGTAAGGTAATATTTCTGGGTTGGAATTTCATCAATGAGTGTATTCTAGATATATGTAAAATATCAACAGAATGTTGGAACTTTATTGTTAACTGATGTTAATTTATATGGTATAGTAATTACAGAGTGACCCACACAGGTCCAGAGAGATGCACTGTGGTTGATTAAGTCTCTATGTAGTTGATGAGCTGCTTGTATATTCATGTTACTCTTTCTTTTCTTACAGTGTATTTATAACTTCAGAATATATATTTTTGCAATCTTTAAACTTTTTATATAATGTTTCATTTTCCTGTTCACCTATGCTATCAAGTCTTACATGTATTGAAAGGCAATCACTGTAGACTTTGAATGTCAAACAAAATTATTTTAGCAGAGAAGTTTAGCTCCTAGCAGATTTGGCATTATTTAGATTTCATAATTTCAAGTGTTTTCTCCTTCTGCAACCATTTCCCTCTTTGTGCTATTTCACTGCTTTGGTTTTGCAGCTCCCTTACTTAATGCAGGAACTAGACCGCCTCTTAATCCTAAATCTGTGTTTTCCCAGGAACAAGAGGCAGCTTTTGAGAAACATCCTTCTCTGATGCACAAGTCTCCAATACCGAGTTTCAGATATCTTAATTAAAAATCAGTTAGTTTGTTAGGGAAAAAATTGTCAACATAATTAGAAAAAGAGTAAAACATTGTTTCCTCAGGCTAATACCCGCAGGCCAGTATAACCTTCTGTCTCCATTTTGTCAGTATTGGTGAAAGCATAGCAGCCTCTTGATTTATGCATTTGCCTGTTGTTTTCTTACTTCTGCAATAGAGCTTTAGCTGCTGTCAGGGGCAGGAGGTTGGGCTAGCAGGGTCTTTGTTCAGCACAGGCACTCATGTTTTTAAGATGTTATTTTTTTATAAACAAAGAGGAGTTCTTTTGTTTGGTTCCCTGTTTACCTCTGTGTAAATATTTCTGCTCCTGTGCTTCTCTTTATGCAAACTGCGTTCAAAGGTGAAATGCAAAATATGTCTGGAACATGCTGCTGTACAAGTTTTTTTTATGTGTCTTGTTTTCAGTGATTTGTCAGACAGTAAGGTTTTCTTCAGTGTTACTGCCACTTTTTTCTACCATGTAAACTTTCAGACTTGTTTTTCCCAAACTCTCACTTACATAGTAGGACCCTGAGTCCTTGGCTTGCTTCCTCAGCCTGACTAATCCATGTTGTTTCTGTTTTATCATTAAGACCTACATTCAAATATGGACAGATTAAGAAGTTCTTTGTTGACACTGGTTTATGATGTTTGATGCTCTGTTTCAGATAATCATATTTATTGTGATGAATATCATTTGCTCAGTTATGTTTGGTGAGTACTGATTCATATTCCAGGGAAGGAATTGGAAAACACTGTCTTTGTGATTCTGAATGCTCTTGTTCATTAGTATCAACAAATGGTGCTCCAGTTTTTGTTGGTTGCACTGTAGAAATCCAAGATTAGACTCTCGGAATGCTTCACCTGAAATCTGCTCATGATTCCTGAGCTGTGTGGGCACACTGTGAATGTTTCCAAAGACAAAGGGCCTGTGCTAATCTACTTCTGTTCTCAAAAAGACAGGGCAGAGGGGACTTTTGGAAAGAGACTATTACTACACATGTCCATGAAAATCTTCAGGAAAAAGCAAACTATTTGTTTGAACTTAGTGTATAGATGGTGAGGAAAAGAAGTTTTGGGTAACAGGTCTGCTACTCTTTCTGCAGCAGTGTCTCTCCTTTCTCCAGTGGCAGTAGCACTGTCACAACCTGCTCAGCTTTCCAGGGCTCTGGCTGATGAAGGCAGGCAGTGGGGCCAGGCTGTTTTGCCATTCCCCTCAGGCTAGTGCCAGAAGCAGTCTAATCTGCCTATTGTTTTCAGATAACTGTGTTAATATACGCATTAATTAAATAGATATTTTTATTTTTAACATAGTACATAATTTTAATTAGTAAATAGCTTTTTTTTCAGACATACTTTATTATTGAAATAAGTATGAGTTAACAAGAACAAGTAAGTCAGAATTATTCACTTTCAATTTGGTATTTATTAAACTACAAAACTGGTGGCAAGTCACTTGGCTGCCTGAAAAGTAGAGCAGACAATATAGAATTCTTTGATTGCCCTGTTCAGCAGGCAGGGAATTTCTCCTGTGTCCTTCACAACTGGAGTGAGGTTGGAAGAGTGGTAATATGGATGGAGGTCATGTACAGCAATTTCACGATTATAAGCCGCACCATTTTGACTAAAATTTTGGTCTGAACACAAAGTGTGGCTTATAATCAGGTGCGGCTTATATATGGACAAAGAACAGAAAGTTGCTGTTTTAGTTTGGAGGACAGGTGTCTGCTGAGAAAGGCAGGAACTTCTCTTTGAAATGGAGAATGTAAACCCCCTCTCTCCAAATTATTATAATTTGGAAATCAAGGGGCTTTCAGGAAAAAATATGGGAATTAGGAATAACAGTTCTTTACTAGGGAAATTAAAATAGAAATACAGTACTAGAAAGAAACAAACTCCAAACCCTGACAAAGTCAGAGTACAGCCTGACACCCCGTCAGGCAGGGTGTTGGTAGCAGTCCCATTAAATGGTGGCTGCATCCTCCTGCAGTGACAGATGTGATTCAGTTGGAGCAGTGCTCCTGTAGAAGGTGCAGTTTCCCTCTGGAGGTCCAGTGGTGATGTGGAGAAATCCAGTTTTCCTCTGGAGTCCAGTGGAGAAGGGGGCTCCCTTAGTGTCCCAAAACCTCTGTTTTTATCTTGGTAAGAAATGTTGGGCTCTTCCCCCTGGCTGGAGCAACTTCCAATGGGATGAAGTAATTTTATCAGTCACACAGTGGGACTCAATGGCCATTAGCAGACAATGACTCCCTGGAGGAAGGATGGGTTGTGAAAAGATAAAGAACAATGCCCCGCCTGGTTTCAGTGGATGGCCCATTAGCAGATTATCTGCCATTGAGATAAGGATCACTGTCCCCACCCTCAACAGATGGTGATAGAACAGATACCTTTTATCACACTCTGTATTGTAACATGCGGCTTATAATCAGGTGCGGCTTATATATGGACAAAAAACCAAAAAGTTGCTGAAACCCAGAAGTGCGGCTTATAATTGTGAAATTACTGTATTTGAATCAGGTATCTCCAGCATGGGCCTGGTGCAATGCCTTTGATGAAAGGTTCTTCATGTCTTCTCTGCCAGACTTATGGTGGTAGTCATGGCAGAATTCCTGAGTGATGTCTATAATGCTCTCCAAGAATGAGATCATAGACAGGGCATGTTTCTAAACTGCTTCTCACATAAGCAACTTCTTCCCAGAAATCTCAGCAAGCAGCAGGGGTTGTCTTATACTCTTGCTGTAATTCCTGGCAGTTAGGGGTAGAGGCTGCCCACCTCTGTTCTGTGCTGTGCCTGGATGGATCCTGTGGCCCTTTTGCCAAGCCACTGTGGCTGAAATAATGCAAAGGCATGAAATTGCCCTCGTGAGTGCTCTTATGGCATGGAACTGAGACTATATATGTCCTGAGATGTGGTTTATGAGATATTTGCAAACCTTGCTGCAGTATTGTTGAAGGATGGTAGAGAATGCAGAGAGTTAATCGCAGAGCAAATGGGCACAGCAAACTTGGAGCAGTTTCAGCCAACTGACTTTTGTGAGCATTCCCTGGAGGAAATTGTTCCCAGCACTATGCTTATACTTTGTCTGAGAGAGAAAAATTTGCAACTGACAAAAACAGGGTAGTGATAAGACAGATAAGCAATACTTGGATTTGTCTCATGGCCCTACAGCATTTAACAGTGTATATATACCCAAAGAATCAGTAAAACTCACAGAGTCTCTTCCAAGTACACCTGGGATCTCTCTGCAGGTTTTCTGTGAATCTGAACTGCAGATCTGGTCTTTTAATCAACCTTGAATTTACTCTCAGAAGATTATAAGTATTTTAAAAGATTTCAAAAGGAAGTTGGTATCGGTTTCATTTAAGTCCTTGACAGTTCTGTCATTAGCAATAGGAATCAAACTTTTTTTCTTAAAGAATTATTTTTCTCTTTTTGCAATAGTAATATTCCATTCCTGCTAGATGTCTGTACCAGGAATATTTTCTGCAACTGAAGAGTTAGCCTAGAGCAAGGCCATGCTGAAGACACAAGTATGTGATAGCAGCTACCACTTGGTGGCATCCACACCATACTTTATTTAGCTGAAAACTCCACAGCCAGCAATCTGAGAAAACTTTGGGAGTACCTGGCTTGACATTCACTCCTTCATGGTGTTTAAAATAGTTAACCTTACACTGGACTGAATTGGTCAGGGCCTGGCATGCATGACCCACCTTCTGTTTGTATTTTAGTGTGGGAGCATACACAGTTACTGACCTTGCAGTTGACTCAAATAATCAAAGTGATTAAACTCTATCTTGCTGCCATTCTTTGGAAGACTGTTCAACTATTTTTTGTTCACAGAAAACATGCTTGGTCTTGGACCCTTGGTCTTGACCTTGCTGCTTACCTTACCAGAGTTTTAAATAATGTTTGATTTTAGACAAGTCAATTAGAAGCAAAAGTGGCATAGATCTGCTTAAGGGGAGAGTGTATTTAGAAAGATCTCTTGAATCTTTGATTTACACTTCAAAGGAAAAATATTCAGACTCATTCAGGAAAGTGTGAAAAATTGGCATTACTAAAGAATGTTTATTAGGAGATATAAGCAAATACAGATTCACTTTACCTAAATTTTGTCATTTAAATAAGACGTCAGAAATGTATTTCACTTGCCAAAATCTTAATTTGAAGGTCTTTTTCTCTGAAATGACATATAGCACAAAAGTTGCATTCAGTTTGAATCTTATGACTACCTAACTTGAGATTTAAAGTTGCTGTCCTGCTAAGCCTGTCCTGCTTGTATTTGTTGTCAGAGTACTGGGAATCGAAGCAAAAACAGGATTAATGGTTGGACTTGGCAGGTTGGAAAAGTCTTTTCCAATGTAAACAGTTTGGTGATTCTAAGACTAATTTTTTTAAAAATGGCTGCTAATTATGAATTGATTTTTGATTGGTTAGTGTATATATTCTTAAGTGGGCAATTTTTCTGATAGTCAGGTGTAAGGAGAATCAAGAATTTTTCAGCTGTTCAAGACTTGGTCTGCAAGTCCTTTGTCACTTCAGGGAACATAATAGAGCAATGAGAGTGGTGTGAGATATAACTTAATGGCATTTGGCTATTTGTGAACTGGCACTAGAATAATATTTCTACTTTTACATATTTCACGCATAAAATCCACTTGTGATGGAAATTAAATAATAAATGAATAAATAAAAATCTTAGAAAACCCTATACTTGTAACTTGTAAACAAAATGCATTACACAATGCTAATTGAATGGTATTTGAGTGCTATTCATTCATTGCTTTCATGCTTGGATTCTTTGACCTCTTGGAACTGAATTTTAAAGGTTTGGAGGTTATCTTTTTTTCTTTTTTAAAAAAATTTAAAATAAATTTCATTCCTAATTTTCATTCATTGGGGAGTTTATGGAAATCAGGCACTTCCCAGTGGTTTTTAGCCTTTTTTTCCCCAACTAATAAGACCAAAATGAAAAAAAAAAAATTCCAAGCACTTGATAAATAATTATTAATACATGAGATTGCTACTCCTTTTGGAGGCAATAAAAGATTTAACTATCAATCAAAACTCACTGACTTATTTTGTGGTTCTTTCATCCTACCCTAATGAATCTCCCATTCCTTTCAGTATCCTGTATCAGTGTGGTGAGGATTGGGCTTTAAATAAACCACTCACAATTCTAATATGCTAATTTTAAGTTTTATTAAGCAGAATGAAGCAATAATCTGAATTAACTTCTCCTTGAAAGTTTGATAATCCCCGAAACAATATATGAAACTTACTTGTTTCAAACAGTGATGTTATCAAATAACTGAATTTAGAGAATACTTCAAAATTCTCCTTTGACATTGCTCAGTGTTGTTGTTAGGTGTGTTTTTAAAATTACAGTGAGAAGGCCAGTACTGAATTAAAGCTAAAGTGTGTGTGTCAATCTGCTTCTAGAGGGCAGCAAATGACTGTGTTTTAGTCACCAGAGAAACAAAAAGTCACATGCAGGTCTGCCAGCAAAACCAAAGGCACAATCCAGCAAACAGGAAAACTTCCCACTTTGATGGGAGCAGGATCGGGCCCCTGGTGCTTTCCTTGCCTACTTCCCACACCCACTTTTAAAGTGGATAAATAGTGTATATAAAATGCTTTGGACTCCTGTTGTCAATTGTAAATTTTTTAAACTATGAACTATGGATGCAAACATTATGGTTTTTATTAACATTCTAAGGCTACAGTTCATCAGATATAAAAAGTACATGACACAAGTGTAATAATATTTATATAAATATGAGCTCATTGGGGTTTTTTATCTGTTTTGTTTTGTGGTATTTAAAGGAATGTGAATGATTTTTTTTCTCTGTCCACACATGGTAGAGAACTGTGGGGGGTGCCCCTTCTTTTGGGAAAAAAACACCACTAATAAATTCACAAGTGTTGCTTAATACAATCAAAAGAAAGAAATAAATATTGCAAGTAAAATATTTATTTTAAATGTATTTCACTTTTATTTACGTAGGTTTACTTAGCATAGGTTTTTCTGTAGCCTTCCTTATCACAGCCCTGCTATGTTCACAAGAGTTTATACCAATGTAGTGTGACCTAAATGGTGATGAATTGACTAAACATCTCATAACTACTATATTTTTTCAGTCAGTGATCTATCTTCACAGAAGCGGTTTGAACTTTGTAGCCTCCAGGATCCCTTTCTCTTCCTTTTTTTTTTTTCCCAGAAAAATTATACAATTTCTTCTCAAAATTTCATGGGTTGAATTTGTGTGAGGTAGAGGAATGGGAACAGGTCAGATAGCAACTCCTTTAGAGAGCCTGTTTTGACTCTTTACCTTTTTGGCTCTTTGCTTAGAATGAGCTGAAGTTTTGTGCTCCACATACCTAGGGGACAACCTGGCTCCAGATATAAACTGATGAAATTGTTGAGCTTCTCTAATGTGTGATTTATTCCTCATGACTACCTATGAATGAAGAAGGCTGCAGCCAGCCACAGTTCAGCACATTCTGCTAGTGCAAGCTCTGTGCTGCTGGCTGGGAACATTGGTTGTATCTCCTCTAGCCTAGAGGGCTTTTGTACCAAGTATCGGATATTAGAAATATATCAGTGTAACAGAATCAGGCTCCAGTGTCATTTCAGTGCTATGCAGGTCAAGAAAGGGAATTGTTCCAACAGAGAAGTAGAAACTCTCAGCTGAGAAACATCCCAGAGCATTAGATGGCATGCCTCTGTTTGAGGGAGAAGCACTGTGGATTGTGTTTGCACCACTCTTGCCTGTGGTGACCTTTCTGGGGAGAGTTGTGTCCCTTGAGGGTACTCAGAGTGCAGAGCTGTGGCAGGAGGATGTGTGTGGTAAAAGACTTCTCTTCTGGAGTCCAATGAAGCCTGCAGCTATTATTTTTTGTCTCAGAGATAGCCTTTACTTCTTTTACTAGTGTACGATTCTTGTAGCAATCCTGGTGCAAATCAGGTCTCATTTCAGTTGCATTTTAAAACATTGAACTGGAGCTGCCTTTTCCAGGTCTCCATTATTTTTTTACTCTGTTTCCAGCGCTGGTCCTGGGTATCTGTGTCTGAAACCATTTACAGTTCTGATTCAATTTTCTAATAGAAAAGTCTAAAGAGTGACTCACACCAGAGTTTCGATTTTTCTTTTCAATGGTTATGAATAAAACATAGCATAAAGGGAAAAAAAGCTTTTGTTGTCTACTTCTGAGGGTACAAAGGAAACATAGAATATTCTGTGTGACTTAGTGCCTGAAAAAATCACAGCAAGGCTTCTAGAAAAGTCAAGAGGTGAAATTCTTTAGCTAGATATGGTATCTTTGAGATGCTTCAAACAGGGCACTGTAGAATTTTGCACCCATAAAAAGCAAGGTTTTGTTCTCCAGAGTTTAGACTTAGTTTTTGGCAGTTTGCATATCTAGAAATGATGATGTTAGCAGTCACATACTTGTTTCTCAAAATAGAATAGTTATTCATTAATAATTTCTGAAATATTTGCACAGATACTGGCCCACAGCATAGTGTGGTTTAGGCTACTAAGCGTACTACTTCTTGCCTGCTGACTTCTCCAGCATATGGAACTTTATTTTGTTGGCCACAGAAATGTTCTATAGCCTTGCAGTAGCTTCGAGTGTGGTTCATGGCTTTCAACTTTAATTACGCTTAATAACATAATACATATACAACAAATAACATTTCCCATATTTAAAGTGTGGTTCTACTTTGAAATGTGATGATTTAAAGATAATTCAATAAATAAGTTCCTTGTGCTAGTCAAATCATAACTTACTACTAACAACAATAAATTTCCATATCTGCCTTTCCCTTATGTAGTGGGTTGAAGCTGGCCAGACTCCAGACACCCACCAAAGCCTCTCTATCACTCCCCTCCACAGCTGGACAGGGGAGAGAAAATGTAACAAAGGGCTCATGAGCTGAGATAAGGACTGGAAGAGATCACTCACCAAATACCAAAACCAGACTGGAATTAGAGATATTAACTGAATTTATTGTTGACAAAACCAGAGCAGGATAATGAGAAGTAAAATAAAACACCTTAAAAACACCTTCCCCTCATCTCCTCCCTCTTTACCAGCTCTGTCTCCTCCCCACAGCAGTGCAGGGTGACAGGGAATGGGGATTATGCTCAGTTCATCACCTGTGATTTCTCCTGCTGCTCCTGTAAAGGAGCCCTTCCCCTGCTCCACCGTGGGAGACAGTTCTCTGTGAACTTTCTGATGTGGCTCCATCTCACAGCTCTCTCTGCAAGCTGCTGCAATATGAGACCATCCCATGGGCAACAGCCCCCCTCCAGCTGCAGCAGTGTGGGTCACTCTCCCTCGGGCTGCAGTCCTTCAAGCACAGGCTGCTGCCCTGTAGGCTCCTCTCTCCACAGTCCCACAGGGTCACAGCCTCCTCCAGGCATCCACCCTCTCTGGAGTGGGTCTTCTCCTTGGCTTGGGTGGATGTCTGCACCCCATGGACCTCCAGGGGCTGCAGGGGCACAGCTTCACCATGGTCTTCACCACAGTCTGCAGGGGAATCCCAGCTCCAGTACCTGGAGCATCTCCTCCCCCTCCTTTAGTGACCTCACTGTCTGCAGAGTTGTTCCTCTCACGTGTTCCCACCCTGCTCTTCTCTGGTCTCAATTACAACTGAGCAATAACTTGGGTATTTTTTCTTCTTAAATGTGTTATTGCAGAGGTGTTGCCACCGTTTCTGATTGGCCCAGCCTTTACCAGTGGCACGTGCATCTTTGGAGCTACCAGGGATTGACTCTGACAAAGAGGAAGCTTTTAGCAGCTTCTCATAGAAGCTGTCTCTGTGGGTCCCTGACTACCAAAGATTGGCCATGCAAACCAAGTACACCATAGCAGGGCAGAACCAGCAGAGTCGATGCCCATGCAGAAATGCATCTGGTGTATTCAAGGGTGAGTATACTGCCCTGTGGCAGCTCTGTGAACTCTTCCCTTATTATAAAACACCTTTTAGGATCTCTGCCTCCACCCAGCTGAGTTTTTTATACTGTTTATATTTGTTAAGCTATCAGAAAAGTCTTAGATAGACCTCAGTAAATGACTCAATCTTTTGTTCACATTTCAGCAAGGACATCAATGAGAATCAATAAAAATAATTTAAAAATCTGCAGATTGCTGACACTTTTTTCTTATGCTGTAGAGAGATGATTATGCTGAGGTAGGGTTTTTGTTTTGTTTTGCTTTCTTTCAGTTAGACTAGAGGATTTTGTTGTCAGCCCTTTTAAACTAGCCATGCTTTCATTTTGATACAGAAGAAGACAAGCCAGCCTGACAGACACAAGCTCAAACACAAAAGCAATTGGGAAGTAAAGGACTGAGACAACAAAATAAAAGTTGAGACTTAGCTTGGAGCGGTCAATACCGGCTTAGTCTATATCTTACCTTGTATCAGGATATAAATATGCTGTGGGCACAAGAGACAGCAGGCTGTGTGCTGCCCTTGGAGCTGGAGGTGCAGCCAGGGATGGGGAGGTTGGTGCTGGCTCCGGGAGCCATCCAGGCACAGTGTGTGCTGGCTGTGGGCTGGTGGATGAGCTGGTGTCTCTGCACAGCAGTGCGCTGTGCACAGGGCAGCTCACCTGCAGTTCCCTGCAACAGGCTCCTTTCTTTGCACACGAGATGGCTTAATTTTCCTACAGAGAAATGGTTATGAACAGTTCCCAGCTCTTTGCACTAAACCTGCAAAAAGCAGGAATTTGGTCCTTTTACTTTAATAAACATGACCACCTTTACGAGCCAATATAAAACCCCAAACCACCTCAGACTAATAGTAGTGAAATAAGCAAAATAAGCCTTGGTTGCTGGTTTGAATTTCCAAAAAAATCCATTCAATATCTCACTCAGAGCACATGTGGAGGCAGTCCTGCTATACAGTAACATGTACTGCAATAAACTCATCCCAGAGTTTCAAATACAAACACACACACACACACACACACACAAACAAAAGTAAACCCTTTAACTTAATCAGAAAGTAATTGAAAATGGAGATTTTTTTTCTTAATTACATTGAAAAGAACTTTGTTTTAAATGGTCTACCAGTTTTCATTTCGAATTCCCCTAGAGATGGTGATATTGGATGAAGAATTTATTTTCTACAGCTTCCTCAGTATAACAGTCTCTGGTTTGTAATAGGAGTAAGGTAAATGTAGATTTGAAAAGTAGCACTAAGCAGGGCAGCTGTTGCTTAAACTTTGTTTCAAAGATCAAGGCAGCCCAAAGAAGCTAAATCTTTTGGCAAAACCTAAACTCAAAGATCAGAAGAAAATGCCATACCCTAAAAATAATTTCATAAATTATTTTCCTTGTGTCCCTAGCCAAGGTTGCAATAAAGTTCACAGAGAAAAAAAGATCAGTCATTGACCATTTTTGTCCTTTAAAAGATTGCATTAACCCTGGTCTCTGCAGTTTTAAACTTAGTTCAGATTCTGGCACTCAAGAATACCCCTGGAAAGGTGTGCTAATGGCTTTGTGAGTAGGGATGTTCCCTGCAGAGGTTCAGCTAGTGCTTGCCACAAGGCTTGGAATTGTAGTGCCAAGGGTTCTTTAGACTGGGCCTGGCCATGGTGAGGTCATGCTCTTCCTGCAGAGTTTGTCATCCTGGCTGCACAGCTGCCAGCTAGGGAGCACTTGGGCACGTCACCTTCTTGCTGTGACACCAAATGTTCAACCCCTAACACTTTCCAGGTGGAAAGGAGGAATGGGACACTTGGTTCAGTGAAGACAATCATGGGATGTGCTTCTTCAGGCTTGCTGTAGCTTATGAAAAAATTTTGCAGTTAATCATTGTGGATTGCCAGATACAAGGCAAAAGCAGGTCTGAAAAGTTTCAGCATGGCTTCAAAAAAAGACACACAGAAATTTTTCTAACTTCTATAAAAAATAAAATTCCTTAAGAACGAACAAAAAATGCACAATAGAATTTATGCTCACCTCCAAAGCTTGAATAATGACAATGACAAATTGGTGTTGTTCTCTAAGGTTCTCCTTGCTAAAATGATAGATCCCAGTACAGCAGATATTCTGTCTGTTAACAATATATTATATCCTTTTTTCACTTGAGAAAATAAAGACTTTTGAAATGGGCATGTGTTTATTTTGGATTCAAATAATGGAAATACTAAAGTGTTTCCCATAATTGTTTTTAGCTACACAGTTTAAAGCAGAATCATCCACCATAGGCATGATTATTTTCAAGACATTAATAATATTCCATTAATAGTGTCTCCAGCTCTAAGAGACTCCAGCTTTGAACTTTGATAATGCATCATCACGATATTGTATAATTTGTAACAGATAATGCTGAAGGAAAGTATATACAACTTAATGAAAAATGGAAAAGTTATTTGTTTTCGACTAATTGTACAGTTCCTGTAGTATATAATACATGAATAAATGTAAGAGCTATGTTATTATTTCTTCTTGAGGTTGTGTGCAGACACTGCATCCTGTCTGTCAAAAAGCTTAAAAATTACAAGGGAGATTTAATGTTGTCAGCCTTGAAGATGAGAAAATAATGAAGCATGTCCCCACAAGGTGGTTAATTCTATATTGTTAATTTGAAGGAAATTTAAAATGTTCTTTATATCACATAAATTACTGTTAGGTATGAAGTGCACAACTGCAATTTTATATTCTTCCAGGAAAATGAAAATATAGAAAACACAGAAATATTTCCAGTGACAGTTTACAATGTGCTAGAAGATTTCTATGGATACACTTTTAAATTAAAGCAGTTTGGGTTTGTGTGTGCTGAAGCTTAAAACACAATTTGTTAATTGAATGGTGAATTACCACAAAAAGCTTGTGACAATTTTTGGCCATGGGCATTTGTACATAAAGCATGCTTCATGGAAAAAGAGGAGAAAAATGGAAAGCGATGGTGAAAAAAATGCTGGTATTTTAGTAAATTATAAGCATGGTTGGAAAACTAGTGGGCCTGAGGGATTCAGTTGAGTGTTTGGTCTTGTTTTGGAAGTTAGAAGGTCCCTTCTTATCTCTAGTATGGCAGCAGGAGGATACATTCCTGGTGCAAACATACTTGGACGATTTCCAGAAATTTGCCGAAGACTAATTGTGCTAAAGGTGAACTTAAATTAAATTTATTTTTGTTTTATATGCAAAGAGGTCTAAGAAATGATTAGGAAACCAAAAGAGAGTGAATGATATTACAAATGTTAAATATAATTTAAATATAATTTAAATAATAAAATTACATTTTATCATTTATTGTTAATTTACCCTTTTGTTTCATAGTAGCAGGAATACATACTTAAAGGGAAAATGAATGATACACTAAAATTAACCATATTTTTATAATATTTGCTTTAAAGTATTGTTTATTATATTTTAAAAGAGCTAATAATGGTTTATTTGGTTGGGTGTTTTTTCTTAGTGTCTCTGTTCACAAGTTCTTTTTTTTTCCTTCTAAAAATTCAGTAACTTACTTCACGGCAACAGCAAATAAAAATAGAGAGGAGTCTGGCCTGACTAATTAAATTATAGTAAATTAGACTTGTTGCACTGATTCTACACTTCTGCTAGAGAATATGCAAACAGAACTAAACAGGATTTTCTCTTCTGTCAGCATTATGTTCTCTGAGTAGGACCTTGATATTTTTACTCAGGTTTTGAATTAAGCTAGCTGCCTGTTTCATCACCACACTTGGTTTGTTGGGGCCACATTTTATTTTGAAATCACAGCTATTTGACCACTTACAGATATCTGTCCTTGTGGGTGGAAAGCAACTTCAATGAGAAGGTGCAATGAAATGCTGGTGAGTTGGGCTGTAATGGAGCAAGGGACTTGGATAGGAAAGAGAGGTTAAAGGCTTAGCTGGATGTAGAGATCTGGAGGCACTGGAGAGTTCCAGTAAGCAGCTTGTTCCTTGGTGAGCCACGTACTGTGCAAGGCTGGGAAACTTCCACCACTTGCCTTTTAGTCGAATCACCTGACACTCCTTTTTGTCTTCTGCTCCATACCCCATCAGTCACCACCTTTCTGAGAAGGTTCATGAAGCTATGCCGCCTTTCTGAGAAGGTTCATGGAGCTGTGCCCACCCTTCTGAGAAGGTTCATGGAACTATGCCACCTTTCTGAGAAGGTTCATGGAGCTGTGCCCACCCTTCTGAGAAGGTTCATGGAACTATACCACCTTTCTGAGAAGGTTCATGGAGCTATGCCACCTTTCTGAGAAGGTTCATGAAGCTATGCCACCTTTCTGAGAAGGTTCATGGAGCTATGCCACCCTTCTGAGAAGGTTCATGAAGCTATGCCACCTTTCTGAGAAGGTTCATGGAGCTGTGCAGTACGAGGCTGAGCCTCAGCTGGCAGGGGATGCAGCAGCACAGCTTGGTCCAGCAGCTGGAGGAGGTCTCTTGGTTCCTTCAAGGTCCCTGGCTAGGCTCAGAGTGTTGCACTTTCTGAGCACTGCCTTTGTGCATGGATGACTTCCCAGAGGAGAGGCACTCCTGTGAATATTGTTCTCACAGTTAAAAGCTGTCTGTGCTGGCACAAATCAAAGTCGAGACCTTGTGGGCAGCTGCTGGATTTGCATCACCTGAGAGAAGTTCAGGGCAGGCATGCTGGGTAGCAAAAGAAAGCTGATGGCTGAAATCACAGCTGAGAGCATACAGGGAAATACATCTAACTCCTGGAAACTCTTTTGAAAGCAACAAGGTGAAGGATAAACTTTCAAATTGAAAGCTGACATTTTGGTTTTCATGACGTATCACTGGCATCAGTCACAGTTTTGCAGCAGTGAGAAGGTGTGACCAGAGACCCCATGCCTGAGCTTGCCTCCCTGGAGACTGGGCATCCTACTGAGGCACACAGGTCCTGTGAGATGCAGTGTCTCTAGCAGGCTTTTAAGTTTGCAGGAAACCCCCATGGCTTTTATGAGATGCAGGTAGAGCAGCAGGCCTGGTTGCTACTAGTGACAGAATCAGGCCTTTATGTGGTTAATAATATGCTCTGTGCAGCTTTAGTAATCAGTTGAGAGAAATTTTGGCTTCTTTTGAAAAATAAAAGTGATCATTAACTTACACTGAACTGACACCAGAAATGAGTCAGAAAGGATCTTGATCTGAAAGCTTCCCTGTAGGGCACGTACATGCATCCTCAAGCTTTTCTCTTCTTTCCCTGGGAGGGCTTGCCCTCATCCAGTTCATAACTCTTTGACTTTCTGCCTGATATTGGTAACTATTGAAAAGTTGCCAAGGGGCAGATTATCTGAATCACAGGAACATTTGCACGTTCTCCAAAAACCCATTTTATTTCTCAATAAGAAAGATCCTTATGAAATCTCATAGGAGAGTGATCATCATTTTCTGCTCAGAACATGGGGAAAGAGGCACTTGCAGCACTTAGCCTCTCCATAATTATTTTTCCTACTGTCTGGAATCTTTTGTTGAAGTGGATGAATGGAGCAATACTGAATAAACAAAAATTTGAGGATAGGGCTTTGAAATCTGGACTGATCTATTTATGTTCACACATCATAGACTTTAACTGATATACTAGGCCAACATTGCTTCCCACATTTCTGTAGGATTGCTGTATGTAGTAATAACCCAGGCAGAGGGCTGAAAAAATTATAAGGCGATTTTGCAGTGGAAATTATTTTGCTGCAATGATTATTAACAAGAAGGAGAACAAAATGGATCAAATAAATTTTCCTATAAATGCCAGAATGTTACTTCTTCTAACATCATCAGAAGCTGTAAGGAGCAAAAGTTATATTTGAAGACCCTCCTTGGTTTCCAGAATAAGCACTGTGGCATGAGGGAAGGGATCATTCCTACTTCATGCTCCTCTCCATATTTGACCTGTGAAATATTTGAGTGAAAAATGAACTTTGGAGGCAATATGAAAACAAATAACAGGAAGGCAGGACTTCACCTTTTATTTTAGTTTATGAGCTGCTAGAACCAGACCTTTGATTCTTCCTGTGTAAATGGCCTCTCAGCTTCCTGGGAAGGGATAGTCTGCAGTTCACTGTCTCATTTCCTTGGAAGGAAGAGCCTGAGTCTATCACCACGTGAGAGCTTCTCTCCTCACGATGTCAAGGTTGTCATTGTCTGTGAGCACATGTCAGAGGCTCTCCCCAGGGTGGGCAGGCTCACTGCTCCTTCCTTTCACCAGAGGATACTTCCCAACACTGTGTTTCTGTATGTGTGTGCACATGCCTTCTCTCTAAACTCTCCCAAGAGCTATTAAAAAGCAGTTAAACAAAATTCTCCAGCTGAGACCAAACAGATCTGTTGCTGAATAGAATTCCATAGCATTGCTTTCCCAGACAGAAAGAGAGGAACAACTTAAGGGCAGATACAGACAACAGCAACTTTGCAGATTGAATAGATCTATAGCCCTAAAGCTAAAAATATCCATCTTTTGAATCTTTTGTATCTTCCTGTAATCTTTTATGGGAGTGTTTTCCCACCCACTATCTAGTTTCTGGAATTTAAAAGGTTTATTATTTGCTGAGGCCTCTTTATGAGATCAGTACCTCCAGCAGAAACCAGTCTGGTTGCTAAACAGCTTAAAGTTTTGGTTGTTATGACAGGATAAAAGGACAAGGTGCTAAGCTGTCCCCAGCTGTAAAAGGTGGTTGCTCTTGGGAATCATTCAAGTACAGTAATTTCACGAATACAAGCTGCATCGTTTTGACCAAAATTTTGGTGGAAACCCGGAAGTGCGGCTAGTACTCCTGAGGGGCTAATTTATTAACAAAAATGTGATATCTGCCCTTACCTGGTACCGTCTGGTCCTGTCCCGAGCAAAAATGGTTTGAAATCCATGGTTTCCCGTTGTTCTGACGATGAACCAATCAGAGAACAGCTTATTGCCTGCCTGTGGATGGCGGCGTTACTGAGGGGCAGGGGGTGTTATTGGGGTGAGTTACCTCGGCGAGTTACCTCGGCAGTTTGATAAAAGTGTGGATATTTCTCTGTACTTTTTAAAGTGTTTTCAGTCTTGTGCGGCTGCGCGGCTGGGCATGCTTGTGTGGATCAGGGGAAAGGAGGGGAGGGGCCAGGCCGGGCCGGGCCCGCGCGGCTGAGCTGCTGTTTAAAGGCAACCTGGATCCGTTGGGAACGCTCGCAAAATGACCACACTATTGTTCGTGTCTTTTTCGGCTTGTAAATAAAGGGTACGCTGCTGCAGCTATGGTCTGTGTCTTTTCTTACTTGGAAATAATGTTTCCAAGGTCAGCGATCCGCGATTCTGTTACTAAATGACGACTTTGTGAAAGTTCGCTGCGAACGAAAGTGTGGCTAATATTTGGGTGTGGCTTTTTTATTGACAAAGACATCAACGTTGCCAACACGCCAGAAATGCGGCTTATACTCCGTGAGGCTTGTATTCATGAAATTACTGTAAGTCTGCATGATCTGGGAGAGACTGAGCAATTTTTAATAACTGACTGAACATTAAATCCTCCTGTAGCAACCCACTGTCCTCTTTCTTCTGGTTCTGGTCTTCAATTTCTGATGTAAATTTATTCATGGCCATTTGTGTTGGTGTTTTGCTTTGATTTATATAGCTCTTTCCAGCCCTGATGTTGTCCTTTTATATTCCTAGAGAGAAATTGTATCTCATCTGAGACTTTCTTTTGCTGGGTTAATAACCTGAGCTCTTTGACTCTTCCTCCTCCCTCTACCCTCACCCCTACCCTTCCCAATAGTTCTTTTAGACCATTCCAGCATAGTCCCAATTTTTAATTTTTTTTTTTTTTGGTGGAAATTGGTCACCAAGCTGATGAACAGCATTCCAAATTAGAATTTACTGTTGACAGTACTGCCAATGGCAGTAATGACAATCCTCTTTTTGCATTACTCAGTTAATCCTAAATTGCATGATTTGTCATGCCAAAATCGCCTCTGGTTTTGACACCTTTGCTTAGGATCAACCATATAATCAGTTAAAAAAACCCTATTTTTTTTTAATCTCTGGGTATTAGTAAACCAACTGGTGACAAAATTTCTTGTTATTAGCCCCAAAGTGCAGTAATTCACCTTTATTACTATACCTGCTATTCTTATTCCTGCTTATCAGGCCTGCAGGATACTCAAGAGTATTATGGGCACATCATAATAAAATAGAAGAATAGCCATTGTCATGAAAAGAAACTTGTAAACTTATTCAAAATGTGACACTATGTAATGGCATCAAAACTGGAAGAGGGTAGATATTATATTGTATTGTATTGTATTGTATTGTGTTGTATTGTATTCTGTTCTATTCTATTCTATTCTATTCTATTCTATTCTATTCTATTCTATTCTATTCACACACACATATATATGTATATATAAAATATTAGATATTAGGGAGAAATTCTTTACTGGGAGGGCTGTGAAGTACTGGAACAGATTGGCCAGAAAAGTTGTGGATACCCCATTCTTGGAGGTGTTCAAGGCCAGGCTGGTGGAGCTCTGAGTAATCTGGTCTAGTGGAAGGTGTCCCTGCCCATGGCAGAAGGGCTGGACCTTGGGATATTTAACATCCTTTCCAATTCAAACCATTCTATGAATTTATGACTGAGTCTGAGGTAAATATATAAGCTCACAGTGTAGCTCAGAAAGACATGTCATGGCATGATGGGATTAATAATTTTAAATTTCATTACTAAACAAAATAGAGTTTTTTATTGATGTGAAGCAGCAGACATAGCTGACGGAATGTTGGACATCGTCAGAAAGGGTGTTCAGAATAAGGCAGGGGATTCTGAATGCCATTTGGTCCCTGCATATCAAGGACAGTATGGAGAAGGTACAAAGACAGCTAAGATGATTAAGAGGAAAGAGTAGTTTCCTTTTGAGGAGAAACTATAAAGGCTGATACATTTCCAACAGGAGACAAGAAGGTTGGGGTTGTGGTATGATCAAACTTTTGGAAATTGTGGAAATATTGGATAAGCTGGCCACAGAACGACTTTTTAGCAAATTTCTTGATACTAGATATATAGGGAGCTTGGTGAAGACAGTAGGGGACTGGTTTAAAACATGAAACAAAACTCTTTTAACTTTAAAGACACGGTATTACTGGATTTAGCTACTACAGAAGTCTGTGTACAGTGTCAGCAGGCTCAAAATAGATTTGTTTGTGGACATCAGGTCCAAATAGATGGAATGACTTAGAGCCATATAAACTCAAATTATGAACAGCTCCAAATACAGAGGATCTGTAACTTCTCAGGTTTAGCTGGTCCACTGTGTAAGCACCCTTGCAGCAGAAGAGATTTTTCTAATCTTTAATGGAAGTTTTGCGTGTTTGAGCTTGTGTCTGTTGCCTCTGGTTGCTGTGCACCTCTGAGAAGAGAGTGACTCCATCTTCTCAGTACTCTTCCATCAGGTAGCTGAAGACTTCAGTGTGATGCTCCAGCGAGCCTTCTTCCTGCAGGTAGAACAAATTCAGGTTTCTCACCCTGTCTTTATACCAGCTCCCAACCATACTGATGGCTCTTCATTGGTCTTGCTGCAGTGTGTCCATGTTTTTCCATTGTTCATTTCAAAAAAACATGTTAATTTGAAGTAATAGCATTTTAAACCGATGTCTTCCTTTTAAAAACTTTTATAAAACTCATCTCAAGGAGTTTTTACAGCTGGAGAGACACTAATATCATATTCATTCCCATCACTGAAGTTATGACATCTGGTCACTGATATAGCTGATCCTACAATTCGGGTTTTCAACTTGGGAGTGCTACAGTCCAAATATTCGAAGTGACATTCACAAAAATATTCTTCTTCCACCTTCTAGAAATAATATCATAAACCTTGTCAAAATTCATTAAGTTTAAAGGACAGGAAGGTCTAATCTCTGCATAAGGGACAGGATGAAAGGCACATACTCCAGAATTTCAATGAGAATCCCCCAGTTGACTTAAGCTGGCTGTTCCAGTAATGGTAAGATCCAGGCATTATCTACATCTCCTGTAGAAATTTTCCTCCTTTTACATCTGAGGTAGAAATTAATTTTGTAGCTTGAACAATGAAACTAGTGATACTTCTGGGACTAAGGCTGCAATATTGATGATGGAGTCAGCCCACTGAAGAAAAAAGCATTTAATTGTCCTATGAAATCTAAGAGCCAAATGTAGTTTCTAAGGTGCATGTCTGTATTGTACATACATAAAAGAATGTAGCAACTTACAGGTTTTCCTCCCTGCAAACCAGCAATAAAATTCAGATATCTGCTGTGTATTGATTTACTCCACTGCTCCTAGACTGAATTGGGTAATAGCTTGCCATTAGCTTGCAGTTCATCATCTTGTGGCATCTAATCAATAGATCAAGTGGTAGTTGCAGTTAATCTTATTTCTACATATCATTGTACAGATCAGCACAGACTTTTGTTTCTCTTCATCCTCTTCAAGACTGATCCAGGAATTCCCATTCTTGGTGGCAGGATGGATCAAAAAACCTACTGCATTCCCTCCTTCTTCTTCCCTATAACCAGAGGAGCAATTCACATCACTATCTAAACTCAAATTTAATCTTATTCTAAACTTAGATGCTCAATCTTCTCTTTCTTCCATCCTTTTCAGCTTTACACATTTCAGACATATCATCAGCTCTTTCTGTACCTGATTGGCACTTGGTTTCCTCTGCCCAGCTCTTTCCCGTCCTCTCACTTTATAGTTTCCCAGAAACCTTTACTTGGGCAGTTTCTTTCTCCTTTCTTTTATGAAAACACCAGACTTTTTGATGTTCCTGACTGCTTTTTGATGTTCCTGACTCTCTGGTTAAGATACCTGTACAAGACTTAATCCATAGAATCACAGAATCATAGAATGGTTTGGCTTAGAAGGGACCTTAAAGATTATCCAGCTGCAACCCCCCTGACATGGGCAGGGACACCTTCCCCTGGACCAGGTTGCTCAGAGCCTCCCAAACCTGGCCTTCAACACTTTCAGGGATGGCACATCCACAGCTTCTCTGGTCAGCCTCACCACACTCACAATGATGAATTTTCATGGAACAGGTCCTCTTAGAAGCTAAGGCACACAGAGAACAGGCAGGTGACTTGAGTTGTCCATCACAGCTTCACCAAGGGCAAGTCCTGCCTGACCAAACTACTGCCTTCTGTGGTGGGGTGACTACATCAGTGGACAAGGGGAGGGTTACACAGATGATCAGAGGGATGGAGCACCTCTCCTGTGAGGAAAGGCTGAGAGAATTGGGATTTTTCAGCCTGGATAAGAGACAGCTTCAAATTGACTTAATTCCAGCCTCCTAATACATAAAATAAGCCTACAAGAAAGACAAAGAGGGACTTTTTGCAAGAACATATAGTGGTGGGAAAAGGGGGAATATCTCATATGGTCCAATAATTTTGTTTATTTTTCTAATGCTGTGTGTAAATGAATTGGTGCATGTGGTACAGCAGCATCCCTGCAGTCACAGTCCCCTGAAGGTTCAGGTCATGGGTAGCTCTGACTCATGTGTTCTGCCTCTCACTCCAGGGAAAACAGGCAATGTCAGGATGAAGGAGCTGGTGTGTGTGCCTGCCTTTTGCCCAAGTCCAGATTTCTGAAGTGCATATTACAGCCCAAGGAGATTGGAAGTGCTCCAAAGTGCCCCAGCTTGGATACAGCCTAAAAGACAAGAACACTCAGGGATTTTGTTATTTTGTTTTCATTACTTATCTATATTTGGACCCAATTCAGACAAAAGTAGAAAAAAACCACAAGGCTGGATTTGTGTTACCTGCTTTGCAAGGCACTGCTTTTAGTAAAAATACATTCAGATGTATTACATAAAGCAAAGAAATAATGTTCCTAAAAATAACTGTAAGGCCTCTTTTTGAGAATATCAATAAAAATAGAAAAAAAATCAAAATTAAAACAAAGATGTATCTGATCTAAATTTGACATTTATGAGCCATTGGCTTCAGATGTACATTTGACAGGTCTGTATGGATCCATCAGAAAAAAAAAAAAGCTCCTTCACTCTAGAGGAATAGAGATTAAAAACTATTATAAGAGAGTATGTGAGTCACATGAAATGGTGCCTAGACCTACAAATGAGTAGTGTGGGCAAATTAACTGGGGACCTGTGGCACAAGTTACAAAATGGCAGCAACAAAAAAAGGATGAGATGAGAGGGATGAAGTGAAAAGAAGGAACTGAACAGCAATGGTTGTGCTTGCTTTGGGTGGACTTCTAGCTAGTAGGAAAAAATAATGGATACAGCTGGATAAATTACTGAGTTTTGGATGAATTTTGCATCTGGGGTGGTGTCATAAAAAAAACTACTTGTCATCACAGCTATTTTCCTTCATTTATAACCTGGTCACTCATCCATCTCCAAACATCACTTTCTTTATAGTGTACACTTTTGAAATTGTGCCACTCAAAACTGGGAAGTCATCAGAACAATAAAGAAAATATAGAGTTCTTTCAAGAACTAATAGTTTTGTTATCTTGTGTGAGTCAGCTTGTGTGGGAGTTGAAGAGCTTTGTAGCACATTTGTTAACTCTGTGCAGCTAGTAAAGTTTAGTGTTTAAATGAATGCCTGTGAAAGTTGTCTCATCCAACTAAATCAATTTATTTTAAGTCTTTGCAATAAATCTGTTCTTACAATCTCTTTGGTATTGGGTTAAATTCCTCAGTGTAAAATGAATTGCATATCAGATTGTACACATTAAGAAAGCTGTACCCATAGTGTTTCCAGGCTTGAGAATATTAATTGGTGGAATTTAAAGATGAATACAGATGGCAAGCCTATTAATAAATGATGGGAAGGGAAGTACACACCAATTCTTAGAAAAATATTGTATGTGGAGTGTGTGGTATAGTTTAAGATAAGCATGATTTTCATCCCCAAAGAATTTTTATACACATTTGCAAATTAGATGTAATATATGTATATCATAGAAAATGATATCTCTGCAGCAGGTTGAAGTTGCTCACTTTTAGTGAAAAATATAAATATTCTTGTTAAGACAGAATATGAAACAACTGGCAGAGTGAACATCTCTTGGCTGAGTATAAGAAAAAAAAATCAAATACAGCATCTCTCTGTGCAGTGTAACACTGCGAAAAGGCAGTCCTGTAACATCCGAGCGTGTGATCTCAGGGCTCAGTGCAGAAGTGCATGTGCTTTGCAGAGATTTATGGGCTGTGACAAAGACAGTGAAACATTTTATGAGAATATTGTGAATGCCAGGACCACTGACCAACCTAATGGTGCTGCTGCTGCAGTCCTACCTGGTGGTAACCTTGGTCGTGGTGCATGTGGATGAGAAGCTGATGGCGAAATGACACTCGGTGAAGTCTGCTTTGGAGTACAAAATGTGTATGCAGTCCAGGGAAAGGAAAAAGCTGCTGTGTTACTGAGGTGTGTGAATATGAGCAGAGCCCCCTGGCACCACAGCCTTAAGAGAAGAGCACCCTGTGGGTCACTTGGTGTCCCTCTGCTGTTCTCCATGCACTGCTGGGAACTCTTAAGGGTTACACGGTGACTTTTGCTTCTGTGGCACAGACAAAAGTAAGGACTTGAGTTTAACTGTTTAAAAAGAAGCCTTTCCTTACTGAAATGTACTGAAGAAATTAATCCGGGAAGTGAAATTTATGAATTCAAACTAGTCAAAATACTTTTATAAAAGTGGTTCTTAATTTTTCACCAATACCTTGGATGAAGGGGCAGAGGCCTCAGCAATTTCCCTGGCAACACAAAGCTGGGAGGAGTGGCTGATACCTCAGAGTGCTGTGCAGCCCTTCACAAGGACCCTGACAGAGATGGGCAGAGAAGAACCATCTGAAATTCAGCAGAGGTGAGTGCAGGGTCCTGCCCCTGGGGAGGAACAACCTGCACCAGTCCAGGATGGGGGTGCCCTGCTGGAAGCAGCTCTGCAGAGGACCTGGGAGTCCTGGAGGACAATGAAATGTCCATGAGCTCGCACTGTGTTCCTGTAGCCAATAAGGCCAAAGGTACCCTGGGGTGCACTAGGATGAGCACTGGCAGCAGGTCCAGGGAGGTGATCCTGCCCCTCTGCTCAGCCCTAGAGAGGTCACATCTGGAGTTCTGTGCCCAGTTCTGGGCTCCACAGGACAGGAGAGACAGGAGCTGCTGGAATGGGTCCAGAGAAGGGCTACAAAGATGCTAATGTGACTGGAGCATCTCTCTTATGAGGAAAGGCTGAGGGAGCTGGGCCTGTTCAGCCTCGAGAAGAGACAACTGAGAGGGGCCCTCACCAGTGTCCATCAGACTCTGAAGGGAGGGAGTCAAGAGGATGGACCAGGCTCTTCCCAGTGGTGCCAGGCAATAGGACAAGAGGCAATGGGCAGAAACTGATGCACAGGAAGTTCCACCTGAACATGAGGAAAAACTTCTTTACTGTGCAAGTGAGCAGGCCCTGGAACAGATTGCCCAGGGAGTCTGTGGAGTCTCCCTCACCAGAGATACTCAAGAATTGTCTGGACACAATCCTGTCCATGTGCTCTGCGATGGCCCTGCTTAAGCAGGGAGGTTGGACCAGATGACCACTGTGGTCCTTTCCCATCTGACCATTCTGTGATTTTGTGACAATTTGGTGTTGACTTGACGGGGAGGGAGCTGATGGATGGAAGGAAGGTTGGAGAGAAAACACCCTTCATGCTATGAAATTACAGAAAAACAGTTAAGTTAAATTTGATATATACTTCTGTCATCATGAATGCCAGCATGCAAATTTCCCTGTATATTATAAATGTGGAATATTTCTTACAACACTTAAGTTACCAAGCTCCCATTGGCATAACTTCAGCCTAAATTTTACTAATTTTCTTCATGGATTTAAAATCTCTTGATCAAATCCAAATCACCTTTTTAAGACTCTGGGATAATCCTTCAGGAATACTTTCAGTAGTTCAGGGCTTTAGTTTGTGCTGCTTTATGATCAGTCTTTTGTATTTCCTGTACCTAATTATGCATTTTAATGAAGCTTGCCTCTATAACTTTCATCTCCCATAGAGATGATAATTTTCACTTAGAATAATTTTAGAATTCTTTCAGATGATTAGTACTCTTTAGAATATATAACTTTTTTACTCTGGCAGTTGGAAAGATCATATTAGTAATTTATGCCTGTTCTAGGCTCAAAACTACCTGAGTTTAACCAAGCCAATTTTAAGTCACACTGTGGGAATCTACCTGCAAATATCCTTTCACATTGACTGAATCTTGGGTTGGATTGATAGATATCAGCACAAACACAGAGATGCAACCTGGGTTTAAGTTGATCTGACAGCATCCACAGTACACGTTTGCAGTGGTTCCCCTGTATTGGCTTGTACATCACTTTAAGTTTTACTATTGGAATGGGCTTCAGGATCTCCAGCTTTTTCCATTTCACACAGGGTAGGAGCTAACCTTTCAGCAGCAGCAAGTCTGGTTCATATGGATGTCACCACCCACAGTCTCCCCTGACTAAGACGGGGTGTCCGACGGTACCAGTGGCAACAGGTTGGGCAGCAAGCAGGCGCTGGGGAGGGTGTGGTGGTGGCTGGGTGTGATGGGCTGCTTATTTGTACAGGCAGAGAGAAGACTGGAAATTACTGAGTGAAAACAGCCAGCTTTAGAAATCTCCCATGAATTAGAGCTGTCAATGTTTCCAACTATTTTTAATACTTGCCTTGTGGGCAGAGTTACACGCATGAGTTTGAGAGCAGGCACAGGTGGTGCCATGATCTGTCCTTTACTGTCCTTGGTCATGGAGGTAGAGGATGATGTTACTGCTGAAGTCCTCTTCAGTTAGGTGGGGAGCTGAAAGTGGGGTGATTGTAAGGAACATTCCTTAACTGAGACTCTATGTGTTTGTTGGGGAGGGCTGGAACAGCCGGAAGTGTTGACACAGACCCTTTGTAACCCTGTTGGGATCATCATCCCTGAAATAAATTTTCAGAATTGGAAGACATATGAATAACATAAATAAAAGGTGGTGGTTTCCTTGTCTTTCTTCCTTTTTCTTTCCCCCTGGAGTTTTATACTATAGTTGTGACACATCTCTGTTAGTAGTTGGTTGGTAGTCTGCTGTAATGAATTATTAACAAGTGCTCTTTAATTATTGCTTGAAAAAAACCTTTATAATGAAAGCACTGAGGATGAGTGTTATTCATAGGGCTTTTTTTTTTTTCCATTTTTCTGTGAAGATATCTTTATTTTGCTTGCTTAAGGAAATAAGACAGTGTGGTAAGGGCCATATACATGTATGTGAATTATGTTTGTGAAAGTTTATGGATACAGCTACCTTAGTGCCTTAATGTTTGTCTGACCAATTTCTACAAAATTTAATGAAGGGATAGAAGTCTTACAGTCACTTTTTTCTTAAACATTTTGTGAAAAAATAGAAATCCTTGTAGAGGAAAGAAGCCCTTTTAAGGACCTTGCCAAAGGGAAGTCTGCTGTCTTTAAGAGACTTCAAAGAATCCCAGTGGAAGGCTTCCCCCTTAAGATGTAAACCAGCAGGGTGTATTGGCTCCACTGCAGAGAAAGCTACTTGTTTACTCCATCTGGATAACTTCCACCCCTTCTTCAAGTCAGGAGACAATTTTTTAGTTAATTGTAATGCTAACTTGAAGGGAACTTCAGGAAATGATTTTTTTTTTTTTTTTTGTGTGTGTGTGTTTTGTTTTGGACAATGCATAAGTCTAAGTATAAATGGCAAATCTACTTCTTTCCCTTCCAAAGTGCAGCTGATTACAGGTGTTGTGTTAATATAATTTATTCTGGAGAAAAGCCCCCAGCTCAACCTGTAAATAATAGGGGCTACATAGTGTTGCTCTCTGCTCTCATAAAAGCAGAGGGAGAATGGATGGAACACAACAGTCAATGTTCTCAGTTACCAAATTGGAAATTCAGTCACTCAGCAGTCATGCTGGGCTGCCTGAGAGAAAAATTTCAAATGACAAGAGGACATCTGAATGTGATCTGATCTGTAAGAACTAATAAAACTATGTTGCTATCTCACTACCCTCCTTCTACTAATAATGGGAGAGGATGCAGGTTACTCTTAAATATCAGCTATGAAATATGATTGCTTTAGAGAAGACATTCCTGAACCATCTTTACCTTAGGTACCACATATATAGGTGCTATATGTGACAACCAGCTGCTGAGAAGTGCCCAGCTTCTGACGTAGAGAAATCATCTGATTCACAGAAGCTGTTGAATCCTATTAATGTGGTGCACCCTGTCATCCTTTTCAGTTGATTTCTAGCATAAAAATGCAAAAAAATTCATGTTACAGGAATAAGAGTCATTTGGAAACTTTTGACTGCAAAGAAAAATCTCAGAGAAAGTGGAAGGAGCCTGGGACTTACCAAGGTGGATGTATATTTACAGATGGATGTTGGAATGAAGTCTTGAAGGAGGCCCAAATAGATAAACACATTTAGCAATGTCTAGTTAAGTTTTGAACAGCCCCAAAGATGGAGGATTCATAAACTCTTAGGGCCAGTATTTGATAGCCATTGTAGTAGAAGAGGTTATCCTAATATTTAATGGGAGTTTTGTATGTTACAACTTGTGTCTGCTGCCTTTGGCCACCTCTCTCTTTACCTCTGCTGAAGCTCTCCTCTGCATCTCCTTTGTACTCTCCCATCAGGTGAAGATAGCAGTGAAATGCTCCAGTGTGCCTTTGTCCAGGCAGATTGAAGTCAGGTTTCTCATCCTGTTCTCATGTATCTTGTGCTCCAGCCCTGACCATATTGACTGTCCTTTACTGGCCTTGCTCACTATGTCCATGTTTTTCTTGGGCTGGCAGCACCTCTTGGACACAGTCCTCCAGACTTATTAGTGCCAAATAGAGGAAGAACCACTTGATTCAACCTGCTGGCTACACTCCTGTTAGAACAGACTAATGTGTTGATGGTGTTCATTGTACTGCTTACCAAAACACCAAAGTGCTTTTTGGCAAAACTTCCTTTTTCTTATTATTTTCTTTATTTACCCATATTGTGTTATTGCTTAGTATTGTTACATCTACATTGAAAGATTTGGCATTTGGCTTCTATGCACTTAATAAGATTCCTGCCAGACCTGTTCTCAAAGCTGTTGGAGTCTCTGCATAGCAGCTCTACCTGCAGCACATTAACTGCTCCACTCAGTTTGATCATCTCTGCATTTACTGAGAGTCTTCTGTGTCTTTCATGGGCAGTGATGGCCCCAGTACCAATCTCTAAGGGATGACATTGGTAATGAGCTGCTGGTTGGTTGTACCACCAATCACAACTCTTTTAGCCTGGTGATCCAGACTATTTTCTCTTCATCATCTACATATCCAGCCAATATCTCACCAACCTGGCCACATAGGATGATCAGAATCTTACGACCATAAGAGGAAGACCTTGGTGAAGTCACTGTATAAAAATATCCTGCTGCTTTCTTCTTGCTCCCTGTGCCAACCATTTCACCATACAAAGCTATCATGTTAGTCAGGCAGAATTTGCCTTTGGTAAACCCATGCCAACTGTTTCTAATCATGTTCCTTTTTTCCGTGCTTTTAACATATGTTTATATATTTGAATTGTTTCCTTGTGCTGTCCGGAGCACATACTAATTAAAATCTCATTTTTTCTCCCAATTAAATGGAATATCACTCTATGGAGACATTAGCAAAAAAAACAAGAAACTTTTAAGTATATAAAGAACAGCAAACCCATAAAGGAAGTGATGGTTTTTGCCAGCTTTTGAAGAATAACAAATGGTTATGACAGATGCACAGGCTAACAAAAACCTGAATAATTTCCTTCTTTTGAGAAGGTGTTGTGTAGTTTACTACGTTGATCTTACCTGTGTCAGGTAAAGATGGAACGACAACAAGGAACAATTTTTTAAAGGCAATGGTAAAGTACCTCCAGGAGTCTGGAGAACACCCAGGAAATGCCAAGACATCTAGTAATGAGGATATGGGTAAATCTTCCTGCAATAACACATGACCTGAATTGAAACTGCAAATGATTAAAACCACCACACTATGAAAGAGAATAGTAGCAGATTTGGGGATGATCCTAGAAAAGTCAATAAAACTTATAGTAGCTTAACTGGATGAAATCACTACAAAGAGTTATAAAGCATCCAGACGACATCATATGACAGAGCATGAATGACAGTTATATAAAGGAAAATCTTGCATTGTAGAGCAAGAATATTTTAAATACTTCATCAGAAAAACAGATAAGCAGAATTCATAGCCAGCATTTGCTTGGATTTTAAAAGGCGTTGATATCTGTTGAAATACTAAAGAAGTAAAGAATTATTAGTGATGAGTTAGTGTGAGATAATTTAAACAATAAAAAGTTAAATTTAAATTAATCTATAATTTATTTTAAGTTAGTAGACTGCAGGTCAAATAGCCTGTAGCCAGCGCAAGTAAGAGTTGACATAACAGTTTTATGGTTGAACCCTCCCTCCTCCCCCTCTCCTCATGAACAAGAGTAGCTGTTGCCATTGCATTAAGACTCCATAAGCAAAACAGAAGATAAGGGAAGCTAAAAAAAAGCCTCCTTGGAAAGATAAAGGAATGCAACAGCTCAGGGAGGGAAAGGGGCTGCTGAGGTAAGATGAGGCATTACCAGCTTTAAACAAAGAACTGGAAAAAAATTGTAAAAGGTGAACAGAACAGAGGAGTTGTGGATGCTTTGAACTTGCGAATGCTTTGAACTTTAAGGAGTTGAATCTGCACGATCTCTGCTGTAGAGCATCTCCAGTCTCATGACTCACAGGACATCTGGCCAGCAGACTGGTGAGTTTATTAACAAGGGTTACATATCACTGCTCAGCTCTGCATAGTTGTGTATGTTCCAGTAAAGCTCGTCTGTTAGAGGACGGGCTCTTTAATCTCAGCTCATGATTGCCCACTACCCACATTTATCACTCTGGCATCAGATTTGGCATTTCTGGGTGGGCTTGAAAGTTAAGTGAAGTGAGAAAGATAGGCTCCCAGGCAGGACTAGGGGTTTGAAGGATCACTTTGTTTCTTTCTCTGACTGCAAGGAAGGTGGAAGTGCCGAGATAACTTTGTTGTGAAACAGGAGCAGTTATCTCCTCATACATTACTATAAAATAGATTGGAAATAACTGGAAGTTAGCAATTCACACTTCAAAGGTATATGCCTCCCACCCAGTCAGCTATGGCATGCAAAGAGGCACCTGTGGCACACCTGGTGATGCATCTGCTGTCAGGAAAGGCTTGCAAGAGTCACATCAAACCCTGGGATAACCAAGTGGCCACTGCCTCAGCTGAACAAAGTGGAGGAGGTCAGGATCTGTCTCCATCACTCTGTCTTTGATTTCATTGTAGATGAAGAAAAAGCAATGTAAGGCTATGAGGGCTTCCTGCCCAAACCAAATCCACAGAAATTACTCTTTTTGGATGGTACTGTAAAAGTGACACAGCCAAAATATTAGAGGGTGTGTTGGTTGGTTTGTAGGTGCCCCAGATTACGATGGAGGGGGAATCCTCATACAGGGTGTGCGTGATGGGGACTTGTAAGTATTAGCAAAATGATCCGGGAAAAATTGCTGTTTCTTTATGTTCAGGTTGGCACATGGCAGCATTAAAAGACACCTTGGTGGATCAGCCACTGCGAGGATCCAGTTTCAGATTGTGCAGTGAGGCACCAGCTCCTCTTGCTCTGCAGGAAAAGGGCATGCAGTCAGCAAATAGCAAACCTCCTTCAGCTTCAGCATTCAAGCCTTTAAGAGATGGCCTGCTCCATCATCTCGAGGAAGGACACAGAGTTTTGGCAAGACAGTATTGCCAACACCAGATCTAACTCTCCCTGATTTAGTGCGATGGAAAGTGGTATGATGTCATATCGACTTAGATAAAAACTTCATAGTGCCTAAACACACAGATCAGGTTGTTAACATGTGCAAAACCCTCAGGGAAATTCAGGAATGAATGAAACTTTGAGAAGATTATGAAGTGGTGCCTGATGGTCTAAGATAAGTGAAGATGTAGCAATGTGTGTTAGGAATATAACATTTATGACCACCAGTTACATGCAAAAGTAATAAACTCACAAAAGATGTCTAGACTATAGAGCAGGTTGTGAAATGGACCTTTCTTATCCCAAACTTATAATATTTTCACCAATTGACTGAAGTATTTCCAACTTACAGGAAGAGAGCCAGCACAGCTGCTCAGGCAACGAAAGGACAGATGTTTCTCTGACAGAAGCTGGCTATGACTTGGGCCTGTATGTCACAGAAAAAATTATAAATGATTGTGTCTGGCACTAGGGTTTGCACAAAGGCTTTGCATTGCTGGACATCCCCAGGGAGAACTGCTGAATGCTGAGGATGGCTCTGAAAGAGATTGTAAAGCAGCAAGGGAAAGTCTGAGAAATGAATCTCCCAATAATCCTAACGCTGGAATGAGGAACTGCTGCATCTCCTGGAATAGAAGAGACTTGAAGATGCTCCATTTGTGATTAGGAGCGTGGCTGCCAAATAAATTACAACCATATGGTCCAACAGACAGATGGATTCAAGGCATGTTAAAGACAGTGTCAGCTACACACCACCAGGTAGCCGAGCATACATTAGAAGCAAATGTTCAAAAGATGGATAAAGTAGCATGCTTGTTGCACCTGGCAGAATGAAATATGGGCGACTGAGTAACAGAGTCAAAGGAAAAGAAACACATGCTGACACTTCAGGGGATGAGAATTCTTAGAAGTGTCAAGTAGGCCAGCCCACCAGCTAAATCTAAAAAGGGTAAGAAAGGTCAGAAAAACAGGTTTGATTTTTCAAATTCAAATGCATGGAGCTAAGGATTTGACTTTCATTTTGCAGAAAAATCAAAATGTAGCCTGACTGGAACTGAGAAAATGATAAATATCATAGCAACTCTGGCCTTGTTTGAGTGCAAGTACTTTCAAATTTGTGATTTCAGGGTTTCCCCTGATTGCTGGTGCATGTGTAGAACTGAGTGTACAATGCACCTGACAAAACTAACACACCTGTGAGAAGTTTAGTTTTAGGAAAGGTAATAGTTCCCAGTTGAAAACACACTCTAACAAAGGAGTTGGAATCTAGGACATATTTAAATAAAATACAGATATAGAATAGCACATAGTAGTCAAGGTATAAAGGTTATATGAAAAGATATTGGAAATATGAAAATAAAATTTTTAAAAGTGTGCTTAGACTTGTCCAGTGTTTAACACTCAGGCTACATGACACATCTTTTCTGTCTTCCCTGAACACAGCTGCTTCATATACGAAGTCTGGCTGATCTTACTTGTTGGCCATGGCAGGAGAGGAGCAGGAAACAGGGAACTCAGGCAGATCAGTAGCAGGAATGCTGGAGCCCCTACAGTGTTGTACAAGATCTGTAAGTCCTCCTAACTGAACAGCAGCCAAGCCACAGTACTGGAACAGGGATTCTTAGGAGACATGTTGCCTGTCTGGGAAAAAAATTCAATCCACAAATGAAAAGATCTAATGTTATTGAAAGTACTGAAGGGATGGAAACTAAAAACAAAAACACAAAGCAAACTGTCTTGTTTCTTGGTTGCAAACAGCACTTGCAGCAGATGCTGAGATGGAGACTGTCCTCCCCACTGAGATCAGAAGGACTGTGCTGGATTCAGCTATGGATAAAGAGTGGCAAGCACAGACTTGATGGAAACTATTCACTTTTATCCAGCATCAAGTTCTCAGTTAAATGATTGCCTGGTGTGTCATTTTAAGATCACTCTGCAGAAGTATAAGAAAACAGCATTAGCTTATGTATGACAAGGATGTGGGTGAAAAAGATGTGTGTGTTTCAGAACAACATGTGAATCCAATTTAATTAATGACATTTCCAATAAAACTGTGTTTACTGACTCCAATGTAGCAGTTGTTGGATGCTTTTTCTTTTTTTTTTTGTAAAAACCACCTGTGTTTGCTGGTTGATTAGTCATTAAATACTGTACCCAGCATCAAAATATAACCCCAAATGGAACTGATATGAAATCGTCTGATGTAAAACAAATATTTAAAACACAGAGATTTTCAATAACTATCAAAAATGCTATAGAATGAGCTGGAAGTGCCTTGATAATTGTGTACCACAGTGGTAGATCTGGGAATGAATTGGAAGAAGGAAGAATATCAATGGTATGGTTTTCTTTGGCTGGTCAGTCACTCACAGTTGCTGAAGTCTTGAATGCCTCTGTTTTGGCCACCAAGAAGTGTTGGCTGCATTACTGGGCAGCTCCCAGTAAGCCTTGAATGCCATGGGCACCTGCCATGCCAGGCCTTGATGCTGGTAATAATCTCATTTATTAAAGGAGGGCCTTCGAGGAAGGTGGCACAAACAGATGGTAGCTGACATGGGTTGCAGTTAGTGTAATAACATTTTTCTTGAGAATTTTTCACTTGCAAAGTCAAGGAGAGGTGCTGCCAAGTGCTGCATGTGTGACACAAGGAACAGAACAGGAAACTGGAGGAAAATGTCCCTAGGAAGACAGAGAAAGTAGTGTGACAGCTGAGAGAAGAAAAGCAGCCCTGAAGTGAGCCTCAAAACAAAAATGGGAACAAAGTCAAAAGATCCAGAAGAAAGAAGCAGTGAGCACTTTGAACTCAAAGGAGCTGAATCCACTTAGATCCCTGCAGGTGACTGCTGCCAGGCTCCCAAGCCTCCCAGGATGTTTGAGTAAGAGATTGGTGAGATCTGCTACAAAACAGTGCTTGGCTTATTACAGTTTTAGAGATGTCTTGTGGAATTAATCTGTCTCTGTCTCAGGTGTGTAGTGCCTGCTATGCAGATTTACCATTTTAGCAACAAAGGCTGATTCTGCTCTCAAAGCCACTTGAGTCTCTGGAATAATACAAAGACAAAGGACAGTAATTAATATCAGAATCTGTGTTGCATCAGTTCTTCTAACTTCTGTGAAATAAAGAGGATATTGGAAGTGTCATGAGTTATCAGCACAGAGTGTGGTTGTTTCAACTGATGTATTGTGAATGGACAGTTTATACCAATAAACTACTTATTAATTATTGGATGCAAAAATTACCTATTGTATTGTGTTTTATGTAATTCTCTTCTGTCTGCTATCAAAGTCCCTGAATAATAACCCCTCTTGGTATATACCTCTTCTCAAATAATTTGATATTATATCCATAACTCTTTGTTTAACTCATTAACTTTCTGTTTTGCCTCTTATACCATTTTTTTTCCCCCTGCGATTGTTCCAGTGTGGTTTTTCTTCGAGTTTTGTCTTTGGAAGGTAATTTAGGGTTTTCAGAGTGAAAATTCAGTTTCATTGCTTAAAGAAGCCTTGTTATACAACAGCAAGAAATGACTGATATGCTAACCCTTTTTTCATCCACTTTGGTTATTAAACAAGCCTTTTGGGGGTTGTATAAGTCCAGAGATTCTTGAACTTCTGCCAGAACCATGGTACACTTCCAGTGGGTATATATAACTCTTTAATGCCTAGAATGCAGCTGGATGTGTTGGGTTTACACACACCCAGAGTCTAATGCACATTGTCTGCTCCAACACCGATTTTGTTCTTTTGCCATAACTCTTACTAGACTGTTATACAATAAAGAGCCAGGTGCCAACAATCTTAGCAATGATGCCCCAGCTAAATCTGCTTTAGATGAAAGTGCACCTGCTAGAAGGATTTCCCAGGACATGCAATCATTTAGCCTATAAATTCAAATAATGCTTATTCTCTTGGTTAAATTACACCTAGCAGTTTAGTCAGATACATAAAGAAAAGTTGGTACATATGCCAAAAATGAATAAATTTGAGCCTCTAATCGCTGATACAGATTTTACAGCCCTGGAACTCCATGATTTCCAGTGGAGTTATTTCAGATTTATACCATTTAAGCATGAAAAGGTTTGGAATCACTTGTAAGGATTTTCTATTATTATCTGGAAAAATATTTGCAAAGATGTGTTCTCCTGCTGTTTTATTGAATTGTATGCAGCAGTAATGAATACGTGGCTTCTGTCTCGAGCCCTAGCTTTCAGATTTTAGGGCTGGATGACTTTCTAACCATGAACTGTTTCAGAGCTAAGCAAGTGAAAGGCTGTTGGTGCTGTAGGGAAATTTTATTGTCTTTAATGGATGCAGAATTTCCCCACAGACTTCACTGAGCAAAAGCACGGGGTACAAACCACTAGAGGTTTTTACCTTTTATAAGAGCTTTTGTTGAATAGTTACAACTTAGGCCTGGAGTACAACATTTAAAGACTAAATGCTTCTTCCTGTGACCTGGTATAACTCATATGTTGTTCCTCAGAAATCATCCCCTTGAAGAGCTTGTTCTTTCCACTGGATATGTGGTGCTAAACTAAGTTTAGGTGGTGAAAGTACACACTTGTATTAAAAGTGGCTGGAGGTGTAGGAGCCTTAGAGAATTTAAGGATTACAAAGGACTTTGCAGATCTGTTCAAATCCATATTTTGAATGACTGAAACTTATTGTTGTCACATACCCATGAACATTATATCATCTTATGCCATTGCCTTCAAAGTCTTATGCTAACCAGAGTTGCCTAACTAGTACTCCTGCTGGGGTGTTCAGGAGAAAAGAGGGGCTGGATGGCTGACAGACTGGTTTATTGTCTCAAGTCTTATTTCTATCATGATGTCTGTGATTAAAAATACATTTATAGTGCTACTCTCACAGGCAGTCCTTTTCTATCTGAATTTGATGGTTTTGTTTTTAAGCTGAAATCCAATTTTATGCTGTGTGCACAGTAGGTAATAATAAGTCTTCTGGAATGGTCTTAAGTTATCTAATGGCATAATTAGAATTTTAAATACAAAATTCCTTTTTCAAACCATTACAGAGTCTTCAAAAGTCTCTCCTTGCTTTATTACTGTATGAGTAAAACTTCTGTGTAAGGATGAAATAACAGCACATTTTCAGAAGCTGTGAACATAGTTTTTGAATAAAAGAGAATATAACTATAATAGTACTTTTTGATGATAGAGAACTAATTAAAACAAATTAATAAATGGTTTTATTCACATAATTTTAAGTAGGTATAGCATAGCTTTCTTTTTTTTTTTTTTAGGCAGCAGAGGCTGTGTTCTAGAGACATACAACCTCTTCTGCTGAGGAGTTGGACCAGTCTGGCTTCTAATTAGTTTGACCATGCTCCTTGTTTCCAGTGTCTGCAGGATTAAGGGAGTCTGCTATGCCTAAGGAGGCTTTTCTGTGCAGGGGTTGTCCTTACAGAGCAGATGTTTCTTTAGATTTTAGGCCAGCAAATATAAAATCTGAGCGGCTTGAGGTATCTTTTTAACAGTACTGGAGCTAGAAGTGGAGAAGAAATAGACCTGGGGTCATGGAGTCAAACCTGATTCTGTGCAGCACCTTTTCCTTAGCTACATCCAGCAGATCCCGGGCAGAGCTAAAAATTAAAAAAAAAAAAAAAAAAAAAAAAAAAGCAAGCAGCAATAAACGTGTTAATACTGGTAATATTGCCTGTTCTTTTGGCACTTAGCTTTCCTCTTGGAGAAAAGCCAGCTCATCTTCTGGTTTTTTTCAGCGTTATAGATTCTCTCGAGATGCTGCATACTCAGGTCAGGCTTAGTGATTTGTGTAAAAGTGGTGGAGCTGAGAGTAAATCTATTAATTTATTTCAATGTAGGAAGTAAGGATCTGAACACTTACTACTGTTGCTGAATCAGTAAACAGAGATTAATAAATGGTGCCACTCTGCAGATTTTTTTCTGCGGACAGCACCTGGAATAATCTTATAGGTATTTGTAGGACATTAAGTGTGAGTGAATTCAATGTAATTCTAAACTTGCAGACTTTCAGGTAACAGTGTATAAGAAAACAGATATTTCAGGGGTTTTTATTGTAGTTCTGAAGCTGGAGTCTTGAAACCATTTTGGAGTGACTAAGTTTTGCTGTGAAAATAAACATGTTTCAATTGCAGATCAGGTGATTTTGAGAAACAAATTTAGCTGCTGCACAAAGGTAATAAAAAACCTGCAAGAGTTATAAAAAATACAACATATACAAGAGACCAGAAATGAAGTATTACAAAGGTGAGAAATAACATGAGTAAGCCAGGAATGAAAAAGGTTATAGCCTGGCTGGAAGGAAAGTGTTGAGTGGTCAAGGCATCTGCACAGTGCAGATGGGACTGATGTATTGTAAGCTTTTGTACATATCAAGAACTACTCAAGATTACAAAGTTTATTGCTATGTATTTTTTTTTCTGCGAGTACTGTTAAAAAAATTCACAGATGGATTCAAGAGAGAAGTAGATTTGTTCAGAGAGATAGATGTTGATGGGCTGGAAATTGTCAGTAAGGGATATACTGGGAGGAGAGGCAATTTACTGAGTGGCACAGTGCTGCAGAAGAGACTAGCAACTGGAAGGGTGTCAATGACCAGAGTCAGAAGAAAGAAGCAAAGCACAGTATAATTTTCTGGAAAAATTGATAGTGACACTATTCCAGATCTAAGCCTGGAAGACTTCAACACTGTCCATCAGAACAAGTGCTAATTAACAGATCCCACCTTGCTCTAACTGGAGCAATGCAGAGTTCACCCATTTCTTGTCTCCTGAGCTTGAGCCCGAGCCCTAAACAGGTGACTGTGACTGCAGTGATACTTGTTATTATAGCTGATACAGCTGGTACAGCCTTTAGACAGTACCTCTGGTGAATGTGATGAGTCCTGATTAGGTCATGCATAAAAGAGGTGATGAGGGAAAGAACCTGGGGACTATTATCTGTTTTCTCTAATAAAATAAAGCTGATATGAAGGCAATCTATTTGGCTACTCACATAATCTGAGTCTTGTATGATTTGATTTCAAAAGCAGAAAAGGAAGCAGAAATGAAAGAGGAACAGGAAAAAACTGAAAGGGAAAAAGCATGAGCAATTCAAAATGTGGCTCTAGCATTTTTACTGCAAAATGAAGCAAATGAAATTTCAGTCTGGATTTTTTGAAGGGATTCAGAGACCTCACAAAATTACTGAAAGGAAGGATTTTTATTAAGGTAATGGGAATCATTGTAGTGTGGTTTTGGGAAGCATTGCTGAGTTTGCTCAAGTGCAAAATAGATAAGAGAGGATGTATATAAGAGCTTAAAGAGATCAAGCAGTGATATGAGGGGAGGGATTTGACTATCAAAATTATTTAGGATTGTCCAGCTTTTCCAGCTACTACTTGTGACTAAAAGGGAAATGAGGAGGAGCAATACAGCCAGTTAGTATGATCTTATTAGTCAAATCACTAAAACTGGAAGCATGTGTTTGGAATGGGAAATACACTTGGAATGACAGAGTTTTGTTTTAATAATACATCAGCTGGAAGGTGGAGTTATCATGGCTGAGGTGGAAAGACAACAGGGGGAAGAAAAAAGTGGCTGTTCTACACCAATAGGTCTGAATGAAATTGCATCAGGGTGTTATTTCACTAAGATAAAAACAACCCATAAATTGCTTTATAATCCTGGCCTATTTCAGGATTTTGTTACCAGGACAAGACGTTAATCTCGGGCTACCCTTTTTAATCCCAGTTCATAGACGAGCAAACAAAACCATTTGTGTTAATGACTCTCTTGTCCAAAGGAGAACAAAACTGCAACAACTAGCTTAAATGCAGACAAAACAGGAACTTTGTTGTGTGGGAACATTGTTTATACTTATTTTTTTGTTAAAAATACCTTAAATGTATGACAAATTGTCAATATAAAAAACCATTAAGGGAATTAGCAGAGTGTATCTGTTCTGTATACAAATCTGTCTCTTTGGTTATCATCATGCTTTAGGATAGACACCAGAGAAATCTTTTGCCTCTCAAGCATTACCTGACCCAGTAGGAAACATGGAGAGAGAAAATTCACACTGTTCAGGCAGTGTTTGCTGTTTGAACTTTTCATCTCTCTCTTGTCTAGGACAGCTGCAGTATGTTGGATGGAAAACACCTGTGCACAGGACCTGAGCCACAGGCAGCTAATTGGACCTTGGGGACTGGATTGTTGAGAATGGTGAGTGATGTGAAGAATGTAGATAATTTCAGGAGAATGCTTGGTGGGACAGAGGAAAGTTAAATTTCATGGTGAAGGTGTAATGATGTTGAACAAATATGGAGTGTGAGGTAGTGTGAAGATACTTGGTGTTCTTGTCCTCAAAAAGACAACATTTCCTGAAGCATTCTCACTTAGATCAGCTGTGTATTAAATGTGGTGTGTGCAGCTTGGGAAATACACTGTAAGAAATAATTCTGTACTTTATAAGATCATTCCCTTATTTTTCACTAACCTGTTGTCATCACTACAAGCTCTGACCTAGACCTCTCATTAATCATAGCTGAAGAGTTTTGTAGTTCTCACACCAGGGAAGGAAGTCAGGGTTTTAGTTTCCAGCAAACTTCTCCTGTTCATAAATATTTTTGTTACTTTTACATGAAAAAGGAAAATTAACTTTTTGCTCCTTTCTCCTTGAATAAACTTTTTCCTTTTTGTGGAGTGCAGATATCAGCAATAGTAATGGTAAAAGAAAGTTCAACAATTGTGTTACTTAAATTTCTTTTGTAAAAAAAAAATGAATGTTTGCAAAACAGAACAGTACAAAAATGCTAAAAATCATCAATCATGAGACAAGGTAACATGCAGAACTAGGTGCGTTCTGCTTTTGGTTGCACTGAATGTTCTGGATGATTAAACTAATTTCAAGTTACTCTAGATTTTTATTTTTATAAGAAAGAATAAACTCTAGCACATTTATTGAATCGGTTGCCTTCAGATATCAAAAATGGAAGAGTAAAATGCTCTTTTTTTAGGTCTTATAAATTCCTGATTGTGCAGAATTCAACACGCTGAGCTGGAACTTAGAGCATGACGTGCAGATTTATGAATATAGTAGTGTTGCGATCTTAGATTTAGTTTTTGCTTTTGATTGAACTGAATACTATTAAAATATTGTATTTTTATGTATATAAGAATGCTTCTTTAATCTATTTTGCACTGCTGAACTGACAGATACTTAGCATATCAAAGCAGCACTGTGGTTGTAATGCCCTGTTTAAATTAAACTGGGACATAAACAGAAAATAAAATAAATCATATATTTTTCTTGACAGGTCTGCATTTTTTAAGCTCAGATCTAAGGTGTGTTTCCAAAGCCAATGGTAAATTGAGGATATTCTGTGCTGTAAGAGGTCATTTTTTCGGTTGCTTGACTCTTTGCCCAAAAACTTTTTGAAGTTTCACAACGAACTCCATCAAGAGGTTTTCTATTGAAATCTAATGCATTCTGTCACATCTTTTGCCTAAGGATGAGAGCTTGGCTAACCATAGCCAGAGGCAGGGCAGCAGAAGACGTGTACAGTGACTCTAAGTGGAAGTGAATGGCTCTGACTGCCCAGGCATGGGGTGGGAAGGAGAGCTCAGCTCAGGCTGAGGCACGCTAGCAGGGCTGTCTCATTCCCTAAAGATGTCCTTTGTGACCCTTCTCCTTTCCTCTCCCTTTTCCTGGGGCAAGAGGCCCCAACAGGCAGGAGCAAGGACAGGGAAGATGGCAGATCTGGAGGCAGGGGCTTAAACAGGGCTGTCTGTGCTTTCCCAGCAGCGATGAGGGACCGAGCAAAAGTCTTGTCTTGTATCTGCTCTTGAAGGGGGGCTGCTGTGGGGCACACTCCTGTGCATGCCGAGGAAAGAAATGTGCAGATGGAGATGGCACCCTCTGCTATGGTCCCTAGATCCTCTGCCAGTCCACAAACAATGCAATTTGTCTGCTCTCCAGGCATTTATTTTTTGAGTGGAGAGAAGGGCTGAGCACTCACAGGACAGCAAAGCAGAGACATTAACAGGATGCTTAGAGAACTAATAATGTCATGTGGAACTACTGATTTTGTTATCAGATAAAAGTGGCTGAGTCAATTAAACAGCCATCAACCATCCAGTGCCTGGCTGGTCTCAATGACTGTAGTTTGCATGAAATCCAGTTCTGAATGCACAGGCATCACTCTTGTTAAGATAATTTAGACATCACTCTTGTTAAGATAATTTACCCAGTTAGTGCAAACTGGAGCTCATGTTGTCCCTCTTAAGAATCAGGCTAACAATGAAATAGAACCAAAGACTTTTTCTACCCAGGCATTATCCCTTTGGTTCAGTTTTTGGATTTGAGTCCTTTCTAAAAATTCTGGAAGATGACTACGTTTTAATGCTATGCATTTCTTCCTGAAGGGAGGGATGGGGCTTGCAGGTGCACATTGTGTGTACATGTCAGCGAGAGAGGTGGCTGGTTCATCACACAGGTGTCTGTGCAATGCAGCAAACCTCTCCAGTTGCTGGAATCAAATTACATTCAGCATTGTGCAGCGCAAATGAGCTTTCATTTCTTGGCAAATGAGAGGTTTCTAGTACGTGGATATTTAAGTGGGATTTTTTTTGGAAGTCAAAGCAACGGGCTGTGTGAGGACAGGCTGAAGAAGGGATGTGAGGTGCAGGCAGCTGCATCTGTACTGTTGTCATTGCTCAGCCTTTCACCTTGCACGTGCTTACTATATTGTAAAATAATTGTAAAATAGTAACAATTTCTTCCATCTCTCTTGCCCTGTAAAGTGCTGAGTGACAAAGTAGTGTCAGGAGAACAGTCATTTTTGTGGTTGAGGAGAAGAAAGGAAGATAAGACCTGGGAAAACACTGATGAAGGGGCATTATCCTTATTTCACCTTGGTGTTAACAAAAGCCTTAACAAGCCTGGAGCCTGTGTGCAGAAATGTGCTGGTAAGTGTGTGACCAGCCCATGCACACCTGCTGCTGCAGCTGGGTGGGAAAGCAGGAGCTGCTGGAGCTTCCAGTGTTTCCCCTGCAATGGTTTGCATCGCTGAGGCTGCTACACTCAGCAGTGGCAGAACACAGTGATGGGAGAGAGCCGGGCACCAGCCAGGAGCAAAGCCCTGGCACGGTTCTGTGGCTTAGAAAAACAGCACAGCTGCTTGTTCACTCCCCCACCCCGTGGGATGTAGGGGAGAATCAGAAGGGAAAAGTGAGAAAACTTGTGGATTGAGACAAAGGCGGTCTCAATACATATCTTAATAATATTTAACACCACCCCACCCACACTGCCCCCACAATAAAACAAAGGAAGTAAAAAACAACAAAGAAGAAAGGGACCCCTCCCTGTCTCTCTCCCCCCACTGCCAAGAAACACAAATGATGCAAAAGCAAACAATTTCTCACCACAAACTGGTTGGTGTCCAGAGCAACATCAGTGTCCACCAGCCTCCATCTCTACCCAGTTTTATTGCTGACCATGAGTCTGTATGGATTGGAATTTTTCTCTGGTCAGCTGGGGACAGCTGTCCCAGCTGTGTCCCCTCCTAGCCCCTTGTGCATCCCCATGCTCCTCACTGGTGAGAAGCAGAAAAGGCCCTGCCTCTGTGTAAGCCCTATTCTGCCATAGCTAAAACATCCCTGTGTTCTCAGCACTTTTCATCCAAAACTCCACATCACTCCACATCAGCTACTACTAAGAAAATTAAGTCTACTCCAGCCAAAAGCAGTGCAAATTCTTAGGGATGCTGAACCATTGCATTGGGCCCAGTTAGTGTTCCTGTGTCCAAGGAATAGGTTTCAATCTCTGGTGCTCTGCTGTGTAGGAGAAAGAATGAATCAGTGCTTGCTCCAGCTCTGGTCCTGATCCTTCAGCCAAGGCTTGCACAAATCTCTCCCCTGCAGGTGGTGACATTTTTTGATGTACATGAGCAAGGGAAGGGGAGCTGTGTAATTAGAAGAAAAAAAACCTGAAGAAGAACTAATTAATGTAGTAATTTTTTTTTTCTGGCTTTGTTAATGAAGAAATGGAATTGAAAAACAGAGATACTGTATATGAAACACTTTGACAGTTTAAAAACTGCTAGCTGCATCTAGTGAGACTGCTTAATTTTTAGTACTAATAGCAAAGCAATTCCCAGAACAACAGTTCTCTGAGCTGCAGTGGTACTCTGGGGATGCTGTTGCTGTTTGCAACAATATTACTCCTCTTTGTCTTTTTTTTTTTCTTTTTTTTTTTTTCCTTTTTTTTTTTGTTTTTTTTTTTTGCTTTTTTTTTTTTTTTTTAAGTCTCATCACTCCCCATTTATTGTGATACTTGCTGTATGTGATGAGAATGAGGGAGGTTCCCATTTGGCTCCCGGATGTGTCACCACATCTCAGCCAGCTCTCCCAGGGAACAGCTGCCTCCTCCATCCCCCCGTGCCGATAATTCAGCAGTCACCAAATTTCACCCAGAGTCAAAGGCAGGTCAGGGGCAGATGGCTGATGAAAAACACCTAAGAAAGAAATGTGTATAAATGACTATCTTTTCCAGGATTTTACACAATTCTCCATACAATAACATTGTAATAATGGTAACATTAGGCAAAAGTAGCCCAGTTTGAAAGGACAGCACCTAGTTTTGTAGCATGGACCTTTTTTGCTGTAGCACAGGTTTTTGTAGAAAGTTGCTTGAAGAAAACCATGTATCTGCTTCTTACCCTGAAGCAAAGATGAACAGACAGAAGAGCTGGGACATGAATTTTCTTTTACCTTTATACTTTGTTATCAAAATGTTATAGTACAGCATGCACTCACATTTTATAATTCAGGCATCTTGGCATGGATCCATTTATAAACATATGTTTGTAAATGCCAAGCTCACAATGAAGGCAATGGGGTTTGAGATGTCCAGGATCAAGCACACTCAGCTCTTGAGTAGGTTTGCTGATTTGCATGAGAACTCACGTTTGTTTGTGTGTCCAACCACCACATTTTTTGCACAAAAATAAATTGTTTCTTAAGCACATATTTTATCTTCTCTCCTAAGTCTATAACTGTCAAAATCCAGGCTGCACTCTAATGTGGTCCTCACAATGTCAGTCCTTCCTGTGGGCTAGCGTGCACATAAGTATCCACAGAAGGACAAACCCCAGAATTTTCTGATCTTCCGCATTTACTTGCTGCAACTGAGTATTTACCCCAAAAGGTTCTGTACCATTCAGCTTTAATTGCAAACATGAACATTTGAATCTATTCCACACTGGGCCAAATTCAGAACTGGTATTAACTCCAATTTGTCTATTGGGTTTGGGAAGAAGGTGGTTTCTTCCTTTTCTAGAGAGAAGTGGATTTGCTTTCAATGTAAAAATACGCAGTGGTACAAATATTGTGTTTCTTCCAACAGATCTGAATTTGGCCTAGTGTGCAAACACAGTTTTAGATTGAACTGTGATTATTGTATGCAATCCCTTGCTCTCAGATGAAAACAGGTTATGGAATTTATTTAATAAGCTTCAATTTACCCCTGTTATGTATTTTCCTCCCCACTCTAATATTAATTAGAGGACTGTTCAGGAACCCTTCCTTCCAAAGGCTCAAAATGTTCTTCTAAATGCAGTTTTACATGTTCAGGAAAAATTTATACCCATTTGTTCTCCTGCCACCATTTTCCTTTAGCATTAATAGCTCTCTCTTCTCCGTGTGTTTACCTCCCCACAACATATTAAAAGGCAGCAATCATAACCCTCATTGTTTATCACATCTATATTTGCAACTTTAATTAGAAATAGCAGCCCTGATTTCTTCCTTTTTCTTTTCTTTATAAAATAAAAGATTGATTATTGGATATTTGATGCCACCAATTTTCTTTCTTTTTTCTGTGTTAATTTTAAATGGCATCAATTTGTTTAACTTGCTGCTCATAGGGAAAAAAAGAATTTTATGCCTAATTGGCTGCATTTTCATAGCTACACAAAGGGGACATTGCATAAAGGCAAAGCAATTGGATCCCCTGTCAAAACAAATTAGAAAGTATATTTTTGGTTCTTGTTAGTGTAACAAAAATACTGCAATCCTTCACAAGCTGTATAATCATTTGACCTATTTCTGACCTCAGGTGCACTTGGTTCACCTCCAAAGACCAAATGAAGTGATAACTGTAGCTAGTCAATAATCCAGGACTTAACTGGCCCAGGAGACATTAGTGTTAGTGTCCTATGGGTGATGTCTAAATTAGATGGCAGTCAGGTATGTGTACACTAGAGTGGTCATTAGAGTGGGCAGATGTGCACAGCTAATGGCTTACAGTGGGGATTGCTGCAGGGGGAATTCCTTGAGAAAAAAGTGAGTTAATGTGAGACAATAGGCTGTACAAAAGGGTGCTTTTCTGGGACAAATATTTTCAACATACAGACTGGTTATGAGTCATTGGTGGACAAAATATGTGAATTATTAATTTAACATAAAACGTGAAACTAATTGGGTGAGCGAACACCAAAACCATACCAAGGAAGCTTTTAATTCTAAATATGAAAAAAGCAGGAATGCAGCACAGAACCTTATGTGTAACAGCATAAAGCTCTACACGTGTAAGCAAAAAATGTCTGTGATCTCACTGCAGCACTGAGAGCTAAGCAGCATTACTCCCAGATCACAGACAAAACTAAGTGCACAAGTGACCTGTGTTCCAGCATCTATGCAAATCTCAGGCAGATGCAGAGATTTATATACGCTTTACACACCCCTGAGGAAATACCCATTTTATACCACTGATGGAGCAGATGTATTCTCCTCTGTGAAATGTGCATAGAATCTGATCAGAACAAAGTGTTTAATGTATTCAACACAAGCACTCACCATCCCTTAACTTTATCAGTAAACTGGAATAGAGAGCAATGTTGTACCAGAACTAATTAGAGAGTTTATTGTATGCTATGGCTGTACAATTTCAGGAGTGCTTCCAATTGCACTGGAAATTCTTATCCAGGCACAAATAACTTTTATATTGATCAAAATTGTGATGAAAGAGCTGTCAATGAGATATATTAAAATCCTTTGAAAATTTTGATGTGGGTTTCCAGTATTTTCTCCTCCTCCTCTCCCGCTTCTGTCTTTTAACTTTGTGGATGTGGAAGATAAAAAAAGTGAAAAACTCTGGGTAAAAGTCATTCCCAAAAAGAACCTTACAGAGTAACCAGCCTAGTCTTCAATCTGGATATTTTATGACAGGAAAGTGAGTACTATGCTGCAAAATTTGAATTTGTACTTATAATTGTTTTAGTGTCATGCCATCAGAATAAAAGACCACAGTGCAGTTATGGTCTGTGTAATCCTTAACTATAAAATGAGATGTACATTTGAAAACATCAAGGCATTTAAATGTGTCTTGTGCCATGGTAATGGAAAATGATGTAAGAATCCATGAATAAAACATTTTTGGTACATAATCAGACTAGAAACATAGGAAAAAAGGAACAAAACATGCAATAATGAATCAAGAAGGAAATTAATCCTTTAATCTTTTTCTGACTTTGGATCATAGCACCCCAAGTAAAGCAGAATTACTTATAGTAATGTCCAGAGAAATACATAATTTACAACCTATGCACTGCAAAGGTTTTAATCCTCAGGTTATTTTGACCCCCACAGATGGAGAAATTATTGTTAGCCCTTCTAAGCCTTTGATACTTTAGTGAGGAGATCCAAAAAGGGGCACATCAGTTTCTGTAGATTTAAATGCAGGATTAGCAAGATGTTAGTCTTGAATTCTGGACAATGAGAGCCAACCCCACGAAGCAAACAAATCACTCATCCCGCTTCTGCCATCAGCTGGAATAACATGGCAAGGAAGGCTGCTTGTTCCAAGGAACTTGTAGCTCACACAGTGACACAGATATTTGTCAGTCTAATGAAAGCCTAGGAGAAGGGAACATATAATTTGGAAATGACTTAGGTAGCTGAGTTATTGAGGGGTTAAATACAATACAATTATTTCTTCATGCCAAGTGATATGGCAGCTGATTTTGAGATAAGACATTTTAATGACAAACGAGTTCCTGCGATTGTTCAGGACGTTATTGCTCATTGCCAGTGAGACAGGTTTTGGTGCTTGTTAGTTGAAAACCCAGGATCTGTCAGAAGCAGGGGACTAAGGAGATCATTTATACTGACTAATAAAAATGAAGTGTTCTTATTCTAGAACTGATTCTTACTAATATAATTTTACAACTAGTGAAGTGATATGAAGAACATTTAAAATAAAGACTGTATTTCCAGACTCTAAGAACAGCCCAACCCTTCTCAAACTGCAGACCTTTCTGCTTTTGAATTAAAAATTTAAGGTTTATTTTGTTGATTTGGCTTCCTTTAGATAATTGCCTGGAGATGTAGTAACTACAAACTAGGTTTTCTGCTGGCTCATAGGTTGGCATTGGTCCAGTGAGTGAGTGAAACTACAGGGAGCTCCACATCTGAGAATTCCCATCCCAAGCTGTATCTGACTGAGTTTAAATGGTTTTAGAGTTTTAAGAGCTTGTGATTCTCCAAACTGTCTCCATGGATTTAATGCAGCATTGAGAAATTCAATTCCCTGGACAGAAACATGAGGTTTATGCTGTGGAAACTGTGACTGATGGTGAAACAGGAAGGGGTTAATTAATTGATCAGATTTGCTCTGAGTGTTTGCCGTCTTTGAGAAATTCCACAATCTGGAAAAATAACTAAATTGGTTTGGTGAATAGAAAGAGTGCCTCTAAGTGTTTCCCACTTTTGGGAAATTATAAAGAGTTTTTTTGAGCCAGAAGAGAAATATTTTACTTAAAAAATTGGAAATCTTGCAGAGATCATAGTTGGGTACAAAGGCTTGGTGTCTCCCTACAGGTAAGATGGCAGTTTTGAAACTGAGTTCTTTCATCTACATGAACTATTTTTCTACATTTTTTGATGGTGACACTTTCTATCTGAAAACTTCTGCCTGCTCTCAGAATTGACATAGCACTAAGGACAGTCAAATAAACTAGATTGATGACACAGTGTCCTCACATGCAGAGCTCCTGTGGTAAGGAGGTGAAAGAGAAAATTGGCAATGGTTTGGAAGAAAAAAATAGGCAGAGGCAAGATGAGCATTTTGAGAATTCAGAATTTCTGCTGGAGGAGGTGGTGTGCTTTAAAAACTTGAGCATGGACAGACAGACATTATTAATTTTCACCCTTTTCTCCATTTAAAATGACTGTTTTAGCAGTTAGATTTTGCCTCTTTACAAGTTCACCAGCCTGTATGTTACCTGACCACCTTTCAACTAGAGGAGTGCTGACCCAACATTTGCCTACCTAACAGTGAGAACAAGGTCAATCCTACGTGCTGCTATTTCTTCAGGAGATAGTTCTAGTTTAACACCAATGATTTCTATGTTGCAGCAACATTTTAACATCACCCTTCCTTCATTCCTTCCTTCACACTGTACCTATGTGATAAACAGGAGAGACACTGTGCCTGAGAGAACAGCATGAACCAAGGCTAGGGGAATATCTGGGGCAGGGCGGGTGGGGCTGCTGCTCAGCTCTGGTGCCTTGGAGATGGAGAGAGCCCTGGCAGAGGGTCAGGATGCCAGAGGGCTCCTTTCTCCAGCAAGCCTGTGGTAGCCCAGGAGAAATAGTGATGCTCATCCTTCACCTGCTGTGCATTAAAGCTGATGAAAACATCAAACAGCAAGAAGGAGAAACACAGGAGTTAAAAGAGCATGAAGGAAAGAAAATGCAAGCATGACAAGAGGAAAAATCTCCTGATGGAGCAGGAGGTGAGAAGGGAAACCCATGTCTGTGAGCTCCTTGGTTGTCTTGCTTGGCCTGAAAGACCTTTTATCCTGCTACTGGAAAAGATTTTCTGGCAGAAGTTTGCTGATACTCAAACAAACTGCATGAAAACTTTTTCTGTAGATGTACTAGTGTGTTCCAACTTTTGCCATAAAATTTGCCTTTAAAATATTATTTCACAGAAATGCATCCTGTACTGGAGGTTTATAGGGGAATTATTGCAGATTTCTACCTGTGAAACCCTAGCAAAGATTGGATTCAAAACCCGGGAAAAGCAATGAGAGTTTTCCCTTCAACCTATCTTCCCTTCAGTGGGTCTTTCAGGGCACTCATGCAGCACCAGTTTGGTGGGAACCCAGAAATTCCTGGTTGCTCTTTAGAATCTCTTTCCCAAAATAGGCTTAGTTTGCTTGGAATGAGTCAATTAAATTAGCAGATTATCTCAGCCAACTGAGTTCTAAACTTCTCAGCTGTCTTTGCAATCCCGAGGGCAGCCTCACAGACACTGATCACACTGGACAGGAGATGGTGGCATTGGTGGACGGGCAGCTCATGCCAAAAGAGAGCACCCAGCTCAACTTGTCAGTGATTTCTGCCTTCAGGGTGGATATTATTGCTGCAAGTGCGGCAGCTCCTCTGGGAAGAGTTATACGCACATTATTCACCGGAGGCTTTTTTAAAATTAAAATTCATTCTCCAGGGAGACTCTAACAGCCCACAGGGATGCTGGGGAGGAGAAAGACTATAAAGGAATGCAATTGGTCTGAGAGGAACTATTTTACTATTGCACATTGCTTTCTTTCTTCTGTGGCTGCAGCCTGGACTGGCTGACCATGGGGCTGTAGGGTCTGAGGTGCTGCTCGACCCCACTGACCAGAGGGGTTCAGCCAGGAGATGAGCAGCCACCAGCTCTCTCTCCAGCTGTTTCCATGTGGTGGGAACCTCAGCACGTGGCCTCTGTGAGCACTGTGTGTGCTTTGGCACCAAAGGAGACACAAACACTGTGTTTGGAGTAAAAGCAGGGCTTTGCTGCCTGCTTTGTCCCACCTTTGCATTAAGAATGGGAATGAAGAAATCGAGCTCTCTGACTCAGGCTTGAATTTCTGATCTAAAACCAGCTTCCTTTCTGTTTCTCTTCTAATTAGTCTCACAGAGAGGTGCTGGAATTGTTGAGAGGGTCCTGGGGGGAATAACAGTGTACATATCCCTTTTGCCCAAAGCATGAGGGGTAAAACCCAACCTGTTTTGGCATTTCTGAAAATTTGCAAACAATTCTTTCATTGGTGTTTAGACACAAATGGTCTTTTGAAACTTAGAACATACAAAGCTACTGCCATTTTTTTTTTTTTTGGTGAGGGGACCGTGGACAAAGAGTGACAGGGTAACTAAAGAGAGGGCATTTGGAACTGAATGCACTCCTGGGATCTCTGGGAGTTTGTCGGTACCAGGGGCTTTTCCCATGGCAGCTCTGCAGCTTTTATCTGTTTTCAGCACAATTACAGTGGATCTGCAGGGACTTGAAAATTCCCCTTTAGGCTTGAATTGGGGAGCCCTCTGATTGCAGAATTGATTTCTGCCTTTCTAAAATTTCTGTCTGATCATCCCATTAAAGTGTGTGGAGGATGTGAAATGGGAAGCTACAGAAAACTAGGCATGCCATGCTTCTTTTTTGCTCCCTCTGATGGCTCATTCTGCACCCTTTGTGCACACACAGTTTTTATGCTGGCCAGTTGCAATCTTAAAAGTGCAATAATAATTCAGGTCACAGCCTAATAAAGCATCTATAAACATTCATATCTTCTGGCATGTGAATAGCCCTTTTGAACATCAGGAGCTTTATTACCTTGCTGTTTTTGTGAATAAGAGATTTTCCATGTGTCTCAGAGGATATAGTGATTAAGTAAACTAATAAGAGAAGAGAAAACCAGTTTTGAAAAGTTTTTTGTTTTACCAAGTGGGTAAAAGATCCTAGAACCACAGTATAATTTGGGTTGGGAGAGACCTTTAAAGGTCACCTAGTCCAACATCTGAGCAATGAGGTCATGTTCAACATGACCAGGTTGCTCATATACATCTATCCATTTGATTTTTATATTTTAAACTTACTAGGGATCAGTATAGAATATTAGATATATTTATATTAAATATCTTTATTTTACACACTTTCAACAGAAACCTAAGGGGAGTGTTTTGATCAATATTTCCATATGAATTTCATTAGTCATGGAAACCAATTAGTTCCTAGCAGTATCTGTAATACAGATGCTTTCCACTGGGAACTTTGATGAAATTTAGCTCATTTCTCATAGGTCCCTTGACACCCATGAGAACTGCAATATCTTTCAGGGCCACTACTGGCCCAGAGTGGCAAGGTCATGATGAAAGTTGCCGCCTCCTTCTTTGTCCTGTCTTTGTCTCATGAAAAGGAATGAAGGAATAAAGATTCAAACCTCTGGATTTTGCAGTCTCTAGAAATGGCCAATTTTCCCATCACTATGTACTGTAGATAGAACACAATTTACTAAGACAAAAGGATATTAGCCATAAATACATTTTCAGCCAGTGCTTCCTCACAAACCCAATTTATTGGAAATTGTGATTGACTGACAATCTTGCTTATTTTCTGTAGTAGCATTTGAGCTTCTTTATTTAGCAATTGTATGTTTTTATTTGAACTACAAATAATTTCTTGCCAATTATGCTGATGAAGTGTGAAGCTCATTCACAATTCCTCTTTCAGATTCCAGTTCAGTACACAATAATCTTCAAACTACCTACGGTTGGATTGTCAAGGTAGAAGTAGGTTATTTGTTGCTGACATGATTTGACCTACATTAGAAGGAGAAAAAAATAATTTCCCCTTTTTGCTGGTTCCGTAACCTGTATTTGCAAAAATGTGAGAAGTCCATTCTTAAGGAAAGAGTTTTGTATCTCAGGCCAAATAGTGTCACCATAACTTCATTTGGCTGACTTCACTGCAGAATGTAAGAGAAAATAATTTACTCTAGCATTGGAAAAAACATGTTTTGATTTGAAATTTGTATGTGCATATATGTCCTTCAGAGGAATTGATTTAAAAGAAAAAGGTGAAGATTAGCTAGCAGCCTGAGGGATGGGGAATTCCCTTGGGCTGACAGCAGCCATGGTTTGAGCACTGTAGACTGGAAAAAGACTTAAAACACAAATCTCTTGCTATTCAAGCAAACGCTTTAACCATGCCTAAGGTGACTGGTGTTGGCACTGCTTACTCCAGCATTTTTTTCAGTGTATATGCTCAGGGCTGATGTGTTCAGAGATGAACCCAGTGGTGCTGCTTCTGTGTGTCAGGTGTGGTCTGTTTGCCCAAGGGAGAGGAGGCCATGGCACCCCTTGTACCATCTCACTAAATTACAGCAGTGCTTAGGCAGGATGTATGAGTGAGTCCGTTCAGACTTTGTTCTTCTGAGCAAGAGCAAATGTCTGTGTTTAGGGGTCTGGTTCAGAAAACCAATCACCCCACCAACCAACCAAAAAGTGTGGACAGGGCTAGAGAGCCCTGGGACACAAGACTTTTTAATCACCTTCCCAGGCTTGTAGCTGCCTGGATCCCAAGCTTATCTGAGAGTTTATTCTTTTTTTATCTACACTCTACAGCTGAGTGTTATTGCACTTGGCTTTGTGTAGTTCTCATACATTTACACTATGAATTGTCTGAGAATAACCCTCTGGTAAAAAGCTGTTCTCACTACCAGAAGAGTTACTCTGGGTGGACATTGGTGTGACTAAAGTCAAAATTTATCCTTTGGGAATTTAAAAGCAAACTTATTTTTGCGGAGAGAGTCAGAGTCAGTTTGTATTCTGGAAACTCAGAAGCTGGTGTAGAGTTGGGACTTTAGCAATCAGGTTTTTTTGGCTGATAACCAGCCAGCTAGTTAACACTAATAAAGACATGTGAAGCAGTTTTTGCTGAAGTCCTGGTTACAATTGTCTTTGAATAGTATTTAACTCGAAAGATAAACCCTCTGCAACTGCAGACCAAGGTACCCCTCAATATCATATGAGAAAATTGGTCTGTACTGTAACTCTGAGTGTGATTCTGAGACAGGAATAATTCAAGAAGGTAAATAATTAAACCTCCTAAAACTGCAGTTCCACTTTCTCAGTCATATTGTGCCTTGCATGATTTTTGAGGTCTTTCACCAGACAAATGAAGCTACTTGATGTGCTAAGGGGTTAATCAGTTTGGTTTCTTAACAATTCTTAACCACAATGAAAACATTTTAGCACCTAAGAGGAGAGATTGTGGGTGAAAAACGGAAGATACATGATTTATCACTCCCCTCACAAATAAAATTTATTCATTGCATCCACCAGCCATCACACAGATGGTCAGAAAATTGGCTTTGTGTAGGGATGTGGATTCAGGCATGAATATTAATATGAGACAGATGTAAACGCATATTAATATGCATTTGCTTTGCATGGACTGACATTACAATATTTTCATTAAAGAAACCGCATTTGAAATGGAAAGTATAGGTCACCTTTTTAAAACATAAAATAGTAGGGTACACTGTATTTGCACCTTCTTGGAACTACAGAAAGAATGGAACAAATTTTTTATTTTAGAAAGAAAGAAGAGCGTGCGACTTTCCGTGTAGAAAAATATGTTGGATGCAGCACAACAATTAATAAATCAGGAAAACATCTCTCACTTTGTGGTTAAAGTGCCTGCCTTGTTATGCTGGCAGTAATGCACGCCGTAAAGTGGGGGTGATAGATACCGGCCTTCAGATCAGCATACGGTGAAGTTCAGCCAAGTTAGGTAGACTGACTAAACTCATTCTGTCTCAAAATGCACCTCTCAATATGTTGTTGTTTTTCCAATGGCAGCAATGCATAAAACCCATAAGATTTATGAAGATACAGTATTTAATGTGGATTTTTTTTTTTGGTAAGGGACAGCATTGATGTTTGCAGCACATCCACATCTGTGCATTTTCAGTATTTGCTCAATGTTAGAATTGTGCCTTTGCCCAAAGAGAAACACAGTGTCATTATATATGTCACATTATAAAAGACAATTTCACAGATATCTGCTAAGCATTTTTTTGGCAAAGATTCTGTAATGGAGATATAATTTCAAAAGGAAAATTGGATTTATTTTATTCCCATATGAAACATTCTGCTGGATTCTAGCTGGTGTTTGAGAAAACAGTTTTATAGTTACACACATTTGCAAGGAGAGGTTGTTGAAGTTAAGGTGAAAGGTATCAGCAGACTCTCCAGTGTCTTGTCAGATCCCATGCACCTTTTGAACGCAATTATGAGGTTATAAATCTGTGGAAGCACCTGACTGGTTTCTGCTTGCATTGTAAAGCTCTCTGCATCCTGCATGTGCAGTTGTGAACTCAGGGAGCCTACTCTGTCCTCCACAACTGTGTGCTTTAATGATGGCACAAGAGCTGGTGCAAACAAGAAGGAGCTTTTGGTCCCTGTTCATTCCCTGCAGCTAGCAGTGAAACCCCTGTCCATAAGATGGAGATAATCATTACACTGCTGTAAATTGTTCTGAGTGATGAAAGTATATATCACATTGTATTTTTGGCCAAGCCCCACTGCTTGCTGAGTGCAGGATGTGGCGCAGGAGCCACAGCCCAGTGGGCCTCTTGTGCCCTTCCCTTCAGTGAGGCTGCTCAGGGCTTGGCAGAGGAGCCTCCTGCTCTGCTTTGGGTGTGGCACCTGCCCCTACAGGGCTGAGACACCTTTGTGCAGCCTGTGGGTTGTCCCGGGGAGGTGACATTTTTGCTTAGCTTTTTAGAGCAGCCAATCACTCTGGTTGGCACAGTGAGAAGGGGGTAGTATGTGGTGCTCCAAAAACAGCCACCTGTTAGCTCCTCATGCTGCCAGATGCCAATGGAGCTTTATTGCATTTCTTGCAGCAGATGCTGGGTAAATAAATGTGGACTCTGTGACCTTTGCTCCAGCCCTCCCAGGTGCTTGAATGACTCTGAGGCTCCTCTGCACATGCGTGTGTGTGAATATGTCAGTTTAATGATGGAAGGGGAGAAGGAAAGTTTATACTTGTTTTACTTCTCCCCCTCCTCCCTTTTCAACTTGCTAAGTTTCAGAAAGTTTCCCACAGAAGAGTGCTGTGTAGCTCCTGGGAGTGTGCTGCCCTTGTTTTCCCGTGGCTGACTGGCTGCAGCTCAGCTGTCAGTCAAACAGAGCATCTCCAGAAAGGCAGTGCAGGGGCACCCGGCTCCCGGCTCATTATGCACTTCTGTCGAGAGAACAGAGAGGATCTCACTCACACAACGTGTTTTGTATCACAGGTAACTTCCTCAAATTCCCAGTCATAAATCTTACTAATTCAATATTCTGTGGGCTGATTCATCTGGCAAGCTAGCAGAGGTTTCAGTAAATCTGCAGCTCCCAGCAATGCTTTTCTCTCATGACTTCCCTCTCCAGCCCCATATTAAATATGTCTCTTTTCCCTCTCCCTCTTCTCTTTTTTTTCCCTCTGCAAGACATCCCAGAAAACCAGTATTGTATTCAGGTTTTCAGAAATTATTTTTAATGAAAAAATATAGATTAAAAAAAAACCCCAAAAACAACTTAGTTTTTTTTGGGGATTTTTTTTTTTTTTTTTAGTTAAGATATTTTGGTTTGCTGAACAAGACTAGGTAATTTATGTCTCATCAGCTGAACATTCAATTGTTTCTCCCTGGGATATTGAGTTGTCATCAGGGAGTCTGATTCGTTGTGTCTCACATGTGGCAAGACCCTGACCAGGTGGACTGTGAGAAAATAAAGATAGTCCCCTGTTGTGTGCATTGTTTGCTTTCTGAAAGTGTTCAATATTCACATTTCCTATCCAAGTGCCAGTTTTTGTTTAAGTGTGGCACAGGCCACTAGTTGGGCAATGGAAGGTGGGAGATAGGCACAGGTGTGACAGGGCCCTGCTACCAGAGAAGATCTCACCCCTCCTTTTAAGTGACAGGAGCTTTCTATAAGAAGTGAGGCTGTGTTTAATTAATCCCTCCTATTTATACATGCTAATTGGCCATATACTACATGTTATATGCTGGAAAGCTTAATGTTGATGACTTGTCATCTTGAGAGGTATATTTGCACAGTTAAATGTGTTCTGATATTCTGAAAACAAAAAATAAGAGTGTGGTATTTCAAGATTGTGGTACCTGTTGTACCTCCTTTGGGGAAAAAAAAGAAGCTGTCTGAAGGCCAAAAATTAAGTCTCCTTGTAAATGAAATAATTTTTAAAATATCTTTTTCTATTTATTTTTTCATTAGTAGACAATAAATGAAGAAGAGAAGAGAGCTGGGATCTGCATCTGCATATGATCACTTGCTTTGCTTTTAATATTACACAAAGAATTCCAATAAGATTGTTTTCAAGACAATGGTGCTGGAGGTTCCTTGGGTCCTGTTGGATCAGATTTCGATTGACCTCATCAAGACATTTTTTTTTCTGTCCTAGCAGCAGTTTGGAGCAGCGGGGACTGCAGTATTCACCTCCATCCAGAGGGACTGTTCAGGCTCTTCCAGGCAGTTTGTTGGCTTTGCCCCTGACTGAGCAACTTTATCTTGCTCTACTCAATAGCCTGCACATCTTTTAGCTTCTGTTCCTTGTACCAGTTACTGTTTTCTTCTTACATACTGTTCTTTGCAATATCAATAAATTAAATCTCTTTCTCTGTTTGTGGAAAATAGAGATTTTTACAAACAGTATCATTGTGAGCAATGCCTTGGAGAGCTATGGGTGCCAAGGACTCCCTAGCATGCCAGTGAAGGCCAGTGAGCCTGATGGGGCTGGCACTGGCCAGGATGTGTATCTCAGTGCCAGGCTCTGTGGGGCTCTGCACTGCTTCCCTCTGGGTACTGTGAGAGTCTGCTGGCAAGATGGGACACTTGTACAGAGCTTCAACCTTTCCTTCTATTTTTATTGCCTTAATTAAAGGCAATTAAATTGCTCTCAAGCCAGTTAAGCATAAATAAAATATTCACAATGCCAAAAATGGATCACATTCCCAAAAATGTTTATGAAGTGTTGGTGTACAATTGAAAAATGGGAAACTATGATACCTCTGTGGGGTTTGTGTGGGAAGAGCCTTCCTATGGGTGAGCCCTGGTGTGGTGTCTGGCACAGGGTCTGCCTTTCTGCAGGCAGTGCTGCCCTGTTAGCCAGTGCCTGGCCTCTCCCTTCCAGGCATTGCTCTTTAGCTTGTTGGTGGGTCAGGATGATTAATTTCTGTCCCAGACTCACTTCCTTCTGAAAGGACAGACAAACAGACTATTTATCTGACTTAATGCCGCTGCTGCTCCCCTACCTAGAAGATGCCAACCCGTGGTCCCTGTTGCTTAACTGATCACAACCATTCCTGAGTCAGTGGAGGTGGAGCCTCCCTTGCTCCTTTGCACACCCTTTGGGCAGTAGTAGATAAATTTTGATATAAAATATGACTTTCACTCAAACTTACATTTTAACTGCATCTGTGCTTTGTCAGACACACTCTTACAAATGTCTAAATGGTTGTGTAGTCATTTCACGGTGAAATAGTCTTGGGATGGTTTGACCTCAACACTTTTTTTTGTTGATGCATACTGAAATAACCACGTATTTGTGGTTCAAGTCAGTCAGGATTGTTTTCTGTCTGCATTGGATTTTCAAGGACAGATGGCTTCCAACGTCTAGAGCACAATGCAAGTTAAAACTGGAGAGGAAAGTAGTTTGATTCTTTGCAGGAATTACTGTCTAAACAGAACCTGACTTCAACAGATTTCTATGCAAAACCCTTTGATTCCCATTTTCCATCTGTGATAAATTTGGGTTGTTATTGTTGGATTTGTATTTTTCCTTTGATAAACATATTAAAATATGGTCAAAATAGCTTTTTATCTTTTAAAATATATACTGTATATTAAATCTCCTCTGACTTCTAGGGGTTTGGAAGCAGTTTTCCTGCTTTTATTACAGCTGCACCAGGTTTTCACAATTCTTTGCTTGTGGTTCTTCTCACAATGCTAATGCAGAGTTTGGCTCAGAAAGCAGCTGTAAAATGGAATTTACTACCTGGACATATTAATATTTCCCTCACCTTGACACTTTCCCCATTTTTTTGCCATTGATTACTACCCCCACCAGAGTGAAACCAGGAGTCTTGGCAGTCAGTTTTGGGAGGGATGCTGAATACCACACTTCTGATGTCAGGCTTGAGAGTGTTCTCATGATCCTTTTGCTTTCTCAGCGTAGGATTTAACTCCCAGACAGTGTGAGTTCAGAGCTTTCAATCTGTAAGCTCCTGATTTTACATCTTCCCTCATCAAGCAAGCCATAACTGCAAAAAGAGACATCAAGCTGTCAAGACCTTATGGTTCCTCTGGTGATGGTCAGTCACAGTTACACTGTTCCCAGAGTAGCTTGGATGACCTAAGATGGTTACAGGCAAAAAAAGGAGCACTTCAGCTGATTCACACTGCCTTGAGCTGTGGTGATCTGTTCCCAGTTATTTCCTTGTGAAAGTATCCCACTTTTTAACCTCTTTACTGGCATTATTACCAGAAGTTCTTGGGGGCGTTGGTTGATGAAGAAGCTTCACGTGATGTGGCAATGTGCACTCAGCCCAGAAAGCCAGTGGCATCCTGGGCTGCATCCAAAGCAGGGGCCAGCAGGGTGAGGGAGAGGTTTCTGCCCCTCTGCTCTGCCCTTGTGAGACCTCACCTGCAGTGCTGTGTGCAGTTCTGGGGCCCCCAACAGGAGAAGGATGTGGAGCCATTGAAGTGTGTCCAGAGGAGGGCTACAAAGATGCTCAGAGGGTTGGAACAACTCTCCTGTGAAGACAGGCCAAGAGAGCTGGGGTTGTTCAGCCAGGAGAAGAGGAAGCTCCAAGAACACCCTGCAGCAGCATTCAGTTACTTGAACAGGACCTACAAGAAGGCTGGAGATGGACTTTTGACAAGGGCACATAGTGGTAGGACAGAGGGTACTGGCTTTAAAGTGGAAGAGGCTAGGTTTAGGTTACGTAGCAGGAAGAAGTTCTCACTGTGAGGGTGGTGAGACACCAGAAGAGGTGGCCCAGAGAATCTGTGGATTCCAGGCTGGATGGAGCTTCAAGCAGCCTGGTCTAGTGGAAAGTTCTTGCCCACAGCAGAGGGGTGGGAACTAGATAATCTTTAAGGTTATTTCCAACCCAAGCCATTCTATATTCTGTATTAATATTATTACAATCTGCCAACATCTGTGTCATTGACCAGTCCAGCAATTTCAGCTGACAATGACACTCTCTTTGACTGGGGCACCTGTGGCCATCCAGCTTCTTGAACAAAGTAGGACCTCTCTGCAGCAGCAGCTGCGCCAGACCTGGGCCAGGGGAAATTTTTTCTCTGGAAGACCCTATCCAAATACTGATACCCATATTTTCCTAAGGTTTTCTGGCTGACTGAGGAAGGCAAAATGTAACAATCATTTTCTTCTATGTGTCTGTCCTGCTGGATATGGTTTTGATAGGACAGGAGATAATAGTTTTAAACCTAAAAAAGTAAGATTCAGACTAAATATAAGGAAGATATTTTTTGTGATGAGGGTGATGGAATATTGGCACAAGTTGCCCAAAGAGGCGATAGATGCTCCCTCCCTGGAAACATTCAAGGCCAAATTGGATGGGATTCTGAGCAACCTGTTCTTGATGAAGATTTCTCTGCCCATGGCAGCAAGGTTGGTTTCAACAGCCTTTAGACATCCTGTCAACCCAAGCTATTCTGCCATTTGATTCTATGACTCTATTCTATGATTTTATTTCAGTTTTCCTTCCCAGGCTATGACATTGAGACCCTGGAGTTGAAAATCTTCATTATATTATTATGTTCTCGTGATCTGAAGAGCAGCATTCCTTCCTTCAGCAAGAAAGAATATAACCTTAAAACAACTAACTTAACTGTCAATATTTCACTTTCAGGATATTTTAACCCATATAGAATACTGAATAGTTTGTCCCCTGGAAAGGTGAATTTCTCACATGTTTACTGAGAATCAGAAAGATCCCCAGAGCAGTTGACTCTCTCTGGTGCAGGTAAGGAAACCTTGGAACAATGAGGATGAAATGCTGCCCATGCAGCCCCAAAATCAGCCCCGAGACTGTGCTGGGCTCAGTGAGATTACACAGTTCAATTGGATTATTCAGATTGTCTGCTGTCTTGCTAAGTTTAGGGTTGACAGTCGAATTCAAAGTTGAGCAGTTTTCATCTTGCTAAGCTTTTGCTCAGTGTTGACACAGTGTGTATTTTTGCTTCAGTTAATGGGTTATTTCTGTTGCACTGCGAGGATTAATCGTACCGTGATCATTTTGCAGTTAGTATGTCGTGGATATTAATCAATCTGAGTCTGGAAAAAGATGAGTATTGATCTGTGTTATTTGCTAGAAGTACACTGCCACATGTTTGCTTGAGAGCTCCCTTGCGAAATATAATTTGTTTGTGCAAGCTTGAAACAAAAATTCAGTCACAAGAAGAGCTAATTGAAATAATGGCTTGCTACTATTTTAATATTAATTTACTGTTCAGTCATTCTTATTGCTGCATGCCTTCCTGTTATCACAGGATGACACTGCAGGCCCACAAAATTAGGTGATGGCATGGAGTGGACGAGCAGTGTGGCCAAGCACGGTGCCTGAGAGCCCAGGGAAGTGGCAGGTTACCACAGTCTGAGCACCCATCTGTGCCTGCACGGCAGAAGAGCATGGGACTTTGACTCTGGATGAGTTGTCAGGGAGTAGGATGCAAATATCTGCATTCCTCTGTGCATCCTCCATCCCCATACCCAAGGATCCACTCTCCCAATCTACCATCAGGGAGCAGCTCTGCCTTCTCTCTTGGGCACCTCTGCTGGGTGGAAGAGCCTGGTGGAGCACTTGTGTGGCCCAGGGTCCTCTGCCTTCCTGCTGAGGCTCCTTGTGACCTTCCTGTGAGTGAAAGGGAGGCTTCTTGCAGAAAAAAACCCATGCTGATGTCACTGAGGCCACCAACTGTTATCACAAAGGCAACAGTGGAGCTATGAGCTATTTGGAACAGCTTTTGACCAACACCAATCTGGACTGAATTTAAAAAGAAATCTGTCTCAGTGGTTTCTCTTCCTCCCTTTACATTCCTGATTTTTTTTGGTTGTTTTTTTAAATCTTAAACACTTTAAAGACTGTTTTCTGGTCTTTAGTTTTAGACAGATGAACAACAGAACTTTATAAGCTGATTGTGTTCAGATGTACATCTGCAGCAATAATTGGGATACACAAGGACAAGGGAATGTGTCACTCTAACATTTCACAATCAATGTTGGAATGCAACCACAAACAGAAACCACATTCTGTTGTTAATTGTTTGATTTAAACCCATAAACCCTGTAAAACTCAAAGACATAAGAACAATAAAATCACATAATGCTGATGAAAGGCATTCAAGTTTTGGACCAGATTCCTGTCCCCAGATTCACATCAGCTCATGAACAGATCTTGTGAACCAAGTTAGGATATAAAGTCTCTTTCTTCAGTCTTCTGCAGGGGGAAACTGGGATGACCTGAATGGTTCAGGAAGCAGGCACATCCAACCCTCTCTTCTCCCCCTTTTCCCCCTCTCCATTCCCTTTCACACCCCTTCTTCCATGGTAGAACTTGCTGTGACTCAGGCTTTTCCCTAAACCACTGTGGTCTCCCAAAGAAGCAGCATTAAGGAGTTTTGCAGCTTGCCATGCAGCTTTGTTACAGCTGCCTTAGAACTCAGTGTAAATTTAGTTCTAGTAGGAAAGTGAGTGTATTGATTACCAAAAAATGAGAATAAAAGAGTTTTTTACACCTCCTTCCACAAATCTTAAACCTTCAAAACATCTTAGCTAACAGGATCTGGACTTTTCAAGTAAAACGTTCCAAGCTTAAATCACAGAGAAATACTCCCTGTGACTGTCTGTTCGAATAAAAAATGATGCTTTTTCATATGAAAAAAAGTAACTGAAAGATTTCAGTGACCCCTAGATAATATATTGTCCTAGTTTTGACCTTTTTCTTTGAAGAAAAAAGTAGATAATTCACCTTTTTTTCAGCATTGTCTAAAGTTGCCTGAACATGGTCCTGCTTTTCCTATTCTGTCTATGATGGTGAAAACAAAAGGTTCTTCTCCCAGGAAGGAGTAATGAAGCACCTTTGATACTTTTGTAAGTTTTGCACTGAGACAGACTTCCTGCCAGTCACAGATTAGGGAAAGGAGGTGAATTCCACTGTTCTGCACAAAATAGAAGTAAAACTGTCTCAAGTGTGAAACAGCCTTGACTAGGATTGGTGCAACAAAGCTAAGACCATATACACTTGATCCAACCCTCAGCTGGACCCTTTTCTGGAGATCATGGTATTTACAGACATATATATACAGGACAGGACATGATAGCTATACAATTTGATTTTGTGAACACATATTTGCATTCCATGGTAGGAAAGTGGAAAGATGGGATCATAGCAACTCTAAATAACCTGAAAGACAAATTAGAAATTACCATGCTGAAAACTTTAGAAATCAGGCTTGGTAAGCTTAATAAACCTCCCATGTCTCTGAATTTTCCTGTAAAAAGTGTATAAATAATGCCCACACCTTTCCTTATGTGGAATTTAGCCATTTAGTATTCTGCTCAGGCCCCTGTTTCCCATTCAATTCTTTGTTTCCAAGCTTGTCCATTTTCATTTATCACCTCCTCTACTTCTCTCCAAAATCATATTCTGGTAGTTCACTTGCCTGGAAAAAGCTCCCTGCTGCTTCTCTAGAGCCAGATCTACTTCTGCTATGGCCTGGTGTTGGCAGAGATGCTGTTGGGGCTTGGTAATTTGTGGAAAAGCTGCAAAGCAGGCAGTGTTGACTGAATGATGAATATCAATGTAAAGTGAATTGACATGGACAGGCTTTTATTGCCAAGAATAGTAAGAAACTGTTTTATTCCCTAATTTGCTGACAGCTCTGGCAGGTTAAAGAGCCAAGTTCTGATATGTTCTGTCATATCAGAACATTGTTGGTACATGGGGAGGTTGGTGAATACTTCTAGATTCAGCTAAAAAAAGAATGGGAGGGAAAAATGTTGGATAGATTGGTGTCACTTTTGGTGGAGTTGGATTTTGTCAGCAATATATTGCTATGAAAGGTTACAAGTAGTTTTCTATATGCTTTTATATTGCTGAAGTCCCTTTAGTGTGCAAGTGTGTATTTTATTATGAGAAATTAGTGAAAAATAACCATCACACCATGGGAAAATGTACAGCAAACAGAAAGCTCAAATTATGGATTCGGTATCTATCATTTGTTTAAGGAAGAATATGCATATAGAAATAAATAGTACTCAGAAAGAAAAATGACAATCTCCTTCTACTTAAGTCTTAGTTCACAGGAAGAAAAATATTATTTTAAGAGTACTATAAGAATCCAAAAACAGAATGTTATGCAAAAAACGTCAACATTGCACAGTGTCTCCTTAAGGTGTAAAAAAATACTCATATAAATCTGCATAGAATAACATTTAACACTTTTTTCTGAACTACCCTTTCAGAGGACTACCCTTACATTTCCAGATTTGTCACTGATATTTAGCACACATAAGAAACCTTTCCCTAACCTTGCTCTGTGTGTGTGTGTCTGAGCTTGTAAGATGAAAGTTCCTGAAAGATTTCCAGCCAGCTCTACTTTAAACTTGATTACTTAATTTTTGCAAATACATAAGACTTACTTAAATACAATAATCAAATAGAAAGGAATAACAACAAATTCTGGCTTTGTGCAGTCACCAGAATATATCTACACAGTGTTAGCTGCAAGTTTAGGGCTTGTGAAATGTACACCACTTTTTCTTTCTGAAGAAGTAGCCCAGAAAACTGAAAGAAGGAGCAAAGTGACACAGCAAATGTGAGCTCTGTTTTAAAATTTCTTGAAACTAATATATTGAATCAGGAGAGAGTACAGTTCAAAAGAATTACCTTCTTTCCTTGATACTAAATTTAGGGTGTTGGTTGGCAGGTAGGGTTAATTTTACTCTGGAAATGATAGAAGCCCATATTTTACTGGGTATTTCCCTATGTCAGAATCAGTCTATGCCTGTAAGAGTCTGGGGTTCTGCTTTTCAATAACTGAACTACTGGCATCAAGTAACAACACAGTCATTCATCCACCTGGGTTCTTTTAAGCTACCACTTTTCAGAACCTGCACAACAATATTGAAAATGAAACCCAGTTAATAGAAAAAAATGTTAAATCAGTAGCCATAAAATTTAATGGGTTTATAGCAGTCTTAACACAGTAGGACTGAATTATCATGTTAATTTAATTTCCATTTCTAAATGAACCAGAAGGCACAATAAAGGTCAATTAACCACTGTCTTCTTGGTCTTCTTTTATTCTTCTAGCGTCTCTGTTAAATCACAGTCACCTCCAAAGCACTCAAACATTTTCTGGAAGTTCGTGTATTTCTCTTAGAGACGCTGTATGAATACAACACAGCTAACAATACATCAAGTGCTCAAACACATGGATTGCTTTACCGTGTTCTGTCTGTATCTGTAGAAAAGTCTGTGTCAGAGCTAAATAAACATTACAGAGAGGTTTATTTGCTGGTATTCATTGCTCTGTCATTATTTTTGGATGAGTTTTTGGCTTTGGCAGATTAATATTAGCTCTGATCTATGTCCTTACAAGCAAATTGGGTTTGTGCATCCTTCCCTTCTTGTTTCCTCTGCCCACAGTTCTGTCCATCACTGCTGGTGAGGCAGCTTCAAAGTCTTCCCTAAAATTAGCATATGCCATGATGCCCTCCCAAAATTCACAGCAGTTAGCCTAAGAGACTGCTTAGCACCTCTCCCAGGCTTATCTCTTTTTAATTGCTTCCCTCTGCAGTTAGTGATTCCCTCCTACCTTAATCTGGAGTTCAAGTTGCACCATGACAAGATCATCTTGGTCATTATCCACAGAAATAGAGGCTGGGCACTTTAACAGGACTACAGTAATTAATGCTCTGGATTGTTCCAGAGGCACCTGTGATTTCCATTGAGGTGAGGTCAGCCATGTGGTTTATGGTATTTGGGATCATGCCACTTGCCAAATTTATTGGCATGTTGTTTGTGTGTGCTCAGGAGGGGCTGTGACACCTGGGTTCAGATGCCAGTACTGCAGGACACCTGAAGCACAAAAGGTAAAGTCTCTGCAATGTTGAAGCTGATGGGGATTCTGTCTGCTGGTTTTAATAGGGCCAAGGTTATACTGGAGGTGTTTAACTTCCCAAGGCCATGCAGACTCTTAGTGATCCTGCTGGGGATGCAGGCAGATGTCTCGGACTGCACCTTAACCATGCAGCAAATCTCCCCTCCCTCCTCCCTTCTCCCTTCTGAGGAGCCAAATATGCCCATGTCATAAGGCTTCCTCTGGAATGTATTCCTTATATGTTCTTGATTATTTCCTTTCTTCAAAAGACTGTTTATAGACAAAATTATTTCCTTATTTCTATTTCTGTGATGAAATGGGATCCAATGAATCACGATTAGAGCAACATATGTATCAGAGTGTTTTTATTTTTTATTTATTTGTAATTTTTTTTGTTAAGGAATTGGCAAGCTTTCACACCTCATACTCAAAAAGCCTTGAAATAGTGATCTAAAGAGATTAAAAAAAAAAAAAGATAAATCTCTAATTTTGCATATTCTGTGGGCTGGAATTGCACAAGGCCTGAAATGTTGCCATATAAAATAGTGCTCTTTGTATGGTCATATGGGCAGCATGAGCTGTACAGAACTGACATAGCCCGAGGCAGCTTTGATTTCTGTATCCAAGCAATAATATCTTTGAGGTCCAAAAATCAATTTAGAGCCCTCCCCAACACAGGCAGACCCCCATTACGTACTGGTTCAGAGTGTCTGTTGTGGGACCTGGAGCAAGAAATGGAGAGGTACCTCCTGCCCAGTCAGCTGGGGATGTAAGACCCTATCCCCTCTGGCATGTGGGCACAGACCAGCTGCATCTTCTAAGTATTTAATAAATCTGCCCCAGGTCTTGCTAAGCAATATGTGTTCTACTGGGCTTTTAAAGGACATGGCAAGTGAGTAAGGTTATGTGTTACTTGGGTGTTGTTCAAAAATTCAGCATAGTTTCCTGAAAGTTCAAACTTTTTCCTACTTTAGGAAACAAAATAAATCGTGCCCAGTGGGTTTCTTACAGCAAAATGCAGGCTGCTGTTATGGCAATGTAAAAGAGCAAAAATAAAGATAGAGAACTAAAGTTTAAAGACATTTCTGCAATTGTCGATTTCAAATGCAGAAGCCCCTTAGGCAAGTGTCAGGCGAAGCTGGTAGGAGGGAAGCCAAGAATAGTCTGTAGAAATAACTCAAAAATGTCACTGAAAAATAGAAGGAATGAATCAATTATATAGAGCTTTTAAAGCCATCCATTAGAGAACAACAGCTCTTTGCTATAGAAGGAGGAAAGGAACTGCAGAAGTTTATTCCTATTAAACCATGGTTTGTATTCTAAAAGACAGTAATGCTATCTGGTGGCATGTGTGAATTCTTCAAGATGTATTTATAAATAGTTATTCTGCTGAAACAATTACAACCTCTATTGATGGTACTCTAGATAGGTTCATATTGGTGGTTTTTTTTTCTTTTTAAATTTCAGTGTGTGAGATCCAGACACAATGATTTTGCTCTTTTTTTAAAATTTTTTTTTTTTTGCTTGTTTTTTTTGTGTGTGTTTGTGTGTGAAGGCTTGTGCTGGGCATATCTTGCAACCCTTATCACTTAGGTTTCAATTTGTCAAGTCTTGTAAGACATCTGGAAATGATAGCTTGTGATCTGACACAAGCAGTCCTGTGCCACTCCTGACCATGAGCAGCCAGGTGGCCAAAGGGGCTACCCAGGGGCTGAACACTGCACAAGTTGTGCTTAGCTACATGGACAATTCTGAATAAGAGTTCTGTGAATATCAGAGCTGTCCTGCAACTTCCTGAGCAAGAGAAAGACATTGGAGAAGTTATTTGGTCCATAGACCTAAGTTTCTAATTGTAAAAAATCACTGTGGAATTGGATGAACTGAATACGTCAATATAATAATAAAATGTGCAGTGAGGAAATCTCAGATCCTGAAACTGGTGGGCAGTATTTTGCACCTTTGATCTCTATATGTACCTCTTAGTTCTAGACAAGAGTCAGGAAAGTTATTATGTGGAATTTGGAGATTTTAGCCAGTGCTATGGGCATCAAGGTCTTCAAAGTGATTTTGGATGTGCCAGATTTGAGATATTTGTTGTTTTATCCACCTTAAAAGTGGCCTATTCTCATGAAGTGCACAGAGCATGCACTGACCACCTGCTCCCTTTCCCCAGCAAAGGTCATACTTCTTAGATTTTTGTGTGAGGCAGATTATTGATGGTTTTTTTTTCTGCACTTAAAAATAAACATGCTTTAGGTCTCTTTCCCCCTTTTATATGAATATTTGTTATTCATTCAAGTCATTCATTTGTAATTCATTCATTCCAGTCATGACTGGAATGACTTCCTATGACCGGTGTACTTTGTATTACAGAACATACAGTATGAAAACTAGTATCCATTTTCCCTGTTCTTCAGACAGAAATGGCTATTGGTTTAAGCTAGTAGTGGCTTGAGCTGTGTTTTTGGGAACTATTATTGAGTTTCAGACAATTAAAAGAGCAAATTAGATACTGAATCATAGAATCATTGGCTCAGTTATGTTGGAAAAGACCATTATGATCATCTAGTCCAACTGTTACATTGTATGAAATGCAGTGAAAAAATAATTTTCTTTGACCAGTTTGGCCACTGAAAGGAAGCTGCCAGTAACACTATTTCTCTGAGAGGAATGTAACCTATGTGTGCATATGTATTTGTTTCCTGCTACATCTGCCGGGAAAGCTGGAGAAAGATGTTACTCATTACCTACTTGGAAACATCTGTCCATTTTCAGAGCATAGCTTTTACAAGGCATGATATTAAATATTGCATTTACACATCCTGAAAAGATTTAGAAAGGGAACAAAACTGTTACAAACAGTGAAGGGAATGTGGTTAGACTTAGCAGTCAGAAATGAATGAACATGTTTTAGCAGAGGAATGTCCTGCAAAGCTGCTGCTGTAGAGCAGGGGAGCTGCTTGCCTGGCTGGGAGACAATCCCATCCAGGGTCTTCTGTCTGTCTCCCTGATGCCCTCCTCCTCTTTATCCCAGCCAGACAGAGTACTGCCTATATGGCATGGCTGTCCTGGTCAGCAAAAGTACAAAAGAAACCCAAGAGCTCTGTTGCATGTACACAAACCTACAACCCTTTGCCCTATTGGTATGCCTGATGGGCTCCAGTTTGGAGCACTGGGACCTAGGCTGGTTGGTAAAACCTTCAAGAAAAGGATTATGATAAGATCTGAAGTTCATCTACCAAAGTCATCAATTACCTCAACTCCTATTGTTTCTTTAATAGTTGAGTACTCTTCTATTTTCTGGTCCTTTAGTCATGAAAGTGGAACTAAATGTCCATTTTACAAGTCAGTGTCACAAGGCACAGAGGAGTAAGAAGTCTTACTATTGACTATATGGTATAATATCATAATATACTTTTGCACAGGGAGTGAGCCAGTTCAGTGCTTCAATTCTCCCTTACGTCGCATCCAGTGTCTCTCACTCACATGCCTTCCACAGACACAGAGAGGAGGGACACAGATGACATCTCTGGGGCTAATAGCCCTTCTTCTATTTATATTTCTCAATTGGGGATTGGCTGACTACATTTTTATAGTCATTTGTCCTTTTCAACTCCTAGAGAGGTTTCTTTTTCTTCTACTTTTTTTTTTTTTTTTTTTTAAATTAAGGCTAACTGTCATTCCTTTGAAAGCTTTCTCTTTTCAGGAAATCTTTAACAGGATTGCACACATTGTCTCTCTGTTGGTCATGCTGCTTTCAGTGTTGCACAACTGCATTTGTCTGAAGAAGATGCTTATTAAATGCAGATACACATTACACAAGCACCATGTTCATGCTCTAATTTAGACCATAGCCTCTTGAAATCCACTAGTGCATGATTTGGTAGAAAAATTATGATTTCTTTATGAACTCTGGAAGTCCATGTGTTACTCAATGCATAGGCTCATTCTCCAAAGATTCCACGCAGGTTTATACAATGCCAGGATCAGATGTCTCTTTTAAGGTTTAAATTAGACTCTAAACCAGTGAGATCTTTAAAATTATCTATACTAAAAGTATTTGGACATCTGTAAGTCTGTGTCTAGGCAGCTTTTACTACAGTTAAGTTACAGGAAACAGTTTATAGGATTTTAATGTTTGTTCAATTCATCCAAATATTATGTGGTAGAACAAAAGTAATGCCAGTAATCACTGCAATTTTTATGTTATCAATACATTATTACTGCAAAAATGTTTAAATGTGCTTATTTAATTACAAATGCAAATATTCTTATAATCAGTATTAGATGAATTTCGTGGAGAATTAGTCCTAAATCTCTAATGTGTCATAGTGAAATATAAGTCTGTTCAATTTAGTGAAGTTTTAAATCAACAAAATTATGCAAAGTCATAGACAAGGTAGGAGGGTGGCATTGTGTGTAATGGAGGGGCTGGAATGCATGGAGCTCACATTTGGCAGTGCCACACTTGAGAGCCTCTGGGTAAGGATTAAGGGACAAAATATAATGCAGATGTCATCACTGGAGTCTGCTATAGACCTCTCAGAGGGATGATGATGCTGATGAATTATTTTTCAAAGAACTAAGGGGCACCTCCAAGTCAACTGCCATTGTCCTTTATGGAGGACTTCAGCTGGCTGGAAACCATCTGGGAGCATCACACAGCTGTAACAAGAGGTCCAAGAGATTCCCAAAACATCTGGATGACAGCTTCTTGGTAGGGGAACCAAGGGAAAAGACTCAGAAAGACATCCTCCTTGATCTGCTGCTTGTCCACAGAGCGGACCTCCTGGTGACTGGTGCCGTCTTGGCCATGGCAACCACAAAGTGATTGAGTTTAAAATCCTTGTTGACAGGAGGAAAAGTGCAGGAAAACCTCAACTCTGGACATGAGGAGAGCAGACTTCAGGCTGCTCAGGGACCTAGTTAGAAAAGTTCCTTGGGAAAATGCTTTTGAGGGTGCTGGTGTCCATTGTGCTGGTCTCTTTTTGACACCACCTCCTAATGGCACGATGAGCAATTCCAAAATGTCAGAAGTCAAACATGTAAGGCAGAAAGATGGTTTGGCTGAACAGGGATCTTCTTTTAGGTCTAAGGCAAAAACAGGAAGGTGTGTGGCCAGTGGAAGCAAGGTCAGCTGGCCTGGAAGAACAGAGAGATGCAGCTTGCCAATACAGGGAGAAAATTCGTGCAGCCAAAGATCAATTGGAGTTGAAGGTGGCCAGAAGCGTTATTTTAAATGTGTTAATGGCAAAAGGCAGCATAGAAATAACAGCAGCCTGTTGCAGGATGAGGGTGGGCACCTCACAAACAGGGACATGCACAAAGCAGAGGTTTTAATGCATTCTTTTCCTCTGTCTTCAACACAGGTGATGGACCAAGGGGATCTCAGTGCCCTGAGGTGGAGGACCATGGCTGTGAAAACAATAAACTCTCAGCTCACCCTGAAATTGTGTGGAATTTGCTGCTCCAGCTGGATCCCTGGAAGTCTATGAGTCCTAGCAGGATTAGTCCAAGAATACTCAAAGGAGCTGATAGATGTCATCACAAGGCCTCTCTAAGTGATTTTTGAATGGTCTTGGCAACCTAGAGAGGTCCCGGCTGCCTAATGTTGTCCCAGTTTTCAGGAAGGGCAAGGAAAATGACCCTGTAACTGGCTCCTGTGTTGGGCACAAAGGGTTATAATAAATAGGGTGACATCAGGCTGGTGACTGGTCACTAGTGGGGTTTCACAGGGTCAATTCTCTTCAACGCCTTCATAAGTGACTTGGAAGCAGGGTTTGAAGGCATACTAAGTTTGCTGATGATACTGAATTGGGAGGGGCTGTTGACTCCCTTGAAAGTAGAGAGGCCCTGGGGAGACACCTATGCAAGTTAGAGGACTGGACAACCACCAACTGTATGAAGTTTAACAAAGGTAAGTACTGGGTTCTGTACCTGGGATGGGGTAATCCTGGATGTACAGACAGACTGTGGAATGAGAGGCTGGTGAGCAGTGCCACAGAAAGGACCTGGGGGTTCTGGTCAGTGGAAAGTTGAATGTGAGTCAGCAGTGCCCTGGCAGCCAGGAGGGCCAACCCTGTCCTGGGGACGTCAGGCACAAGGGAGGGGATTGTCCTGCTCTGCTCTGAGCTGGGGCAGCCTCACCTCCGGTGCTGGGAGCAGTTTTGGGCACCACAATAAAAAAAAGACACGAAACTATTAGAGAGTGTCCAAAGGAGGGCCACAAAGATGGTGAAGGGTCTAGAGGGGAAGCTCCCCATTAGTTCCTCATCTGCCTGTGGAGTCTGTAGCAGTCTGTGTATATTTTGTGCACTTTTTTTTAGAGTTTGGACTTTGTCTGAGAGAATTCATGGCTAACCACTTAGGATTTTCTTCAGACATGTAATGAGGACATACTAGATGGTTTTTTACTAGTGTTCTTCCCATTTTAGATGGATTCAGGTGTGCAATAACATTGTAGATGACTACTGTGCTTCCTTTTCCAGTTTCCATGCTGTGTTTATTTCAGCAGTTTCCCATTCACCATAGTATCTGGGTATTATCTGGATACTGAAATTTAATATGAAGCCAAAAACATACCAGGCAGCCTGATTCCTGTCTTTTTCACCTGTCAACAAATGGAATCCTTGCAGTAAGAGCTGTACAACTGGGAAAGTCATATTTAAGAGATCTCACTCTGCAGCCCAAAGCTGGGAAGATGGACCTTGTGAGGTCTCAGCTGAAATTTGTTCTAAAGATAAAGTTGTTATGTATGACTGCCCTGCTTTCATATCCCATGAATTAATGTCTGTGAGTCAGTAATAGAAATACCTCAGAATGTTCCAGCTACCATACTGACACAAGGAAACACCTGGGTATCATATTAGGTGATCTAGAAATAGCTAATCTGGACAGATGTGGTAAAAGGGATTGAGGGAAAGTAGTTTCTAAGATGCTTATTTATATGGTGTTCAGTAACAATATCAAAAGAGATTTCCCCCTGAAGATTCTGAGGATGCCTTACAGATGACATACTGTCTTGTAAATCCATACATCTTGTTTCGGGGTCACGTCATCTCTGGGATGAGGTTTGGGATTCTGTTTCCTTCCTTACACTCCATTTCCACTGACTTTTTTAATAGAGCAGAGTCTGTGCTGACGGGCTTGTCTGATTTCCGAAAGATTTGGAGACACATGTGAGTAGTGATGGCCCTTTTTATTCAGAGCCTGATCTCTCCTGAGCAGCACCCCCAAAAAATGGGATGGGGATTGGTCTCCTGAATCCAGTTACTGAGGAATTTCAGCCACTGCCTGTAATGAACTATGCTGCATCTTATTAAAGAGACCTTGTGAATGAAACTATAGATTTTACTTGCAGGGTGAGGTATGGGGGTCATTAGCATCAAGCCTAGGAAATTCTGAAATTCTACTTTCCTGTTAAGACTAACAGGAGTTTCACACTGCAGATCAGTCATCAACTTTTCCAATCAATCACTTGTGTGTTTGATGAAAAATTCTTCTGTAAAAAGCTGCAATAAAAAGGCCATATGTATTTTTACTCTACATGCAGTGATCCTCTTCTGTGGAGTTTCATTGATCCTATGGCTCCACAGCACTGAAGAGAGGAAAATTTTGCTCAGAAAAGATCAGGATAAACTGAAGTTGTTTTATGAAAACAGCCATGTTAATTTTACCTTGAATGAAACACATACACAAAAAATCAATGGTTGCCAGGAACTATAACAGAGTGTTGCAAAAAAAATGCATAGGAAAAGCCCCTGAAGCAGTTACAGAAGAACAGAAAAGCACAGTCAAAATATTTGTTTTTCCTCTAAAAAAACAAAACAAAACAAAACCAGCTTTCACAAATTGAAGCTGTTCTCTCTTATCTTCCAATCTAACATGATAAAGATTGAAAAGCTATTTTTTATAAATTAATACTCTGTGGTTGTTAAATACACCTTGTTCCTCATAGAGGCAGTTGATCTTTTGATTTTTTCTAGTGCAAATTGCATCATAAGGTAGCTAATGTTAGGCACTGCATCTGGGTAATGACTTGATAAATTGTTTGACTCAGTGGTTGCTGACCTCGAGTTTATAATGTGATTTCACAAAAAATCTGCATAGAAACCTAATGGAGACAGACATGGTTTTTTTTTTTTCTAAATATAGCAGCAACTTAGAGATCAGTAGAAATGTAAGTACAAAAGTTAACAAGCACAGTTCCCTAGCTTCTCATGGACTCAAAGACACCCAGTTGTGACAAACTTCTGTTGTCATTGACAACGGGTTTAATGTGTTGGATTATTTAAAAGTGCTTGCCTGAGAAGGCACATTGATAATAAGATAGCAGTATGGACCAAAACACAAAAAATACACTTTATACTTCTGGTATATTCTATTGTCTATTTCTGATATTGCATATGAAAATGTTTAAAAAAGCTGTGACCTGTTGCTTATGGGCTGGCATGTAGGCCTAGAGCACCATGATTTGTTTGCCAGTTCTTTTTGTTCTTACTCTTTGAGGGCCTGATTCCCTCTCCCACGTTTGTTACTGAAGACAAGAGAAAGAAAAATGCAGGAATGCATGAGGTTCTATATGAAAGGCATTTAAGAGATCTGCCTTTGTGGTGTGTGTGTAGTGGGTCTAGCACTGGCCAAATTGCTACGCTCCTACTAGAATTATTACTTAATTTCTGCTGTGAGATAAAGGAGAGCAAAGGAGAAGGAGAACCAAGCAGGTTCAAAACTTTAAAGGCTATAAAGAAAGTTTTATTAACAGAATTGAAAGAGAAATAATAAGAAATCAGAATAAACCTTCAGAACACTTCTCCTCCCTCCACACTTTCTTTTTGTTCTCACTGACAACGTAAAGAGACAAAACCTGGGATTTTTCAGTCAGTTTACCCTTTCTAGAATAGCCTTTCTTCAGTCTGCTTAGGGAGTTGAGTCTCTCTTGCCTTGCCATGGAGGCTTCTCTATAAGAAACAGTTCTCTCGTGGCTTCAATGTCACAGTGAATCAGTTGCCTGGGAAAGAAAAATCTGTTTGCAGTGTGAAAGTCCCTCTTATACTTTATAGCTTTTCCACAGCTGCTTTCATGGGCCATGTCAACTTATTGGGGTGTAATTTTAAGGATAATCTGTTCCAGTATAGAAGCAAAAGTTCTCATCCCTGAGAACAGAGGTTTTTTACTATTATCCCTGGGGCAAGCTTTCTCATCTTTTTCATCTCTGTTCAAGTTTCTCATTGGATCATAGCAATACAGCAACATTTACTTGCTTCAATACTGGTGCCTTGGCTCCCAGTTGTGTTAGAATGCTATATCCCCTCAATGCATTTCTAGGAGTTCTAGGGAAAAAACCCAAAGTCTGATATATTAAATTTATCTTCACCATAGCTTTATAAAAAGAATTTCAGCTTAAGACTAAGACATCTCCTCAATCCCCTCCTATCTAGAATTTGACTTCTTCTTTGCTAACTTCAGAGTCTCATGTTGTTGTCTCTATATGTCATCACACTTTATTTTTCTCTTATCCAGGAGTTTGTAGCTTCATCTGTTCTCAAGCATTATCAATTGAAACTTTTTTTATAGATTTTTATTGAGTTCTGCGGTGTTAAAAGGTTGATTTTGTCCAGGCTCTGTAATTGAGGAATCCTTTTGTCTTTCACTACTGATCATGCGGTCTCCTCCAACACCCTGTGAACCAGCTGGCCGCCGGCTCTACTCTGCTTTTCTTTGTGCAGGGTGCTGGAAAAAAGAAAGAAAAGCTGCTGCCACTGCTTTGGTCCTTCAGTCTGCAGCATGGCTGTCTAAAAGTGGCTGACAAACAAAGTCTATCACGAGCCATGCCGAGGCAGTCACGGCCACGTGCCATTGTCTCGGTTGTGCCAATTCCAGTCGTGCAGTCTCAGTCATGTGGCTGCTCCTGGACTGGGCTAGTGGTGGCCACTCCCAGCCTTGGCCGCTCTTGGCCTCGGGGCTGTCCCCAGTGCTGGCCACAGGGCCACTCCTGGCATTAATCCTGGAGTAAATAAAGTTTATTTGTGGGCCATGCCGAGAGAGATCTGGCCACGTGGTCCTGCCCCGGCCGTGTGCCGACCTGGCCGCACGGGCTGCACAGGCACAGCCAGTAATGTCCTCAGAGACTGGAAGCTGAGAGTGAGCTTTCCCAGGCTTTGTTAACTTAATGAAGATAATAAATAACACTTTTCCCAGTATGAACCCCTGAGAGACACCAGTCACTACTGATTTCCATTGAACTTTGAGCTGTTGATCTCTACCCTTTGTATGTGACTCTCACGGTTGAGGGTGGTCCCCAACAATACTTTTTAGGGTTCTCAGATATCAGGGCAAAAGTGGCAAAAATAAAAGAAGAGCAGTATGAAGACCATGACTTAGCAACGCAAACCACTCTTTAATAATAATGGAATTAAAAGTGGGACGAGGCCCAAAAATCTGAATATAGTGACCAAGGGGACAAGGCCTCTTCAGGAGCCAGTGGTCAAAGACAAAGATAAAGGGAGGTCTGAAGTATAAACATGGGGCAAGAGAGGGGGTACAGTTGAGGTTAGGGTCCAAGGGGAATAGGAGAAAGTGGTGCAGAGGTGGAGTAAGGGAAGGCAGGGTCCTTCGTAGGTCCTTGGGGTAGGTTGGGGTAGGTTGGGGTGGAACACTGCATCAGTTGAGAACCAACGGGGATACAAGAAGGGAGAACATTCTAGGAACTGGGAGTGGTGATAATTAATGGGGAAATGAGGGCTAGGAATATGTATGAGGTATTAACATAGGCAATCCCATAACTCCTTGGAACTTTTTTTCTGAGGTCACCACAATTTAAGCAAATGCCTCCCAAGGTTTAGGGCTGGGATATAATTCTTCTTCTTCAGTGATGGTTGCCTGACCTGGAATTCTGGCCAGTCTGATTCCCCCATTTCCTCATCCACCTAGCAGTCCACTCATCACAGTCATCTCTCTCCAATGTAGAGAGGGATGCTGTGGAGACAGTGTCAAAGGCTTCACAGAAGTCTGGATAAATGACACCTGTAGCCCTTCCCATGTCCACTGACATAATTAATCCATCATGGGATGGTTGGGATGGACTAGCCCTTGGTGCAGCCATGCTGGGTGTCCTGAATGACCTCCCTGTGCTCCATGTACCTTAGCACAGCTTCTAGGAGGATCTGTCTCATTATCTTCATAGGCACAGAGGTGAGACAGGTTGGTAGTTTCCTCCTTTTTACCCTTTTTAAAGATGAGTCCGATGTTTCCCTTTTTCCACTCAACCGGGACTTCTCTTTCCTGCCATGACTCTCAGATATCACAGAGAAGGACTTGGCAACTATATCAGCCAATTCCCTCAGGGCTCTGGGATGCCTCAGCGTGTCCCACAGATTTCTGTTTGTTCATGTTCCTCAGGTGGTCATGAGCCTGATCTTTAAGTACAGTGGGGAGCACTTTGCCTCCTAGTTCCCATCTTGCTGTCCATCCCCTCGAGAAGTGTGAGAAGATGAGGCTTCCTCATCTATTGCTACCAGTTTTCTAGTGTTATTTATCGGAGGGTACACCTTCTTTGACTTTCCTTTTCTGGCTAACATACCTGTGTAAAGCCCTCCTAGTTATCCCTCTTGTCCCTTGAGAGGTTCAGTTCCTGCTTCAAGGAAGGGAAGACTGATAGAATGAAGAATGGGGGAGCATAGTAATGACGTCACCCCCCATGTAAATTCAGGGGAACTAATCCATCACCTATGACAATTCCACACAAGATGGCAACAAGTTACATTCAAAATTTAAATTTGGCAAATCGTGTTAGGTGGAGTTGTGGCAGGTTTGGACCCATGGGGGTTCAAACACATACAGTTGGTTTATTTCTCAATTCAGCTAAATACAAAAAGGGTTACTTTATTTTCAGGGGTTTTTAAAGTTTGGATTGCATGTTGTGTAACCATAATCCAATGAATATTTTCTGCCAAAAATGACATGGATTTTTTTCAAAGACATGAGTCTTCAATAAACATGTTGTAGATTGTAGAAATGTGGAATTTTAATCCTGATTATAAACCTGACAGTTTAAACCTTCATATGATTCCTCCATAATTAAAGTAATTTCCAAATGCTTGTCATCACTCAACCTATTTAGTAACAGTGGGATCTACATCAGTGAATCAGGACAAATGTTAACACGTTCATGGATGTGGAATCTGAGGCTTCCTCCCATCATTGAAACAGACATGCCTGCAGGAAGGCAAAGGAAATTTGCTTGGCCACTAGAGAGTAAAATCTAGCCTGTTTCTTGATTTTTGGTGAAGAGGAATTTAAATTCTACAAATGTTGTTAGCTTTATGAAAACTTGAAAATCAAGAAAATCTAAGTGTCTACTGCAGCTAAAACAGTACCAGCTCCTGCTGGATGCACATCAGCAACTGCACTCCAATAACAACGGCCAATCAGTGACAAAATTGAAAACATTCACAAGAGATCTGAAATTTTAAAAACTTCACTAATGTAATTCTAAGTCCAGTCTTGCACTGACTTGTGACTCTGTTATTGTACAGAATGGATTTAAGATTTATTAAATTAGACTATTGCACTACAGGTTAAAAAGAAATTCATGTATATATTCTAGTGTAGGTGTAATGATATTCTCAGAGTATGTGTATGATCATCACCAGTACTAGCTACATTTTTATTTGTTCCTCTGGTAAATCAATTGTCATTCCTTAATTCCTCAGGTCTCTCTCAGATTCCTTGTCATTCCTCAGGTCTCTCTCAGATAATGACAGCTATCTGTTCTTACATGGGAAGCACATTTTAATTAAGAGTTCTGCTTTTTTCTAATTTTGATGGACATAGCTGTTAAATTTTTACATGGCAATTGTTCACAGCCTGAGCATACTGGGCCTGCTCAGGCAGACTCATAACACCTGAGAGCCACAATGTCATTGTTAACACTATTGAACTTTCTGACTATCAAGCTTTTGAGGTCTGATTTATATATGGCAAGTGTAATATAAAAAAAAAAACAAACTCAACACTCACACTCAAAAATCCTCTGCATTTCTTTCCTTCTTTACAAAAGCTCAGAATTCGTTATTGAAGTTAAGGAATTATAACTCATAGCATCATTATGGGAAGTATTATCCATCATATCTTACACCTGAAGAAGCAGGTGTGGAGAGAATTTAAGACAGTCCTGTAGAAAGATGATCTTTCTCCAGACTTTCAGCATTGTCCTTCTTTCAGTCTTAAATGGATTTTTATCTATTTCTACCCACTAAAGTGAGACTACAAAGAAAGTTTATTTTGTTATCACTTTACACCACATCATAAGGAAGCAAAAGCACCCAGCCAACATGGAGCATCTATTGACATCTAATAGTTTATTGTTTATTTGTGGTACTGATCTTCATTGGCAGAACAGAGATTGATTTGGTGCTGTCAGCGCTGGTAGCTCTTTTAAAGCTCTACAGGCTCTGAAGTCCAACTAGGCTAAGTATGACTAAATTTAGTATGACTAAATTTGACTCTGTGGAGGTTCAGTGATAGCAGAGCAGGAGAAGGATTTTCTAACGGTGTGAGCCCTCAGCAAAGTAGCTGGTACATCATCAAACCAGAGCGTGTTCAGGGGTCTCCAATTGCTCTAGAATTCCCTCAGCCAGGCTTCAATTTTGGGTTACAAGCAGCATCTACATCACTACTGAAAGTTCTTCAGTGGACTTTAAACTTGATTGGGTCTTGTCTGATTGCAATCACCTTTCTGCAGTTCCCCAATAATTCACAAAGCAAATTAGCTGTGGCCTTCAGTCCTTCTTCCCATCTGTGGGCTAAGGGAGGGAGTTGAAGTCCATTTTGAGCTCTAAGATGACACCTGAGTCCTACAGCCAGCTTACAGACATGCTCCAAGGGCAAACATGTCACAATGCCCTTCCATTCACTTCACAGTTCCCTTTTTCCTCGAAAACAACTGATCTGTGAGCAGGAAAACCATTTACTCAAAAATAAAGAGTAAAATGTTTTTCCTCTTCAATAATGTTCCCTGTTCTTTCAGTAGGTATTATGTTCTGTAATGTGCTGTGTGTGCACCCATTTTGTCATCGCTTTGGGTCATCCTTGCTCACAATTGGTTATTTACTCAGGGGCTTTTGAAATTATTGAGTTGACACATCTGTCAAACAGCAAAAGCAGAAATGCTAAAAGGTCACTTGGAGAGAAACCAGCTGCTTCAGACAAACCTTTCTGCCTTCAAATAGCACAATCATTATAGTCTAACAGATGGGGCCTCTGCTTTCATTTCTGCTTTTCTCCTTCACTTCAGGTATTTAGATATACTACCTCATTGCCAGGTCAACACAGGCCTTCTAGTAATTACCTACACAATAGGCAGCTCTCTGCTCAGGAGAAAACAGCTCCATTTTCTGTCTGCAAATGGGGAACCTGTTTCCTCACAGATATGAGTTACAGAAGGTTGGCTACAAACTTTCCCATTAGGAGATTAATTTGAACACCAGTCATTACACTAGGACACATACATTTAGTACTGATGTAACACTTTGGAGAGCCTGGGGGTATTGGTAAAGATGGTGATAAGTAGAAGTGAGTGAATAATTCTTAACAAATAATTTAGTCAACAAATTTGAACTCCTTCCCTGTTTGGTGAACATTAACTTAGCAATTGTGATTTCCTCTGATTTATTCAATATCCGTGTTTTTGCAAAAGCGTCCATTCAGATGATTTACATTGCAGCTGGTGAGTGATGACAATTCTGAATCATGCTGCTGGGCTGCTGTGAGATGTAAATCATGTGATGCTGTTTCTGTGCTGTGACTGGGCACAGCACAGAGATTGCTTCTGACACAATCGCTCTCCTGTTTTAACTTCTCTTTCAGGGGAAAGTATGTCAAAAGTTTGATTGCTCGTCAAGCACGTGGAAAAGGAACTTCAGGTAGCTGCAGAAGTATTCAGGTGAATGGAAAAGAAAGATTCTCACCAAGTTTCTTTAATCAAAGATATTTTCACATGCATTTACACAAATTCTTGGACAAGAAAAAGGCTGATTTTCAATAGGAAGAGAACACAACAAAATCAAAAGTGTTAAAATGGCAGTCATTGTTTCAAAGAATCCAATTAGATTTCAAATCAGATCAATGTCCAAGAGGAAAGTTATGTATTTTGACAGAGAACACACATTTGAACTGTGTGGAAATTCTTGATTCTCAATAGACATAATGGAACATTTTTAAAAATAAAATTCATGCACTGTGGGCAGTAACAGAAAACTGAAAATTGTACTTTTGAAAGGTCAGTGATCTATAAATTAAGCAGTGTTGAAAGTGGTGCTTTTGAAGTAAGTATGTATCCATTATGGAATCCATCTTAGAGAGCTTTTAACACCAAGTGGCACCAGGACACAAAACATTTCAAAACAACTGAACCCATTCTAAATTTGCTATTCTTTGGAAACATAGAAGGAGGTAGAGGAAGGTCTTTACTCTGTGGTGCTGATCAGCTGGAACAAAGAAAAAATGAACAATTCAGAGAGCATCTTTTGGTTTTGGTGTTGGTTGATTATGGTGGCTCACTTCACTTAATTTCAGGTAACCTATCCTATTGATAGGATAGGCTAACCCTCAAACTGTGGTTAATAAATCTGAAGAATACTGCAAACTGTATGAAAATGAATTTCAGGAAGGAAATATTTTAATCACAAGGATTGTGGTGTAGCAGGTCATAAAATTCTCTATAGGGTCAAATCTTAAAAACAAATATTGCAGTCTTTAAAAGGCATCTGGTAAAAAACAGTGCCACAACTATACTCCAAGTCAAAGCATTCAGGAAACAGTAACACCTAACATTTGAACTTGCAAAAAGGCAGAAACAGCTCAGTCAAAGATGAAACACTGGAAAGGGAAGACAGTGCTTCCCAGCAGGCGTGTGTGATACTGAATGATGCAAAAAAAGAGTCATCGTATGTGAAGATCTGCAACACTCAATAACCTGAGCAGCAAAAATGCCTGAGAAACTGCTGTGCAACCTGTTCAAGCTAACCTAAACCAGGAGAATCTTTGCAGTAGAAATAGGTCCAGAACAGGGTATCCTAAGTTTGTTCAGATCCATGTAGAGTCTTGACAGACACTGAGGGATTTCTCTAGAAAGCAAAAAGAAGGTCAAGACCTGTGCTCCAGACTCTTGTTCCACAAATCGAGGAACCCATAGGCTAGAAGTGCCAGGATGTCATTCCCTAAAATGGTACTGAAAAATATATTTACATGAATACACAAAAGTTGTTCAGGGACTGAAAGATCCAAGGTAGAGCCAGTACTTGTCCCAAATGATTAGTGACACCGAGGAAGTTGTCAAGGCTTGGAACTTATGCCAAAAACACAGGCCAAGTCAAGCAAGAGAGTCCATGTTGGCACAGGAAAAATTGTTCTCCTGGAGCAAAGTATGCACAGAATTGTTTAGAATGACTGGAAAACATTATGTACTTGTCCTAGACTATTATTCTCATGTCAGTAGAACAGCTTTACGAGAAGATATTGGAGCTAAACTGTGATTATGCTTGTCAAATGTGTTTACACTAGACATGGAATACCTGGCATAGAGATGCTTGGCAATGAAGCACAGCTTAATAGGCACAAGTGCTGGCTGCTAGTGGTGAGTTTGGGGTTTAGATCTGTAATCCCTTGTCTTTTATTTGCACCAGTCCAATGGGCAGATTGAAAACTGCGTCAGTGTAATAGATATGCTCTTAGAAAGAGGTTGTTAAGTCTGACTCTAATCCACAGTGAGGATAAACCGATAAATTGCTACATAAAAATGATGCTGATTTTAGTTCTGAGCAGAACTAAGGATTGAAATTAGCAGTGGTATCCTAGGAATTGTCATCCTGATGGCATTGTCAGCAGGCTGAAGGGAGATACATAGTCCCACCACTTTACAACTTGCAAGGTGAACTTTTTTTTTCCCCAGAGATGTTATGTGAGTAAAACTTCTGTCAGGTTAAAAGAGAAAAGCACAAGGATACTGTATTTTTAAAAAAGAGTAGACTGTGTTGTAGCTGCTGTTAGGAAGGTGGTAGAGTGCTGTGTGTGCCAGTGAGAGCCCTCCTTCCTGTGCCACTACTTTGTTAAAAGATGTCCTCTTGTGCCAGAGCAGAAACAAGCACCTAAATTAACATCAGGAGAGAACATAACAAAGAAAAAAGAGGCTAAAAACCAAATGGCATCAGCTCCTGTGTGTGCATCTTTAAGTCTCAGGGTTGCACTCAGGCCTCCAGATCCTTTTGTATTCAAGCTATTGGCTTGCATCAGGTTTATGCAAGTCGCTGAAAGTCATTACCAGCCTAAGGTTGTTACATGTCCAATGTGAGATGAATTGGTTGTGCTTGACAGCTGGGGTAGAGCTTAGATGCTTAGATGCAGAACATATTGCCATCAGGTCTCTTTCACCTCCTTTTTTTTTTTTTTCCCAATTCCCTTCTTATCATCAAATATTCTGTAAGAGTTGCTAGGAGGTGAATTGGCAATGTTCAGCCTCTGAATGATTTCCTGTGCTGCTCAGGAGTCCCTGATCAGGGTAAGCCTGTGAGATCTGATAAAAGCAGGTTGAGATGCTTTGAGGAATGGTGGCAACCTAAAAACACAAAAAAACCTGAGGTTAAGGAATTTGCACTAAAGGGAGCAGAGTGTAGTCTGAGTTAACATATTTAATGTCAGCTCCAGCTAGTCTCTTTTAAAAAAAGTCTTAAAACTGGTACCTCCTGAATCCTATGTGTTTCAGGATGTGAAGAGGTAACATTATTATCATCCATCATTAAATCCACTGAGTGTCAAACTTATCACCTTGACACTTTAATGATCCTTAAGATGTCCTTGTAAAAGCTGGCTACCATGGCAACCACTCAAACACAGGGCCTTGGCATTGCTGAACTTCTCTTAATAAATCAGGCATAATTGGCATCTATGTATTATAATAAATTAAAAGTTATTCAACTGGAATGATTTTATATTGTACAATATTAAGTCATTAAGTTTGCTGTTCTGATGTCTCCTTTGCAATATAATTCCTGTGTGCGCTTTTTAGCACAGAAGATTTTATCTTCCCCTCACAAGGTATAACTGGGGGGATTTGAAGGTGCAGCAAATCAGTACACGGTCTGTTACTCCCAGAAAAGTGGGTTTAGACCAGAACCCCACTGAAATGATTTGTTCCTTAAGACCAAAGTAATTAGATTAGGCAGGTTAAAATTCCCCATACATTTATTCAGGATGCCTCATGATACTTCTGCAGTGATGTGTCCTTCTTTGTCTTCTGCTCTGTCCTCGGTCCTCCTGCCCAGCCTGCAGACCTGCCACAGCAGCTGGGGTGAATTGCCATGGCAAAGGTGGAATTACCTGGGGAAGGTGAGAGGGGATGTGCCATCCTGTGATGCCACTGTGCCAGTGGCACTCAGCTCTGTGCCTGCTCCATCTTGACTCTGTCCTGTCCTGACTGTCACAGGTCGCTTTTTGGAAGAAGTCTGGTTAGGAATTACAAATCCTTGAAGATAGGACCATGTGGTCCCTGTAAACAGAGAGTACAGAAAGAAAATTGCCAAATATCCAAGTTCTTCCTGTCTATTCTGTCCTCTATGGCAGCACCAGCTACAGACAAGAGGGTTTGAATTCATTGCCTTTGTTTTGCAAAGGTCATCATACTTCTGAGTAGCACTTTCTGCAATCAGACTGCTTGAATGGAATATGAAATGTTGAGTGGAAAACTTGAAAGCATATTAAAAATATTCCCCTGACAGAATGAATAGGTCTAGCTGTTAAATGTGGTCTCCTTCTTTTCTTTGAAGATCTTTTATTTTATTGATGATCTGAATGGGTCCTTCTTGTCACAGAGTTATAAGGTATTTCAAAAATTAATTATTTTGCGCATAGGATGACTAGAGTGGAAACCATATGTAATTTCCATTTGTTTACTGCAGAATTTTATTTTTAAATGTCTGGATTTTAAAGCATAAACCTATTCTGTTAATGACACCAGGATACAGAAAAACAGGATTTATTTTGTTGTACCGTATCTCATCGGCCAACTTCAGAAACAGACCAGGAGAATGAACTCACAGTGATAATACTAGATTCATTGGTGGGAAATGGGAAAGCAGAGATTTGTCAGGTTCTCAGTTAAGTCACTGTGACTAAGTCTAGCTGGACTGAGGTCTGTCTGAAAACCTACTTGTTACCTTGCTGACCAGATTTTGGGACTCTGTGCTGATTTGTGTGCCATGTTCAGTTTTCTCTTGATGCCACAGTGGTGGCTTTCTGGCCTTCTTCTGATTTGATACTGCAAACTGATAAAGTCAAAAGAATTGGTCCTTTGGAGATGTTTGTCCATCTGTTAACTAGCAAGGAAATAATGTGTGAATGCTCTTTATGTGGGCACAAGGTCTCTTTGTACAGTGTGTACGCAGTGTGGCACAGTGACAGCAGCACGTTTCTGGATAGATCTGCATTACACATGCCTAAGAAGTTCTCAACACAGCAGAATATTTGTGAATATACTTAATTTGGAACCTGTTTCAATATTTCACTGATAGAAAATCCTGCTAATACTTGTGCAGGTGTTTATCTGGACTGCTGAGCTAATTAAGACTGGTCATCTAGACAGTGAAGCTAAGTCAAAACATAAACATCTGTCTATGTGTCATTGTGATTTTAGCTATTATCCTGGTTGCCCTTCATGCCCAGTTGTTTCTTAGGCTTTCCAGTTGTGTTTTATATTTTGGTATCAGCTCTCAAGGACAAAGAGAGGGTCTGAGGTTTTTGGTGACAAACACCTCCAGCACACTGGAAGATGCTCAAACATAATGTTAATCTTTAAAGGGATGTCAATAGTTCCCCTTCTTTCACTACTACTGTGTAGTTGTATCAGACAGTACAAAAGTTTAGAGCAATAAAATAAAATATATTTTCTTGATCCAAGTAACATTATCAATACACAGATATTTTAAAGTAAAAAGGTTATGTTGAAATATGTTGTTTATTAACACTTTTATTTTTAATATCTTATTAATATAGGATCAAAATCTAAAGCAAGCTGAATTTAGTTACTGAAATTTACGTTTTAAACTGAGACTCAATTATAGATGTCTTTGATTCCTCACAAAAACTGATTTATTGTCCCAAATTCAAAAGGTCAGAGAATTGGAAAAAATAATATTTTAATTTGCTTAGTCTTATATAAACTACTAAGCTATTAAAAGTATTTTGGATTCTGATACACAAGACCAATACTTGCCTACAGATAAATAATAAGATCCAAAGAAGAATACAATGCTACTACAGTGAATTTTGTCACACTAATGCCTAGCAGAATAGATGCTAATATTTAAAAAGGTGTTGCTTATAAATATTTTCAGGATGATTTTAACATATTCTTCTACAAGCCTCTGCAACTCACTGCTTTCACAATTCCATTCACTTCAGATGAACTTTGCTTTTGAAGCACTTGTGGAGCTGATGTGCACTACAGAAAAGAAAGACATTGTAAGAGGATGGAGGAAAATGACCAAAGTAAAACAGAAATCTGCAGAAGAAAAGATTTTTACAGTTTAGGCAGGGGTTTAGTACAGGAAAAAGAGCATTTTGACTGTAGTTATTGCTATCAAATCCCTTGTTTCTGCAAAGACAAGTATTTATTTGGGTATATTAATGCATTTATTATCACATCTGAGGTACCTTAGCTGAGCTCAGACTGTTTCTGCATACAAGCAAGTTGCCAATATCACTTTTCCAAATTTTAAGTTCTTTCTTTTTTCTTTTTTTTTTTTTTTTTTTTTTTTTTTTTTTTTTTAAGAGGAATTGCTGCTTTAGTTGTACCAGGAATTCTTATGTTCAGCCTTTTCTGCTGATATCTATATTAAAACTTTCACTTTGATCTAATGTATCTAATGGACAGATGATTATCAGGTTGCTATGTGAGACAATTTATAAAAAGCTAGCACATTCCACCATATCCAACATTTAGGAGTATTAATCCAGCACTGCAGAGGATGCTTTGGTTTAGGTTTGCTACTTGTGTCTCCTTTGAGGGTGACATTTTGGTCCTTTAGAAATTGGGCTTTTATTAAAATGCAGTAAAGGCTAAAAAAGCCTTAAAATATGAAATAGGTGCACCCTGATGCAGCTGATGTCAGTAATGCTGATGAGGGATACAGCCTGCCTGCTCATTAATGGATTTTGAATTCTAATACTAATAAGTGCCTATTTTATTAGAAACTTCATATAAAAATAGAAGAAAGAAGTGAGAAAATAGCATGTGATGTGTTGTAGCACATTGCTCCACCTCTTGCCTACCCCATTGTTTCTGTTCATGGCTCCCTTTGCCTCCAACCTTTTTCTTTTTAAATAGAAACAGATAAAACTGGTGTCTGGCAGCCTCTGTGTTTGACTGTGCTTTAATTCACTATGCATCAGCAGGTGTCCAATACTCAATTCTTGGTGCTTATATATTGTGTTTCATCTGCTGCCGTCCTCAGAGCTGAAAAGTGATGGTCCTCAGTTGAAGTTTTATATCTGTGCAGGAGAGCAGAAGTGTGAACTGCAAGTGCAGCTGGTACAGACCCAAGTGACACAGCTTTGATCTGGGTAGTTTCCCAGTTCCAGCTTCCAGCACCAGTTGTAGCCTCCCAGTATGAGGAAAGGCTCAAACCCTGCAGCAGAGATTGTTCTGGGCTTGGGCTCAGCTCAGTCTCTTCCCTCCAAGCTGAGGTTTTCTTGCATCAATAGAATATACCTGATTTTTCCCAAAGGTGAATGGTTTCTTTTCTGGGTGCTCCAGACATTCTAAGGGAACATAAAAAAGGCTTTTGGGTAAAACTGTGAAGAAGCAATGATTTTTAAAATTATTTTTTTTGTTCCCTCCTTCCATAATGGGATCTGACTTGCAGGTTGCTGGTATCACTCTCATACAGTGTGTAGGTAAAAGTGTAAGTGTAACAAGGATGGCTGTAAATTATTCACACTATTTGTGTTCTGATGCATGAAGGCTGTGCATATATCTTTGATATTTGTGTTTTCTGTGTTGTGCACTCTTAACTCAATGGAATTTCCTCTCCCTGAGAGAGGAGAGTGACCTGCTCTGTCTCTCTAACTCTGGGAGGACTCTCTCTGCAACTCCTGAAGGCAATGTTGTCCTCATGTTTCTTTCTCCTTTCCCATATCTAGAATCAATCATTTTAGAAAAAAAATAGTAATTTTATTCTGAATTCTTGCATGGCAGTACCAAACATGTGGACATGTCAAAATTGTTTCAGGCTCTTGTGTCCATAAAAATCCATCCAGAAGCTTGACTTCTAGGAAAAGCAACAAAAGAGGAATTAGATATCTTAGTTAAAAATGTTTCTAAACCAAGTTGCTCTTGTAAGCATATTTGTTCATCACCACTCAATGTGTTGAGTTTACTGGGAATAAATTATTGTTGAGTAATGGTGAAAAGGTGTCTTTCTGCTTTTACAGTAAGACCAGTAACAGATATTTAGAACACCCACTGTCCCCTCATCATGCTGCCACTTTTATCATACAAGAATTATGTATCTCTGTATATGAAAAATGTATTCTAGAACTACTCTGAATTAGTTTTTAATGTACTGTGACCTTGAATTGCCCCAGGATATTAATGCTAATGATTACTTCTGAATGCTTTTGAATAGCTGCACAGAGCAATTAAATGCACCATACATCACACATGGACATAGTTAAACGCCTCTTCTGGTCAAGGAACCTAAACAGTTCTTTCAAATGATGGTAATTCCATATTACTAAGATGAAAAGAAAAAAAAAAAAGGAGCCATTTGCTAGCATTAAGATAAGCATAACATGGAAGAGGTTATAACTTTGCCTGAGATGGAAAAAATAAAAAGATTTTCTTTTTGTGGTCTACAAGGAAGATCACTGCAAATCCAAAGCACCATCACACTGCATTTTCTGTCTAGACAAAGGGAGCAATGGTAATAAATCCCTGCCTTTTTGACAAGTTGCCTATTTTTTTCTGTAAAATAAAAGAATAACTAATATGGCTCATAAATGGGTGTAAAATGTAGACACTGCTATTATGTATGGTATATTGCACAGCAGTTGATTTAGAATGTGGACCGATATAAATCAGATCTTTGCAAAACCTTTTAATAAAATTAGTGAAGTTAGAAGTGATCACAGGGGCCAAGATTAATCTGATAACTGGAGCAAAAGGAGCCTTTTGCTTGGGTCACTGATTCAAATCTGACCTGGTTACTTGAAAGTATGTGCTGTTTCAGATGCAGTGGCGAATTTTGGCTCCAGTCACAGCAGACATATCACCCCTCTTGGTATTCAGTGGGCATAAATGTTGAGTGTGACTGTTTCTGTGTGCTCTCAAAACCCAGCCCAGTTGTTTACATTACACATCAGACGCTGGTGACAGCTGCCTGATAGATCCCACTTTCCCTCAGCACATGCTCCAGACCGTTTCCTTGCCTCTAGCCTGTTCCTGGCAGCAATTCCTAAGGTGAAGCTGCAGCATCCCTGTCCTTATTTCCCTTCCCAGTTTCTCCCCCAAAGTCTGCTGAGGTTGAGACATCACCATGTGTCAGACGAACCATCTAAACCACAAAAAATGTTAATGGCAAATACATGTTGACCTTGAAACTAACTACTGAGTAATTCCAAGAAATTGAGCAAGGTCCTGGAAAAAAATAATGACGTATATATAGAATATTCTTTGTACAAAATTTCCAGCTTTTGCTGGTGTATTTTTTTCTCAAGTTTAGGAGTGGAATGGATGGTGTGTGGTGATATCCAAGGGTGAAAAGAGTTAAGGAAGGAGGACTGTAAATCTCTGGTAAACAGGGCAGGTTTGGGAACTTGTCTTTGTTAGCTGTGTGCTACAGAGCCCCAGGGCATTGCTGGGGAAAGGCGGTGGTGGGCAGCAGAGAAGATGATTGCTAGAGGCAGCAGTTCATTGCAGCAGATCATTACAGCAGTCCTGCAGCAAAAGAGAAACCCAGAAGGAGTATGTTAAATTGGGAATTAATTTCTCTCCATGTATGCTTTAACTTCCACACACTGAGAAGAAACAATCCAGCAGCCTCCAGAAGCAGATGCTGTGGGGGAACAGGGAGTGAGAGCCACCATTCTTATGGGTATTGGTGATTCAGCTCTAAGACAGTTTTCACTGCTATGTTTTCAGTGTGAGGAAGCTCACTGTTGAATGATTGGATTAGTATGAAGACAAGCTATATATGCTTTATAAAAGGAGAAAAAAGATTTTATGTTAAAACAGGTTTGAGGCTCCAGCTACTAAAATCAGCTGCTATGCAGTGAAATCTGCATTATGGCTGCCCCTTATCAGCCAGGGAGGATGTAGGCATTAACATCTTTGAAAAGTTTGAGCAGGAGTTAGACTAGCCCAAGGCAAGCAGGACATGCATGACTGGCAATTGCATGGCAGGTAATCCAAGCTGACACTGACCTTGACAACATTACGTGACAATATTTTTACTAGAGGGAACTGACCTTGAGTTCCCAGCAGTATTAGATTCCAGCAGGCTTCTCTGCAGCTCGAGGACAGCAGGGTCCTGCTCTTTCATTTTAGAGTGTGGAAGTGTTTGGTGTGGTCAGCACAACTCTCCCTATCCTGTCCCTGGTCTTTGACAGCACCTCACGGCCTTCATGGCACCTGCCAGGACTGGGGCTTGCTTTTGCAGGCAGATGTGGAAAATAAAGGGTTCTGGGGAGCATCTCTTGTTTACTGGTCTGCAGAAGTGACCATCATACGATATATATGCAAAATACTTGAGAAGAAAATTTTCCAGACAGGAGGAGGAGGAGGAAAGACTGATGTCCTTGAGCTGCCTCTGCTTCACTAGAAGATGGCAACCTTTGCTGTTCGACTCTGTGCCCCCCTGTCTGTCACAGGCTCCTTTTCTGTAGGGACTCCAGTAGGATTGGGCTATATTTCATGGCTTTGTCTTAGTCTTTGTCTTTCCTCACCCTGATTTGATATTAATCTTTTGCTTTGTTAATCTGAAAAAAAATCAAACCAAACCCAAAACAAATCCCAGCATGATGCGTTTAAAATATTATTTAATTGATGAAGATGTCAATGATAAAGATGTAATTTCATTGTTGATTGCATCTTTGGAAAATGTAAAGCTTCATGAAATGTGATTCCCCATATTAGGCATCAGGAAAAGAATAAACAAAAGTAAAAGATTACTAGAAGTAATTACTACTGGTTTTATGGGACAGAGTCAGATTGTAAATCACTTTTGTTAGCCTTAAATTAGAAAACAGCTTCTGAGAGGACAGGTTTTCTCACCTGAAGTACCAGGGAAGTTTCTGGCATCATGATCTCCATGCACTCTAGAAAGGGTTGGTACTATTTGCCTTTAAAAAAAATTAATTAATCACTTTTCTTATCTCATTTGCATTCACTGTATACAACCTTCTTTGGGGGCTGTGGTGTCCGAAGGATGGAGACCACAACAGGAATCTCTATGAGCAACGGTGAATCTGTTTCCTCTTGTTTATCTGGAAGAATGACAGAATCAGTCTTCTCATCTTTCTTCATTAATTTCTCTCTCTTGTCGTATAACTGTGTGTAGAATAATTAGTTAATGGGACTAATTCTGTTTTCATTTACACTAATGTCATTGTGTGTGATACCTGATGACATCAGTGAAATGAAATAAACCTGGAGAAACTGCTGAGGTCAGAATCACAGACAGTATTTGAAAACCAGTAAGTGCCATCTTTCACCTGGGATCCGGAATTATGTGATTTTTTTTCTGTATTTTCTATGCATTCTCAGTAACTACTTTTTTTCCCAGCACTGCTCAATGTTATTATCTCAGTTTTGTCTTTGTCCCTTGACATTATTACATTGCTCAGCATCATTATTCCATAAATTTCAGCCACTTTGATAAATGGATGGGCAATCATGATGCTTGACTGTACCAACAACACTAACATTGCCCAGAACAAAATGAATTTTTTTTTTTGCTGTTCTGCCACTGTCTAGCAGTTTTGAGAAAGCAAGAAGGGGTCAGAGTTCTGCATTGATCTGTTGAAGCTTCCTGGTGTAAGAAAAAGACCAATGGTTTGATGTGTAGGAACCCTATTGAAGAATTTTTGCCCAATTGCTTCAAAATATATTGGGATATATTGTCTGTATTTTTGGTAGGTAACTTTAATGTAAACTTTAGAATTAAGTCTAGCTTTCTTGTGCTTTAAAGTTAACACAATTGAGATAAATCCCCCATTTACACATTTTTCCTTGGACATAGTATATTTTTCTAAAACTATTTTCAGTCTGAAGTTTATTTTTAATACTGGTATTGGCTTCACTTCCACATATCATTTTTATCTCCTCAGCTATTAAAACTTTATTATTGTCATTACAGTAATGTGGTGACCAGAACTGAACACAAAACTCTCAACCTCCCTGCCAGAGCCTTATATAAAGGAGAACAATGGATGAATGTTTGTTAATTTTAAATGCAAAATTATAAATCAATTACAGTGATGGCAAAAGCCCTTCGTGACATGCCACAATTTACTTTCAAAGACATTTAAACCTATTTCACATGCTGAACAATCTGTAATAAATTATGATTTTTTTTCTCCTGAAATGAAGCTATAATTATGACAGTTGAATTCTTGTTCTGAGAAATAAGGTGGCATTTAATTCCTTGAGAACAAATGACACTCACAAAAGAACAGTTAATTATTCTCAGCTGCAAAAAAAGAAAAAAAACAAAAAGAAAAAAAGTGGGGGTAGGGAGAGAAAAAAGAGTACGAAAGAGATTGTGGTAGCACTTTATATGAAGTGTCTGTTAATGAATCCTTAACGAAAGCTGTACTGCAATTGAACTTTGCTTCGTGTCCATGTGATTGAGTGACAATCTTTAAGTCCAACCCTTCCCATAAAATCAAAACCACATTCAGACGAGGGGGACAATGAAAGGATGTATCTCCAGGAAATATTACATCTCTGTCAGCAAACCTTCAATATGCAAAGAGCAAAATGCAAAACAGACAGCTAAGTCATCTCTGCAGTTGAAAGCTCTGTTGTAATTGTACCACGGTACAATTAGTCCTAACACTTCTTAATTTCCATTCTTACTATTAGAATAAGATGAATCATTTTGCCTTGTGCCAGTATTCACAGAGCAGTAAAGAGGGTGCTCACCAGTCTGCCCCTTCACCCTAAAAATGTGTGACCACGTGCTTCACTGTTTTTGCATGCATGGGTCCTGCTCTCATCCCTGGGACCCCAGAAGGGTCACAGGATAAGGGACTTCCTGCAGGGAAGATTTTCTTCCCTGGAAGCTCTGATCACCGCAATCTCCTGTGGAGCTTTGCAGAAAGCAGGAGCACAGCTGAATGTAGGTTCTGCAGCATCTCACATTTTCAGTTCTTGCTGTCTTGGTGAGGAGCTGCCAGTCTTGTTACTCTGCCATCCTTCCTCAGGGAAGAGACATGATCCAGAAGGGTCATACTGAGTGGAATACCCCCATCCTTCTTGGTTCAATTAAGATTTGTGAATTGGCTAATTTGGGGACTCTCTAAAGTATAGTCGGAACAACACAGTTGCATGTAAAACGAGACCTAATGCACTGAGTTACATTAATGTTAAATCAAAGATGATTGGATTAATTGCTGTTTCATTTTATCTTCCGTGCATGTGTGTTGCTGGCAGAATCTCAGAGCTTTTAGAAAAATTGATTGAGAATACTGTGGAAACAATATCAGCAACAAGACTTTCTCAACAGGTCTTTCTGCTCTCTTTAACAGTCTGGAATTTGGAGGATTTTTATGATGTTCATAAAATGTATGAAAAATTAATTGATCATTTGGTATGTGAAGTACTGAATATGGCAACTGCCAATTATTCCTCTGAGAGAAAGCAGACTTCTCATCAGACTTTCACCACAACAAAGCATATGAGGAAACCTGGCTGATTTCTTATGTGGAAAAAGAATATATTGTTAATAATGTAAAAGTACACACTTTTAAATTTTATGCACATATTTTTAATTTTGTCACTTTTATATTCAAATCTGCTTAAATCCCTTGGTAGAATGGCATAATAGAGCAGTGTTAGACCCGTGAAGAAATTCACACACTTTGCTATTTTATTTGTCTGCTCAGTTCTGATAGCAAACAGATTTATTAATGCAATGTAAAATATTCACTGGCAGGTAAAAGTAATTCTGTTAATGAACATGATTAAAACAGCAGCTGGAATACAGAAAATGCAGTGTTTGCAGGATCCATGAATTAATAGACCTTAAAATACTTGGGAAATCAATTAAAATACATCTTCAAAATTACAAAAATCACTGTGCAGGTGTTTAACTTGAAAATGAACAATAAAGGAATAAAACCCATACTTCCTTAGCAAGAGCATTTCAAAGTGCCTTTTCCTGACCACTGCAGAGCTGCAGAAAGATTTGGGAAACTGATATTTTTCCATGGCTTTTAATTGGGAAAGTACATTGCCAGCGAGAGCTCCAGGTAGTTGGAAGCTTTCACTTCTTCCTTGTCCTCCCTTAGGGCATTCTCACTCTGACAATGTATTTTCTGTATTTATAAGGTTATTTATATCCCTGTACGTAGGATAAATGCTCACTAAAGTTACTTTGCTGCTACTGCACCTGTACTTGTTGGTGAGGGCTGGATGCTCACAGGTAAAAGAGGGTGGTGGCCTGGCCTCAGGTAATGTCCCCACTGTCCTTGGCCCCATCCCAGCTCCCCCAAGTGAAGACAGCAGGTAGGAAACATTTTCCCAGACAATCTAATGTGGTAGGTTTTTTTAACTAAATGCAATAGCAGATTTTTTTTCCTCTATGGATTTTCAATGCTGCTTTCTCTTTATGGAGTGCATGTTGCTGTGGAGCTCTACCTCTGCGAAACAGGAAACTGCTCTGTGCTGTTCTTTCTCATGTGGTCAGGACAGAAAGATTATGGATGTGATTGTGCTTTCATTTACAATTTTTACGTCTTTTAGCCTTTCTTGCCTCCTGCAGGAGTGAATATAATTCTCTGGAAAGGTGAGGATGCGAGGTGATATCCCTTGGTTATTGACATTTCTGGTCCTGCACAAAGAGTAACACACACCCCTATGCCAAACCATTTATTTGTTTATCCAGAGATAGCATCCCTAGGGGAAAAAACAATGGAACAAACAATAGGCATTCCCTTTTCAATCACTTATGGACCTTGAAACATAAGCACCTTTCCTTTAAACACGCTGCAAGTTTGGGGGTTTTATTTACTGTTATATCGCTGATCTAAACCTGGCACTCTAGGGTAGGTTCAGCATATTTCTCTACTGTGGCTATACCAAATACAATCTTGGTTTAGTCACCAGATTTTGGATCTGAATTAGGGATGAAAGTATTTGATACCACAGCACAGATAACAAACAAAGGCCAGTGATTATGGAGGAATAAAGGCTAAACAAATCTAGGTGAATCTCATGATAAGCAATGGTGCATATCAACACAGACATTCCAATGCATAAGAACCTGACTGCTGTTTCATAATCCAGCCTATGCCAAACTAGTACAAAGCACAACATGCAGAGTATTTTGAGACAGTTACATGAAAATGAGAGGCTAATGGTGTTTAAGGGAAAAGAGATTTACAGATTTCTTTTCTTTAAAGAACAATCACTTACATATACTTCTAGAAGAGATGTGAATTTGAGAATCCTGTCTAGGCAAGAAGTTATTAGTGCATGTCTGGTTGGCAGGCCTTTTTATTTCCAAAATTTTTGAGAAAAGCAATGAGAAAAAGGCATGAGTACAAGGAGAGTGTTATTGAGACTGTTGTCTCAATCACCAAAGGAACAGAGAGTGCAGAAAATCTTTAGCACATTTATCATTGGAAAACTTGGATTTGAGCCTGAGAGAGATGCCTGCTTTTATAATGCATTCATTACTACCTGATTGTTGATGTAAGGCAATAGAGTATCTGTTCTATGCCAATAGGTAAGTCTGAATTGCTTGGCGTGCAACAAGATCTGAAACTGTAATGACATCAAGCAGTTTGCTTAAGAGTATCAGTGATCGAGTACTTCAGGTGACAAAAATGTGGTATTCAAACATCAGTTGCTCTTCCAGGGAAATTTTTTTCGAATGAGCATCTTGATTCTTTTCCATAAGAGACCTCAATTAAAGGAGATTGATGTATTTTTCTGCTTATAAAAAATAATCCAAGTAACTTTATCCTTTTAATGCTTTTTACATACAGTGAATCCCTTATTTATGCAAGCATGATGAAAAGGAATTAGAGTGAGATAGAGTGTGCACCTCCTAATGAATTTCACAATATATCCTGTGTTTCCCATTGAAGGAATGAGGAAGATGAAATACACAGAAGAGCTGCTGAAGTCCTCAAGTTCCTTGAAAAGAGGATTCACAATGAGTTTTCTTTCCTTTTATACTTCCTCTCCCAAGAAGATGCAGAATGCCGGGTCTATCATCAGACCATAAATGAAAGTGCCTGATTTCATGGAGAAGGAAGCCCTGGTGAGCAGGGTATGAACCTCAACGGACCAAGTCTTTCAGCACATACACAAGGGATCTTCTCTTTCCTCTCAAACTTTCCCTAAGAGTGGAAGTCTTTAAGAATATGAGAAATGTCACTGTCTGTATTCATCTAAGAATCATCTAATCATACAAACAGAACATTTTGGGTAGGAAGGGATCTCTGGAGGTCTTCAACCAACCTCTCTCAGAGGACTCATGAAGTCCTGTTGCTCAGGGCTGCATGCTCTCCTGTCCTGAACATCTTTCAGGATGAAGGCTCACAGACTCCCTGGGCAGCCTATCCCAGACTTTGAGCACCATTATGGTAGAAAGAAATTCTCCTTCAGTCAATCAGAATCTGCCGTGTTCCAGCTCGTGTCTCTTGTTGCTCATCCCATCACTGCATACTCCAAGAATTCTTGCTCCCATCTTCTCCATACCTTCCAATACAGAGAGCAGCAAGGTCTCCTCTGAGCCCTTTCCTCTTGGAAATACTGCTTCTATCAGGGAGTGTATGACAACATTTTTCTGGGAATAAAAGTATGATTTCTATATTCTGTCTGTAGTTTGTCCTCAATAGCTATTCTGCACTGCTTTGAAAGAAGTAAAAATCTTGTTATAGCCATAGGCTACCTTTTTAAGCTCTTTTAAAAGATGTTCTTTGCTACTTCTTGTTCAATTCAGGTTGATTTCTTAATATTTCTGCTTAAGTGAACAATGACTATAGCAAATATATTAATGATTTTTCAGAATGGTAGTGGAAAGACAAAATATGAGAAAGATGAATAATTTTGAGTCGAACATAATATTTTACTAAATTGAAAAAAACTTTTTTCTTAACATTAATCAGGAGGAGTAGTAAAATACCCAAAAAGAGAAAGGAAGAAGCAGTGATCAGTCTCATACACCCTATGCTGAAATCTTTCATTGAGAAGAGGTCATCCTAGAATATTTCATTATTTTCCAACTTTTAACACAAAATTTCAACTGTATTTGTCAAAAAAGTATATGATGCTTTGACTTACCCTGCCTTCCATTTTTTCAGTCAATAAATCATTTGCCTGGAAGATGTCAGTCAACTACATTCACAACCTTTCAGAAAGCCCCAGCTCATGTGCCAACACGTGCACATGGGTACATGGCTTTTGGTCTCTGGAACTATCTTTGGGGTCTTTTTAGGCCCTTGAAATGTCTGCTTTTGAGTTTCTGCTTTTGAGTTTCATTCCAAGAAGACACCTCAAAGCTTCTAGAAAATTAGAAATACTGAAAATGGGAACGACTTTAAAAGTAGAGGTGCAACTGCAGTGAATATTTGTAAAGAATTCCTACAGCATTCTTGGCATCTGGCTGGCAATTTCATATAATCAGATTTCTCCTTTAGTTCCTGTTATGTTAATTGATTGCTTTGTAGTTCTGAAAAATTGTAGCTCACACTCTGTTCAGCTTCCAGGTTCAGGCTCATTGTTTTAAAAACTGCACCGTGCAATATGGAAAGCTGGGCTTTTTAATGCAGGTTTTAACAACTGCAGTTAAATTATTTGGGGTGGGGGAAAAGATATATCCAAGAATAACACCTGTTTTGATGCAATTAAAGCCCTACAGCAGTATATGGATAGAATACTTCTAGAAAACCCTGCTTTGTGGAGTTTAAAATGATTACAGGGCCAAAGGGGTTGCAAGTACTTAGTCCCGGGAAAATAGATTGGTAATGATGGAAACAGATTGATTACAACTATTGCCCAGGTGTAATGGAAGGGGTGTGATGGTGGCATTTAAAGATATAGAAGAACAATTAGAGAGACAGGTGTTGTTTATGCTAAAACTTGCTGGTTGTGGTGTACACAAACTGAAGTAAAACTGCTGGTGCAATGCAGTGGCTTTAAAACAGGATCAGTTAAGTTATTTTATTTTTAAAAATTATAAAAAAATGTCATTGGTTCCTCTGTCCTTTCCTGCACTGGTGCCCCTTAGCAACTGTCTTTGTGAAAGTCATAAATTCAGAATAAATCAAATGCAGTGCAAGTCTCCCCAAAGCAAACTAAGCTTCCCATTTATTTCTTTGCCAAGCGCTCTCCTGCAGCAAACAAGTGCAGTTCTTAAATCTTTACAACTCAGCCTGATGTTTTCCTAGAGAACATGAGGAGAAAATGTAAGTCCCTGCTTGCAGTGAGATTTTTCCCCTTGTCTTTTGGGTTGGCTTGGCATTCACCCTGGATGTGGCTTAAAAGCACAATATTTGAGTGGCCCAGGCTTGAGGATTGTGCATCCTGTTTTTTTCCTCTTCCCACACTCCAGACTGGTCTCTGCTTCCAAACTCCAGTCCAGGTGAACAGAGCAGAGCTTGAAGCCCTGTGCTGGGAGGAGATTCAAGCAAAGGAAGGAGGAAAAGGCAGTATGGTTTGGGAAGCCAGTGTGGGAGCAAGGGAGGTGCCAGTCAGTGCTCCAGGGTAGGAGAGGCTTTTGGTGCATCAGGGAGTGTTTCTGCTGCCAAGGCTGCAGGAGCTGGGGCGCTTGAGCTCTGTGCCTACCCTTTGTTGAAAACTTTGAGAAATGTACACAAAAATAGCCATACAGTTTCTGGCCTCTCTAATGCCCATGTCTGCACCCAGACACTACTTCTGTTGGCTACTTGCTGTTTATTCACACAGAGAACCACACTAGGAGCTGTTTACAAGATTTAGCCTTGAAAGTTAATTCAAAGCTTTACAAAACCACTAATACCACCAGCTTCTTAATACTGTAATGAACTACTGTAATAAATGTGAAGTTTTAGATAATATACTATCAACAGAGTATGCTAAGAAACAATAGAATCCAACTAACAAAGAAGGAAAAAGCCCTCCAGAGAAGTCCCACTAACCCCATTTTGGATGTGCTCCAACCCACACATGGAAAGTGTCCTAATCTTTGTATTAAACCCAACCTCTGCAAATGGTCTGTTGTATCAACTGACAGTGAAGAAGGAAAGTGAGAAAAGCACGTGCTGGGAGCTACCCTCTCCTCAGTTTAATTTTGGATGATTTGTGCTTCACCTTGCTCTGAGCCTAGCTGTTCACTTGGTGTTGCTATATCCAGTTGCTTTAGCAATGAGAAAAGCAAGATTAAGATATTGTTTCTCCAATTAGGAAAATCCTGGGTGGAAAAATATATAATGCGCTCTGCTGTTGGTGGGGTGGAGGGGTCACTGACTAGATTAAGACAGAATGAACTAAATTTATCTGTGATAGTACTGTGTTGGCTTTGTTGGAGTTAGGGCAGGATTGTTTTGCTCCAGTATGTGTTGTTTCCTCCCTTCTTTAATGACTTAGAGTGATCTCTCAGGGCTTAATCCAATTATTGATGACATTGGAGAAAAGAGCAGCAGCAGTGGCCAGATAGAAGGAATGTATTAACACGGAAAAAACATTTTCATCTTTCCCCAGATTGGTGAGCAGAGAACAAATCCTGGGAATTGTCAAGTGCCTCTTCTTTTGGTTCTTCAAGTAATTTGGGGTAAATCAGTCAATTTGTAATCATTTAGCTGATAAAAACACAGTAAATAAAGAACTTCTGGTTGCAGTTCTTAACACGAATTGAAAACAACTTCTTTTTTAATCTACTTTGGATAGGGTTTAAAACATAATGATAGAAAATACAGTTTGGGTTAAAAGAGGCGTCTGTTATGAGCTGCTTTCAAGACTCCTGTGAAATAAAGAGAACAGAGTTATCCAGAGCCACCAGCAAGTTTGCTTCCAAGGGTTTCAAAAGGAATTATTTAGAAGGAGAAATATTTTTAATATGGTTAATTTGTTCATTCTGTTAAAATGAACCATTTGTAGTTACTTTTTATTTCCAATTGTTTTCATCCTATCTGCAAGTCTAACATATGCACATAATGTTAAGTGAGTGATATGTAAACAACTTGCTGCCCTGGTGTATTTAGGATTTTCCTTGGCTCTCCATGTGAGTTGTCTGGTGGGACTGATGGTTTGTGTTTCTACTTCTTGCTTAAGTTCAGGCAGCCACAAGAATGAGACTTTTGAGCAGTTGCACAAATATGCATAAATATCCATGCAAAAATGCATGTGTGTGACTTCCTCATTTTTTGTTCCCCTTGTGGGGGATATCCTGAGTCAAGAACTGTGTAAATGCTGACAAAAAAAAATGAGAGCTCAGATATTTGTCAGTGCTGCTGGGGTTCACATGTCTTTGCTCACCCTGGTCCCCTCAAACAGCCTCCCTGTTCCCAGCCTGGTCTAAACTGGGATTTATCCCCTAATAGGGCTGTTTCCAACAGCTCTAATTGCTTAAGATATGCAGATCTCTTATGCCCAAGATCCACTTGAACACCCTTTGAAGTCAGTGGATCCCAGGGGGGTATGAAGAGATGAAAAAAGTGAATCCCAAGCCAGGTCTGGGAAGGTGTTCCGCCTTCCTGTCATGGGCAATGGTCTGACTGTCACGTCTAGAATTCACTGCTGTGACTTTTGGCAGTTTCAATTTAATTTGTAGGCGATAATGAGGCTGGTACAAGCTCATGGAGGAGGTCTTTTCGTGGCTGTGCTGCCTCTTTTAGACAGCTGGTAAAAAATGCATTTTGTATTTATGACTGATATCTGCTTCTGTTACTATATTTAAAGTCTAATAGACTTTAGATATACTGCCTTAGCCAGCAGGATTTAACTTCATTAGTTTTGAAGCAGGAGAGAAATGTTAGCCACTGTGTGCAGTCTTTGATTATGCTCTGGGGAATTTCCCAGGGTTAAATTAACCACAGGGGAGCTCTCTCTTGTTCTTTGAATGCCTGTGAAACATATTGAGAAATGCAAGGGAGAAAATAATTATAATTTTAGAATGTAAAAACTATAAAGTTCATCTTATGTATAATCCCTAGCGCAGAATAAGTTCTGTATACTTGGTATACTTGCAGCATTTATGTTAACTATACCATTTATTTTATGTTTTGTTTTGGCTTTATAAAAAGTCGCGCCACCAGCAATAGGACCTGACCATAAAGAGACATTCAGAAAACTACCATTTCACCAGATACAGATTAAATTCAGGAGGGAGGTAATTTATCCACTAAACGTCCTGCCTTATCCACAGCATCATTGGAGAATTACTCTCCAGAATCACTTTCATCTCCCAGCTGCTGACAATTTAGCAGTGCTTCTTGCCTTTAATTAATCTCTTTGAATCTACATGTATAGGTCAGTGTCAATGACTTTGGTAGAATAAGCACAATTTTTTTCAAAAAAGTACATTTCGGGAGATGTGGGGTCATTGCCATCAAAAAGCTTTTTTTTACAGTTATTTTCTTTATTTTATGCTTGGAAATATGAACAGAAAGTTTGTTTACAATTTCATGTATCAACAAAGATTTCAGTAATTTCATTTCTAAAAATAGAAATTATCAGTTTTGGTTTTATTTTCATATGATGATTTTTAAATCCTCTCAGTCCCACTAATTTCAATTGGAAAAATTAAGGGTGGAAGACAGAAGCAAGGAATTAACACATCTAAAGGTGAAGAAATCTCCTTTACTTCCTTGCATAAGAGTTTGAAAAATATGATTAAAAAATCCCGTGAATTTGTTTTCTTCCATTCAGCCTTCCCAAAAATGCTTCTCTCTTTTGGAAGCAAAATGAGTTGAAGAAAATATGAAAAATCCATACTTTTAAAATTAGTATTTTTGCTTTTCCAAACCCAACCTAATTTTTAAATCACCATGATTGCTGTCTAAGCAATGCAAAAGAAACACAATTCCACTGTTCAAAAATATTATCAAAATAAATTAAACTGGTAAAAATCTTTGTTTCTCAATTTTCTTAATTGAGAAATTTACTTTTAAAAAGCAGGATTTCTGTCCAACAGGTACTGAGCCAGAGGAGGAGCTTGATTCTGGACTAGACCACAAAAGAAACAGGGGAAAATGTATTTTTTCCCAAATTGTATATACTACCTAATGCAGAAATATCTACCTAATCCCTAGACTGTTCCTTTTTTTTTTTATCCCCGTGTTGTAGAAGACACTTGCTACAATTTTTTACTGCCCTTTTTCTTGCCTGATCTTCTGCTAAGATTTGAAGCAAACAGCTCAACAATCTTCTCACAAGACACATATGAAAACCACAACCCAAAATACTATATCTGTGTGTACATCCTGTGGAAGGAACGTGGGATGTGCTCGGGACCCTCCACAGCAGGTGGATGCAGAATCTGCCTGGCAAAACCAGGACATGTCTCACATGGCAACACCCAGCAAAAAGAAAATCTCAGCATGAATGACTGAACCTCTTCTCTACCAGTACTGGGGGAGATTGTTCTTTAACCATGCAGAGAATGCCAGTCAGGTCCAAGAGAGAGCACGGGTCTAAAGATTTCAAATCTGTGCTGGTTTTAGCATGTTAGGCTACTTGTGTGGCTCTTTACTTAGTTCTCCTTCTGCATTTTCTTAGTGTCTCTAATTTCTTGTGCCCTTTTTGGACAGAATCCACATTGCACTTAGCTTTTACCTAATGTTTATCCATTTCTGACTGCCAAAAAGATGGTATTTCACAATTTTCCAGACTACAGGATATATAGAAGTTGGCTGCCATTTTCTCCTGTTGGGGTAATAGGAGATGCTTCTGGCAGTCTTCATCCACACCTACACTCCTATTTCAGTACAATATCCTTTCAGCAGCATGCAGGCTTCAGACTAGACTTGGCAATCCTCTTTTCTGAGAAAAGGCAAACCACAATACCAAATGAGAAAAAAAGAGTACAGCAATACATTTTTCAAGAGTAATATGGATAGTCTGGGATAGTTTATGACTTCATTGTCATTATTTCAACCTCACACATACCTGTAAGGTAAGATGTACAATATTGCTTCTATTCTAGAGATGGAAAAACAATTAGTTGATTTAATTCAGTCCTAAGAAGAATGATTTGACACTTGAGCTTCAAAACAGAACTTCATTATTCCTGGCTTTGAAAGGAGTGTGTAGCTGCAGCTCAAATAACATACCTTTCCCTATGGTGCCCCTGTACAAAGAATAAAAAATTATCAGAAAAAATCCAGTCCTTGATCTGGAAACCAGAGACTTTTTAGAGAAAATCTGCAAAAGATGAGAATTTGTTATGTAACAGGTTTTCAAAACACGAATAACCCAAATTCAGTTAAAAAACTCAGTGAAAAGATAGGGAAAGAAACTCTTTCAGCAGGGCACATTTTGAAAGAAAGATATAATAGGTGGAAGAAAGCAGAAAAATAGGATAAACCACAGGAGAGAATGAAGATGCATGTGAATGCGATGTATTGTAAGATAAAATGATCTATGAACTCGGGTTATGTGTGCTATTTAAAAATAAAGACACTGGAATACAGAGGCCAGAATGGATGACTGAGGGATACAAAGGGTCAACTGGGATACAGAGGTATGTGTGAAAGGAAAGAAAATGGTCACTATCAAGCTTTATCAGAGAGATCCTGGGATGAAGTTAAGACAGTGTAACAGAAAAGAACAGTGAAAGAAGAGACTGTGAAAAGAGTACCGACTATGCTAAAATAAATATTTCTTTTTAGATGCTGGAGAGCGATATGGTCATGTAATCTGCATATTGCCATCACAGTTGCTATAGCGAGTGTAATGTACTGTATTTCTTTACCACCAGGGAGACTGTTGCAACAGACAGGGAGCTACATTAGGAAGTTGTGCTTAACAAGTCATGTGTGATTTTTACTGTCAAACTGCAAAGTGCCGTTCTCCTATGGAAGAAGGCTGCACGTACTTTCGAGGAGTAGATAAACACCACATGATGCAGCTTTCTGGGAAAAACAGAATCCTTTGAAGCATTTCCAGCAAAATCCTTGGAGAGGCGAAGCATATTTTCAGATGCATGATTCTAGGTTAAACAGCTATGTCCCCCACTTGTTTACAAAGCAGCTCGACAGCTGCTTGTGAGCCACTGGCCCCCTTTGGACAGACAGGATACATTTGGATCTGTCACAGCGAGCCACAGCGTGCCTGGCGCTGCATTACCCTGCAAAGATCTCACCCGAGATCGCTGCTGCCAGCACTAAAAGCTTCACCAGCTTTAACGAGCAGCAGGATGATAGTTTTCACCCTCACTGTAAGCTTCCCTTTTGCTTTTGACTCTGAAATTTGGGGGAACATTTTTAGTGGTGGAATTTGTCCTGGGAAAGTTGCACCTGCTTTATGCATGAGGAATAAAATACAAAAAGAATGACAAGCAGTTGGTTGTTGGCAGAGAATGGGTTCTTTAATAGAAGTGAAAAAAAGACCTGGAGTCTGCTTGAACACAAGAAGATGCAGTGTCCCATTTGAAATTAAAAAGTTTCACTAAAAATACCAGAGCAAAGGTGGTGGTTACATCTGTCCTTCAACATTCAGAAAATCAATCTGAGAGATGCAGTTCCTGGGCTGTGTAGCCCAACTATAGCTTCTGAAAGTGCTGCTGGAAACAACCCCAAGCCAGGACACCATGTAAACACCAATAGGACAGCCTGTTTTGGAGAGTAGGGGCAGAGTTTTCGATTTCACCATGCAAATGAAGGCACATGGCTTAGCATGGCCCCACTCCTATGGATGGATCTAAAGGTGATTTGGTAAGCTCAGGGCACCTCTCTACATCAGAGGGGCACTGCTGGTCCCAAAGCAGGGGCTGATTGGCAACTCCCCTTTTCCTTTCATAGCCATGCTGCTACTGGGGGAGAGGGAGGGAAGCTGGACAGAAGCAGCACAACTGGACAGGATCACCTGCCTCCCACTGCAGCTCTCAGCAGTGTGTACCTGCAGGCACAGCCTTAGGATCGATGTAAGGGAAAGGTCTGGAGCTGTCTTAATTTTCCTTGATTTTCATGCTAAATTGCTCATGATAAATTCCTTATTATAAATATTGCTTGTCCAGCAGCTCTTTTGCATCCCGCTTACAAAAGGCTACAGTGGTCCTTTACCCTGTATAAATATGCTATTTTATACTTTTAAGCCTATATAATATCCCCATGTGGGTACTGCTGCTTACCTCTGTGCAACACATTCCTATGCTCTTCTTCCCCAGGAATGCTTTCCCTTTAACCAAGGCAAAGGGAATTGGCAGAGATAATAAATCTCTCTCTCTTCTGAAGAGGGTGGCAGCAGACCCTCTGCCTCTGAAACCCACAAATCACAGGGAGCTGGTCCCCTTGCAGTCAGCAGCAATATTGTTTCCTTGGCCCTCCTTACCAGAGACTGGTCACAGCAAAAATTATTACTGATGGCATCTGACAGGTTCTACATCACGTTTTGACATTAGCTTTTAGTTATTGGTTCTTTTTAATAGCTGCTGGTGTGTTCAGGTCAAATACCTGTCTGTCACCACAATCAGACAGACCTTAATGTGTCTGTGTTGTGGAAGAGGACCTTAGCGTCTCCCCAGCACTTTATTATAGCCCCAGTGTAGCTTTTTATCACAATTCCTCATGAGTAGCTGTCCCTGCTCCACCACAGAAATCTTCTGAGTTGGCAGCTCCAATGTCTGCTGCCATTAATCTTCTCCATTCTGTGGAGAGCAGGTGATTTATGGCAATTACCTGCTCTGATCCGGCAGAGCTCAGGTGAGTTGGGTTGAATCATCAGTGCTGGAATGAGTTTTGTCCCCAGGCAGCCCAAGGATGTAAAATATGCCTCTGTACACCTTGTGTTTACTTTCCCCCGCTTTGGTTTTGCACCAGCCTGATTTTTAGTAGAGGGGGGACCACGGAGGTGGCTCCTGTGAGAAGCTGCTGGAAGCTTCCACCATGTCCAGCAGAGCCAATCCCTGCTGGCTCTGAGGATGGACAGGCTGCTGGCCAAAAACTGAGCCAGTGAGAGAGGTTGGTAACCACCTCTGTGGTGACATACTTAAGAAAGAAAATCAATACAAAGTCACAGGTTTTTTGTTCATAATCAGAGAAGAGAAGGATGTGAGAACATGTGAGGCAACACTAAGGTCAGTGGAGAAGGAGGGGCAGGAGCTGCTCCAGGAACTGGAGCTGAGATTCCTCTGCAGGCCATGGTGAGACTGTGGTGAGGCTGCTGTGCCCTGCAGCCATGGGGATCCATGGGGGATGCAGAGATCCACCCTCAGCCCAGGGATCCATGGGGGATGCAGAGATCCACCCACAGCCCATGGGGAAGGTGTCCATACCAGAGCAGGTGGATCCCTGGAGGAGGGCTGTTGGTCCAGTGGGAGACCCAATGGAGAGAGGGGCCCTGGTCCCAGGCTGGAGCAGCTGCACTCTGGGGTAGAGTGACCCATGTCACAGCAGTTTTTGGAGGACTGCCCATGGGAGGGACTCATATTGCAGCAGTTTTTGGAGTACTGATGCTTCTGAGAGTGGACCCACACTGGAGAAGTTCATGAAGAACTGTGTCCCATGGGAGGGACCCCACGGCCTCACAGAGGAAGGACTCCCCTCCCAGAGCAGTGGAAGAAAATCTCAGTGATGGACTGACCAAAACCTCCACCCCTGTCTCCCTGCTCAGTGGGAAGGAGGGAGGGGTTGGGGAGAAAAAAAGGTGTTTTAAGGGCTTATTTTACTTGCTCATTATCCTCCCCTTACTCTGTTAGTAATAAATTTACTTTGTACCTTAAGTTGAGCCTGTTTTGTCCCAGGAGTGCTTTCTCCCAATCCTTATCTCACTACTCATGAGCCCTTCATTTAATTTTTTCCCTCCTCTGCCCAGCTGTGACAGGAGAGGGTGAGCAAGTGGCTCTTGTGGGTGCCTGGCATTTGGCCAGTGTGAACACCAGGAACACTTCCTTAAGCATTGTGCAGTTAAACAAGGGAGGGGAATATGCATTTTAATTCACAGTTTAAAATAGTGCTGGTGCACTGGTAAGTGAAAGGTTAAACACTTTGACACAGGTTCAGAATTAAAAACTGTAATCAAACATCTTTGCTAGTTTTGTGAAAGCAGTATATTCCCAGGTAGGCTATAGAAATGCACATCTTTCACCCTGTGATTTCCCAGACTAAGTTCTAGTTTTAAATTTTATTCATTATTCTCAGGTTTTACTCCTGATTTTCCAGTTTTTGAACTGGCAGGGGCCTTGGGTGGTGTGTGTAGAAATGAAGGTTGTGCCAAGCTGAGATCAGCAGTGATGCCTTGAGCCAATTAAGGAGCAATGTTAATGGGCTCTCTCTGATCCTCCTAAGCCTTCCATGCCAGGAAAGGATGATGCCCACAACACAGGGCTGATCTGAGCATTTAAAGCCTACAGAAATAAGAACAGATTTTCAAGTCTTCATTATTAAGCAGCTTCCCTACTGGTTATGTTGAAAGGGAAGTGTGCTCATATAATAGGAAGACACAGAAGTGATTTTGTCTCTTATGGAAGATTCATATGGGTGCATGAGTGTGTTTGTGCAGGTATGTGTTACAGCACTGCAACAGTTTATATCCACTGGGAATTAAGCTGACTTCTACATTTCTCTTTCTCTGCTGCTGCTTTATTTATTTAATGTCAGCAGGGAAAATGGAAAGTAAGATGAATCTTGTGATTAGGCTTGTGTATAGAGGAAAGGAAGTGAATTTAGGAGGGAATATGTGTATACAGCAGGCTGAGTGCATGCACCCCATTTAGAGAAAGGCAGGAGGAAGTGGGACCAGCTGCTGGAGAAGGAGGGGCAGAGGAGGAGAGGCACTGGGGAACCTGCACATGGAGAGGTTTGGGGAGAGTGGCAAGCGGCCCACGGCTCTGCAGAGGTGGGTCTGCCCTGCCCTGCTGTCCCTCTTTGTTTTCATGTGAGAAATCACAGCAGTGAATACCAACTCAGCAGTAATACTGATGTGGGACATGCTTATTTGGGAATAAAGAACAGCTTTTTCTTGCTTAGCTTGAGTTGTTTTCAAAGCAGCCTAAGTTAAGCTGGAAAAATGTGGTCGTTCTGGAATGCAAATCTGTGAGTGCCTTATAGGAATATAATATAGCATCTTATCTTGCACTGTTATATGCTCCCACACAGACAAGCCCGGAGGCAAGTGGAAAAAAAATGAGGGTTGGGCTATTCATGATACCTCTGGCATCAGCTCCAGTCACACTGTGGGCATGTGGGCAGCTGGAGCTGACATATGCTAATAGAGATTAACATATGTGCGTGGAGCTCGGCCACACAGAGCTGCAGCACAAAGAGCCTGGTCCAAGGGACCTTTACCAGTGCATCCTTTGGCCACTGAGCTTTCTATTAAATGCTGTGTGTGATCCATGCACACAATGTGTGAGCTAGACTTCGGTGATGCTTGTGAGTTCCTTTCAGCTCAGGATATTCTATATTTCTATGAATATGTAGCAAACCTGGCACCACATTTAATGTGCAGCCACGGTTCTCCTCTGTGATGCCTCGGAAGCCCAGGTTTGGTACAGCCTACTAAGGGCACATAAATTCAGAGCATAAAGGAGACCTTTGGGCTACATTTCTTCCCATTGGTTTAGTCCTGTGAGAGGATCACACATGCCCTCCCAGCTATAGGACTGATGGCTTCCAGCATCCTCACTACTTTGGGGCTTTCAGGTGTGTGTGGCAATTTGAGGCAGCCCAAAGTAGCTGGGTAATGGTGCTCTCAGAAGCAATTCTATTTTTTGAACACTTCACTCTTTAGCTGTCTAGGGCCATCTCCAATCTGAAGCCCTGTCATAATCTGGTGGCACGCTGGGGCTTGTTACAAGATAAACTAACAGCTGCTTTCCTCTCATCTGCTGCTCCTACTTCAAACTTGAAATAGGAATTATCTGTGTGTGTCAAAACCAGGAGAGTCAAAGCCTCCTTGGAGATGCCCTTTGGGTCTCTCTTTCTGCTACCTTGCAAACATATTTCTATTTTCAGAGATGGCAGCCCAGCACCTAATCTTCCACAGGCACATGTATTGCTCCCAGGGAGGAATGTTAGGAATGAAGGAACTGATTTTTTTTTGAACCCTCCCTACATGGGTTAACCCACTTCTGCTTATCAGTGTACCTCAGCACTTGGTGTTTGAAATCTGGATCTGAATTTTTCAGCTTTCAGGTCCTATGCATAGTTTTTGAGCAATGGCCTCATTTGCTTTCAAAGCAGCTGAGTGAAAACGCATCCATTTTTGGTTTTGTGCATCTGTAGGCAGAAATATAAGAGGAGCAGTCATACTATTTTTTTTCTGAACTGATGTTTAGTGACTGTACTAAAAGGCCACACACAAGCTTCTCTCTTATTTGCATATCAATACTTAGCCTATTAGAAGCCAATGGAGTGAGGGTCTTGCAGTACATACCCTCTCACAGCATGACTCTCAGACTTCCCATGACATCCTTTCTTCAGCTTTCATGTCAGTGAATATTATATTGTGATGCCTTGAAGCCAGGGATAAGCCAGGGCCGTTAAATGTTCAGATGTATGCTCAATCTGTGAAGCTCACAGCTGCTCCACTCTTTGATAATGCTAGTAAGCAAAATTAGTAAATAAAATAAATGCTTAAGGTTCATTTGCTGCACACCCCAATACATGAATGAGAATAGAATCGAGGACATCAAAGAAAAATAAAAAACAGACTAGCAATAACTTGTTCCCCTTAGGCCTACTGCTTAACCTAAATGTTGTGTTAAAAGGATAAATGGGTGAACTGAATTACTATACATAGTTAAAAGCCAGGAAAGAGATTTGAGATCACACCCCTGTTAGTAAAATCAGCATTATCTCCATAAGACATAACCCAGTAAATATTTAGCTGAGAAAATGTGTCATGTTTAATATACTCACAGGATTTTCCATATTATTTGCATACACAGGTAAATAATAAAAATCCTGAAGTGGCCCATGAGGCTGGAGCAAGGTCACCCTCCTTCCCTCCACTGCCCCAACATTTGCTTGTTTTGATGCCCTGAGAAGGGGCACATCTGCCACGGCTGCCTGTAGCTGAAATGAGATAGGAAGGCTCCTTGGGAAAGGAAGTTTTCAAAGCGATCTGAAGGGCAGGGAAGAAACCAAACCCAGGTGTTAATCTCTCCATGAAGGGAGTGGTAGAGGGATGGGGATGAGGTGCTTGGAAGACACCATCAGGTCATGGTGGCTACAACTGGTGAGGAAGAGGACAGGAAGGGGGAAGGTGTCCAGGGCAGTGGGGCACAAAGGATGGGGCCACTGACTTTGTGTCTGAGGGAGGGGATGTGAGGGGCTGGGTGGGGACTCCTAGCACAAATGCCACATTTGGATGGAGAAGGAAGGTGGCTCAAGGCAGATTGTCTCAAGGCTTCCACTCTTCCAGAGCTGCACCACTCCTGAAAGCTCATGGCCACCTTTCTTTCTCTTGCTAGGCTGTGGATGGAGGAGGGGAACACTGTTTTATGTGCATACACTGCTAAATCATGCTGCTGCTGGATTAAAATGTTGGAAGAAAGTACATCCCAGAGGTTCTGTGCTTGAAAGAATATTTCTGAAGGAAGCTCACAGAGCTGGACAAATGTAGTAACCTCAAATTACAGTGACTGAGGAAATGGCCAAAGGAAAAATACCTGTGGGATGAACCCTGTGGCACGAGTGGAAACAAATGTCCCAAAGAGGAAAGCACTGAGGAGCTCCTCGTGAGGATCCATGCACACTCAGAGCTGTAATGCTGAGCTGCAGCTGTTGCATTCACTGCCATGACTAAGTACATTCGAGAAGCTCCAAGAAGACTTCAAAAACTAAAGCTACTACTGCTCCAAGCACTGTCCAGTTCCATGGCAGAAAACCTTATTCCAGAGAACTGAGATTAAGCACATTAATTACTTTGACTTAGAAGAAAAGAGCTGCTCTCTGTGAGGGAAACATGCAGGCGAATAAAATGGATTAATTACTGGGTATGATACCACTAGAACTGCTGATTGGAAAAGGCTGCATTTCTCTCTCATAGCCTCTGCTGCTTAAGTAGATATGACTCAAGCCCCTGCAAAATATTCACCTCTATTTAACCCACAATCTCCTCTTTACTAGTTAATTAATTATAAAACACCCCTTGTGGTAGGAGTATCAATGGCAGAATAATGGATTGCCTTGGGAAAGGGGATCAGATAAGCTAGAGCCTTGAAAAGGTCAGGTGATGCAAAAATATGAAAAATAGGATCCAGAAACAGACACTTATATTTAGGAATATGTTTTCCTCATAAAAAGGCACTGATTGTATCCAAACACTACTTAATACAGGGGAAAATGGAGCAAGAAAGCAAAGTATTACTTTGCTTAATACTGGGGTTGAAGATTGTGTTCTAAAAAAAAATACTACCTGGAGTTAAAAGTTAATTCATCAAATTTTTTTCTCATCTACAGTATGTGTTTGGGGTTTTTTTGTCTCTTCAGAGGTTTGAATGTACCCTCTAGAGTTAACACCTAGCTTAATCTGATTTTATGTATGCTTAACTTTACACTCTATGACTTCTCATTAAAATCCAAAATGTATAAATTTAAACACATGCTTAGCTCTTTACAGAATAATGGTTGCATATTGTGAAAATGCATAAGATATATAATACATCTGAATTAAAATTACAACAGAATTCCAGCTGGATTTTCCTGGTCACTTTTGTTATTTTTAATAACAGCTTTAATGACTGTGCTACGTGTTAAAATATTAGTTGGAATTTTAAAACAGAACCATGCCTGAAAAGAAATACCTTTGACATATGCAAGTAATTTTCCCATTGTGAAGTTAGGCATGAGTAACTTAGAGTTGTATGAAATTTATGTGTGGATTTCTCCCAAAAATTTCCCAAATCTTATTGCTAAGCAGCTCATCAGGAATGCTCAGTGTATGGCATTTCAGATGCTCCTCAGCTTTGCCCTGGCAAGTAAGTCACAATATTCACCAGACTTTTAAAAAAAAACCTGCTATTACAGTAACTGTCATAATTCTAATGATCTTTTCTGCCAGTGAACTCACCTTCTGCATTGCCAGTGGAAACAGAACTACAGAGATGTGAACATCCTTGAAGCAAATGAGTTAGAGGGAGTGCACACAACTAATTTCCAATATATTCTCACTGCCCCTAAATTAGATGCAGACAAAGATGTCCCACCCTGGCTCCAAACAGGGAATCATCAGACATGGACACTGTGGCTGTAGGAGATGTTTCAGAGCAGGGCATAGGAAATCCTGTGAACAATTATCTTAATGATCTACTTCTAGGGAAAAATACAACTTTCATATGTGTCTGTGCAGCCATTGCCCTGCAACATGGGAATGTCGATTTCTTCATTTTCTGTTTTATCCAATATCAGTATGGATATTTCTATTTCTCAGTGAAGTGCATGATTCTTTTCTAATCCTGCCATGCCAGTGACAAGAATCTCATTACAGCAATGTCACATTATGTCCCTCCTTTTCCTCACCTGAGTGTGCTAGCAGCCTGAACGATGGAGAGTGGCTTCTGGTGGCTGCATTCAGATTTGATGTCCTGATAACCAGTAAAGAGTAAGATAAAATAACAGACCATTGACACACCTTCTCTACATCTGTATATTAGTTGCCATTTAAGTCAGTTTTGAATCCCCTTTGGCAAATCCCCAGAAGGACATGGAAGGAATGGCAGATACTGAGGGCACAGTTCGACGTGGACTTGCTCAGCCTTCCTGATATGGAAAACTCCAAATTCGGGTCTCTCAAATCTGGCTTCAAGAATTAAATCATTCAGTTGGGAAAGAAAGGAGACTGAAGATGGAAAAAAAAATGAAAACAAAGCACTAGGTGGTCATAGGATCAAAGGAAAATACTAAAGAAAGGATTAAAAATTAAGAGTGTTCAGGGAATATTGCTTTTGTGCAATACCCCTTGGCTATAAAGGCAGAATTAGAAAGATTTCATGGAATTTCAGGCCAGAAGGGGACCATTACGATGAGTTGCTCAGACTTTCACTCTGCTGTTAAGGATGCTGATGCAGCCAGCTTTGCCGCGAGGCATCCCCGGAGGGATGGCAGACAGCATGCTGAACCTGCCTGCAACCCTTGGCCAGTGCCACACTCTGAACGCTGGAGGTGAAGCAGGCAAGGGTTCCCTCCCTCTCACATGTGTGCACACCCTGCTGGGACACCTTTTCCCCTGTGAACATTTCTCCTTTGCTCACAGCTGCTCTCTTGGCTGCCATGACCTTCTCACCTCTGCTCTAAGCTGTTACTCACCCCCTTGCCCACCTAGATAAAAAGTCAGAAACAAAACATTGCTTCACAAAGCTTCTCCAAAACTCTGTACCTGTTGGCTGCTGCTTGCTCTTTTGAAAAGCAAGGACAGCCTGTGTGCTGTCAGGGGTGGGAGGCAGGTGAGGGGATTCTGCTCCATGGCAGCACAGATGGAAAAGACACCTTCTTCTCTCTTGCTTTGCTTTATTTTGATTTGTCTCATCTCCTAAACATGCACAGATCAGGAAAGGACGTGTAGCTGCTACATTTTGTCTGTGTAGTCTGTCAAGACCTGACCAGAGATGTGGTTTGGTCTGCAGGAGTCACTGTGGCACCTCTAGGGCTTCCCGTACCTTTTCCTGACTGTTTGCTCCTGTTCCCTTGAAGCAGCACCTGCTGTGGGAAGGACTAAGGACTTCACTGCTTTTTCAGCTCTTCATAATGTTTTGCACATTCCTCTCGCCAGTGCAGTGAAGATTTTGATGAAGGAGCCACGTTTTTATACATAGCAATCACAGATTTTTTTCTTCTATTTTACAACACATGCTAACAGCTGTTTACAAAGTAGTGATGGTGGAATGCAGTCCAGTGGGTATACTGACTACTCATTTATCCAGAGGGATTACACTGTGGTGTACAGCATTTGGACTTCAATTTAACATGCATCCAGCCGAATTATGCGATTAGCTGATATGCAATAAACCAGAACAGAAACACATGCAGTCAAATGGTACCAGATAAAAAGCATATAATTCTTACATAGGGTTTTATAATTTGTACAGGTAAATAATAAATACATACTTACAAGGAATTTGGCTGTCTTGCCATACAGCTGTACTTCTTGGTGTGCTGTGTACATACATCTGTAACTACGTGTGCAGAGCTGCACTGATTTCAGGTTCTTCATATTTCTCATTAAATAATTTTATTTTGTGGTTATACTTGAAATAAACCACACTTCAAATGCTGGCACAAAGCAATGTTTTTATATCACTTAAAAGAGGATGTAAAGCTTAAAAGCCAGTCCTTTTATTAAAAAAAAGAAGTTTCAGAGAAAACTCTTCTCCTCATTGTAATTTTTAAGAACAAAAAGAAAGAGGTTTTTGGTTATTGTCAGGAATTTTTACAGTTCTGGGGTCACCCCTCTCGAAGCCCTCTGGCAGTGCTGTCTCTCCCCTCGATGGAGGGCATGGGGACTGGAGGAGAGCCCCCCTCCTTCCCCTGTCCTGCCACAAGGGACCAGGGTGGAAAGAGCCCTAAGCAGAATTTTTGTTCCAATCACCCCTAGCAGGCTGCTGAGTGCAGGGAAGAGAGCAAATAGGGGAGGGAACCAAGCTGACAGGTTTGTCATCCCACTGGGGGCTCCTGACTGTGGATTTAATTCTTTGTGCCATTGTGAGACTGACTACAGTCCTTACCCTCAGCCTGCTCCTCATGAGAAACCAAAGGATTGGCAGCTCTGTCCTACGGACCAGCTGTGGGCAGGAGCTGGGGACTGACACCTCACGTGTATAAACATGGATAAAATGAAGTCGTAACTGAACAAGCTGTGCACCCTAAATTGAGGGATGGTGCTTAATCCACCCATGCATGACCATCCTGCCTGCGCACGAGGAGTAAGATAACTTCCATCCCTCTCCATCCAAGAGGTTGTTACCTTTCCAGCTTTATCACTGTGCTTGATATTAAAGTGATCAGTGCCCTGGCGAAGATCAGCAGGAAAGAAGCCTTTCCTTGTTTTCTCATTCCATAGGACACAAAGCATTTTCCAGATTAAAGAAACAGTGAACAGGCACTGGCATGGTGACGGCTGCTCATCCTCTGTGTCGTGTGAGGCCAGAGCTTTACGTGAAATAGCATGTACAGAGGTAATTAAAACTACATGGATGTATATGCCTAACTAGGCCAAATCATGGCTCTAGGCAATTTTTCCAAAGTGGTGCAATAGGAAAGTTCTTAGCCTCAAAATGAGGCTCAGATTATGCAGGGACAATCTCATGTGATCCTAAGTGCATGAACAGAGAGACTTAGGTAAAAAAAGTGTAATTTCTATTAGCCATGCAGCCAAAAAGATGTAAAAATAATAACTAAATATATTATAATGCAACTAATATATTTACAATTATTGTAATAATAAAAGATTGTTGAATAGCTTTTACTTTTTGAACTGCTCTCCTTTCTCACAGGTGAAAATAAGCATCTCTCCATCCCTGCCTTTCAACAGCTTAAAAATTGTAGGCTTTATATTAAAAATAATTTATTCTTTTAAATATTTCTCTAGTTTGTTTTTTAACTTGGATTGTGAATTTGCACCAATCCTTCAGAACAGCTGGAGGTCTGTAATCCATTCTGTACATACCTGCATATATTTATTTTCCCATATTTGCATTTCCTGGAAAATTTGGTGGATTTTTAACATATTTTCATCTATTTTCAACACAGAAATATGAAGAAAAGTAGAGAAAACATGTCTGTGAATTACAGGATATTCTAAAACCATGCTTTCAAGTGCATTTATCTGAATTCAAGCTGTGACTTAATAGCTGTAGCTGTATCAACACTGTATCAGTTTACCATAGGAGGAAAATATATGAAATGAGACATAACCTACTAAGGTCACTTCAGGGGCTATCACTGAGCGGAAAATAAATGCTAATATTTTCAGATTTAACATGGGTAAGCTAGTCAGAACTAATAGTTTGGGGCTGAATTCTGAAATGCCCTCAGTGAAAGCAACGCAAGGGGGATGGTCAGTGAGATGGAATTATTAAAAGATAGGGTGGAGCCAAGCCCAGCCATATGGTGAATGCCATAACCGGGGCAGACCTGTCATGGCCAAGCAAGCTGGGAAAGCAGGCGAAAAGAAATTGTCCTGAAAGAACAACATGCATCCCGCCATGAAGAAATGAGGGCAGAGGGCTGTGGGCAACGCGTTGGCCAGTGACTGACACTTGCACTGATGAAAGACAACACTGGAAGTTGAGCCCTGGCTATGCAAAGTTGATTAGGGTAGATGGGACCCTTCATCATGCCTTAAAAAATCATCACAGCTCAAAACACTCACTTCCAATATGCCTAATAAAACCCTCGGTCGCTCATGCAAGTTGGGTGAGTAACATATCTATCAGCAAAATAGCTGCACAACTGGGTGCATCAGACATGGGCATTCATAGAATCCCAACCCCACAGCCCTTCCTACCAACAAAAGATGTGAGGGTCTTGCTGCAACTAGGAGAGAAGCCTGAGACTTACTGTAGATATCCTTCATTTTTCCTCAGTTGTGTATTTTTGTGAAAAAGACTTATATGTTAAAAAGCATAAATGTGTTTGCATTTTGATAAGTAGCATAATCAACAGAGCCATTAGCTAGATATTTAATTAACTAACAAAATTTCATCTTTGTGCTCAAATACTTTTTCAATTGGATGACTCTCATGGGATAAATAGCCTTAGTAAACATTTACTTCAGGTGCTTTCTGAACCGAGTTCTCATGCAGCAAATATTATGCATTTTGCACTGGCACCCTGTCTAGCATTCTCTAAAGTGACCTGCTGGTCACTAAGGCGCACCAAAATTGCTGGATATGCCTGAGCTGGTGTTGACTCCAGTTTCTTGTGTCCATGTGGTATGTGCTGCGCTAATGGGTCTCGTTCAGAGCTGGCTCGTCTAGTGCTCGTCCTGTGATCTTTGCAGCAGTCCCTGGTATGGTACAGTTGATGCATTTTTTTTTTAATATGCATCTTTTTGCCAATAATGAGATTTGCAGGAGGTTTTAAAAATTCAAAAGTAACCCATGTCAAATTTTGGTACTTCATGAGCCTCTGAAAGGACAAACCTACTCTGTGCTAGGAAGACATTGAGTAAAATGTTTTGGCACTAATCAGATGAGTGTATCTCTGCACTTAGAGTATAGAAATGAGAAGAAAAATCAGTCAGTTAAGCTCAGGAAAACAGGTCCTTGTTATGTAACATCCACATTCTCTCTGTGCTCTCGGGCTGTCTTCCACCTAGCTCACACTACTACTGACCCCATGCACGAGCATGCACCTTTTTTTATAAGCACAATGTAAATCAAGTACACATTCTCGCACCTATAGTCACTGAGGTTTGTTTATCAGGTTTCTGCTTTGACATGATACAGGTCAAGTTGTCATGTTCCTACAAGCAAATTTTATGTAATTTGCAGTCTTCTTTGGTATTCGAGCAAAGTGACACGAAATAAGTTACACCTGTGTTAATAAATTTTCTCCTGCACAGGGTGATTATATCCAAAAATATATCCAGAAATGGTTCCTGGCCACAATAGCTCCTAAGCCATGCCCAGAACCTGTTTGAAAGAGTTCTTACTGTCCTGGGCCAAAGTTGTGCTGGGGACAATTTAATTGTACAGCTGATGGAACACCATGGGTGGAAAAAGTCGCAGGCATTATTTAGTTTCCTGGTATGGGTATAATTAGCCTTAACAGACACTGACCCATGGAAAAATTACAGTTTTAAAAATAAAACCTCGATAAGAAAGCATTCTGCTTAAATCTGTTTTTTTTCTTTGCACCCTTATCTCTTTGTGTATTGTTTGTCATTTTGTAACCATTCACTTAGATCAGTTTCTTTGCAAATGTTAGAATGTTGAAATGCTCTTTTGCTCAAATAGGAATACTATTCACCCATTCCTTTTTGTCTGGTTTTCTATAAACTAGAAACCTTTACAATGTTTTGCTTTAAAAATTAATTTCCCTCTTAGTTTTCTAGAGAAAATATACTCCCTTTCAGGTGGGAAACTTAAAGAAAGATTGCATCTCTGTTAGGTTTTAATTTTTCTAGGAATAACCCATCCAGTACAGCTCAACATCTGTAAGCCTCAAGAACAAGTTGTCATACTTCAGACAAGAGCAGAGAAGTGAAGGAATTTTCTAAGAAGCCAGATATAATTTTATGGCTGTGAATTGCTACCCTATGAACACTGAGGAATTGTGGCATTCCCCTTCTCATTATGTATGCCCACAAGAGAAATATTAAACTAGACTTTTCTTTGACTGTTGCCTTCGTTCTCTCTTTTTCTTGTACATACTTATAAAATAAAGATCAAACTTCCTTGAATTCTTTTTATCTGCTTTGAAGTCTAAGGAAAACTTTTTTGGAAATTCTATTTTCATCTCTGTGAATTTATTCTCTAATGCTTCTAACTTGTCAAATATGGACTGTGCTGTTCAAGGAGCAGTTAAGGAAAAAAAGCCCATCTTTGAATCTGCATGCACGGACAATCATTCTCACAATTCATGAAAGCCCTCAAAAACGTGGAGCCACAATGTACTTTTCTATTACCATTTCTTTTGGAATGTTCTGAGGCACGTCTGCTAGATTCTGTGGAGGGGGAAAAACAGGGTCTTTTTTTCTTCTTTTTGCCCAGTAAATTACTTGGAATATGTAAAAGGAGGACATCCTACAGCTTTGGACATCTCTTCTAATAAAGAGAAAAAGATATATTATTTCTTTATTTTTTTCCATCAGAACTCAATTTTTGCCCAAAGAGTTGTTACAGAAGGACATGTTGCATTTTTAGAAGGATAAAAAGGATCCAAGTCAGAGCTATTTCTCGAAGATAAGATGACAGCCACACTCTTTCCCTGGGAGGTGCAGGGGGTTTTGAGCAGGAGTCCCTTGGGGTAGCAGGAAGAAGCCTGAATCTCTGACTACAGAAGAGATACCATCTCCTGCATGGAATGTTATCCTGTTCCAGCACAGCAGACCATGTGAGGGCAGTCATGAGGCAATGCCTTAATGAATCTGGAAACCCCTAATTAGCAGGCAAGCATGCATCTCCTGCCCTGGAGGGCTTGGTGCCACAGGTTCACCTGCAACTGAGCCTACCTAGCCATGCAGGGAGCTGCAGCCTGGTCCTTGGGCCACCCTTGGGCATCTCAGAATGGCCCTGTGACATGGGTCTGGGTCCTTTGAGACTCAGCCCCATCCTTGTGGCTGCTGCATAAATCCTTCTCCTCCTCACTTTGGCTCACAAACCTAGCTTTACTTTCATATTTTCCCAAGCACCTGAACCCAGCTCACCCTAGACAGCAGGGTGCTTCTCAGCTCATCTCCTGGGACCTACTGTTGGCCTCAAACAAACCTTCTAACCATCCAACCATCTTCCCATCTCTTTTGAAGGAAAGTCAAGACATGGGCAAGCAGGACCTTGTTTTATTTGGGTAAAGCAAAGCATCTGATGTTCCTGGTGGAATCATGGCAGATGTGCTACATTTACAGTTAAGCTTGTGGGCTGGAAAAGCAGCTGAAGGGGCAGTGCTGCTCTCTGAGGTTGCCCATCCAGCTCCCACTTCATGTGTCCTCAAAGGCATGTTTTTTTCTTTGCAACTGATGGTCTGAAAAAAGTTCTCTGTTATTCCTAAAGATGGATGACACCCTGTTTAAAATCTTCTTGGGTCTGAAATGAATGTGCATTGATCTGGAACAGTCTTTGTTCTAAAATACTGTTGTAGAAGTTGAATGGATATTATAGCTGTAAGAATTTCCAGAATAGCCATAAAGATATTTTTACTTTGCAAATGTGCATATCTAATGATGGATGTATATATACACACACATCCTGTTCAGATCACATCAAAAGGCTGAAAATGACAGGCTTTACATGGCTTAAGTGACAGGTCTTATGAAGCAAAGTAGCTAACTCAGAGATCTGAAAAACCATTGTATGGTTATACTTTTGACAGGAAAAAACCCCAAACATAGAAACTTGCAGTTAATGAAGTGCTTAGTGCAAGATTTCAATTCTCATGCACCTATTACATTTCTATTTGATGCAGTAAAAGATTTTGCTCATTCTAAACTAGTGATCAGCAAGAAGGAGGTGTCTTTTTCCTGCCCTTTGAAGCAGGTGGTAATTGTTTTAAATTATTAGGGGTCTAAACTTGGCCACCATCCAAGGTATGTCAGGAGCTTAGGTCCTCATCTTCAGAATGAAAAGCACACACCCAAATATTTGATCAGAACATATTCTTCCAGCCTTGCTGACAAAGACAAACTCAGAGACGACAATACAGATTACAATTTTCTTTTAAAACCAAAGAGGCTGTGATTTTGTTTTGGTTTTTGGTTTTTTTTCCCCATACCTTTTTTTCCCATGGAAGAATTACAACATGTTCAATCAGAATGTGCAATGTGTCTCTGGCAGACAAAAAATTCCTCAGGGATCTAAATTAAGAATAAAACAAGTGAAGAAGGGGGCAACTCACAGCAGTGCATAGACACTACCTCTTGTATGGTTTTACTCTTGTGTGTTTGATTGCCTCTGTGAGTTTTGCATCTTGTATGTTATTGTTTATCAAAGAGCAGTCAATGAGGAGAGAGATTAGAGGGGATGAAGAAAGGAAAAGAAAAAAGGAGAGGAGGAGAAATCTTATGCATATGTGAGGCCAAGGGATATTGCCTTTCAGGGTTCATGCACTGTTATCTTTAATTTTTATGGTATTTGAAAAGAATGGTAATGAGTATTAGAGTTAAAATGCAAGGATTGATGATTTCAGTGAAAATACATTGCCCAGAATCAGCTAAGGCAATGGCCCCAAGGCTTTTCTAGACTAGTGAACCACCTTTAACCCTCAGCTGCCATGTGCCCTTTGAGGAACATACCAGGGCATTTTTCAAAGAAAGGCCCAGAGCAAATGTGCAAATTTCACTTAGCTGATAACCTCCTTCTGGCAAGTCAGGAAAACCACATTGAAAATAGCAGCATGGCATGTTTGGACACAATGCGAGTTGGTCTATTTTTCTGTTTATTATCCAAGGCTTTTGGGCCACTACAGAGCCATGGGCTACAGTTTGTGGACCACTGAGCTATGGAACCAGTCCTCATTAAAGAATACCTGCCAGGGATTGTTCATCCTGCAGGGTAACTTCCATATATTAAGAGTCCTCTTGGTAGCAGAACACAAAATAAGAAATTTTAAAAGGACTGGATTGCTGCGAGGTGATTTGCTTTTGCATCTTGGGCTAGTTCAGCTGATGATGCCAAGCAAGTTTGCTGTGCTTTACTGTTACTGAACTCTGAACCTGGAAAGATAATTCTTTCTGGAACCTGCTTTTAAAACTGATGCTCCCAAAACTTGTTTGAGCTTGTAGCAAGGACGAAATGGTTTTGGTGATTTTGGTGATCAGCAAAAATAACCAAACTGCCTCTCTAGCCAAGAGTGGTTGTGGAGGCTCCCCCACTGGAGATCTACAAGAACTTTCTGGATGTAATCCTGTGCCATGTGCTCTGGGATGACCCCGCTTTAAGCAGGGAGGTTGGACCAGATGACCCACTGTGTTCCCTTCCAACCTCACCTGTTCTATGATTCCATGATTTTTTAAGCTTAACACAAGAAACAGACCAAATTGCAAAGCTGGGCTGAATTTTCTTGTACCTGCTCATTTTGCTGGCAAGTATTTGAGGTGTGTATGTTTGCTTACACAGACTCAGATTTGTTTATATGTGTTTAATAACCTTTAATAAACTTTTGAATGTCTAATATGACAAGTCAGGATGTGCTAAAATGCCTGCTTACCTTGGTAGATGTACAGTACTAGGGTGTCCTTTCTATCTGATGATAACCAAATATAATATTGTCCAACTCTAATGAGGGTGAAGACAAAGAGGAACGCAGGAACAGAGTAGGAACTATTGAAAACGATGACAGGTAAACCTGCAAATTTGGTGGGCATAGTAATGCAAAGCATTAGGAAACTGGCTTAGTCTGTAGTACCAGCTTGCTTTTGCTGACCTGATATACTGGCTGTTCATGGACCACTTAATATAAAGACAGTGTTGACCTGAGAGCCTTCCTGTGAGGCACAAGAATGAAAGCACAGCCTTCCCAGTGATTTTCCTTTATTTTGTTCGTCAGAAACCAAACATTTTTTGAGCTATTGATTTGTGTTCCTGCTTTTTGTGATCCTTAATGATATAATACCATATAAAACATTTTAAAGAAAATGTTGTAATCTTCTATGAGAACAAACTGTTCTGTCAATAAGTGTGCCACAAAACCAACTCACCCTTAGCATGACGGCAATTTCTTCAGTGACATTTATGAGCTCATTGAAAGAACAGTAGCAATTTTATTCATTGTTTGGAGCTTACTACCCAATGTATAATGAAAGTGTTATGAAAATTAGAAGTTGCTCTAACACAACTCTTTTGTAGTGTAAATAACACAACCATATAAATTATACACATACTAGAATTATATTAAACACATATACATTATATGCAAAGCAGAATAGACCTTTTACCAAACTAAGCTGTATTTTAATTAGGAGAGTGGTAACAAGCCTTTAAAATCAGCCAACACTGTATTTTGGTTTTAACTCAGAAATTCTGGGGCTTTATGAATTCATGACAGACCCTCAGGGATACATTTTCAAAGCATTGCACAGGATTTTAGCCATGCAAATCCCATTAAAATCAGTGGGAGACATGTGGCTAAAACCCACGCAAGGCTTTGGAAGCAACATGCCCCTTAATGTTATCTAGACAGTGTTTTGGCCTGTGAATTTCCTTGCTTCCAATTTTTACAACTGAATTCAAAAGGAAATAAAATTTGCCATGGGGATGTGGGAATTTTTAACAGGATACAGGCTCCTTTAGTTCAGAGACATAGTTCTGATCTAACAACTATATTACCACATGGTAAAGGTAGTTTTGATCTGTGTTTTTACGTGCTTTATCTCTACCCAGCTATTTTGACCTGCTTTTTTACTATGCAACAGTGTAGGCAACTGATTAATAAACATGCTGAAGTGCTCTGCAGATTATAATTTCTCTTAACAGAGTCTTCGAACTGAGTAGACAATGAGGTTCCTTCTGGAGTGATGACTGCATTTGACTTGAGGTTTGTGGTACCCTGAGCAATGTAACTGTTGCTAGGCAGTTCAGAAAGACCCAAACACACTATAAAAGTCACAGATCAGGTGATTCCTAGTAAGAGCAGTAGCTGGTCAGCATGAGCTTACACAGGTGGGTGCTCCCTGCTTGCCTGAGGTGCAGGAACACTGGCGGGGATCTGCAGAGATGGGCAGGGATGAGCTCGGGAGCTCATTTTGCTGTTAGGTGAACTTCAGCCTCTGAAGCAGATAGAGAAATGAGACACTCTCTAGACTGTGCGTCTACCCCCAGACATTAAATTTGGAAGTAAAAAGTAGTAAAAAACCTCAGAGAAGTGCAAGGTCCTTTAGTGAACTCAGTGAAGCAGAAACTCCTGATTTGGAAGGCTGGTTGATGCTGAAAGGAATGGGGAAAACCTGGATCCCAGGAAAGGCACACACAGCTGAGCAAGGGCGCTCTGAACGGCGGGAGCTGCTTATCTGCAGGGCAGGTAAAAGCACACAAAATTCGAGTACAAGGAAGGAACAGTGATGCCATGGCTCTGGAGACCTGTAAGTGCCGGTGCCGGGGCAGGACCCGCACTAGGTGGAGCTGCGGGAGCGCTGCGGGAGCGCCGGGCACGGCCGCGCTCGGCATCCTGCATCCTGCATCCTTACATCCCCCATCCCTCCTTCCCTCCCTCCATCCTCCCTCCTTCCATCCCTCCCTTCATCCCTCCATCCCTGCCTGCATCCCTGCCTGCATCCCTCTCTCCTTACATCCCTCCCTTCATCCCTCCCTTCATCCCTCCATCCTCCCTCCTTCCATCCATCCCTCCCTCCATCCCTCCCTCCATCCCTCCCTCCATCCCTCCCTCCATCCCTCCCTCCATCCCTCCCTCCATCCCTCCCTCTATCCTTCCCTCCATCCCTCCCTCCATCCCTCCCTCCCTCAGTTCTCACAGCCAGGGCTCGCTTCAGGCAGCAAATCTTCCCCTCAGCGCTGCGGTGTAAAAAAAAAATAAAAATCCCCTCCTCGCGGATCGGGGTTTGCGTTTTGTTTTGTTATTTTTAATTGTTGTTTTGGCAGAGCTTAAAAATAAATTGGCTTAATTATCCTACCTAATACCGTAATCTCGGTATTAAGACTTATGAAAACGAAAAGATATTTAAAAATTAAAATTGTACTCCAATGTAATTTGCCGTGCAATTGAGAGACATTTAACTGCGTTGCTTTATCTTTCTGGTGTTCTTAATTCACAGTAGGATGATATGTTTCCCTGTTTTCCTGAATTATCTCACAAAACCATTATGATAAATTTAAACTTTGGGCTCTGCCATCCCATGGTGTCTGCGTCCAACACCACCACACCCCCTCCCCCCCAGTTTTATGTTACTAAATTGTCTAGGGGAAAAATATAAATAAGGCAAGTACTTCCCCCCTTCAACAACCACACCACATTCCCCCCCCTTCGTATGTGCCTTTACTTTTTTTCTACACTCTAATGACATTTGGCAGGCTCAACTGTGTAATGCTTGACTGGTTTTATTGTTGTCTGCTCCCAGTGGGGAATAGTTGACACTGCTCTCTGTTTTCAATTGATATCCATTTTCAACAATATTGCTTTCTATTAGATTCCTGCACAGTTTGTGCCAGCCAAACTGAATATTTACCGTGTTGCCCTCAAAGTCTCAAATCAACAAACATTAAAATAAGTAAAATATGCATTTACTATCTGACATTTTCAAATTTCCCGTTCAAATTATTATTTTGACTGTATTTCACAACAAATGAATCAAGGATTAAAGACATAGTGTTGCCACTTAAGGTAACTCAGATTGATTTTGAGTTTTAAATGACAGGATAAGAGGGTGCATGAAAAGAGGTAAACCTAATGCACTTATCTGCATTTCATTACTTCTATGATCACTTCTCTGAAAGAGGGTGCACAGATTTATATCGATCCTAGTTTTCAATCTTTGTGTTGAGTGACATTGTTTGTTGTATAATTTGATTAATTCCAAGTAGTTGCCGTATGTAGTAAAATACTAAAATCAACCCTTGGAATTTTTAAATTTTGAGTTACCCGCTGAGCTTAGCAGCTCTTCTGGGGCAGACTTCTGTTTCTTGTCATTGCTTTCATGGCTTGGTGTGTGCCTGCATTTCCCAGCTCTCCAGCCCTGCACTGTCTCAGTTCCTTTCATCAGCTCTTTTCACCTCTGACACCTCTTTATCAGTTTCCACACTCACCTCAGAGGATTCTCCATTAATGGTATGTGTTGCTAATTTTTGGTCACATGTCATTTATTATGTGCAATTTTGGCTCTGTAAAGCCCAGTTTAAGCAGTCAGTCTTGTTGATTTGCATGAAAATTGTGGTGGATCATGTAATGAAACATCATTTGTGTAACTTTCCAGGGTTTTTTTGTGATAACCTCGTCTACCTCCCTCTCTTGCTCATCCATCTCCTTCCTTTTCTTTGCCATCTTTGTTTTCATCTTCATCTTTAGAAAGTCTAAGTTGTCTATCTTGTGCAAAAGACCTTTGAAAGTTGTCAAGTAAAATACTCAAATCAGATTTGCTTCTCTTCCTTGTGCTCCCTTCCATCCCTTCCAAAATGCCAGCTAGAGCTTTAGATGAGATACGAGTGTTGAAACTTTTTTTATTCCTGGGTTCCTGCTGTTGGGAAGACTAAAGATGAGCACTGTGAAGGGCCATGGCCGGGCCACCAGCCCAGGAGCAGCAGCAGCAGCTCAGGCTCAGCAGGAGCACCAGGCACAGTCTCTGTGAGGGAAGGAGAGGCTCTATCTGCACTCCTCTGTAAGCACTGCTGGATCAGCTCTCACTCTTCCAGCATGAGGATGAAGAAGGGTGATGCTTGGGCCAGCCACCTCTGAGTCATTAGGCGCCTAGAGCCAGCCTTTATCAGTCCTTCAGCAGAATGATTCAAGTCTTTTTCTCCTGTGAGATACCATAATTAGCCCACAAGCCTTGCTGGAACCAGAAGATTTAGCAATTGGAGTAAACTTGCCCAATGTTGAAGCTGATTTATGTTGATGTAAGCTGCTTCTTTTTACACTTTCTCATTAAAACAGTAACGAAAAGGAACCAACCTCATAAGGAAATATATAGAAGGACTACATTCAGAGAAAAAATGTGAAGAGCCAGAAATTAGGGAACTGAATAACTGAAGCAACTGTGGAAATTTATTTGGCCCCTTTGTGTGCATAACATTCTGGTGCAATTTTTTTTTCAAGTGACAATATTCTCCTTAATCCATAGGCAAAATGCTTCCTTCACTGCACAGGCTGGAGAGTGTTTGCTGAACTGGTGGTTATTCAATATTTTGTTTTCCCCATCAGTCAATGCATGACCTCAGGCTTTATTTACCAAACACCATCCAAGCTCTGCACTTAATACAGAATTATTAATTTCCTCCTGGGCTGTTCTTTTACTCTCCTCATCAACAGTGCTTCACAATGGTTAATGGAGTTCTATATTTGGCCTCTGGCACAGGACTTTCAGTTTTTCTCAAACTGAGTGTGTGATATCCTTTCCTTTCCTGATATTTATTACCTTTCCATAATGGCACAGATGTGCAGAGGTCTGATCATAAATTGGTTTCATCTCCTGTGCGGAACCCCAAAGCCCCTGAAGTCCTGGAAGTGAAATGCTGGCTCTTCCCCAGTGCCCCAGCGCTCCAGGGTGGGCAGGGCAGAGCCTGGAGGGGAGCTCCATCAGCCTCCCTCCGGTCACAGCCCCTCTGCTCCTGCTTTGTGGTATAAAGAGGATGAACTGCACTGTTCCCTTGTAATCTGTCTGCATGATTTGTGTTGTCATAGCTCGTACACTGTGGAAAATGCATTCAAATATAACATGTAAGCTGTCAGAAAGCTACCAGTCTAAGACAAATAATGTAAAAGAAAAAGGCACTGGATAGAGCAGAGACAACTTAAAGGCTTAAAAAAAGTCAAAACCTCAAAATACTTTGTGACATGGAGTTAATTTTTCTCTTTTTTTTTTTTTTTTTTTTTAATTGTTGTTGTCACTCCTTAGAGCAAATCTCATTTGTTTATGACTATTTAGAGAAACCCCAGGTTTTCTCTTCTGGAGGCTAAATAGGAGCCTTTGGCTGAACCAAAGGTGGGGAGGTGATTGTCACCTAAGTTTCTTTTGAAGGAAGACAGTCATCAAAGTCATCAGAGTCAACGAATCAGGTAAACACAGGCAAAGCAGAGAAGCCCTACACTGCTGCAAATCAGCACAGCTCAAAGAGCTCTAGACTTGAGTTTCTACCCAGCAGAGAAGAGACTTGATGTTTTCACCTGGCATCACAGCCCTTTTGTGTCCACTTCAGGCCCAGCACTGATTAAAGATGGTTAATTACAGTGGTAACCAACCACGGCATCCCAAGGTGCTCCCAACCACCTGTGAAATCCAGGGTATCCTGTAGAAGACACACACACACACAAACTCTGCAGGGATAAGCTAATGTTGCCTGAGAGCTGGTTATTTTGTGAGATAATATTATGGGATGGTGATTGCCTGGTAGATAATTGTGTGTGAAAGGATATTTTCATACTTGTTTTGCCTTTTTTCCTTGAGCGGGCTGAAAGCTGGGATGTATTGAGTTTTCAAAATAGAAAGAGCTGGATTCTAAAGTGACTCCACAAAAAAAATAAACACATAAATTACAGCTTTTGCATGAGAAAGGATGCAAAGGAAATTCTGCAATTACCAAGGTAGATTCACTTTATTAAGTGAAGGGGAAAATAAAGCTTTGTTTTGTGGTTCCAGGATGCTTTTAACATTAGCTATATATGTTCACCAATTGACAGAAGGAAGAGTGTGGTAGATTATACAGCCAAGGTATGATTGAAGACATGTAGGCAAGGGGCAACTTGGGAAGCATTGATCACAATCTCATTAGATCTGAGATTGCAGCAAAAATGAATGCTAAATGAGGAGAAGGAGAACAAAAAGATGCTGGAGTCAGACTTGTGTTTCTCCAGAGGAATAGCTACATGGTCATAAAAATCAAACTGGCTGAGGAGTGGGACTAAGGGAACAGAAAACGCCAAGAACTATAGAATAGAGAAAGAAAAGCATGTAGCATGCTCCTCTGCCAGCAAGGAGTGTACCAAAAGACAAATGTGGCTAAATAAGGAGTTTCACCAAAATTGGGGGAAAAAAAAAAAAAAGAAAGAAAAGAAGATAAGAATCTGATGGGCAAGTTAGAAAGGAGAAACTATGTGGTCCAAATAAGTACGTGCAAAGTCAGAAGAGAGGCAAAAACAAAGAAACTGTGCTAAGTAACAATAGCCAAAGAAATCAAGCTAATTAGTATGAAGCAAACAAGCTTGACAGACTGGTTGAGGCCAGACAGAGGGCGGAGAGGGGAGGGCAGGTAAGAGGTCAAACGAGCTCTTTGCTCTAGTATTCATTTAACAAGATGAAGGTCACATCTCAGAAAGTGTGATAGATTTTTCTGGATGGGGAAAGTGAAATGTCATCAAGAATTATGGTTATGTCATAGCAGTACTCTCATAATCTTGACAAGTCTCCAGTCCTCGCTTAATTAGCAGGCTTCATGTTTCTAAAGGGGCAAATATAATAAGAATAGCTAGCTGAAAATATTTAGCAATTCTGAGGAGACACATGACATTTTCCTCATTGTAATTTCCCATTTTCTGTGCATCAGTCACAAAAATTTTAAATTGTCTGCAAGGGAAGGAACTTGGTGGAAGATGAGAGGCTTATACATTTAATCTACATCATCTAATGCCTCAGTGCCTGCCTATCGTCGAAATTCCACAAAACACTTATAATACATACTTTCTTCTGAGCATACCAATAGCTCTACTGATGATGATAGAATTATTCTAGTGTTTAAAATCAAGCATTTTCTCCAAGACTGTATTAAAGCAAATGCTAAATGCTAGCATAATCAGTCACAGTGTTAGACTTTCTTTTATTTTGCGGTGAAAGACATGCCAGACCCGTAGCAGAGGGTGAGCTGGGGACACTCCAGTCACAGAAAATGCATCCACAAAGTCTCTAATGGACACTCGTCCTCCCCTGGGAAAAGAATTATCTCATTCTCAGGGTCATAATTTTTGCACTTAGCACAATTGGACAAAAGCTCTTCTAATGCCTTACCCGTGCTGGGGTGATATGACCAAGCTGATGAAGAGGAATATGGTTCTCTACAGTTATTCAAATAAGTTGAAACTGAAATAAAAAAAGGCTGATGGCTGGGAAATGCTCTCAATGCCCTCCTTCACACCCTGTGTAGAAGTTGTTTCAAAGTGTTGAATATGCCCAAGGAAGAACAGGTGGATTGATGCATTCTTTTAGAAACATTTATATGTATATTATATTTGTCATAAATTACTTTAGAAATGTAAAGAAGTAGTACATGTTCCAACAAAAGAAAATTTTGAGAGATGTTACAATCTCCAAACACAAACCAGATGCATGTTTTTTGTCTTTTTCTGGTGTTAGATCAGAAGTCTTGGTATTTTGTATGGAAAGGGAAAGAAAGAAAGAAAGCGATAGGAGTTGATAGAGGCTTGAAAAACCTTGAATGACCTGTCAAGAGCTCTTACTGATGAAAGTTAAAGGCAACACTTGTAAAAATGAATTACATGAGCTATTTTTTATACTGCACACAGTTTAATAGTGGACTTCAATCTATTTTATGAGACAAATACCTTAATACGGATGATTTGCAAAAAGAATGCAATATTTACCCAAATAAGAATAACATCCTCAACTACATTTAGTGCTAATTTAAAATGACAAGGGCTATCAATCCTCAAACTCCTCAGTATAACCTAATCACCAGCTGGGGTCAGGCCAACATTTGCTTTCTAGCAAAGTATTGTAGAAATAGATGAATTGCCCTGCTCTCCAGAGCATTCAGTATTGGCTGCTTCTGAAATCAGAAAACCAGCCTTGAGGAAGCATTACAATATCTTGTGCCTTTTTCATTATTAGTTTTTACTATGTCCTTAGCTGCTAATATTTTGTCACTTTTCAGGTTCTGTTACTTTCTTGTATGCATATTAGTTCAGAATCTGTAATTTACTGCTGTAACATCCAAAAGATCCTGGAAAGCAAAATCTGTCTCTCTCTCCTCTATTTACCTTAGATATATAAATTTGAAGAAAATAGGGAGACTGAAGTTAATTGCCAGAACAAATAAGAAATTTGGAAAGATTTTTGCTTTTAGGAAATCAAAAGAAAATTTCCTGAGCCAAAAGGCAAATATTGAGTGTGAAAATAGATATCCTGATGATAGAAAATCTCTGTTTATAATTATTGTAGAGTTCAGCTTTTTTTTTTTTTTCTGAGCAGATACAAACTTAATACCTTTGGTGCAGACTTCTCTGATTTTATGTATTTCTCCTTCAACTTAATAATAGTGTAGTTCAGTGTAAATTAGTTTGATTTTTCCATTTTTTAAAGAAAAATGTTTAGCTGAAGGGACAACAGCATGAAACTGCCCCCAGTTTTCTGGATTTTGGGTCCTACACATTGGTTTGGATCTGGTTTGGATCCGGTTTGGATCCATTGCAAAAACTTCAGAAAGGGTTTGCTTTTGAGAAGACAGACATCCAAACCTGAGGGAAAGATAAGTAACTTGTTAAAAAAGTTTCTCCCCCTGGACATTTAACTTGTAATTTTAAAATATGTTCATCTAGAAATAGAAGTGTACTGAGTAATATCACTTGGGTTGGGTGGGGTTTTTTTTTGGTTGTTGTTGGTTTGTTTGTTTGTTTGTTTGTTTTTTGTTTGTTTTGCTTTGGGGTTTTTTTGCTACTATCTAGAAAACAGCAAAAGGATTTTACCTTGTTATAAATAAATGGACTTCTGAGTAGTTCATTGGGAGGTTATGGATGAGAGTTCACCCTTCCACCGCATTCTCACAACCTCTTTTGACACAATACAACAGCATGGGTATTTTTGCATAGAACACAAACATACATATGTATAATATTTGTCAACTCTTGCCTAAAATCTTACAAAAAAAAATTGCAGAACATCCTCAGCATGATAGTTTGTCCTATGCAATTTTAAAAGCCAGCAATAGCACCTTTGAAACTCAAGACTTCTTTTCCTCCTAAGTGCTGAAACTTGACTTTAAAAAATGCAGATATTTTATTGTCATGACTACCTCTATCCTGTTCCTAGTTTCCTCTGTCCCATTATTCCTAGGCAGAAGAAGAGTATGGAAAGATCTGCACACAGCCAGAATTGGAATGCTGTAAGATAAGACGCTTCTACTACCCTTCACCTCATTCAGTAAAATTATTGTGCAGCATGTTATGACTGCTGTTTTAGGCACTAGACCAAGAAAATAAAGAAATTTTCAAAGGGAGTAATTTTTCTCACCTTCCTACTCCAAAACAGCAGCTCCCAATTTTATCTATTTGTTTCACCAATGACTGCAGTGGTGAATTGAAGAAATTATGTCTTAAAAGTGGACATTCCTTAATCAACTTCTTATCTCCCCAGACTCTGACTGCTAAAGGTTGTGATGTGAGTCATAATTTACCATGTTCTGTAATCTCATAATTTACGTCTTTAAATTATTCTCAGGTGATGTCTTGGAAATAAATATATTTATCTGCTGTGATGGTTCACTTCCTTTTCCAGATCTTTATTAAAGCAGGTCACAAAATTTAGTTGTTTAAAAACTTACCTGGAGAGATGATGGAGATACCCTGAGTCATATTCTTCTGGTGCTTCTGGATCTATCTGCACTACACTTGTCTTCACCATGTCGCAGGTTTGGGTCTTTGCAAGGGGTCCAGATTGGACAATGCATTCTGAGAAGCTCTTAAACAGATGGTATTTTCTGCAATTTGGCTTAGAAATTTCTAAGAAAGCAATTTTTTATGTTGTTGGTTTTAGGTTTTTTTTCTTCTAGTTTTTCCCCCTTATCATTTGCCTCATCCTGTCACCCCTGTGCAGAACTCTGTTTAACAAAGGAAATGAAAACACAGACCATTTGTCCTTTAGGCAGCTGCTGGAAGCTGTGAGCCATTCAAAGGAACAATTCAGGACATCACTAAGGGTATGATGAGCTATTGTCAGCACCTCATGAGCTATCAGGTGCTTTTTGCCCTGATTTCAGTAATGAAACTCATTCTGTAGCTGACTCATTTGAAAAATCCCTGGGCCAGGCTTTTTCTGGGCTCATGTTTTGAAGACGGTATACAGTGTTCAATAACAGAAAAAATCAGTCCTCATGCTTTTTTCATTATGTCGTAGCAATTTGTAAGCACGAAACTAAAGCAGTGCAAAACTGATAAAAATAGTTATACAAACAAAAGTGATCTGATTCTGCAGATGCCCTCTGTATTCATCTCAACTGTATGAAAGTTGGAATCAAAATGAAAAATCGAAGCAATTCACCAACATGTAAACATCACCAACATGTAAGCATTCACATTGCAGAAATGTATCTTCTGAAAACATTGAAAACTAGACTTGTGGTTCTTGCAGTACCCATAGCACCTGTGCTATGTCTATCCCATTAATTTCTTTTTAGGTTATCTGATGTGAGAGGTAGAGTGTTTCTAAGGGCCTTTCCATTGCTGCAGAAGCTCCTTTTCTTGAGTGAATCCTCTCCTAGTGGATGCTTTACTTTGATCATTTTATCCAAGTCTTTTTTTCCCCTGAGGCTTTATTTTCCTTCAAAGTTGTAGAAGATGAGGTTATCCTCTGTTGTACCCAAAATCCACTGCTGAAGCAAAATGTCCAGCAACAGGAGGTGCAACAGGAGACACCACAAACCTGACTGTTTCAGGTTGCAAAACTAAAACTTGTGTGACATTTAGGGTTGGCAGTTCTGCATATGACTCCTCCCCAGCACTGTCTCCTTGGGAATGACAGCCACTGTGGGGTCTACCAGTGGCCCCTAGTATACAAGTCAACTTTTCAGAAGTACAATTCTTCCCCCAGCAACGGAGACCATTGGCAGCAACAAAAAAAAATTAAAAAACAAGCAAAACAAAACAAAACCAAAACCAACCAACCAAACAAATCCCCCCAAAAAACCCACCAAGATTATTGTATCAACTATCTTTTCTAGATCACAAGACTCCACATTATCCTTATCACACTGATGGTTTTCTTGTCTCTCTTTCCCACTCCCAGAGAAACTGAGGCAGACTGTGCATTATCCTGCCACCTTGCAAGGATGGGGCCATTTTTTCCTAAGTACTAAATGCAAAAGACAATATTGAAAGCTTTTAAGACTTGATGAATGTATCACCCAATCCCTCCACATTTCTTTAGAAAAACTCAAATCCAGACTGTGCCGTTATCTCAGGATTTCTCTTCACCATCCTCTGGTTAGAATGGCAAGACAGCCCCAAACAATTAATGAGGCCAGAATGAATTCAACTCATAGTCTTAGGCAGTATTTATACAGATTACCACACAAGAATAAAAGCATACATTTATTGATTTCCTGGAAAAGCAGACCTACACCATGATAAAGACCTCTGTTTAAAAAGACAGGTTTTGCAGTCTTTTCACTCTAGGAGCTAAAAAAACAGGGAATCCCTTGCAGTCTCTCTGTTTGACAAGAATATATTTTTTCATATGCAAAAAGTGAAAGTATATCTGTTTTGTATCTGTTTTACAGAGACTATGACTTTTTTTTTTCTTTTGTATCTCTTCTTTCCACTCTCTTTTAATTGAATGAGACTTTTTGTTTGGTTTTTTGTTTGGTTTTTTTCCCGAGTCTCATTTTGTCCATTTCTGCATCTACTAAACCAGTGGGGAAGGGTGCACTTTGTAAAACCAGAGGGAGAAGGAATATATCTCCTCCATGGTTCTCCACTGCTGTGTAGAAGATAGCCACTTGCCAGCCCCAGCAGTTCCTGATGTATTCAGACTAAAGTCTGGATTGGACAGAAGATCTGGAGGATGAGCTGACTTTCCCCCATTGAATCATGCCAGATCAGCTGAACGTTTCTTCTGTAACCTGCTGCTCCTCCCAATAGCTGCTCTGCAGTGGAGCCAGCCTAGTTGGGAAGGGGCTGTTAAACAGTGGAACAGATTGCCCAGAGAGGTGGTGGCATCACCAAACCTGGAGATGTTCAAGAAGAGAGTGGACATATCACTCGGTGCTATTGTCCAGCCCACAAGGTGGTGGCCAGTCAAAGGCTGGACTTGATGATCTCAGAGGTCTTTTCCAAAGTAAGTGATTCTGTAGTTTTGCAATTCTGTAAATTTTCCCTGGCTCTTGGAGCTCTGAGGAAGCTCAGGGAAGATGAGAGAAAAACACATTGAGTCTTGCATATGTGAAGCTCCAGACGGCGAACATCCTCTGTGCCTGGGATCTGGAGATGCAGTCTGTTTAAAAAAGGCTTGGAAAGTCACTACAGCTTTTCAGTGGCCTCGTGTCGCTTGTGTTTCTTTTTTGATACTGGCACCATGCTGTTGTATCATGGACAGCCAGTGTGGCAGGGCATTCCTGGGGGTCAGGCTGGCAGCTCTGCCGGGTCAGCCTTGGGCAGTGCACAGCAAGACCTGGGTGTGCAGATGGGGCACTTTTAGGTGTTCACACTGCCCACGCTGTGCAGCTGAGCAGGGCTTTTGCATTGTCTGTGCTGTCAGCACTGCACTTCTCCCAAGCACTATATACATTCAGCAGAGGATTATAAAAGAGAAATTAAACTGGAACCCATTAAGCATGTTTACTCTCTGCAGCAAATATTTTTACCACGTAGTTTTGTGTGCAGGAAGTGCTGTAAACTTCAGCATTGCTGCTGGCTCCTTTGTAATCACTCTGCTGATTATGAATTGCTGCCTTTTGGCAGTGGCTGCTCACATGATTATGATTTCTGCTGGTGGGAGGGTAATAGAGGGGAGAAAAGGGGAAAAAATGTGCAGACCAAGGAGACCTGAGGACAATTAATGTCCTTCAGCAAAGTGGAGTAGGGTGCAAGATAAACTAGCCAAATCCAAGGCTTGTGGCAAGTGTATTTCTATCTTCTCCCTCCTGCAAAGGCTTTATCTAAAAAGATATATGGAAAGAAACTAGACCTACCAGTTGGGGCTTGATCACAGTATATCAGAAGAAACTATGTAGCCTGAGAGCTGGATTACAGACATCACAGCAAAAGTGTGTTCAAAAAAAGAAGTGAAAAACATTAAGTTGTAAGATAACGCAAAAATCATCCCTTTCCTCTGTATGCAAAACAGTGATCTGAGTTAAAAAACAGGAACAAATCTCCATGGTTTTATGATAGCTGATGTGTATTATTTATTTTTATGAGATAATTTAAAGCTTTATACAGTAAATATGAGTATTATTGGATTTGGTGCGGTATTATTTTCATTATGAACTCATATTTTTCAGCAGTTTATAACCTGGATATTAGAACTGGTGTGGAGGCTTTGGAGCTTGCTGTAACTTAGCACAGCCTGAGGCACTGACCCTCCCTGGTGTCCATGAAACTGGGCACTTACCAGTCTGGTGTGCTGAGGCCCAGGATGCTGTGGAACTAATGGGAATCTGTCAGTTGGAGAGGGAGAAAGGACCTCATTGATTTATTTTGGATGAGCTCATTATGTGGGGGAGAGCAGGGCATGTACATATGGAAAACTTTATCCAGTGAATTTCACACCCATCATGGAGTTGAGTAAGTCAGTTCTTTGTTAGACTGCTGACAGCAGATGGCTGAGTGAAGGCATTGCTCAGTAATATGTTATATTTCTCTCGTTTTTTGCTGTTTGGTTCTGCCTCAGGCTGGACATCTAGGACAATCCAAGCCCTTTGGTTTGGAATTTCTAGGTACTCTTCAGGTTGTTTTTCTTGACTTTCCTCCTTAATTTTCTTCCTTGAGCGATCAAAATTGTCTTTAGGCTAATTTCATGATACACTCTCTGTTTAGCTGCTCTCTGTCTTTTCTTCAAGGTAGAAAATCTGCCAGTTTCCCACTCATGTTTGTATCCTCTTCATCTATCTTGTATCTTCTTTTCATCTCATCCTGTTCTTTTTCTTTTCTCCTTGTTTAACCCAGTGGTAGAAAAGGGCTATTAGTGATTCTTGTGAAAATAGCATTTCTGCTTGCATGACAGAGCTGCCAGACTGATCATATTTGCTTACAATAATGTGTCTCACTAGATTCTAATGGGGCATCTGATGAGATTAGATTCAAATTCCAGGATTTCACACCTGCCTTTGCACAGTTCCTTTTTTTTTTTTTTTCCCCCTAAGAAGATAGAGATTTTAGTGCCTTGGCTTCCACAAAGTTCTTTGTGCCTACTCCTTGATCTGCTGTGCTAACTAAAACTATTGTGGGGGATGAACGTTCCAAGCTTTCAGTTGTGCACATAGTCCCAGTGAAGCCAAAGTGCTATGGAGTGAGCACTAGTAGCCAGGATGTTGGCGTGGGTGATTAGAGTGGATCTTGTTAGAAATAAGCTTGGTATGATGAGATCCAAACTTTGCTTTTCTTAGTTTAGGAAATCCAAGATTATATCTTACCCCCATCCTTGTCTCAGCATTTTTGTGAAGGGTCAGGTTAAAAAGCAAATTTTGCTCGCAGAACTGCTTTTAATTGCCTATTCACATTCTCCAGTCTCAGATCTGCAGGAGAATATGTCTGAGCAGATGGCTTTGACTATAGCATGGGCTGTGTACCACATACGAGTACTCTGGCAAATATAGTTAGGTATCTGTCTGATATGGATGACAAGAGACAGTGAAATATGTGAGAGTGTGAAGCTGAAGTGTGGTTACTTCTAAATGCTGAACTAGCTCTGGTTCCATTTTTGTTGCAACAGTTGTTACTTTCTGTGGGAGCATTATAGCAAGCAGAACTCAACTTTTCATTTTACCATGCTAGTAGAATGAGTGGCCTTCAGAGCAGAAAGATGTGAGAGGTGTAGGGGACAGTCTGACAGAGCATAGGACTCAGAATTTTGGGAGTAGGGAGAATGCAATGATAAAATGCAGTGCTAAATGCTTTTTGTGACTGGAAAACCAATTCATCTCAATGATACCTGGGTTGATTAGTTAAGCCAGGGTTATTATCTCCGCTTTTTCCCGAAAAAGAAACAAAAGTGGGGTGCTGACATGATGCTATGAAAAATTGTTGTCATCTTGGTATCAGGCTGGGAAATTTGGCCTACAGGCCCCTGTTGATTTATTCTCTCCATCAGGCTGGAGTGTCATACAATAGATAAAAAGGTAATACACTGGGATACTCAAAGTGCTTCGGCTACCATTTGGGAATCATCAACAAAAATCTTTTCCTTTGTAATCTTGTCTTAATTCCTCAGAGTCCTCTTCATGTCTTGGTGTGTGAGGTACTGGTGTTCTTTAGGAAAAGGCTCATATGGAGAAATAGGTTTGTGCTACATCTGGAGGATGCTGAGGCTTGTCAGCCTGAAATCCTCTAGAAACAAGACCCAGAGCAAGAACAATTGGCCAGGTCTTCTGTGAGCTGTTGTAAGAAGTTATGTGGCTCACCATTTCTCAGCTCTAGAGAAAACTGGGAAGCTTAAAATGATACCATTTGCCTAAAAGTGTGATGTAAACCCTCGTGGAACTCTACGATCACATCTTTAATTTTTTTTTTAATATTCCTGGGGTGATTCTGAAAAGAGAAAATTAATTTGGCAAAGCTATTTCTCATTTGTTCAACATGTTTAGGGGCCAAAATAGTGTCACAAAACTGATGTTACCAGGTGTAAACCTTGAAGAATAGTGAATGGCTAAAGTAATGTATGAAGTGTCTCCGCAACTGGATATGGTTTCCCTAGATGATGAACGACCAATACATCTTTGAGAACTGGGATGGACTCATGAATGTAATTTCTGTAACATAAAGAAAGTAGATGACATTTGTCGGCTTCCACTGTCAGGTTGTTAAAACACTTAGTTTTGGAAGCAATTACCTTTCTTTTTTTCTCCCATTTTCCCTTGAAATAGGGAAGGAATTCCCTTTACACATCTCAGTGTACTCTTTACTCTTCTTCATGTCTATCCTCAAAAGACCTTTCATGACGTTTGCACAATACCCTCAAGACTTCAGAGAGCTAAAACTTTGGCTTACCACGATGGTCAACATTGTCCCTCCCCCCAGTTTTTAGTTCCCTTCTCTTTGCAGTTATCTGTCATCTCCCAGTTTATGCTGAGATTGGCAACTCTTAAGGACAAAGACTGCAGGTCCATGAGAAGGGCTCATAAAACAGCAATTATAGTAATTGAGAACTAATTCTCCTGAGGTAATTGAGTCATCTCTAGACACCTTTCTTTAAAAGCAAAGATACATTCTCTTTCCATCAATGTTCCCTTGCAAACTCCATGATCTTGTTTCCAACATAAAAGCAATTCTCAGACCGCGTATGTTTGTGTGTATATTTTATAACAGAAATATTTTCTCAGGGAACTATAATGTTTCAGTTGCCACTGCAAACATGTCAGAGGAGTATGTGAGACTGAGCTGACACAGTGCAGAAGCTTTATTGGCAATTACTCCTGAGACACACACAGCGGACATTTAATTACTAACAAAGCCACTTATACTGTGGACTTGGAGATTGTAGATTTCCCCACGATTCCTTAGACAAATAATTTAACCTTTTTTCTAATTAGGGCTATGATACTTCCCCAAAGGAAGGCTGCCCTCATGGAAATCCTGCCTTGCTTCCTGGTGCCCATAGGCTCAGGTGAGAACCAGGGTGGGAAAGGGGACAGGAGCAGGATGGGCAGTGCGAGCACACACTGCTCTCTGCACCAGGGCATCCACTGCCCCGATGTGGCCATTCTCATCCTGCAGCAGAGCCAGTAAGTGCCACAGGATTGAGAGTATTACAGAGCAGGGATAAAGACATTGATCTGTGTAGGCTGCACTTTCCTTCTACTGATCCCACAGCTTGTGACAGACAAGTCCTTCCCCAGCGCAGTAGGATCCTTGGAGAGCTGCTTCTCCCAAAGAGGTTCTCGATCTAGATTTTGCCATGCAAGGGATAATTCCCTCCTCCAGGTAAGTATAGGACTCACTGCATTTATAAAGCAACTCCTGTGTTTGAGGAATGGCTCCTGCCACTATTTTGGCAGGAGGAGATTTAAGCTGTGGAGGCATAATGAATTTCGATGTGTGCTCTGCGCAGTGTCAAACTGTTTAATTTTGAGAAGCTGAAGTCACTAGCCTGTTGTTTCATGTTTCTGTCTAATTGAAATGTTAAAGAACTGATCTTTCTGCTGTGTATTTAGTCTGGACATTCCAGCCTTTGAACTCTCACCAGCACTGTGCGTAATGTTATCCACACACATTCACTCTATTGTTACAGCAAAATCTCTACATCTGATTAAAAAAAACAAAACCAAAGGGCCAGCATGATGTATATGTAAAACATTGAACATATTCTCTTGGAGGAAAGAAAAAAGGGAGGGAAATAAAGAAATAAGGAAAGAAAGGAGGAAAAAGAAAAGAAAAAAGCAAAAAAGAAATCTCAGCCCATTACACCAGCTCTTGGGAAGGAGGGAGGAAGCTTTCATTAGACTTACCATCATTTTCAGTTTTAATCACCTCTCTTCTTTTCAAATTAAAAAAGAAATTTTGATCAAGGGCCTAGAAGACCCAGAAGTGCCTTCTGGGGTTATCTGAACCAGTCACCTGTTCGGAAGAGACAGCCTTTCACCATCAGACGGATATGCATTTTCAATAATTAACTATTTTTAGCGTGGCATAAGTGAAAAATTAATAAGCCCCAGCAGCAAATAAGCGTTGCAGTGTGGGTAGAGAAGAAAATACAGGCCACAGCTCAACCTCCCGCTTTGAAAGTTCAGCTCCCTTTCTTCCCCGCCTCCCCTGCTGCAGTCCCCAAAGGGTGACTTCCCTCTCTAATAGACCCCCACTTACAGCCAGAGGTTGCCATTTCCCAGCTAGTCCAACATTAACATTCATCATCTCATTTCAGCACCTCCTGTGAGTAATTGCAGCCCTGAGAAATGGTCTCTCCCTCAGCTTTATTTCTACCCAGCCAAGGGCTCCCCACAAACTCTGGACACTCCCCCAGGGAGTTTGCTGTTCCTGCAGTGCTCCCTGACACTCATTTGTTCATTCCCTCTGCTGTGGCCAGCAGTAGTGGGAGGGCTGAGCAGGGGCATGAGGACTGAGCAAGGGCATGAGGTCTATCAAACAGAATGGCCCCAAGCAAAGGGATATTGCAGCTGAGGTGGCAGAGGAGGAAGGTCAGGCCCTTTACCGGGTGTCTTCTCACTGGTCATGGAGATGAGCATGAGAGCAACCCTGGCACCCTCCAGGCAATAATCCAGTCTGTTCCTAGCTTCCCACCCCTGCAGTAAAGACACAAGGCTTGTTCAAGGGCTCAGTCATGACCACATCACTGTCAAGGTGACAAGGACATGGTGTGGGGAGACAGAATGCCCCCTGGCCCATTTAGTTTCACATTTTGCCCTCTTTTGATACCACCATCTTCAAGGTCATTTCTGCATTCTGCAGCATGTCCAGCACGGATTGCTCTCTTTGAATTTTAGCCTAATTTTCAAAGTTAAACTGTGAGAGTTCTGGGCAAATGGTGGGGAGAGATCTGAGGTACCTCTGCAGTGTTTGGCATACAAAATTACTCTAATGAGCCCTCAGTGATGATTCACTCAAACTGAAAAGGTCTGAAGACTCTGGGACCTGCTGTATGCAGTTGTGTGAAGTGGGGTGAAGCCAGAGCAGAATGATCTGCACCATTACATAGGCAGCTGCACATCCCTTTGCAACAGTTTGTACAGCCTGCCTTGAGCACAGTGTGCATGTGTCTTAAATACTGGGCAGGTTTTAAATAAATGACTGATCCATTTCCTGTTCTTTCAATTAAATTGAAAATTCAAAAATTGGAAATTTAAATTGAATTAAGAAAACTGCAGTCCTGTGTGGCATCATCAGTCTAAAAGGTCCAATGACCATTAAAGCACCAGTAACTAGGGAAGAACCAATGAAGGGAAGCACTAGCAGTTGAAACTGAAGCAGAGAGTTAAAGCATTTTGTGAATAATGAGATGAAATTTTGCTCAAGGAAGGGCCTTGTGGACTAGAGATATTGTAATACAAACTGTGGACCCCTCTATATTAAAAAAGGGAGCCTATGCAGACATCCACAGAAGGAATTATTTATGTTATCACTTGAAAAAGAGACTAAGGAGATTTTATAGGCAGAATTGATGGATTATACAGTAACAAAGGCTTGAATATCTCTAATAAAATTGTTTTTAAAATAAGCAATTTAATGACCACATCTTAGTTAATAGATGGAGAATTACCTAACGATTTTAATTTGATGGGGCAGCTGTCCCATACTTCACTGGGAAAGGTTTTACATGTAGAGTTGAGACAAAATATTAAGGCAGGGTGGAATTACCTGCCTAACAGATGTCAGCTGCAGAGTCTCAGGGGTATCAGGGAAGGAATACAGTCATTTCATGACTACAAGGCGCACCCTTTTGACTAAAATTTTCCCTCGAACCCGGAAGTGCGCCTTATAGTCCGGTGCGCCTTATCTGATGTACAAAGTTGCAAAATTTGCCAAACCGGAAGTGTGAGCTGTGAGCCGTGGGAGGAGCTGGCAGTGCCACGGCAGCCGGCTGGAGGCGGCTCTGGGGGCCCATGGCTGCTGGGTGAAGCCGGGCCAGGGGGTCCAGGCGGGCCCGGGGACCAATGGCTGCCAGGTTGAGGCAGGGCCTCGGCCAGCAACCGCGTAGGGGGAGCTGGGGGCGGAGCCTCTCTGCAAAAAAAAAAAGTGCGCCTTATAGTCCGGTGCGCCTTATCTGATCTACAAAGTTGTGAATTTTGCTGACTCCCGGGGGGTGCGCCTTATAGTCTGGTGCGCCTTATGGTCGTGAAATTACTGTACTTGGGATGAGGAGTCTCAACCATTTCCATTTTCCTTTCAATTTTTAGAGTTGCCTAAACTTTTCTTTTTCCTGTAGACAAAGCAACACTTTTTGTTTTGCAAAGCCAAATTAATTACTTGTTTAACTGTGGATATACTGAGAAATTTAGTTGGCTTGCTGCAGTTGATTCAGGATAGTGCCAGGTTTTCAAACATTTAGAAAATACTTGTGCTTTTTTTTTGTTTGTTTGTTTGGAGTACCTTGACGTATGAGGTGAAATAGCAGCTGTTATTTATAGGTTTGGATACTTGGTCATAAGTGGGAAAATACGCTCTAGACTACTCGTGACTACTGTCATGTCTACTACATGAGTGAGAGAAAAAGGATTTTACACTGAAGCTGTGGATGCTTGAGATTTGTATTTTCAATTAAAAATGATAAAGCTAAGTACGGAACATGTCTAGTGAAACTTTTAGTGAAGCATGAATTATTTGTAAAACATTATGTAGATATGCCTGCAATTGATGGGTACATCTTTGTGCAATGTTTGTTGAGTGGAAACTGCTATATTTTTCTGGAGAAGTAGGAGTTGCCATTGGCTATGTCCTTTTTGAAAATATATTTATGGTCAGACCCTTGAGTGCTTGAAACCACTGATGTGAGGTGCTGACAGTATAGACCAACACTTCTTCCTGACTGAGCTGACCTTTCAGGTACCAAGAAATGAAATCCTTATGGGGCAAAAACTTTAGTACCTGGCTGCTAATAGCTGGATCGAATTACCCAAGAAGCGAGCTGAAATAAAGGCACAGAATCTGGAATATTTTTGAGACTGCTCTAGACAGGTAGAAGACAGATCACATATCTATTGATAATATGATATTCTTTGTATGAATTTTGGATGTAGATACAAACCTGCAGTGTTGATTTCACTTCAGTATATGTAACCTAGAGTGCAGATTTGTAATTAATAATAAATACGGGCAAACAAACTTTGCACAGTCTCTCCCTTCACCATTATGAGGTACAAAATCAAACCACAAGCCAGATATCACATTCCTTGAGAGGATCATACACAGGAAAAATCCCATCAAAGGCCGCCCCCTGAGCTCACCCCACACTAAAAATAACATCCCAGAGAAAGCTGCCTTCCCAACAGCAGGTCCCTTCCCTCCAAGCCGTTTGGCTCTCTGTGGCACAGCTAGATGCAGAGCAGCGACACGCAGAGCTCGCATCAGCTCAGCAAACATTCCCCCTCGTGCCGGGAAATTGGATGCACCATTGTCACTGCCAGAAGAGAGCTGCGATACTGACACATGAAAGTGCCTCTGACAGCCTGGGGAAATTGCTTTATTTTTTTCTTGCAAAAGAAGATTTGCAATCCAGGCTAACAAATTATTCTTTTATCTAGTTGTTTGCGTTATGGGACCCCAGTCCAGGATCAGGGCTCCTCCGTGGTGCACACTGTGAAGACATGCAAGGAAGAGAGCAGTTGGCACCCCAGAGAGCTCACAATCTGCATAACAGGCAGGAGCTACCGGGTGGAAGGCAGCTGGGCTAGGAGAATACAATAACCATAAAATGGGTATGCATAGCATCCTTCTCATTAAAAGATGGTGGCAATTTGAGGGCATCGTGGTGCAGGTAGCTTGAAGGAAGAATTTAAATGAGGTTAAGAAGCCAGCTATACAACAGGGATATTTTGCAGTCATGGTCTGGGCTGGGAGGCATCCAGGAGGTGCTTGAGGGAGAGGGAAAAGCAGGCACTGAGGCAGTGGCAGGAAGGCTGATGCCAGGTGAGAACAGTCTGCTGAACACAAGGTTCATTAGCACATCTCATACCATTGTAAAATTGCATTTCTCATCATGGTGGGGTAGTCTAGGCCACACTTAAGGTTTTGAGGGGAATTCCAAGTGCTCTTAAAATAGTTCCTGGAAGATAAGCAACGATTGGGACACTAATGCTCCTGGGGTAGACGAGCATATCTTTATGCTGGAAGAGTCTTCCTGATTTATGGAGTAAATTATCAGGAAAATATGATGTTGCTTTTAATCTGTTTCATGTCCCAGGATCCTCAGGCTTCCAATGGATAGCTGCTTCTTGAGGACAGGCAGGGGGAAAGGAGTGTGGGCATACATGGTCAAACACACACAACTTCTCTGCAGACCAAAGGTTACAGACTTCATGGCAAAACAAGGCCTGAGGACTAACTCTGAGTGTAGTCTGCGATAGATGAGAGCTCTGTCTCAAATCTCCAACTTCTGACTAGATTTCTGTACATCTAGAGACTCTCTTAATGGTGGTATTGATCCTGCATTTATCAAACTAAGAAGAGGTTGGTTTTTTTTCCCCCACTGGCTTTACTAGGTGCTGTTCATGGACTGACATTTATAGACTATTTGTGATGCTGAATTGTGTGGGCAGGTATTGTAACATGGAACTAAAACTGCAGGCCTGTAATTTCATAAGAGGACTTCAGGAATGTGCAGTCACTGTCATCTCAGAAGGAATGATTTGCAGTATGAAACCATATACTAAAATATGAGTGGAGTGGCTAATGGGTATTTGTAACTTGGACCAGAGTCTGTGAACAGTCACTAGGGTTTGAAATCTGCTCTGCATTTCACTCTGGCTATGAACCTGAAATAGCTGCAATGCAGTTAACACAGAAACTGATTTTGTAGGAAAGCAAAATTTAACTCTAGAGATGCACCTGTGTGGCCAGAGTAGAGCCACAAGTTCTTAAAATCTCTCTGCAGCTTTGAAACCTTAGCTCCTATTTCAGAAGTGGCTTAGGTGCTTAGCTGAGAGATATTTTCCAAAGCATCTAAGTAGATTAAAGACTTAACCTCCTTCAGAAGTCAGTGGCAGCCCACTATGCAGTTAGATAGCTAGATAATACTGCTTAGGCACCTTTTTTTTTTTTGATATGCACTGAAAGTCAGTAGAATTAGTCTTGCTAGAGACCAGTACCACTTTCCAGAATGGGTTTGTGTTTTGTAGTAAATGAGTGTATTTTGAAGCATAACTTGGACCTGAAAATTTGCTTATCCAAGGGGCAAGCATGACAGATGTATCTTTGTATTTGTACTGCCCTTCACACAACCAGGGAGCTGTGCCTGGGCATGTCCTTCCATGGTCTTTGTGGGCAGCCTCAGCCTGTGCCATGGCGTTATGGACACTCAGAGCTGGGCCTGGGACCTCCTGGGGCATCTCATTACTGCCCAGTTCAGATCCCAGGGCAAAGCAGACCTTATAGTTTGTGTGTCTGGGTTTTGCCTGCAATAAGAACTTTCTGCTAGTTCTGGTTGTACAGCAGAGTGATGCCGCTGTATTGCGAGGGAATGGGAAATGGGGGAAAACCACTGGTTTGTCAGGTTTTCCCTTCACCCATGCTGGTGGGTTGCAGAGAATCTGCCAGTGTTAATATCTGTGTGCAGCATTGCTCCTTCCATTTCTAGCATCAAAGATACATGCAGGCACTAGCCCAGTGATGAAGAGATGCTTGGTGTAGCAACTACGGGAAGGAGCAGAGTTATGTACAAAGGAGACACACCAGTCAACACTCATCTTCCTAAAAGACTTTTTATCCTGTGCCAGAAGCCAGTGGGTGAAGGGTGTGTGACCGTGTGTGTCGGCTGTGGGTGGGGGAATGGGGCTGGAGGTTTGTTTACTACAGTTTTACTTCATTAATATTTTAGTCTCAGGTGCAGAACTTGAAGAGTCTCACTGAAATCGCAAACAGCACTGATTGTGGTGTTTGTGACAGTGCCATGGGGCATTTGCATTATTTATCCCAGGCTGCACTACCCATACAGCTTTCAGGGAATATTTTCAGACAGAATCGCTAATTAGCACATATGTGGAATCTTCTCAAAGCAGTTGGGAACTCTCCTCATTACTTTTTAATTTTTTCTATTTGCTGAACGTATGTCATAGATGAAAATTCAGAATGATGGTTTGAAGGAATTTTGCATATTAAATACTCCAAACAAAAAGAGCAGGATCTTCTATCTGGACAATGTGAGTGTCTCTGGTCTGGCAGGTTCTTTCAGCATCACTTTTGGGCTGTCACTTGGTTACCCAAAGTCAGTGAGGACAGCTAAAGCCTTTGCTCATTATCCTGAAGCCTTACAGACCATAGCTGGATGGCACTTAATAATCAACCACCTTCACCCTGGATGCTGCTGCTGATTAGCTCTCTGCAAACAGATGATAGAACATGCTGACTATCTCCCATTTTCAGATGAGAGAGAGTTCGTATATATGCATATCCAATTTTAATAAAACTAAATTTTTGTATATAAGGAAAATTGCATGTTATTACAGCACTAAAAATGTTTTAAAATTGTTTTTCAAAGTGTTAAAAAATGCTTCAAAATGTGTTAAAATCCCTCCGTCGCTGTTACGTTGTCAGATAGCTCCTGACTAATTTTGCTAAATTTTACTCTTTATTTTCTTATCACACATTTTGTGTGTTCATTAAATGATTTATCAGAATTTACAGGAGTAGTAGTAAGAGCAAACTGTTTCTTGTACACTTGTGCATTGCGAAAGATTGATTTAAGGAACAGCTTTTCTAAGTTACGGCTCAATTTAGCAGCAACATTAATGTTTAAATATTATTTATTATGGATTTAAATACAACATTAAAAAGCTTCACTCTGATTGCCTGAGCATCCTTTCCTGGAAATTAAAACTGCAGCACTGAAATGATGAAAACCCCAAACATCAGCACACCTATCATATACAGTCAGCTGAAACTCAGCACAAAGCAGAAAATGGTGTGCCTTTTGTTCTTGCCCACAGAAAACAAAAGACAAATCCACTGTCCCCTGTCACAATTGTTCCATCCTCTCCAATGCCTGCTCAGGTTTTCCAGCTTGTGAGTGAGAACCACAGAGGAGAAAATGCAGGAAAACCATTGTCAAAAATGAAAGCTTAGGGCTGGTTAAAAAATGGAGAAGCTTTTGCTGAGGAAAATTCTTCAGCAGAAAGCTTAATGATGCAATTTCAAACCTCAAAAAGATCTCAGTGTCCTGTGCTATGTTTATAGCTCAGTCCTTCATCTATTTTGAGGTCTTGACTTTCTGAGCAGGCCACAGATGCACCATAGCTTCTCTTTGTCCTGAGCCAGGGCAGAACTGCCTGGGGACGGCTCTGACTGCAGTGCAGCATGGAAAGCCTGATCTTGTTAGGGAAGCCAGTCCGTGCAGGTCAATAAGGTCATCAAGTGTGTCTGACCAGGAATCAGGTATCACAGCAGCATTCCTGTACCAAAACTGCTTTGATTCTGATTTATATTGTTCCTAAGATTAAAAAAAAAAAAAAAGGAACAAAACCCCTTGGAAATTGAAGTATACAGTGTTTCAATGAAAACTTCAAATAACCAGGAGCAAAAAAACCTCCAGATATGTCTTTAACAACAATATTGCTTTCTGTGAAGAAATCAATTTTCTGCCCAAAAAGCAGCTTTACTGGAGAATTTTGGCAATTCTACGAGGGATCACTAATGGTGAGAATTACTGGTGGCTCTCTGTCTCTTCAACTCTGACAGATCTGGCTTATACATCCCTTCCTGTGTCAACTAAAACAGGTTGGCATAAGGCTGTGTCAGAGCCATTCCTTTCACAGTAAGAGCCTTGCAGAACAAAAGAACTGCTGCTCTCTCTGTTGTTGTGATCTTTAATATGTCCTCAAGAGATGGCCTCAAGTGGTGGGCAGGCAGGCAGGGAGGCAGTGTTAGTGGAGAAGTCAAAACATGGGAAAGAAGAGAATAATAACATTTAAATTGTTGAATTTCAAATGTAGATTCCTATCCCCCTTGAAATGCAGTTGAGCCAATTCAGGTGAAATCAGTCAGGAAAAGGAAGTAAGTGTCAAAGATCATTTAGCGCATCAGCAAAATACTTGCCATTGGCACCTGTGAATGACTCAGTGATGATTATGTTCAGTCCTGGTGAACGCAGGCTGCAATATCCCCAGTGTGTTTTTTTGGAAGGATGGAGATATTATGACTAAAGGTGAAAGCCTGTTTTATTTTTTCACCCTTGTCATCTACTCTCTGTGCTGCCAACCTCCACTTCAGTTGCCACAGTGCATAAATTACAGTTTAGATCACACAACCATCCATCATCAAATCACCCCATGTAAGTGCTACTAAAGTATGTTGCCAGTTCTCCCGGTTGACACTCTTTTTGTGATTGACACATATCTAACTTACACCATCGCTTGTGTCACTGCTGAATTTTGCCCTGAAACTTCCTCGGGAGCTGTGCACATTAAGTCAATCTGAAAGTTTCATGTAAATCAGCTCCCTTTTGTTGTTCTCTGAGCTTTCTGTTTTTTTAAATTTACAGTTCCCCTTAATCATTAGGGCAGTTTATTGGCTTCTTTCTAGCTCATGCCCTCCTTACTTAGGCAAGGTAGAAATGGGTTAAATATCTCAAATTTTGTCTAATTATTATTATAAATATTTATTTATTATAACTGCAGTACCTGACAGGTGACCAATACATAAAATGAACATACCTTGATGACATGCCTTGGTAGCAAGTCAGTGTCCACAATGCACAGGCATATGAACAATTTTTACATTATCTGTATATTTGCTACATGATCCATGAAAAGTCTACATGAATATATATATAAAATCACCAGATTGCTCTTTTGGCTTAGAGTTGATGAGTCTGAATGAATAATCATGAGAGCTTTCGATGGGCACATGGTTATGTCTTTTCCACATGCAAGTGTACCTAAGCATGTTAAAGCCTGACTCTGAATTGTCTGCATTTGGATTTTTTTCTTTGTACCAGTGTGCCGATGAGATGCAATACAAAATAATAATTTTGAGAATGTGTTTTGATATACACATATACGAAAGCAAAACCTATAATGAATGAAAGGCTCAAACAAAATGAAAATAGAATAAAATTATTGATTTTTCCTAAATGGTGTGAGTCAGGTGTGCTGTGTTTGAAATTATGTACATTATGTCCTCCTTTCTCTTTCAGGCACAGAGATGCTGTAAACTAACTGCTAGGTGAGGTCTGCTAAGTGTGAATCATTTGATTGCCGTTGTTTGTGCAGCATCTGTTCCATAGCATGTTTAATTATTTTTGTGTGTTAAATTCATGTAGGTTACTCGAGAATTGCTTAACTAAGTCTTAAAATGGCAGCTACTGCAGAATTCATTATCTTGGTTATCATTAGAGATGGGCAAAGGAGATTCCTCTTCATACTTTATTCTGAAAGCTTGAAGTGCAGCTCAAAATTACACTTCCAAACATATATGCACCTTCTGTTCCTGTGCCAAGCCCCTCTTTGTAGCTGACTTCAGCTTGCAAGACTGCAGACTTTTCTCTGAGTCCAGGTAAAAGTCTTTGAGCTCACCTGAGCAGGTGTGAGAGAGCTGTGGTTAATTTTTTCTGCTGGTGGCAGAGTACCTTAGATGTGTCCAGTCACCAAACAGCAGAGAAAAATCCCAAAAATGTCCACATTTAGCTGCAGAGTGATAAGGTGGGCTAGCGCCTGCCTATAATGTGTGTATTAACTTGGTACCCCATGTAGATCTACGTTTTAAGATGATATTTAAAAAGCAGAAAATACCAGGCAAGATTCCTCTGCCCAATGAGAAAACCAAAACAACATAAAACATTTTCATTTAAGAACAGTAAACTAGTAGGGCTACTAATTTATTTAGCTTTGTACTCAGGCTGATGGATCTACCCCTCACTAAGCTGCAGCAGAGTCTAACTTAGGTTAGCCTGTGGCTTTAGGCAAGCAAACTGTACTAGCCAGTGCTATCCTTTGTACATCAGGAACTTCATTTGAATGGGGCTTCCCTATTTTATTTCAGGCTTTTGGTGACTTTGAAGCTGCTCTTGGAAGCTCTTTTCAGGCATTTTACCACGGTATGAGCTAGAAATACTCTTTTAGCTAGAATCAGAGCTTTTAACATTAAAAAAATCACCTGATTCCGGCAAGTGGGAGCTCTTGGTACAGCATGAAAGTGCAGAGCTCACAGTAAGAACTGGCAGTGCTGCTGATGGCCCTTATCACTGGCCTTTGATGCCGTGAGCATGGGATAGAGCTGGCAGTGCATCTCGGCAATTTATGCAAGCCGCTCACGCGTTCGTAGCACTTACTTGTCCTTAATGGGATTGTGTTATAAGATAATGGATATCTTATTTCCTAAGGAGATATTTAGAACAGTATCTGCATTTAGAAAGCCCTTCAAAACTGGAACTGAAGGAAAATGCATGCAATACAAATACTCCTTATCCTGCAAATGCATTATCATGGGCAGATTTTAGGATATGGACTAAAGTGAAAAGCTTAGCCGAGTTTTCAAAAGAGAAATTTCTCAACTCTGTTTGGGATTTGAATTGCTATTCTACTGTCAAAATCAATGAACAGGATGGCTAGAACTCTGCTCAGTTCTTGAAAAATGCACTAAGTAATTGCTAAGTGATTCTCAGTCATCTTGAAATACAATTACATTAGAAAGTCAGGTTCAAAAAATAGTATGAGATTTCCAATAGACTGGTTGACTCACTTTAATTAACAGTTCTTTAATTATAGACATTCATTAATATCATAAAGTTCTTCTAGTTGGCATCAGTTGGTATCAGGCATGTAACTAAAGTCTCATTTCCCTGAGGGTGTACATGGCTAGTTTAATTTGCCTGAGGGCTTTTGACTGTAAAATCTCAACCAACATTAAGCAAGTAAAGCTAAGGTACATTGGTGAAATCCCAAATCAGGACAGATGTTTCTTCACAATGATGTGCAAGCCCCGATATTCCCATGGAAACAGTTCTGAATTGAATATTTTCATGTAGTGATTTCAACTACATAACCAAAGTTATATAATGTGTGCATGCTCACACGCACATGTGGCTGTGGGTGTGTGCTAACAGGTTTAGGCAGTTATTCTCATAGTAAGTTTGCCTATGTTTTTATGTGCACGTGTGTCTATTTATATACAGGTGAATATACCTATTTAATACTGTAAGTACGTGATGAAGTATTGATATTTTTCTTCTGTTCTTCCATGTGTTTTATTCCTTAAGAAAATAGAAAAGGAAAACTCTTATTTCAGTGACAAATTGCAAAAATAATGTTGAGATCTTTGTAGACAGTCCTTGGACTTTTCCAGATGGGAAAACCAAAGCCAGAGGCAGACACCTGAACCAGTGCTGGTGGAAAGCTGGTTCAGCACTGTGCACACACAATGGGTGGGTAAGCATTGATGGGAAAGACCTCTGCTCTGTTACACTCCAGTTTCCTTCTTTTTTCACAACCCCTCCGTTTTACAGGTAAAAATAATTTCCATTTCCCTTGTACATATTATCTTTCATTTTCCATGACAAAAATTATTCTGGTAATTTTTATCAGCATTTCCAGTTTGTACAGGATGATTTTAGTATTTCTGTATCCTTAATGATGTTTGCTTCTCAGTGATAATCTACTCTCCAGATTTCATTTGTAGAGAATGAAACCTTGCAGTGAAAATGAGAGTCAATAATTGGACCTTAGAATGTGGCAACCCAGAGTAACCAAGGTTTTTTGGGAATGGAGAAGGGAACTGCTGATTAAATGCTTTTAACAGTCAAAAGTAAAGAAAGATACATCTTGTGAGACTGTTTCTCTAAATGTAACTGTAAAAATTATTTCTTTTTATTGATTTCCTTACAGCTAGATGTCAGTAATCTAAGATAAACCCTTCTATGCTGAAATAAGTATCTACCTTTTGTACACCTCTTAAACCAAAAGCAACACCCAATCAAAGGGCCTTTGAAGAATTATGTGTTCCACAAGGTAAAGTCAGTTGGCATCAGATTCCAGAATGCAGGAGAGCCACTATCCACATTTCACCTGGTCCGAGTGTTGCAGAATACTGGGCTCTGGCAGGCCACTTGACTGATCCCTCTGTGCCTGCAGGTGATGCACAGACACAACCTTTAGTCAAAAATGTGTTGACATTGATCAGATTAGGTGGGGAAGACACTGGAGATTGAATTCAATGGACATCTTTATTTTTTCCATAAGGCTGGGAATAATGAAGGTTCAGTATTTAACTGTTTTGCGACTGTTGAGTGTGTCACTCCAAATCCCTCTCCAGACTTAGATGTGACTTTGATAGGCCAGCCAGAGCAATGTTACAACATGGGTGTAGGACTTCACTCAGAAACCATCACTTGATTATTTATCATACAAGGCACTCATTCATGATTTTCACAGAATAAAGAAGAGTGTCAAGGCTTTGCAGTGGAACAAGTGGCCTTGCTTTGGTTGCGTTTTAGCCTTTTGCCCTCAGCACAAAAGTATCTGCTATATCTGCTTTGCCAGTACTGGAAACAAAAATAGAAGAACTGAAGTTAAAAATATGGTTCAAAACCACCCCACAGCAGTTGTGAAAAGAAAACATAAAGTCAGTATGTCAAAAATAGGTGTTTTTCTGTAGAAATGACCCCATAGACTATCAGGAATTGCAAGTACCCACTCTTGTTTGCAGATATCATTGGACATGCTTGCACAATTTAGGAAATTAGCTTTAGTGGGCAGCCAGGAAGGAAGTTCAAGCTTGTCATAGTCTCTAGGCACAAGCAAATAAATTAGACTGCCTTGGGGCCTTAGATATTTCTCTATTTTTTCTGTCCACTTGGCACTTAGCTTAGACATTTCTGCGCATACCTGGAAGATTGAGCACAGGCATTTGAGGCATTCTCTGGAAGTTTCAGGCATCTTCTTTATGAAAGTACATGACATTCAATTTATTTCACTTTAACTAAGGGCTCTATATTGTTTTATTTTATAGTTTGTTTATTAATTCTCCTCAGCAGTATTTATTTACCTGCCTAAAAATTTCCATTATTTCCCCCTTACTGAACCTCATCATCACACTCACCATCTTTGGGATGCCACTGCAGGCCCTCTAGATTGGATAGAAAATCACATTAATGGCATTTCTCTGAATGCTATCATAAGGTCAGTTTTCAATCCATTTTGTATTTGAAATATTGATGATGTATGATGCTAATTTTTAATCAGGATATTCTTGGGGTACTAAAGGGAAGTGATTCAGTATAAGTATATTAAGTCATTGCAGGCCCTTTTACCAATATATATAGTAATTTCATAAAAAAATATGATTAAATGAATTTGACAAGATGTATTTTCCATGAAACCACATTGATTGATGTAATTATTTATTATCAGAATTTAATATGTATTGATTAAACGTTTCATTTTCTGGTCCATTGGTTTGCATGAGTTTTGATGTCACTTTAACCAGATTATTTCACTATTGCTCTAAGATGAGGTTTCCAGGAGTCCTCAACAGTCTTTACAGTATTGCATACCAAAAATAACAGCAAATACCTTGATTTTCTTGGCCAAAAAATTGTAAACACATACTACTATGTTATCTGGAGGAGGTGAATTAAGAAACTTTATTTTTTTAATGGTCTTTCACATATTTCCACCTATTTTTCAGTGCTATAAACTTTTCAGCTTTATACATTGCCTTTGATTTTCCACCTAAAATGATGGGTTTTTCACTCAACAGCCAGATGAACTCAGTTAGAAGTCAGGAAAACGATCTTTACCTGTCCACCAGTG